>NC_140506.1:97422519-98147519 GCF_964339955.1 Pipistrellus hanaki | reverse complement strand
GTGATACATGAAGTGAGGGGACACAGTGTCTGTGTGATGACATGAAGTGAGGGGACACAGTGCTGTGTGATGACATGAAGTGAGGGGACACAGTGCTGTGTGATGAGATGAAGTGAGGGGACACAGTGCTGTGTGATAACATGAAGTGAGGGACACAGTGCTGTGTGATAACATGAAGTGAGGGGACACAGTGCTGTGTGATGACATGAAGTGAGGAGACACAGTGCTGTGTGATGACATGAAGTGAGGGGACACAGTGCCTGTGTGATAACATGAAGTGAGGGACACAGTGCTGTGAGATGACATGAAGTGAGGGGACACAGTGCTGTGTGATGAGATGAAGTGAGGGGACACAGTGTCTGTGTGATGAGATGAAGTGAGGGACACAGTGCCTGTATGATGACATGAAGTGAGGGGACACAGTGCTGTGTGATACATGAAGTAAGGGGACACAGTACTGTGTGATAAGATGAAGTGAGGGGACACAGTGCCTGTGTGATACATGAACTGAGGGAACACAATGCTTGTGTGATACATGAAGTGAGGGGACACAGTGCTGTGTGATGACATGAAGTGAGGGGACACAGTGCTGTGTGATGACATGAAGTGAGGGGACACAGTGCTGTGTGATGAGATGAAGTGAGGGGACACAGTGCCTGTGTGATACATGAACTGAGGGAACACAATGCTTGTGTGATACATGAAGTGAGGGGACACAGTGCTGTGTGATGACATGAAGTGAGGGGACACAGTGCTGTGTGATGACATGAAGTGAGGGGACACAGTGCTGTGTGATGACATGAAGTGAGGGGACACAGTGCTGTGTGATGACATGAAGTGAGGGGACACAGTGCTGTGTGATGACATGAAGTGAGGGGACACAGTGCTGTGTGATGACATGAAGTGAGGGGACACAGTGCTGTGTGATGAGATGAAGTGAGGGGACACAGTGCTGTGTGATGAGATGAAGTGAGAGGACACAGTGCTGTGTGATGACATGAAGTGAGGGGACACAGTGCTGTGTGATGACATGAAGTGAGGGGACACAGTGCCTGTGTGCTGAGATGAAGTGAGGGACACAGTGCCTGTGTGATGAGATGAAGTGAGGGACACAGTGCCTGTATGATGAGATGAAGTGAGGGGACACAGTGCTGTGTGTTGAGATGAAGTGAGGGACACAGTGCTGTGTGATGAGATGAAGTGAGAGGACACAGTGCTGTGTGATGAGATGAAGTGAGGGGACACAGTGCTGTGTGATGAGATGAAGTGAAAGGACACAGTGCTGTGTGATGAGATGAAGTGAGAGGACACAGTGCTGTGTGATACATGAAGTGAGGGGACAGTGCTGTGTGATGAGATGAAGTGAGGGGACACAGTGCTGTGTGATACATGAAGTGAGGGGACACAGTGCTGTGTGATGAGATGAAGTGAGAGGACACAGTGCTGTGTGATACATGAAGTGAGGGGACACAGTGCTGTGTGATACATGAAGTGAGGGGACACAATGTTGCAACCGCATGAGGTCTACCCTCTGAACCAGTGTTTAAGTACACAGTAAGCATGGTTGACTACGGGCACTGTGCTGAACTAATTCCCATTTCATTTTTCAAAAAACTCTTGTTGAGGTTTCCAAGGATGCAGCACACTGCACGCCCAGCCACCTCACCTCCCTGCAGTTCACAGAAGATGCCATGTGTCTCTCACCGCTGGGCCTGGGTCTGGGCCATCCCTGGCATGACTTCTCGTTCTATTCCCACCGCCACCCGGCATTTACCTGGCTCTCTTGTACATGTCCTTTGGCCTCAACTCAGATACCAACTTTTCCTGAAAGCTTTCCCTAAAACACCGTCACCCCTTGACCCAGTTATCTGTGCCTCAGTTGCCTTTGCTACAGAATGGGGATGTGAACAGTATTCACCTATGAGAATGTCATTAAATTAAATGAATTAGTGTCTACTTAGAACCCTTGCCTAGCACATGGAAGCACTATATAATTTTTTATCCAGTAAGTAAGTAAACAACTCACTCCTGCCAATCATCACATTGTCTCCCTCTCTAGTGTAAGTAGTTCTCAAGTCTGGTTTACAGTAGAATCATCTGAGAAGCTTTAAAAAATTCTAATCCTTAAACCACATCCGGACTAATTATGCCAGTATATCTAAGAATGATGCTGGCCTAGGTATTCTTAACACTTACATGTGCTCATCCAGACACACACACACACACACACACACACACACACACACACATGATCCCACTGTGTAGCCAATTGAAAATCACAGCTCTAATCCCACTGGTTCTTATTCCTAAATGCACAACTAGTTACCTGAAGAGTTTTTAAACCTTATTGATGTCCAGGTCCCACTTTGACCACACCCAGAATTTCCAGAAATGGGGCCAGAGGTCATCAATATAGTAGCTCCCCCTCCCCCTACATTCTTGGTTTTGCTTTTTGTGGTTTTACTTACCCACTGTCAACCATATTCTGAAAATCTTAAGTGGAAATTTTCAGAAATAAACAATTGATGAGTTTTAGATTGCATGCCATTCTGAGTAGCATGGAGTGAGATCTGGCGCTGTCCTGCTCAGTCCTGCTGGGGACAGGAACCATCCCTTTGTCAGGTGTGTACTCATGCCCAGTCTTCATCTCAGTTATTAGGACTGTGGTGGTATCACAGTGCATGTGTAAAAATCGCCCTTGTTGTAGCCTAATGCTACGTCACAATATCGACTTCATTCACTCACTTCATCTCATCACACAGGCACTGTGTCCCTTCACTTCATGTCATCATACAGGCACTATGTCCCCTCACTTCATGTATCACACAGGCACTGTGTCCCCTCACTTCATGTCATCACACAGCACTGTGTCCCCTCACTTCATGTATCACACAAGCATTGTGTTCCCTCAGTTCATGTATCACACAGGCACTGTGTCCCCTCACTTCATCTTACCACACAGTACTGTGTCCCCTCACTTCATGTATCACACAGCACTGTGTCCCCTCACTTCATGTCATCATACAGGCACTGTGTCCCTCACTTCATCTCATCACACAGCACTGTGTCCCCTCACTTCATCTCATCATACAGGCACTGTGTCCCCTCACTTCATGCATCACACAGGCACTGTGTCCCCTCACTTCATGCATCACACAGGCACTGTGTCCCCTCATTTCATGTCATCACATAGGCACTGTGTCCTCTCACTTCATCTCATCACACAGCACTGTGTCCTCTCACTTCATCTCATCATACAGGCACTGTGTCCCCTCACTTCATGTATCACACAGGCACTGTGTCCTCTCACTTCATCTCATCATACAGGCACTGTGTCCCCTCACTTCATGTATCACACAGGCACTGTGTCCCCTCACTTCATGTCATCACACAGCACTGTGTCCCCTCACTTCATGCATCACACAGGCACTGTGTCCCCTCATTTCATGTCATCACATAGGCACTGTGTCCTCTCACTTCATCTCATCACACAGCACTGTGTCCCTCACTTCATCTCATCACACAGCACTGTGTCCCTCACTTCATCTCATCACACAGCACTGTGCTCACACATGTACACACACATGCACAAAAGCAACACAAAAATCAGAAAACTAAAGGGGGCACAAGGAAACTTTGAGAGGTGATGGATATGTGACCTTGACTGTGGAGATGGTTCCATGGGTGTATACACATGTCCAATCCCATCAGGTTGTGCACAGTAAATATGTACAGTTTTTGTCTATCAATTATACTTCAATAAAGCTGATTTTTATTTATTTATTTTCATTTAATCTTTAGAATCTTGGAAGTAAAGATTTTCTTTTTTAAATATTTCTTTGATTAAGGTATTACATATGTGTTCTTACACCCACAAACTCCCCCACTCATGCCCTCACCCCCCTGTTGTCTGTGTCTATTGGTTAGGCTTATATGCATACATTCAAGTCTTTTGGTTGATCTTTCTCTCCTTACACTCATCCTCTCCTACCTTCCCTCTGAGGTTTGATGATCTGATCGATGCTTCTCTGTCCCTGGATCTGTTTTGGTTCATCAGTTTATGTTCATTATATTCCATAAATGAGTGATATCATGTGATATTTATCTTTCTCTGACTGGCTTATTTCACTTAGCATCATGCTCTCCAGTTCCATCCATGCTGTTGAAAATGGTAAGAATTCCTTCTTTTTTATAGCAGCGTATTTTTGTTCAGTCTCTTCCCTCACCCCTCATACCCCTTTCCCCCCTGAGAATTATCAGTCCACTCCCTTTCTATTCCCCTGACTCTATTATATTCACCAGTTTATTCTGTTCATCATATTTTTTTATTCACTTGATTTTTAGATTCACTTGTTGATAGATATGTATTTGTTGTCACTTTGTTGTTCATAATTTTTGTCTTTACCTTTCTTCTTCTTCTCCACCTTAAAGAATACCTTTCAGCATTTCATATAATACTGGTTTGGTGGTGATGAACTCCTTTAGCTTTTTCTTATCTGTGAAACATAGACCAGCTGCCTCCTGCACACCCCCCATCGGGGATGTGCCCACAACCAAGGTACATGTCCTTGACCAGAATCAAACCTGGGATCCTTCAGTCCGCAGACCGACGCTCTATCCACCGAGCCAAACTGGTTTCAGCTGTATAATATTTTTTATTTCAGTCAGTGTACATTTAATTTCTAGTTGGTCCTTTTTCATATTCTCGAGGGTCTCGCTAAATTTATCGGCCTTTTCTAGGAAATTCTTGAAAAACCTCATAACCATGGTTTTGAACTCTATATCCGGAGTTTGTTTTCCTCCATTTCTTTCATTTGTGATCTGTTTCTTTGTCTCTGCATTTTGGCTGCTTCCCTGAGTTGGTAGAGTAGCTTTGTGTGCTAGGTGTCCTATAGAGCCCAATGGCTCAGCCTCCCCAGTTATCTGAGGTGGACACTCTTGGTGCACCCCTTTGTGGACTGTGTATTCAGTCTTGTTGTAGATAAGTCTTGATTGTTGTTGGTATCACTGGGAGGAATTGACATCCAGGCAAATTGGCTGTGAAGATCAGCTGTGTCTATGCTGGGAGAACTGTGCTGGAGACACTATTATGAGACAAGACTTGCAAGATTGCAAAAGCCTCTGTGTTCAGTTTGAATGGGGCGGGGTTTCAGGGCGGAGCAGACAGCCTTGGTTTCCTGTCAGTCCTGCCCTATGAGGCCCCTGGGTCTCAATATCCCTTGGTAATCACTGCAAGCACCGCTGGGAGAAAGCTGTGAGTTTCACCTGCTGCCAGACAGTCCAGTTTTTTCCTGAATGAGGTGGGGTTCCCAGAAACTTGCCCAGGACTGGAGTTCAGTGCATTTGGGAGCTTCCTTCTCCCTCCCACTTTAGAAAGCCAGCTGCACACTCCCATGCATTCAGCAGTCAGTCTTCTCTGTGCACACACATGCTCCTCTGCACCTCTGCCTTCTGCAGCCTCTGAGTCTCAGTGTGCTTTCTCTTTACCTGACAGTCCAGATTCCCCCCAAATGAGTCTGGTTTCCCAGTGTCTCATCCGGGACTGGAGTTCAGTGCAGTTAGGAGCTTCCTTCTTCCTCCTGCTTTTGAAAGCCAGCCGCCAGAGCACACAGCCGCCCATCCTCTCCATGTGCAAGTCTCTGTACCTCTGCTTCCTGCAGCTCCTCTGAGTCTCAATGTGCTTTCCTCTTTTCTTCTAGTTGTAGAATTTCCACTCGGCCAGCTTTCTTGTTGGTGGTGTCCATTTTGTCTTTTAGTTGTAGTTTTGATATTGTTGTGCAAGGCAGCAGTTTAGGTGTTTACCTATGTTGCCATTTTGGTTTCTCTCCAGGATATATTCCTAGAAGTGGGATTATTGGGTCAAATGGGAGTTCCATGTTTTATTTTTTGAAAAAATTCCATACTGTTCTGCACCAGTGGCTGCACCAGTCTGCATTCCCACCAGCAATGCTCGAGGGGTACTTTTTCTCCAAATTCTCACCAGCACTTGTCATTTGTTGATTTGTTTATGATAGCCATTCTGACAGGTGTGAGATGGTATTGCATTGTTGTTTTGATTTGTATCTCTTGGATAATTAGTGACTTTGAGCATGTTTTCATATGTCTCTTGGCCTTCCTTCTGTCTTCTTATGAAAAGTATCTATTTAGGTCCATTGCCCATTTTTTGATTGGGTTGTTTATCTTCCTTTTGTAAAGTTGTATGAGTTTCCTGTAAATGTTGGAGATAAAATGCTTATCATTGATATTGTTGGCAAATATGTTCTCCCATGCTGTGGGCTTTCTCATTTTGTTGATGGTTTCTTTTGCTGTGCAGAAGCTTTTTATTTTGATGTAGTCCCATTTATTTATTTATTTTTTTAGTTTCCATTGCCCCAGGAACAGTATCAGTGAAGAAATTGCTTCAGCATATGTCTGAGATTTTGCTGCCTGTGGATTCCTCTAGTATTTTTGTGGTTTTCCATCTTATGTTTAAGTCCTTTACCCATTTTGGGTTTATTTTTGTGTATGGTGTAAGTTGGTAGTCTAGTTTAATTTTTTTGCATGTGTCTGTCCAATTTTTCCAACACCATTTATTGAAGAGATTGTCTTGACTCCACTGTATGTTCATGTCTCCTTTGTCAAATATTAATTGAGCATAGTGGTTTGGGTCGATTTCTGGGTTCTCTATTCTATTCCATTGATCTATATATCTGTTCTTGTGCCAGTACCAGGCTGTTTTGAGAACAGTGGCTTTGTTTTTTGTTGTTGTTTGTTTGTTTTTTAAAAAAACATACTTTATTGATTTTATTTTTAGAGAGAGGAAGGGAGAGGGATAGAGAGTTAGAAACATCGATAAGAGAGAAACATCGATCAGCTGCTTCTTGCACACCCCCCACTGGAGATATGCCCACAACCAAGGTACACGCCCTTGACCGGAATCGAACCTGGGACCTGAGCCAAACCAGTTTTGGCGAGAACAGTGGCTTTGTAAAACAGCTTAAAATCTGGTATTGAGATCCCACCTACTTTTTTCTTCTTTCTCAAGATTGCTGCGGCTATTCGGGATCGTTTTTTTTTTTATTCCAGATGAATTTTTGGAAAATTTGTTCTAGGTCTGTGAAATATGCCATTGGTATTTTAATGAGAGGTGCATTGAATCTGTATATTGATAATAAAGCTGCTTGTTTAAAAACTGTTTTCAGAGACATGTTGGGGATGAAATTGTTTTTAAGGAGTGGATGAAAAAGGATGGAATGGGAGTGAAGATCATTTCTGTAGGACCTTGAAGATAAGAAATATCCACATGCAGTGACAAGAAGGAAAGAGATTAAGGACAGAGTTTATTTAAATGGCAGCACCGACCGAGGCTGGAGGTCGGGGCAGAAGTGAGTGGTGGGCAGGGTCTTGAGAAGAAGAGCCAGGATCTAGAAGGTTCAGGGAGCTGTTGGGAAGCAGGGCCTCTCCAGAAGGAAAGTGCGGTGATGATGCGCACACAGCGAGGGGCAGATGGTGGAGAGGCCCTGTTGGGGTTTGGCCACGTGTGGCTATTCTGGTGGTAAGAATGGAGATCCACTCAAGCTTGCTCACGTGAGTGTCAGTTCGAACTGCACGCAGACATCAAGGAGAGGTGCTTAGCCTGACAGACTCTCACATTCCTCAATGCTGAAACCTACAGGTAGGCAGGTCCGGTGTTGGGGCTACAAAGGAAATGGTAAAGAACTGAAGCTCTTTTCAGCCACTCCTCCCCCACCTTGGAACTTTAGCCTCATGGCCTTGTGATGTTTACTTTCTTGGCAGGAGGAAGGGTAAGAGGGACATGCCAACTAAAACCCTCATTTCCCCCTCCTGGCGGCCCCTGCAGCGGTCTATCACCGTAGCCCATTTGCCAGGCTGGGTCACATGCCATTCCACCTGCAAGAGGGTTTGGAGGGCATGTATATTTAATTGGGCCACACTGTCCCTCACACCAAGTCAGGGTTGTATTATGTAGAGAAAAGGAGGAGGCAATGTGATTAGGCACATAGCTCGGCCTCCACAGAAGAGTACATGAGGGAGAGGCGGGAACCTCTGAGCCGGGAACCAAGACTCTGGTGGACTGTGGAGGATGCCACCTTTGCCCTGTCCCTGCGCTGCTGTCCTTTCTCCACTGACCACCTCTTCTGTTGACGTTTTGTGTCTGGTTGGTACAATTTTTGCCTTCCCACAGATAACGCTGGCTGCCCAGCTGACTTCTGTTTAGCTGCTTCAGTCCCTCAGCTCCACACTCAGGAACACACCAGGTTGGAGACGTTCCCAGCCCGGCGTGCAGATTCTGGTTACTGGCCAGGCCTTGGCTGGCCCAAGCGTGGCTGCACGGTGGGTGGGCCGTGGGATGCAGTCTCAGCCAGACCAGAACTCAGGACTGCCAAGGACCTCTGGGAGTGGCAGGGGCGGGGCTTGTGGATTTTTTACTTTATCTTAACCTAAGGGTGAACAGAAGGTAGGTGGATAAGAAAGCCTATGAGACTAGGCACCTGGAACAACCACAGAAATGGAAGCCTAGACAGTATTCAGAGCGGTATAAAGGGCCCAGTGAGCTTTCAGACCAAACCTTGCACAAATTTGCTTCTTCATGCTGGGATTTCCTCCAGAAGAGTTCACAGCATGTGAAGATGAAGGGAGGCCAAGGCTGGGCTACCCAGGGCTGGCACTTTTCCAGGGAGGTGAGAAAGTTAAAAAGCAGATTATCATCTCTTGTCAAAGAGAAATCTCATGTAAGATGGCAGAGGCCTGGCATTACCTGTGGAATGACTACATGGTATGATCATGAGAGAGGAGGGCTGAAGAGGAGCAGAGGTGAAGGCGGTAGAGCTGAGAAGGTAACATATTTGGGAGCAGGAGTAGTGGATGGGTGGCTTAAATGGTACTGACATCACTTGGGATAGTGGCAGGATTTGAAATGGAGAGGAAAATGGAGTATTTAGTAATAGAAGAAGGTGACTAGAAATGAGTGGGGAATTGTGATGTGAGGGTAGAGAATCAAATCTGGGCATCATTTTTTTTTATTCCTCTCTATTCCTCACTATCCATACCCAACAAATTACTAGATTTTGTAAGTTCCATCTCATAAAAATGTTATCTATCTCTTCGATTTCCACCGCCATCATCCTAGTCCAATTCACCATTTTCTCTCACCTTTACTACATGAAAACTAACCAGCATCCACTGTGATTTGGTCCAAACCATTCTCCATACTGTAGCCAAAGTGACCTATTAAGACTTATGACTCTTGTTTGGCCAGTATGGCTCAGTGGTTGAGCACTGACCCATGAATCAAAAGCCCCCTGATTGGATGCCTGGTCCAGGCACATGACTGGTAGGGAACATGCAGGAAGCAGCCAATGGATGTCTCTCTCTCTCATCGATGTCTCTATCCCTTCCCCTTCCTTTATTTCTAAAATCAATAAAAAATATGTTAAAAATTATGACTCTTATCACTGCTAAAGACTTTAATGGCTTTTTAGTGGGATAAACAAATGTAGGAAATTGTAAGCTCAAAACATTTACTTTCCCTCCCTAACAGAGGATTCTATTATACTTCCCTGCCTATGTCGGGCTTGATCATGTGACTGGCAGGGACCCCTCCTCCCATCCCCTCATGCAGGAGGATTATATTTTCCTATTTTGTTGAACACAAAAGCTAACGGAACGTGGGCCAAAGTGATGTGTGTTATTTCTAAGCAGAAGTACTGTGATATATGGCTCCTCATTTCTCTCTTTTCCCTCCTGTATAAGATTGGCATTGGCCCAGATGAAGGCTGATCCATCAGGCATGAAGACAACATGGAGACAAGACCCATGACAGACATATAACATGAGTGTAAAATAGAATGCTGTTGTAGCCCATTGACTTTTATCACTACAGCAAAACTTAATATAGTCCATAAGGATCTGAATGATTTAATGATTTGGCCCAATTTCTCCAGTCTTATCTAGCCAATATTTCCCCTTTACCTGACTAACTCCTCTTTTTATTTCCAGATTCCAACTTAAATGTCACTTCCCCAGAAAAGTCTTTTCTAACTCCCTCGCTTCCCCTCCAACACTGGACTAATTTAGATAGCCTATTATTCTACCTAACATCTTTTTCATTTCCTTCCTATCGCTCAAACACAGTCTGTAATATTTCTTGAGCACAATTATCTGCCTGCCACAGGCAATGTAAGTCCAGAGAGGGCAGACATTATGTACATGTGATTCTTCATTATGTTTCAGTGCCAGGTACACAATAAGCACTTAATTAATATGTTTTTAATCGAATGGGCAAATCTGAGTCCAGATTACAGGTGAGCCCAGAATCCAAGGAGAGTCTGATACATGAAATGTAAAGAGATGGGTGGGAAGCAAGAAATGGATGCAGTGCAAATAGAAAGCTGTGAGGAGAAGGGGTTGGTGCAAGGAGAAACTACCAAAGACAGCAGTTCACAGAGGAGGGGCCTCTGAGAAGATGCCAGGTAGGGAGAGAGCTGTCAGGGCAAGGAGCAGGTCGTGCACTGAGCTGCCACCCTGTCTCCTCTGATCACCTTGGGATTTCTCACTTCATCAACTTGTTAAGTATCTCCTAGATGTTGGGTATTATGAGAGATGCAATTAATAAATAAGTTAATTCTTAGTTTCTTTAGCTTCCCAAGTAGGGAAGACAGACATAAACCAAATAATTATGAGTGAGAGATAAATTTTTCAAGAGAGAAGTTCAGAGGCCATGGGAAATTCTACAGAGAAACACACCTGTGCTTGCCTTCCCGTCTCTGCTCTTACTATGCTTTCTGTTCGCAATGATCTTCTGCTTGATCATTGCTTGCCCGAAATTTACCCATAGTTCACGGCCTCAACTCAGAAGTTACTTTATTTACAAAGACTGTGATCCTGTGGGATTTCTCTATAAATAAACCTGCCAATGGTCAGGAGACGCCATAGTCCAGGGTTACTCAAGACAATGGCGTTTCTGTTGAGGCCCTCTTCACCCTTATGTGAACAAAGTGTTGCAGGTATTTGAATGGGATGTTGTCCGTATACACTGGCACAGAGAGAGCTAGGAGTGTGGGAACTGAAGGCGTCAACTATGCTTCCTCATTGCCTCAGGTCAAATCCCATTGCCAGCCTCCCTTCTCCCCTGACTGGCTCTGATGGAACCATATGCCTTTAATATATTCTGCCTTATCTTGTGCATTCATGTCTTTCTCTTCCTTCCCTGTAAGCTGCTGGAAGCAGGGACCATGTCTAATTTATCTTTTTATCCTTTTCATGGCTTAGCAGAGGTCCTGTCGCAGAGAATCTATTTTCTCAATAACTGTTTGCAGAATTGAATTGTGGAGGACACCATTGCTCCCCGGGGCACGGTTAAATCAGGTCTGCTTTTCTAAACACCACCAGAAGGTACTGTCATAACATTGTCATTGATTTAGAGAACCTGTTTCCAGAATTTTATCTATTAAAATTAAAATTTTTTATCAAGATATACATGGTAACACGTTCTATAATACAGAAGCACTATCGACAAAAAGCAACAGACTTCCACCTCCCCTGCCATCTTCTCTCCAGGGCAGCTTCCTTTAAACCATTTCTGTTCATTGCCATCAAAATTCTAGATTATATACATACAGATCAATTTTTTGGTTTATTTATCTACTGCAGGCAACTTGCATTTTTTTCTTTTCTATGAAAGATGAGGGTTTGGGTACATAAGCATAATTCCTCTGTCCTTTCAGAGGCTGGTACATTTGTTTTTAGTTCTTTAAAAATTACCTCCGTAACTTTATATAATATGGCCTAAAGGCTATTTCTATCCTACCATTTACTTACTAATGTTATTTCCCTACACCCTTTGTGTGATTGGGACATTAGTGTTTCCTTTCTTTCCTCCTTCTGCCTCAACTTGCCCTTCTCTCTCCCCTTGTCTGCTCCCACCCTTGTATCTCACATTGCCAAGATGATTAACAGCTACATTCTGTTCTTCAAAGACGGTTAAGTTGTTCCTTGCCAATAGGTTGACACTGAAAGTCGACTACACACCAGTGTTCTTGTTATTACAACAATGTAATTATCACCCACACCTGGACCAAGGGCTGCACTAGGATTACGTTTTCTTTTCCACAAGCTTAAAGTCACAGCCCTTGACTCATTCAAATAAGAAGGTCAAAAGCATAGGTGAGAAGATTTTTATAGTTTTACATCAGTTGCTTATAATCACGCCACATTTTCTTACTTTCATATTTAAACCACGATTTCCTTATAATTTTTAAGCCTGGAGTTCCTAGTTGCTCTTTTACTTGTTGCCAGAAACATTATGTTCCTTTATTGTCTTGAATTTTCCCACTCTCGCTAAGCCATTACAGAGTGTATTTCTGGGGCATGTCCTCTTTGCCAAGCCCTTGGAAGGAACAGGGCGTGGGAGGTACTCTGGCTGCCATGTTGAACTCTAAGCTCTTCCCCACTTTTGAAATTTATTTAAGCAAGTATAATTTTGTGAACTGTGATTATGACCCAGAATTTCTCCAGGCTCAGAATGATTCCCATGCCAGGCAGACAATCTTTCTGTCTCTTATTGGATTTTTTCACATTATCAATTTTGCTATTTTTTTTATTTCTTCACTTTCTTATCAATAAAATGGGACAAAACATTCAAACTGTGCCACAGTAAAAATGACTAGGAAGTATAATTCTTGGTTGTTGTGGGTTTTTTTTTTTGGGGGGGGGGAAATCTACATACAAAAACTATAAGCAAATTATATACATGAATGATATGTTTATTAAGCTTATAAGACAATACAAATAACTTGGGAGAAATCTTATTATGAATAAGATAGGGATATTGTGAAGACACATCATTTTTATTACTGTTGGGCTAGCTATTTTTTCAGGATCCTCTGTGATGTCCCTTGAATTAGAGCATAGTCTGATATCAGCATCAGGACCAAGACTTCCCAGTTTTTGAGGTGGAGGCTGAAGCCTCAGGTAAGCTTGGATGAGATGTTGAACCATACACATGTCCGCTGGAAGGTGCAAATTCTCTCTCTTATTTGTCAGGTCTGTGAAAAATCCCCCTTCAGCTTTGCAAACGGAGAAGAAAAACTCCTGGACTGTTGCATGCTGTCTTCATCTCAAAAAGAGCGAAATCTCATTGAATCTATGGGATCTTGTCCTCTACTTTGAAGCTAACCCAGCAGCTTTGGGTTACTCAGAAATTAAAGTTACTTCCCACCCTCCCTTTTAGTCTCAGCTTCAGGGTCATTTATTTAAGGGCACCCCCCTCCCCCTGACTCGAAGACTATGACATGAGCTATAAAGACAACCATGGGACTGAGACGAAGAATAAATTGGGGAAAGGGTGGTGTCCAAAGGCAGCAACTCTGAAGAAGTCACTAAGACCTAAAGACAGAGAAGATGTGAGTCACATGACAATTGGGGCAAGTACTTTCTGGGGAGAAGGAGAAAACTACATGAAGGCCCCGTGTCAGGAAGGGCCCAAGAAATTGAAGCAGGCCAGTCTGGAGAGAGGATGGTACTAGAGAGGAGATGAGGCTGTGGGTAGGGGGGTCCGAAGGCAAGTGAAGCGTTAAGCAGGGCAGAGCCTGATAGGATTTACATTTTAAGAAGATCCTTCCTTGCTCTGTCCAATTTTGCTCAGTGGGTAGGACGTCGACCTGCAGATCAGAGTCCTGTGTTTGATTCTGGTCAGGACGCATACCTTGGTTGCAGGCTCCCCCCAGCCCTGGTTGAGGAGCGTGCAGGAGACAACCAATCGATGTATCTCTCTCACATTGATGTTTCTCTCTGTCTTTCCCTCTCTCTTCCACTTTCTCTAAAAATCATTGGAAAATTATCCTTGAGTGAGGATTATCAACAACAAAAAAAGATCCTCCTGCTTTGAGGAGCATGGGTGCTAGGGCAAAGCTGCCCTGATGATGCACCCTGAGAGCTTTCAGTGGGTACCATTTACATAGGCTGCAATGTGGTTGGTACTGCCTGGGGATGGTCATTAAGTAAAGGCAAGACTGGTGTCCCACCCTGTGACTCCCTGAGATACCACCTTACCAACTCGCATATTGCCCTTGGCTCTTTCAGTAAGTGAACATTACAGGCAGCCAGAAAGTGGCTGTAGGCCTTGGGGTGCCCAGTGCCTTTTGCTGAGCTGCCTCAGGCCTGGTATTGATGGTGGCTGGCCTCAGTTTGCAGTGTGGCTTCTCCCACTTGCCTCCAGGTTCAGCATAGGCAGCTACCAACCAATTGCTTTATTGCTCCTACCAGGTAGCCCTGGGTGGGTCACAGGCAGTGGCACCTGTCAAGAGGCCCCAAAGCCAACACACCTGGTGGCCACTTTTAGATCACAACAAAACACAATTAGCTCCACACGGAGCACATCAAAAGGGTGGTCTTGGTAGGCACCAGAGCCCACTAGGGTGGGCTCAGTGAATCCTACTCAGTGAATCCCTCACAGCAGCTCATACACTGTGGTTGTGTCAATTCTCACAGCCAGTCAGCCTGAGAGTCAAACCCATCCTCTGGCAGGCTTTGCTCCTTTCTCTGCTTCACTCCAGCCGCAGGAAGCCCTATTCTTGCAGGAATCTTCCTGCAATGAGCCTCAAGTATTAAAATACTTACGTATGGTGCCAGTGGGTACTGGAGATATCTGGAGGAATACTTTGCAAAGTATATGATTGTCTAACCACTATGCTAAACACTTGAAATTAATACAAAATAATATTGAATGTCCCCTGGCGGGTGTGGCTCAGTGGTTGGGTGTTGTCCTGGGCACCAAAGGGTTGCTGCTTTGATTCCCAATCAGGGCACATGTCCAGGTTGTAGGCTTGATTCCCTTTGCAGGGGTTGCAGGAGGAAGCTGATGAATAGCTGACCCATATTTCGCTCCCATTGGTGCTTCTCTCTCTCTTTCCCTCTTCCTTCCTCTCTAAAAATGTTTAAAAAATAATATTGAATGTAAACTGTAATTGAAAGATAAAAAGGATAAAAACGGAATGAAATCTTTTTAAAAAAATATATTTTATTGATTTTTTACAGAGAGGAAGGAAGAGGAATAGAGACCTAGAAACATCAATGAGAGAGAAACATTGACCAGCTGCCTCTTACACGCCCCCTACCAAGGATGTGCCCGCAATTAATGTACATGCCCTTGACCGGAATCAAACCTGGAACCTTTCAGTCTGCAGACCGATGCTCTATCCACTGAGCCAAACAGGTTTCAGCAGGAATGAAATCTTACCATTTGTGACAATGTGGATGAACCTAGAGGGTGTTATGCTAAGTGAAGTAAGTCAGACAGAGACAGATAAATACCATATGATTTCACTTATATATGGAATCTAATGAATAAAAAAAGAGGAAAAAATGAAATAGACACAGATTCATAGACAGAGGGCAAATTGAAAACTAATGGTTGCCAGAGGATAAGGGTTTGGTTGAAAAAGGTGAAGAGATTAAGAAGTTACTAAGTAGTCACAGATATGTAAAATACAGCATGGGGAATATGGTCAATAATATTATAGTAAGTATGTATGGTGCCAGGTGGGTACTAGACTTACAGGGAAATCACTTCATAAATCATATAAATGTCTAACCACTATGCTGTACACCTGAAACTAATCCTATGTAATAAAAGGCTAATATGCTAAGTGTCTGGTCATCCAGTCACCAGTTCAACCAATCAAAGTATAATATGCTAATGATATGTTAAGGTCGCTCAACTGTTCACTATGAAGTGCACTGACCACGAGGGGGCAGATTCTCTGACTGGTAGGTTAGCTGGCTGCTGGGGTCTGGCTGATCAGGACTGAGGGAGATGGGTTGGTCATGCCCTGGAGCCCTCCTGTGGTCCCTCCCCAGCTGGCCAACCTCCTGCTTCTTTCCCTGGCCCCGATCGTGCACCAGTGACCTGCTATCATGGGGAGTTGGAATAGAATGCATTTCCCTGCATCCAGGCAGTCCAGGGGTCAATGTGGTGTTTTGTGGCTACAGGGGTGTCTCCAGAGTCCCCTCCACCCTGTCAGTGAGGACATCGCTGCTGAGTAGGAAAGCTTCTTGCCAATACAACAGTCACCAATCTTGGCAGGTAAATGTCTGCACAGCTCTGTGGAATGGTCCAGAACCTTCCTGTTGGCATTAAATTGACATTTCATTAGAACAGTTCTTCCTAGCCAAACATGTTTTTATTAAAAGGCGATGCAATCTAATTCTCTGCAAAATAGGCTGATGCATTCAAGAATCTGTAGAGGGAAGATTTGCCCTAATTCAGTGTCGTTAGTGAGTCTGGCCCTAACAAACGTTTACTGAGCATCTGCTGCGTGCCGGTGCTGAGGGCTCCAGGCAGAGAGATCTTCTGGGAACTCCAGTTTGAGGGGGAGCAGCAGCAGACTGTCATAAAATGAGGCGAGGGAATAGGAATGAAGGCCCTGGGAGCAGCGTGGAGGAGCCAATAGAAACTGTTCAGAGGAAATGGCATGTGACCTGGTGTGTGAAGGACACGTGCCTAATTTCAGGTGGAGGTGAGATAGAGGGCATTCCAGGAAGAGGAGCGGCCGGAGCAGAGGGCAAGGGCAGGGTCTGGCACAGTCAGTTCGCACACTGAACACCCTGGGGGCCAGGAGGTAGGAGCTGTTGGAGCTGCTTTGGAGGAGAGCAGGAAATAGAAGTTTCTCTTATCTGAGTTTTAGGACTAACATTTAAGTCTTTAGTATAGCTTATCAGTATGATTATTGCTGCTGCTGCCACTACAGAGCTGGCATTGGTATGTCAGGGTGCTGTTGGCTCCTTGTCTCTGAACATGTCCCCCCCATGAGCCTCGCTTGACAAAAGAGGTTCAGCACATTCTCACAGGTTGCTCCCTGACTTCCAGGCACCAGAGAGATTCATGCTTTGGTGTGAGTGGCTGCTTATTCCTGCAGAGCCATGGAGTTACAACGTTAGTTTTAAGAGCAAAAGCTCTGCTTTCAGTCAAAACGCACTCCCCAGCGTGGTGTCCACTTCAGTCTTTGTCCCCCCACTGGTGTCTGGCCGCACCACGTGACCCTTCTGTTTTGACTCTAAGGACACTTACGCCTCCTCTTTTGACTTAGAATTAAGATGATATCTCCTCAGATGGACTTTCTACCACATAGTGCTCCCAGAGTGGATTCTGTTAAGCTAATTTAATCCTTGGATCAATTTTCTTCATAGCACAGTTAAACCATTTCCAAAAATGTTAACTCTACTGAAATTATTTTCATTTGGATCAATTCTTTTCCATTTAAAATTAGAAACAAAATTTGGTGTATTGATTAAGTATTGTCCGCATCAAATTGTATTGATCCTGACTTCTACTTTATGTAACAGACATTATTTCTATCAAGTCTATTTTTTTCTGGGTCAAAATTTGCAGATATATATTTAAAAAATAAAGTTGGACTTTTCTTTCAGTTTGTAGTCCACTATAATGTTTGTTTTGTACAGTTTTAGCTGCTGCTGTTAGTTTTATACAGCATTGATTATTTATAGCAGTAATTAAAAATATCAGTCCATCTCATATTGAACTAAAATAATGATGCTTTGCATTTATTTCTTATTCATAGAAAAGTGTGGAAATTTTTTATGCATGTGTGTGTATAAAAGGGAGAAAGAATAAAAAGAGAGGGAAAGGGAGAGAGAGAGGAGAGGAATGAAATAGAAGGAGGAGGAAAGAGACAAAGACACATAGAAATAGAGACATGCAGAGAAAGACATAAATGAAAGAAAGACTTGGAGAAAGGGAAGGGGAGAGAGAGAGAGAGAGGGAGAAGGATAGGGGGAGAGAAAAAGGGAGGGAAGAAGAAGGAGAGGGAGAGAGAAGGGAGAGGGAAAGAGAGAAGAGAGAAGAGAGAGAGAGAGAGAGAAAGGGAGAGAGAGAGAGAGAGAGAGAGAGAGAGAGAGAGAGAGAGAGAGAGAGAGAGAGAGAGAGAGAGAGAGAAGCATCTTGCATGGCTTTCCTTTGCACCTTCTGAATCCAGTAGAAGCTCAGGCTTGTGCCTCACAGAGCCTCTTTCCAGTGGGTTTCATTTCCTGCTGGATGAAGGCCAGCTTCTTTTACCAGTAGCACAGGACACCGTTCTTCCCAATGTGGCTGCCGACCACTTCTATCATGACCAGCAGTGCACACTTCACACAGCCCACTCCCAGGTCTACACCCACTCTGGGGTCTGCACCCACTCTGGAGTCTGCACCCACTCAGGAGTCTGCACCCACTCTGGGTCTGCACCCACTCAGGAGTCTGCACCCACTCTGGGGTCTGCACCCACTCTGGGGTCTGCACCCCCTCCAGCATCTGCACCCACTCTGGGGTCTGCACCCATTCTGGGGTCTGCACCCACTCTGGAAGTCTGATGTCTGCACAGACTCCTGTTCCTCCCATGTCAGTTTGCCAGGAATTCCATTTCCTCTCTTTTGCCTGGAGACCTCATACTCATGCTTCCAACCCTCCCCAAAGCGCCATCTCTTCTGTGAAGGAGGTGGGCACATGGGAGAGGGTGTGGGGGCTGTTTTTAATGTGAAGCACAGAGTGACTAGGGCACAGAGTGGGACTTGAAGGGGATCAGGGACTAGGAGGGGAACAAAGAGGAGCAGGCAGTTGAAAGGGATTGGGAAATAGAAAGGTCTAGAAAAGACTAGGGAGGCACAGACTTTGATGTGCCAGAAGCCACAGAGAATGAGAGGAGATGGAGGGTATGAGGAGTTGGATGTGTAACCAGAAGGCAGCAGAGGTTGGGGCTGGAGGGTCATCTGCGTGCTCCTGTTCTTGGCGAGCCACACAGCACTGAGCACACTGTGTGGCCTGTGAGCTCCTCTCAGGCTGGAGTGGGGCTGGGCGGAGTGTGCAGTGACCGGGCCTCATCCCTTTGGGTGCAACTCTTTGGTAAGAAGAAGTGAGCGGGTAGCCTGGGCCTCTCTGGCCTCTGTAGGAGGCACCTGCCCGTCTCCTCAGGGCCGTCTCTCCCACATCACTAAGCTGTGCGGTTAATGGGAAGGTGTGACTCTCACTGGGGACCACCCAGGTCAGGGGACCAGATCTTTACTTGAACTTCCTTTTGCATGTGAGGTGTCATCAGGTTCTCTGCCCGGGCTCTGTTCTGGGCTGGAGGTGGAGCCTGTTTGCTAAGAGTTACCAGCGAGGTTAAGAGAGAAATGTAGTCATGTGGTGTTTCTCTTTCATTGACTGGCTTATTCCACTCAGCATGATCTTCTCCATTTCTATCCAGGTTGCTGCAAATGATGAGAATTCCTTCTTTTTTATGGCAGCATAGTATTCCATCGTGTAGATGTACCACAGTTTTTTGATCCAATCATCTGCTGATGGGCACCTAGGTTGTTTCCAAATTCTAGCTATTGTAGATTGTGCTGCTATGAACATAGGGGTGCATATATCCTTTCTGATTGGTGTTTCTAGTTTCTTGGGATATATTCCTAGGAGTGAGATTACTGGGTCAAATGGGAGTTCCATTTTCAGTTTTTTGAGGAAACTCCATACTGTTCTCCACAGTGGTTGCACCAGTCTGCATTCCCACCAGCAGTGCACGAGGGTTACCACATGACCTCACTCATTTATGGATATTAAAGAACATTATAAACTGATGAATCAAAAGATAGATATAAAGACAGTAAATCAACAAGCAGGCTGTCAAATTACAGCGTGGAGGGTAGGGAGATCTGGGGGAGATAAGAGATCAACCGAAGGACTTGTATACATGCATATAAGTACAACCAATGGACACAAAACTCTGGGGAGGGAGGGTATGTATGGGAGGGGGGGCAATGTTAAAATATGTACACAGATAATAATTTAATAAAAAAATAAAAAAATAAAAATAATTCGTTTTGACACACACACACACACACACACACACACACACACACGAGAGAGAGAGAGAGAGAGAGAGAGAGAGAGAGAGAGAGAGAGAGAGAGAAACGTAGTGAGTTACCCCGTGGGGGTGGGGCACCGGAGGCAGAGTGCTTGTGATCCCGCTGCTGTGTGAGCTTCGCATCCGCACAGGGGGATCGCTCTCCTTTAGGCTGTTGTGATTAGTAAACGTGTTACAGTGCCTTTAGTGTTTACATTTTTCACTTAGGTTTTAATTCGGTTTCAATTGATTTTTGTGTCTGGTGTAAGGTTGGAATTTAACATATTTTTTCCTGAATGAATAGACAATTATGCCACAACACCACTTATTGAATAGCCCCCGTTGCCTTTGTCAATAAGAAATTCCATCTCATCATACACTAAATTCTGATCTGTCCGTTTCTGGACACTCAGATTGTGTTCTGTTAACTCATGGGCCTATGCCTGGCTCCTGTCATACTCCTTTATTGTTAAGATTTTCTTTGCTGTTCTTAGGCATACTTCCCCCCTCACATGAAAGTTCTTATCAAGTTGTTAAGTTAAAAAAAAAATTTGGGCCCAATTTTAAATGTGCACTATTCTACAGAAATTCAGGGAATCTCTTAGCTCACACACACAAAATACCTTAGACTGGTGGCTTAAGAAGACATTTATTTCTTATAGTTCTGGGGACTGGACTGTACTTTTCATACTGGAATTGGAGTACCGGACTGGTTGGATTCTGGTGTGGGCCTCTTCCTGGCTTTTGGGCCACTTTCTCGCTGTGTCCTCACATGGTGGAGAAACAGAGAGCTTTCCTGGTTTTCCCTTTTTTAAAACAACACATAAAGGCATTAATTCCATCATGAGGACCCACCCTCAAGACATCACCTAGTCCTGATCACCTCCCAAAGACCCTCCCCCACTTTGGGGATTAGGGCTTCCACATATAAACAGGGGGGAGGGAGAGTGCATGACATCTCCTTAAAATAGCGACTTTCCTAATTGGAAGACTAGCATGTACTCCAATTTACTCAGGATTTCTTTTTTGTCTTTTGTTATTTCCTTTATAAAGTTCTTAGCATCTCTATTTACATGTTTTCCTGGGAGGCACACTTTGTGAGCTGCATCTTGTTCATTTTGCTTTCCAGGGAGATACTGATCACTTTCAGGTTGACAGGGATTTCCCCCAGCACTAAGTCCCTCTGCACCTCCCACACTCAGATCACATGGTCACAGCAGGGGCTGCCACACAGGACAACACGACCCTGCTCCCAGGAGTATTTAACAGGGCCAGGTGAGACCTCCCTGAGACCAGCAGCCTCTCATAGACATCTGGACTCTTCTAACATCGTGGTCTCAGAAGCAAGGATCAGCTATGGAACTGGAATCTGGGGAAAATTAGTCTTTTCCCCCCAGGTAACTTCTAGTGACCTCCAGACACAGGGATGGATTCTATTGGATCTTAGAGGCCAGACTAGCAGAAAACTCCAACTCAGCAAAGTAGTCAAGAGCACAAACTTGATCAGGTGTGGCATGGAACATAGTGATTTTCCATGGCAACACTATGAAGAAGTGGGGTGGAGGAAGGGTTGACGCCTGCAGCTGTGAGTTCATGTGTCATTAACGTGACTGGTCAGTTTGGGTGACACAGGGTAGGTAAGTAACACAAGCAAGATTAGAACGGACATTGTCTAACTTCAGAGAGCAGGATCTTTTTCTATCTCTGGGCACCCCTCAGATGCTGCTGCCCACTCAGTCCCTCACACACTTCACTTCTATTTCTTTTACACCTTCCTCCACATAACACTCCCTTCTCCTTTCATCCTCGCCCCACCCTCCACTCTCTCACACTTCACTTTCGTAATTTTGGCCCCCCACTTTCCTGGAGTGGGAGACAGTCCATAGACTGATGGAAAATGACCCCAAACTCCTTTATCTCACTCCCTCTAGCAGCAAATCACTAGTATAAAAGCTTTGAGCATTTATGCAACCATCTGTAACGTCAGATTGTTCCGTGGATGACACATAACATGAAAATAGGCTTCATGTCCTGGAATGACAAATAAGTGCACTGCCCCCACCCCCATGCAGTGTCCTGTGTGAGCTGAGCTGTTCCATCTGAATTCAAGCAGATGGTGCAATTTTCTTGTCTTCATATACACAGCTCAGCTCTGGGAATGAGAGTGCTGTCATTTTGTCTGGGCTCTTTGCTTCAAGTTGTAATTGTTGAGGTTAGTGTGACACTTGATGAAACATCTGTAATTAACACATCACTCATCACTCAGGTGGCAGACAGGGAAGGAAAGATGAAGGGACATTTTTATTGAGATTTAAATTCAATAATCAATTTAAGCATCCTTTGGATACCTACTATGCACATATTACTGCTTAGAACTGGAGTTACAGAGTTGAGCAAATGATCCTTAGTTGAATACTGCCTTGGCAGAGACAGCAATTGTCAGTGAAGGACAATGCAATGTGGTTAGTGTGATAAGGAAAGTATTCACACAGTGCTCTGACAATTGGTTGGAATTAGGCAGAGAAAACATATACTGGCATTCAACAGAAAAATGCTAAAAGGTATGAATGAGATCATCCATGTGGCCAAAAAATACATCTTAATCAAAATAGGATACTATTTTATTTATGAAAGACTAGAAAGAATTAAAAATAAGGAGAAATGCTCAGAGCTGGTAAGGAGGTTGGGAGGAATATGTAATCATATGTAGCATTGGGGGGAGGGGGGAATGTAATCCATCAGCGTCATGTTGGAGCCATAATCATATCATATTGATTCAGCTTAAACATATGCTTACTGTTTGTTCTGATCAGTCCCACTTTTAGTAATCTATCATATATAAACAAAGTTATTTATTGAGGAAATAAAATTGAAAACAATTAAATATGAGTTAGATCTATAACTTTGGACCTAAAAGGATGTTCACTATGTTTTCTTTTATATATATATAAAAATTTTTAAATATATATATATATATATATATATATATATATATATATATATAAATTTTTAATTTTTTTAATTTTAATTTTTATTGATTTTTTTTTTCAGAGAGAAAGGGAGAGAGATAGAGAGCTAGAAATGTTGATGAGAGAGAAACATCGACCAGCTGCCTCTTGCACACCCCCTACCGGGGATGTGCCCACAACCAAGGTACATGCCCTTGACCGGAATCGAACTCGGGACCTTTCAGTCCGCAGACTGATGCTCTACCACTGAGCCAAACAGGTTTCAGCTCACTATGTTTTCTTAATGAGAATGGCAAGTTGCATTGGAACACAGTATTTCATTTTGGCGAACCTATGACAAAACCTCTCTCTCTCTCTCTCTTTTTCTCTCTCTCTCTCTACATATATGTTTAAATAAATATGGATCCGATTTGGTAGAGTAGGTATAAGTTGCAGTCACCTTCTCACATGACCACATCAAAATTATAACTAAATTATAGAACAATCAACCTGGATAACTATTGAAAGACCAGCTGAATGGAATTCTTATAACTAAGGATTTATAGAAAATCCATGTTAAGACTGGTAGGAAGGACAGAGATGTGCAAAGGGCTAGCTCCACACCCATAAGCAATGGTTGAGAATCTGGGGATATATCTCAGTTGCAGAGCTCCCGCCCTAATAGTGAGAGGTCTCAATGTCATTCCAGGCCCCTCATCCCCTAGCACCAGTGCTGGGAAGAGAGGCCCACATAACACCTGGCTGTAGAAATCAGCAGGGATTCAGTTGCCCCAGGTGAGATAGAAAGCTGCTGGAAACCCAGGTGTCCTCTTAAAGTGACAGCATGCAAACTCTCACTTGCAAGTACTCAGCCTGGGCTCAGTGGAAGATAGAGGATGCTGAAGGCAAACAGGGAGAGACTGGAGTTGTATGGCTTTAGGAAGAGAGCTGGAGGGACAGCCAACAATGTCTCTGTACTGAGTTCCTTTCTGCCACCACCCGTGGAAGCCATCTTTCCTTGGTTGAGCACTCACCTCACATGGCATCAGTCTGGGGAGGTGCATTGGCCCCACACTGACTATTCCCAGAGGCCCATTCTACCCAGCTCATACACAGCTCTGGAGTCTGCCAGTGGTTGCTAGTCTTTCTTAAAATACTCTTGAGGAATTCTGGGAAAATTCTGGGGGTGGCAGAGGCAAAAATGGAGAAACTGCATTGTGGGTGAGGGCCATTTTCATAGAACCCCGAACTGATGCCACCATTCCCATATTGGGCTTGACCCCCTTTTACAGCGTTAGTCTGGGACCTGCATTAGTTCTGATGACTCCCTGAGATCCTGCCCTACTCAGCTCACACACACTGTGAGATCTGCTCACAGTGGCCAGCCTGGGCCTGTGGTGTGGTTTTTATTGAAAAACCCTTGAGAAATTCCCGGCAAACTTGGGGGTGTGTACAGGGTGCCAGAGACACATGAGGAGAGTCTCAGTTGTGTATCTTTAAGACAAGAGTCATCTTCCTGCATGCTGGATGAGCACCAGTTCATGTGCTGAGCCCTCTCCCCACACAGCCAAATCTTAATCTGCTTTAGTCTTATGAGCTCTACTGAATCCACCCTGATTATTCCCTGACCCCAGCACATAGCAAAGGTCCACAGGCCTCAAACAGGTGGAAACTGGCCTTTGTGTACACCGAGGCATTTGCTGACTGGAAGCAAGCAATATAACAGATACAGAGTTAAAAACAATAGTTTTAAAGGTACTCCAAGAAATTATGAGAAGAATGGAAGAACTCAATGAGACCTTCAACAAAGAGATAATAAGCATTAAAAAGAACATGAAAACCATAAATAAGAAGCAATCAGGAAAAAAAAATGCAACATCTGAAACAAAGAATACACTAGAAGGTATCAACAGCACATTAGATAAAGCAGAGAATCAAATCAACAATTTGGAAGAAAAATAGCAGAAAACATTCCATTGGAACAGCAAAAAGAAGAAAAAAAAATGAGGATCATTAAGGGACCTCTAGGATAATATCAAATGTAACAATGTTTGCATGATAAAGATATCAGAAGAAGAGAAAGAGAAGGAATTGAGAACCTATTTGAAGAAATAATGCCTAAATTTTTTTCTAATCTGGTGAAAGAAAAATACACACTAGTCCAGGAAGCGCAGAGAGTCCCAAACAATATGAACCTACAGAGGCCCACACCAAGATGTATCACAATTAAAATGCCAGAGGAGAGAATCTTAAAAACAGCAAGAAAAAGACAGTTACTTACAAAAATCTCCCATAAAACTGTCAGCTGATTTCTCAACAGAAACTTTGCAGAAAGGATTGGCATGAAATATTCAAAGTCTGGGGGAGGTAAAAGATCAACCAAAGGACTTGTATACATGCATATAAGTACAACCAATGGACACAAAACTCTGGGGAAGGTGGGTATGTATGGGAGGGGGGGCAATGGTATAATATGTACACAGATAATAATTTAATAAAAAATAAAATAAAAAAGAAAGAAATATTCAAAGTGATGAAAGCAAGGACCTACAACTCAAACCATTCTAACCAGCAAGGCTATCATTTAAAACTAGTAGCCCTGCCCACAAATCTGTGCGCCAGTAGCTCTCTGTGAGGCCTGGCTGCTCCAAGCCTACTGCCAAGAGGCTCTCTATGGCCTAGAATAGAGACTCATCACAGCTTGGTGTGGAATGCTTGCCTTGTTGCCGGGGCAACGATGCAAGCTTCTGTGCCCCGGCCGGCCAGACGCCCATCCACAGCCAGGCATGGAAGACTTGCCTTGTTGCCAGGGCAATGACACAAGCGCTTGCCCCCTCCCTGGCTGCTCCATGCCCGTTGCCCAGAGGCCCTCCACACTCAGGGTGGAATGCTTGCTTCGTCACTGTGGTGAGCATTCCACCAGGCCACTCACACTGCCTACTCTCAGTGGCCACCCCCCAACTTCCCCAGAACTGGGGAACTCCGGTGAGGCTGAGAGGACTGGGTGCCGCCATCTTGTGGCTATGGCACTGCCAGTTTTGTGATGGAATGATGGGTAATTTGCATATTACCCTTTTATAGCTAGGACTGAAGGAGAAATAAAGACCTTTCCAGAAAAGAAAAAGCTAAAGGAGGTCATTACCACAAAACCAGTATTACAAGAAATGTTAAAGGGTCTTCTCTAAGATAAACAAAGCAAGAAAAAGGAAAATAAATATAAATAACAAAAAGGCAAGAACTATGTAGCTATCAATAATCACTTTAAAACTAAGTGAATTCAATGCTTAAATCAAAAGATATAGGATAACTGAATGGATAAAAAAACAAGATTCATATACATGCTATTTACAAGAGAGATGTGCTGCAGATTGAAAGACATACATAGTCTGAAAGTAAAGAAATGGAAATGAAATAAAAGCTGGGGTAGCAATTCTTTTATTAGACAAACTAGACTTTAAATCTTAAGCTAAAATAAGAGACAAAGGACATTTTATAATGATAAAGGAATCAACCAAACAAGAAGATAAAACTTTGTAAACATTTATGCACTCATCATAGCAGCATCTAAATATATAAAGCAAATATTAAAATCCTAGAAGAAAATGTAGGAAGCAAAATATCAGCCATCTCATGGAGCTAAATTTTCACTGATATACTGCCTAGGGCAAGAGAAACAAAGGAAACAAATAAACAAATGGGACTACATAAAAATAAAGGGCTTCTGCACAGAAAAAGAAATAAGCATCAAAATGAAAAGGGAAACCACTGTATGGGAGTACATATTTGCCAATGATACATCTGATAAGGGGTTAATTTCCAAGATATGTAAAGTACTCATACAACACAATAAAAGGAAGACAAAAATTAAAAAATGAACAGAAGACCTAAATAGACACTTTCCCAAAGAGGACATACAAATGGCCAAGAGACATATGAAAAAATGCTCAATGGAACTAATCATTAGAGAGGTGCAAATTAAAATGACAATGAGGTACCACATCACACCTGCCAGAATGGCTGTCATCAATAAATCACAAACAACAAGTGCTGGTGAAGGTGTGGAGAAAAAAAAAAGGAACCCTAGTACACTGCTGGTGGGAATTCAGACTGGTACAACCACTATAGAAAAACAGTATGGAGTTTCCTAAAAATAATTTAAAATGGAACTGTCATTTGACCCAGTGGTTCTACTTTTAGGAATATATTCTAAGAAGACTGAAACACCAATCAGAAATAATATATGCACTCCTATGTTCATAGCAGTATTATTTATAATAGCTAAGATGTGGAAACAGTGCAAGGGCCCATCAATAGATGCTTGGATAAAAAAAGTTGTGGTACATTTGAACAATGGAATATTATGCAACTGTAAAAAAGAAGACAGCATGGGGAGGGGGGACTTGGAGAGTATTATGCTAAGTGAAATAAGCCAGTCAGAGAAAGACAAGTATCACATGATCTTACTTATATGTGGAACCTAATGAACAAAATAAACTGACAAACAAAATAGATCCAGAGACATAGACACATACAGCAGACTGATGATTCTCAGAGGTAAGGAGTGGGGTGGAATGGGAAGAGATTAACCGAAGAACTTACATGCATGTATACATAACCCATGGACATATACAATAGTGCAGTGAAGGCCTGGGGAGGGGCCAAGGGTAGGGTGGAGAATGTGAATGAGGGAAAAAAGGGACATCTTTAATACTTCCAACAATAAAGATAAATAAATAAAAACACAAATATTAATGGTCATAAAGGGAGAGATCAACAGTAAAGGTAGGGGACCTTCTTGACAGCAATGCAGAGATCTTCCAGACAGAAAATCTGCAAGAAAACATGGTATTAAATGAGACATTAGATCAGATGAATTTTATTGATATTTTCATAGCATTTTACCCCAAAGCAGCAGAATATATATTCTTTCCAAGTGCACATAGAACATTTTCCAGGATATACTATGATCAGCAACAGAACAAGTCTCAACAAATTTAAGGAGATTGAAATCATATCAAACACCTTCTTTAATCATAATGTTATGAAATTAGAAATCATTTACAAGGAAAAAACCTGAAACACACACACACACACACACACACACACACACACACACACAGAATAGCATGCTACTAAACAAAAAATGGGTTAAAAATAAGATCAAGAAAAAAATTAAAAGATACTTTGAGATAAATGAAAATGAAAACACAGCATCACAAATCTATAAGACATAGTGAAAGCAGCAATATAAATATCACCTCAAGATAAGAACAATTCAAATGAACAGTCTAACTTTATTCCTAAGGAGACTAGAAAAAGAACAATAAACATATGCAAAAGTGAATAGAAGGGAGGAAATAAAAATCAGAGCATAAATAATTGAAATAAAGTCTACAAAAACAGTACAAAAACCCAATAGCTGGTCCTTTGAAAAGTTAAGCAAGATTAATAACCTTTAAGTAGATTAATAAAAAAATAAAAAAAGAGAAAGGGTGCAAATAAACAAAATCAGAAGTGATAGAGAAGTGACAACTGACACCACAAAAATACTGTACAAGGAATTAAAAGAAAATACTGCAATTATATGACAACTAATTGGACAATCTGGAAGAAATGGATACATTCATTGAAACATACTATTATTCAAGACAAAATCTGGAAAAAACAGAAAAATCTGAACAGACTGATTACCACCAACGAAAGCAAATCAGTAAACAAAATACTCCCAACAAAAAGACACCCCAGACTGGATGTCTTCACAGGTGAATCCTACCAGATATTCATAGAAGAATTAATAGCTATCCCTCTCAAACTGTTCTAAAAAATTCAAATGGGGGGGGGGGGGAGGGAAGACTCCCAAGTTATTTTTTTGATGCCCACATTAATTATCCTAATTCTAAAACCAGATAGAGATTACAAATAAAGAAAATTACAGGCCAATATATAATGAACATAGATGCAAAAAATCTTGACAAAATATTGGCAGACTGAATTCAGCAATATCTTAAACAGATCTTCCACCATGATTAAATGGTATTTATTCCTGGAATGCAAATTTGGTTCAATATCCACTAACCAATTAACGTAATATACTATGTAAACAAAATGAAGGATAAAAACGATGTGGCCATATTATTAGATATAGAAAAAGTATTTGGCAAAGTCCAGCATTAATTTATGAAAAAACTTAAATTAGCAAAGAGGGCACAGAGGGAACATACTTTAACATAATAGAAAACATATTTGACAAATCCATAGCTAACATCATACTCAATGGGCAAAAACTAAAAGCATTTTCCTTAAGGTCAGGAATAAGACAGGGATGTTCACCTTCAGCACTCTTATTCAACACTAGAGGCCAAGTGCTTTCATGCACAGGTGGGGTCTGGCTGGCCCACCCTGATTGGGCCGATCAGGCCAGGCTGGCTGGGGGAGAGGACACTGGAGGTTGGCTGGCCAACCCCATCCCTGATTGGGGTGGGGGCGCTAATTGGGGATGGGGCTAGTTGGGGAAAGGGGTTATGGGCAGTTGGCCAGTGGCTCTGCCCCCTGATCGAACTCCTGGTTGAACTCCCTGTCGAGGGGTCAATTTGCATATTAGCCTTTAATTTTATAGACTAGTATTGGAAATCCTAGCAATAGAAATCAGATAAGAGGATGAAATAAAAGGCATCTAAATTGGGAAAGAAGAAGTGAAACTATCATTATTTGCAGATGACATGAAATGATACAGAGAGAACCTTAAAAACTTCACCAGAAATCTACCAGAACTGATAAATGAATTCAGTAAATTAGCAGGAAAACAAAATAAATATTCATAAATTGGTTGCATTTCTATAAACCAATGGTTAACTAGCAGAAATACAAGCTAAGAGAACAATTCTACTTACAATTGCATAAAAAAATCCCAAGAATATATTTAACCAAGCAGGTAAAAGGCCTACTTGGAAAATTATAAGCTACTGTGAAAGAAATTGAAGAAGATACAAATAAGTGGAGACCTATACTGTGCTCATGAATAAGGAGAATTAACATTATTTAAAAATATATTTTTATTAATTTCAGAGAGGAAGGGAGAGGAAAAGAGAGGTAGGAATATCAATGATGAGACAGAATCAGTGATTGGCTGCCTCCTTCATGCCCCACAAAGGGGATCGAGCCCACAACCCAGGCATATGTCCAGTCTAGGAATCAAACTGTGACCTCCTGGCCGGGTGAGAATTAACATTATTAAAATGTTCATACTAACCAAAGCAATCTACAGGTTCAATGCAATTACTATCAAAACACCAATGTTATACTTCACAGAACTAAAACAAATGATCCAAACATTAATATGGAACCACAAAGGACCCCAAATAGTGACAGCAATCTTGAGGAAGAAGAGCAAAGTTGGAGGTATCACTTTACCTGATATTAAACTATACTGCAGGGTTATAGTAATCAAACAGCATGGTAGTGGCATAAAAGCAGACACTTAGATTAATGGAACAGAATAGAGAACCAAGAAGAAAATCCACACCTATATGGTAAATTAATGTATGACAAAAGAAGCAAGAATATGTAATGGGTAAAGAAAGTTTAGTTAATAAATGGTATTGAAAAAACTGGACAGATACATATAAAAAATGAAACTAGACTATTTTTTATTACCAATAAAAGAATTAACTCAAAATGATTTAAAGATTTAAATGTAAGACTCAAAACCATAAAACTTCTAGAAGAAAACAGGCACTCAACTGTCTTCTATTGCTCTTAGTGACATATTTTTTTTCTTACACATCTTCTTAGGCTAGGGAAAAACAAGAAATTTTAAACAAATGGGACTACATCAAACTACAAACACCAAGTAAAAATGTGGAAAGTACAAATACTTTTCTTTTTGAGTTTTTAAAATCATATTTGACTATTGAAAAAATTTGTAACACTGGGTGTGGTTCTAAAACATGTAAAGAAAATATTTAAAACAATTATAAATTAAGGTGGGTAAGAAAACAAAATGTAGGTACAGTTTCTACACCTTATTTGAACTGTTAAAATATGACACCAGTAGACCGTGGTAAGTTAAGTATATATATGGTAATACCAAGAGCAACCACTAAAAAGCTATACAAAGAGATATATGAAGAAACTCCACAGATTTTGATAAACTTACTTAAAATCACTGCACATAAAAATAATGGGATTCTAAAATTCTAGTAACACTAAGGAAGGCAGGAAAAAGAAAACAGAGAAGCAAAAAACTGAGAAAACAAACAAGAAACAACAAATAAAGTAGATTTAAGTGCTATCACATCAATAATTGCATTAAATGTAAAGGATCTAAATATACTCACTAAAATAAAGAGATTGTCAAAATGAATTAAAAAATGTGACTTGCCCTGGCTGTTGTGGCTCAGTTGGAGTGTTGCCCTATACACAGAAAGGTAGTGAGTTCAATTCCAGGTCAAGGTACATACTCAGGTTGCAAATTTGATCACCAGTTGGGGCAGGTGTGAGCGGCAACCCACAAATCTCTCTCACATTGATGTTTCTCTCTCCCTCTATTTCTTTCTCTCTCCTTCCTTCCCTCTCTCCACCTCTTTTTCTCAAATCAATAAAAAATGTGACTCAATGATATACTGCCTACCAGAATCTCACTTCAAAATAACAATATAGGAAGGGTAACAATGAAAGGAAGGAAAAGATGTATTAAATCAACATTAATCAAAGAAAAGCAGGTGTGGTTCTATCAATATCAGATAAAGTATACTTCTGAGCAAAAAACGTTACCAGAGACAGAGAAGACCACTATCTCTCTATATAAAGGCCTAAATGACCAAATGACTGAACGATAACCAGGGGGCAGACACTCAATGCAGGAGCTGCCCCCTGGTGGTCAGTGTGCTCCCACAGCAGGGATGTTGCTTAGCTGACTGATGGGTGCCAGATGCCAGGCTCATGGAGCCTCTCTTGCCTCCATGGCAGTGCTAATGAGTAGCAGCAGCAGCCTCAGCGAGACCGAGGCCGGGATGAGCAGGAGCAGCAAGGTGCTAGGCCTGGGCTTGGGCTCCTCCCCGGCCGCCTGCCACTTCATGCACTACTACATCCCCAAGGGATCCTGGATTGTGAGAGGGGTTAGGCGAGGCTGAAGGACCCCATGGGTGCATGAATCTGTGCACCAGGCCTCTAGTATAATGATAAAAGGATTAATCCACAAGTAGACATCAAGCTTAAATGTGTAAGCACTAAACAATAGAGCTGCAAAATATGTGGAGTAAAAACTGTTTGAACTCAGAGGAGCAATAGACAAATTTACAATTATAGTTGAAATCTTCAGTATTTTTTTCTTAACAACTGATCGAAACACTACGAAGAAACTCCGCAGGTTTTGATAAACTCAGTTAACACCATCCATCCAGGGAATGTAATCAACATTTATGGATACTCTTTCCAGCAGCAGCAGACTATACACTCTTTCCAAGTGCCCATGGAACAGACACCAAGGCAGAACATCTTCTGGGCCATAAAACCTCAACAAATTTAAAATAATTGAAACAATACAGAGTGTGTTCTCCAATCTCAATGGAATTGGGCTAGACACCAACATACCACTGAAAGGTCTGTCTAGTGCAATGGCAATAAAAGGCAGTAAAAGGCATAGAGTTTGGAAAGGAAGGAATGAAACAGTCCTGACTTGAAGATGATGACATTGGTTGTATACATAGAAATTTCCAAGGAATCTACAAGAACCAAAACCAAAACTATTAAGACTCATAAGTGAATTAGAAAGGTTGCAAGATCCAAAATAATCTTTAAAAAATAAATTGTGTTCTTGTATACTAGCAACGAACAAGTGGGCACTGAAATTAAAACTACAATACCATTTATAACCTGTCAAAAATAAAATATGTAGGTGTAAGTCTAATACAGGGCTTGCATGCTGAAAGCTACACAATGTTGCTGAAAGAAATCAAAGAATATTTAAATAAATGTGGAGACATACCATGCTCATTGATTGAAAGCAGGAACATAGATAGTAAAGACATCAGTTTTTCACAAATTGACTGATTTATTACAATTTTAATAAAAATTCTGTATAGTCTTGTAGTCTGGGAGCAATTTCTATTAAGACATTTTGTAGATAATAGAGAAGATTACTCTAAAATTTATGTAAAAAGGAAATAAAGTAGAATAGCTATAACAATTTGAATAAGAATAAAGTGGGAGGAATTGCTCTATCTGATTTTGAAACCATAACATAGCCCCAGTAATCAAGACTGTATGGTATTCATTAAATTAAGAAAGGAACTTAAAAAATTCTAATTTGTCATGGATGAATATTTTGTGAAATCCAGTACAAGTACATGTTTAGAAAATAAAATAAAAAGCAAAGACACACAAAACACTTTCTATATTTTTTTTTACTGAAGTTTTCACAGACATAAAATTTCTCTGAACGTTTCTAAATGCTCACTCTCAATTTCTGCATTTTGCTGTGGGCTGTGGAATGGCACCAGTTCGTGGGGCAACTGTGAGTGGCACTGCTGTGGTCGCTGGTAAACTTACCAAGCAGGTGGGTAAGTGCGGTACCTAACATTCTGGTCAGTGATGAACTGCATGTACCACAGCGGTCCCATAGGATTTCAGTGGAGCTGAAAATTTTCTGTGGTCTGGTGCCATGGAAACACACAATAAAATGCATCACCCGCATGTTTGTGGTGGTGCTGATGTAAACTAATCTACTGAGCTGCCAATCATACAAACGTACAGCCCATACAATTATGTCCAGTACATAATACTTAACATTGATAATAAAAAACTGTTACTAGTTTGTGTCTTTACTATACTCTACTTGAATCATGATTTTAGAGTGTACTCTTTCTACTTATATATATAAAAAAGTTTGCTGTAAAACAGTGAGCTGTGGTAGACCATTTCTTGATGGCACCGTTTTGCCCTGGGCTGGATTTAACCTTGTGCTGCTTCGTGCAGGAACATGCTGCACAGGCTTGTAGCCCGAGCAACAGGCTGTATCACGTAGTCTGGGTGTGTAGTGGCTGTGGCATCCTGGTGGGCATAAGCCTGTGATGTCTGCACAAGGATGGAACCGCCTAGCAGCATGTTTCTCAGAATGTAGCTTACTCGTTAAGTGGAGCATGACTGTGTTACTCAGAGTAGGGTGGGCCAGAGGTCCTCAAAGTAGGAAACCTGATTCTAGGGGCTCCCTCGGACTCTTGATGGGCCCACAAGGGAAAACTACTTTTACAATTGAGCTAAAGTCAAAATGACGTCATCCTGAAACTAAAGCCACTTCACAATAAAACTGGCATTCGGCATGAGTCGCGACAGTGACCAGGCTGGATCAGTAGTCTCTTTGTTCTTCACGCTACACACGCGTGTTAAGAACTCCAGTTTCAGTTACGAGAGCCCTCCTCGCAACAGTGAAGGTTATTAGTTGACTAAACTTTGAGCCCCGAGTCTGTGATGGTGGGAGGTACACACACAACCCTCTGTTGCAGACAAGTGTGGGGACTGTCCAGAGAGAGCGCCCGGCCCACATGGGAGAGTTTACAACACGTAAAACAATGCTCTGCCTCTTGCTCAAGTTTTGTCTTGGAAAATAGTTACTTTTATTTATCTAGCTGCCTTTTATTTTTTAATTTTATTTTTTTTAACTTTAAAAAATATATTTTATTGATTTTGTACTGAGAGGAAGGGAGAGAAATAGAGAGTTAGAAACATCGGTGAGAGAGAGTCATCGATCAGCTGCCTCTTGCACACCCCCTACTGGGGATATGCCCGCAACCAAGGTACATGCCCTTGACCGGAATCAAACCCGGGACCCTTCAGTCCCCAAGCCGACGCTCTACCCATTGAGCCAAACCGGTTTCGGCTCTAGCTGCCTTTTAAATGGAACGCCACTTTTTACTTGAAAGAATGGCGAGAAACTATGGGCATCCAGGCTCAGGGTTTGGCAGAATCCTCCTTGAGAATGAAGGAAGTGACTTCAAGGAAAGCCACGGAGAGTATCTGTTGAAGAGAAAATTAGAGTTTTAGAACTTGTATCTGCCACCAGGAGCTCAGCAGCTTCCCAATTCTTAGACATTTCTGATGAAATTGGTGATGCTAATTGATGTGATTTTTAAAAATGTTGTGTAATGAAGTTGTGTCAACATTTGAAAGGTCTGCAGAACTCAGCAAACCAACATTTTCCAAGTGACCGGTTGCAGGGTGATGTTGCAAAATCCTACAAGTAAGCAGTCCCTCCTGCTGTGTGACCGACCAGCCTATCCTAACGTGGCCGAGTATGAGGTCCAATGACAGGATCTCATATTTGAAATTGCAAGTAACCCTTAAGAAAATAAGCACTTGTCAAGTGTGGGGATAGTTTCAATAAATAATACCGCATTTACCTGGGAACATATTGTAGTGCTCGTCCCTTTTCAATGCACATCTGTGTCTGGCCAGATTTGCCGCATCTGCTTCAACCAAAACAGCATATCACACAGACTAAATGTGAGCAGATGAGAAAAGCCCACTCTTCTCTAAATCATATGGTAAAAAGATTTGCAAAAATACATAACACACCACTCTTATGACTAAATTTTTTTATTTGGAATAAAATAAAATTTTATTGTTATTTCCTTCCTTCCTTCCTTCCTTCCCTTCTCCTTCTTCTCCTTCTTCTTCTCCTTCTCCTTCTCCTTCTCCTTCTCCTTCTCCTTCTCCTTCTCCTTCTCCTTCTCCTTCTCCTTCTCCTTCTCCTTCTCCTTCTCCTTCTCCTTCTCCTTCTCCTTCTCCTTCTCTTCTCCTTCTCCCTTCTCCCTTCTCCTTCTCCCTTCTCCTTCTCCTTCTCCTCCTCCTCCTCCTTCTCCTCCTCCTCCTTCTTCTTCTTCTCCTTATTCTTCCTCCTCATCCTCACTTGAGGATATTTTTCTGTTGATTTTTACAGAGAGTGGAAAGGAGGGAGAGAGACAGAGAGAAACATCGTTGTGAGAGAGAGACAGCCCGGCCCGCAGAGCCCTGCCCTGAGAAAAACGAGGTATTGGGAAAGGATGGGGCTGGCCTGCAGGACTGGTCTTGGCAGAGCAGGCTTCCAGACGCGAGGGCACTGCGCACACAGCTCCGGGGCGGCAGGCACGCTGTGTGCTGTGGATGGTGCCTGAGTGGCTTCAGGTGCAGACGCGCTCCTTCTCCCCATTGCCTGGGCACTGCTGGTCATCTCTATGTCCATATTCAGCTTCACTGCTTGTGCTAATTGATAGTGATTAGGCCCTCCATTCTGCTCTACCTGAGCAGGCGGGGTTTGGCGTCTAACTAGGCTGCTGTCAAATCACAGTGGCTTTGCCCCTCCTGTTCCAGGCTGCCAGCTCTTGGTGCCGATGTCCAGCGTGGGGTGTGAGAGGGCTGCAGGTGAGGGATGATAGGCGTGGCAGTGAGGCTTCCGCAGGTGGAGGGGGCGCTGATGGGCACCTGCCCTCTCAGGGTAGGAGGCCGTAAAGGGGGAGTAAAAGGGTGTCCCAGGGGTTGGTGTCACCTCATGTTCCCTCTAACCCCATCCTGGAAGCCTCCATCTGAGCCATAATGAAATCCAAGAGATTTGCTTCCAAATGTGCCACAACATGATTGACTTAGCGCCCTCCAGCCCAGGACAGCGGCTCCTTCAGAGCAAGTGTGACAGGGCAGGTGCGAAGGGCCGGGCCTTGTTTCCCTCAGACTCAGATCCGTAGGGGTAACATTCCCCCATGTTTCACGCCCTTTCAGAACACCTTTTAAAGGTAATGATTTGAATTCCAGATGTTAACTGCCTGGGTGTTTCTAAGACCTTTGGCAAACAGTACTGGGTTAATCTGGTCCTTTGAAATTTAAATAAAACTGGTGTCAGCCTTGTAAATATCAGAGTTCCAGGAGAAAAGGCTGGCACCCTCTCTTTACATAGATAGATGTGGGTGGGAACAAGGAGCAACAGAGGTGGTTAGCACTGGGAAGAGCAACAGTAGAGTCTTTACACCCTGAGGCCTGAGGGGGCAGGAAGGGAAGGGAGAAGCAGAGCCTGAGGGCCCTCAGATGGGAGAGGCCTCTGGCCAGGAGTGGCAGTGGTCAAAGGAGTGCCCACCGTCCCTCTCTCCCAGCTCCTGCTGGCATTTCCCAGGGGCTGCTTCCATCCCCGAGGCGGAGGATGAGGGACACCTGAGGATATCATCTGTGGAAGTTGTTACCACACGGGGCACAGGGCACAGAGTGAAGAGCATGGAATGGAACCAGGGCCAACCTCAGTCCCACATCCAATGGAACACCCAGTTTGTCTGAAAGTTCTCAGGAGATTTACGCTCGAAGCAGGAAAGGAGACACAGAAGAAATTAGGTTACAGCTCCATGACAATTACGCTTCAGATCTGACAGTGGCTTAACCTAATAACCATTTACTGCGGATGTGCACCTTGGCGAGGCCTGTGCTGCCCCACACGGTCACTCAGGGGCCCAAGCCAATGGTGCTCTGCATTCCGGCAGGTTCTGAAGGGAACAGGACGCCTTCTCAGTGCCGAGGGGAGAAGAATTACATGGGCGTTTCATGGCTTCATCCTAGAAAGTATGGGCACCATTCCCACTCACATTTTATTGGTCATCTCTTATTTTCTAACTAGAGGCCCGGTGCATGAAATTAATGCATGGTGGGGGCCTTCAGCCCAGCCTGCACTCTCTCCAATCTGGGACCTCTTAGGGGACGTCCAACTGCTGGTTTAGGCTCAATTTGCCATAAACTGGCAGTTAGATATCCCTATCACAATCCTGGACTCCTGACTCATAATTGCTCACCTGCCTGCCAGCCTGATCACCCCTCACTGCCTCTGTGTGCTGGCCTGGTTGCCCCTAACTGCTCCCTGCTATTGGCCAGGTCACCCCCAACTGCCCCCCCTCCTCCTGCTAGCCTGGTCACCTCTTACTGCTCCCCTGCCAGCCTGGTTGCCCTTCATGGCTCCCCTACTTTTGGCGGTCTGGTCTCCCCACGCAGCCTGCTTGTTCAGTCATTTGGTGGTCCCTCACTAAACCCCCTGCCGGCCTGGTCTTAGACAGTCATCTTGTGAAGGTGTGAGGGTTAATTTGCATATTACCTCTTTATTATATAAGATGTTAGTTCCCAATTCTACTTGAAATCCCTTCTTCTTTCTTTTGAATTGCTGCCATCTTCTCATTAGCTGAAAAAAACACTAAATTTTTGTTCATTTCTTATTTTTTTCTTACCCCAGACTAAACTGGCTTTATTTAGAATGTCTTGTTCCATAGCCAAACTACCTATTAAAGTATGTTTTTATGAAAAGACTAGAGGCCCGGTGCACAAAATTTGTGCACAGGGGGTGGGGGGGTTGGTGTCCCTCAGCCCAGCCTGCACCCTCTCCAATCTGGGACACCTCAAGGGATGTTCAGTCATCCCTCTCACAGTCCTGGATTGTGAGAGGGATGTCTGACTGCCTGTTTAGGCCCAAACAGGCCTAAACAGGCAGTCAGACATCCCTCTCACAATCCAGGACTGCTGGCTCCCAACTGCTCGCCTGCCTGCCTTCCTGATTTCCCATTACCGCTTCTGCCTGCCAGCCTGATCACCCTCTAACCACTCCCTTGCCAGCCTGATTGATGTCTATCTGCTCCCCTGCCAGCCTGTTTGCCCCTAACTGCCCTCCCCTCAGTCCTGGGTCCCTCCCAACTGCCCTCCCTTGCAGGACTGATCCCTCTCAACTGCCCTCCTCTGCTGGCCATCTTGTGGTGGCCATATTGTGTCCACAAGGGGGCACCACCTTGTGTGTTGGAGTGATGGTCAATCTGCATATTACTCTTTTATTAGATAGGATAGGTCTGTTATCTTCTTGAGAGGAATTCTGAGATCAACTTTTAAAGTCTTTTTTTCCTTGATATATAATTTCTCCACTTAAACAATGATGACATTGAGAATCAGAGGGTTGGGGGTGACTTACCCATGGTCACACAGGATTTGACACTGATTTCCCCTCTATGTCCATAGCTATTTCTTCATCTGACACCATCTCTCTCTCTGTATTCTCTTCCCTTGATACCCTCTGCCTGGCTTCCCTTTAATCTTGTGCAGTTCAACTCTGCATGTAAAGAAGCCAACACCTTGGTGAGAATCATTAATTTTCAGAAGCTTTTATTTCAGTGACTCCAAAGATAATTGCTAAAAATAGGCGTATTGCCTGCAAAGCACAGTTAAAATCAGCTCATTTTTTGTGGTCAGGCCTTCCAGAGGTGGGAAGGTGTGCTGGGAATGTAAACACATCCACAACTGAGACGGATTTCTCCTGTGGGTGGCAATGCAGCAAATAATGCCTTCCCAGAGGAGGCCATGGCTCAGAGGTGGGCAGTCGGTACAGATGCCTATAGATGCCCAGATAGACCTGGGTTTTGCCAAGAGGGCAATCTGTATCATTCTCCCTGGATGCAGGAGTGGAGTGGGGAGAGAGGATTCTGGGGACCTCACTCCTGGGACTACTGGAATTTCAAAAGTCCACAAATTTGTTCTCTGCAAATGAAGCCTTCTAACATGTTGGTAATATCCTTTGGCATCTGGAGGAGATGTCCAAATTAGCATCCGTTCAAAGTTGAAGAGAAATGAGCAGCAGGCTGTAAGCAGGTGCAGTTCCTGTAGAGAAAGTCAGTTCTGTTAATGCTTCTGCTTGTAAAGCAGTGTGGACAGTGTGGGCAGTGTTGGCAGTGAGGGCAGTGTGGGCAGTGTTGGCAGTGTGGGCAGTGTGAGCAGTGAGGGCAGTGTAGGTAGTATGCAGTGTGGGCAGAGTGAGCAGTGTGGGCAGTGTGGGCAGTGTAGGTAGTATGCAGTGTGGGCAGAGTGAGCAGTGTGGGCAGTGTGGGTAGTGTGGGCATTGAGGGCAGTGTGGGCAGTGAGGGCAGTGTAGGTAGTATGCAGTGTGAGCAGTATGGGCAGTGTGGGCAGTGAGGGCAGTGTGGGCAGTGAGGGCAATGTAGGTAGTATGCAGTGTGGGCAGTGTGAGCAGTGTGGGCAGTGTGGGTAGTGTGGGCAGTGAGGGCAATGTAGGTAGTATGCAGTGTGGGCAGTGTGAGCAGTGTGGACAGTATGGGCAGTGTGGGCAGTGAGGGCAGTGTAGGTAGTATGCAGTGTGGGCAGTGTGAGCAGTGTGGGTAGTGTGGGCAGTGAGGGCAATGTAGGTAGTATGCAGTGTGAGCAGTGTGAGCAGTGTGGGCAGTATGGGCAGTGTGGGCAGTGAGGGCAGTGTAGGTAGTATGCAGTGTGGGCAGTGTGAGCAGTTGAGCAGTGTGGGCAGTGTGGGCAGTGAGGGCAGTGTGGGGAGGAGGCACACGTGCTCTGGCAAGGCTGGGCTCACCTCATTGCTGGACACCTCAGTGGGCACACTGACACCTTTTCCTCTCTTCTGTGTCTTCCTCCCTCAACCCCCCTGTTTCTCTCTTCTCTCTTCCTGCTGTCCTCTAACTCTCCCCTTTCTTCTCTTGGACTACTGCTCCCAAGTACAGCAGGGTTTGGCATTTATTTCTCTCTGTGCAGACCAGGCCTGGGGTTAGAGAGAGGACATTCATTCCAGGGATCAAGGAGACTTTCCCAGAATAAAGCAAGTAGCAATTCTTGTCTTGGTTGGAGGTGGTTATACTTTTCCTGGGGCCAGCCCGGCTTTTCAGTGACCTTAGGCGACACTCCATTGGAGAAGGCCCGGCCCGTTAGAGCTCAGCAAACTTGCCTCCACGGGCTTCTCCTCAATCACAGTCAAAGACAAGAGGGTCGCGTGACTGTGTGTGCTCCATGCCCTCAGCCCCCTCTAACTTCAGCTTCGGTGTTGGATGACAGTTTCTATGATGCTGGCAATACTCTGCCCCAAATGCCCACTGCTTATCTCCACTTTCATGCCTCAGGGCGTGTTTCTGAAGTCACAGCCCAGAAGAGCAGGGAAGCCAACAAACCCCAAAATGACCCCCAGTAGATTAGGGGTCACCCCATAAGAATTGTTAAATTTTCAGATCTCTGCCACCATATTTACTGTTTTTTAAATCATCACTCGAGGATATGTTTGATTGATCTTAGAGAGAGAGGAAGGGGGAGAGAGAAACACCGATGAGAGGAGCATCCATCGGTTGCCTTTTGTATGTGTCCCAGCCAGGGACTGTATCCACAGCCAAGGTATGTGCCCTGGTCGGGGGTGAAGCCTGTAACCTCTTGGTGTATGGAACAGCTCTCTGATTTCCCAAGCTGCCTGGCCAGAGCATATTTACTGTTTTAATTTATATTTATTTAATTATATTGGAATAGAATAGTTTTATTTATATTCATTAGTCATTGCTATTTTTTTCTGTAAGATGGATATTCCATAAATTATTCAACAAATCACATTGATGATAAAAATTTAACCATTATAAAATGCTACAATATTTAAACCTTCCTCATAACAAAAACATTCAAATTTCTTTCATTTTCAACATAAACAGAAAGAACAATAGCATTTTTTCCTAGGCATTTTCCTCACAAACGTTGAAAGGTTTGCTGACACCTCCTGTGTAGAGTGCTTACAGGGGAACTGGCACCGAGAGTGACAGTGCCAATTGGCACAATGCTCTGAAGGTCAGTGAACACTTTTTACCAAAAGTTAAGATGGGCCGATGCGTGGTTGCAGCATTTCAAGAAAATTTGTCTTACAAATGTGTGCATGTGGTCCCAAATATTATGCTTCATTGAGCATGTGTATGTGCATGTATGTGCATGTATGTAACATGTGCATGGGTGTGCATGCATGTGCACGCACATGTATGCATGAAGAAGAGTAGACCAGCCGAGATGGAGAAGCAAATAAATAGAGACTCCAAGTAAATAAATAAAGTTCGTCCTTAATCTCTTCCTGGAGATGCAGCAGAAGGAAGAGATACTTGGGTCCTAGAACCCAAGTGAAACTGCGGAACTCATTGGGCGAGGGAGTGAGTCATTGAGTGCCTGGATGGAAGGGTGAAGAGAGGTCCAGGTGCCACAGAAGGCACACAGGTGGGAGCACTGTCGAGCAGGCCTCTGTTTGCTGTCTCAGGGCAGGGAAACAGCATTCAGTCCAGTGCTAATCAGAGGCCTTCTGAATAAGACAGGGCTGAGCCATGTGAGGGTGCTGAGCTGGTGACAGGGACTGCGGGGAAGCTGGCTGGCCCCTCGACACTCCCAACAGAGCCCATGGAGAGTGGCATTGTCCACAACCTGGAATCTGATTGATTCCCAGGAGAGGGGCGGGGGGCAAACAGGGAAGCAGCCTGAGGGAGTCTGACCTGGAGATCTTCCCACAATCCAACTTGCCAGAAGTACAAACTAGGACTGAGGAGTTGCCACCAATCCCATCTGTTCCCCCTCAATCATCAGAGCAAAGGTAGCTGCTCTTTCCAGAGGAACATGAGTTTATAAGAAAATATAGCAGGACACCATGTTAAAGAACATCTGCTATAAGAAGCAGAAATAATAGATTAGACAGAAATTCTAAAAATTAAAACAAGGAAGACAAATATTCTGAGAAAAAGAAACAAAGCTCTTAGGAGCATCAGACAGGAATAAGAAGTTTTGAAGAACCATTTGGCGGTTTGGGGCATGAAAATTTATTATAAAAAATGAAGAATGTGTTGTCAGTAGGTAAGCTGGGCAGCAGAATGAATGCAGCTAAAGAACAAATTAATGAACTGGAGGATCCAGTCTATGAACTCGCCCAGGAAGTGTTTCGGAGGAATAAATCTTCGGAAGAGAAGAGAGAAAAGTTAAGAATTGAAATTCCAGGAGGAGTCTCAGAGGAAGAAAGAGATAAATGGGGAGAAGGCAGTAATTTGCTAGAATTAAACTGGTTGGGCAAATAGGAGGGACCTTCAGGGCCCCAGGTTCCAGGGTTGTCACCACGAGACTCTAATCCCAGTGCCAGGCCAGGCCACAGTGGGGTTCCTGAGTATATTCCAACATGATCATTCATTATTAGGTATTTACAAGAAACAGGTTGTCTTTGACCTTCCTATTCCCCCAGGGCTAGTTCCAAGCTATCGGGTGATAGTTTTCAGCACAGAGGCAGAATGCACAATGTGTAGCTGATGTCTCCTGGTCAGATTCTGATGGACAAAGGGATGCAAATGAGAGGCAAGGCCCTTTCTAAGCACCATTCCTCTTGTTCACCTTGTTCAAACCCCAAGCATCTGGACAGCAGCTGCAGATCTTAACTCTCTGGTTACCTGAAGTTCTCATCTTTCCTTATCTGCTTTCTTTGATCTTCCCAATTTTGCTATATTCTTTTTTTCCTTATTACCTGTCTTGCTTCTTCTTTCTATATTCTTCTCTTTCATCACTGCCATTTTCTCCTCTTCTTCAGTATTTCTAAAGTTATTCGTAGGTTCATCCATTCATTCATCTACTCAACAATTATTTTGAGCCCCTACCATGTCCTAGGGATTACTGAAGGCCCTGGGAACACAGCGCACAAGACAGAACCTGGGAACTTGTGCCCACTCTAGTTTGGAGGACAGGTAATAAGCCAGGCAATGAACAACGACAGAAGACAAGTGCGGATAGTGAAAATGCAGTGAAGATAGTAGTGTGTGCTTGAGTGTGGGCCTGGCATGCTTTAGGTGGGGAAAGGGGTGTCAGGGTAAGTTTTTCCGAGGAGGAGGTGAGAATTGAATTGAGATTTGCATGATGAGGAGGTATCAGTTCTGTGAAAGATGGTGGAAAAGCATTCCAAGTAGAAGGAAGAGCATATGCAAATGTCCTGAGGTTGGATTCATACATTCTCCTACTGTCTTGTTTTCTCATCTGTAGTAAATTCCAGAATAGCTGTCTAGATATGTACAATAGTATGTAGGAACCATGTTGCATAGTCTTAATTCCCCGTGACACCAGGTTTCTGTTCCCACTACTTGCTTGAAACTGTTTTCTTGCTGGCTTGAAAATGTCCTCATGGTGGCCATCATGCCATCATGCCAGCCCAGCTGTGACAGTGATATGATAATAAAGAGAGAGAAACAGAGAGGATGTTAGCCCTAAGGTCCCTTTGTTCAGCAGCTGGACCCCTGTAGCTTAGCCTCATTCTGTGTGGGAACAGGTCTTTATCAGGGAAGGAGAAACCTTTAGGAATGTGAAAGCCCTCTGAGACCCCTTAAAGTTGGGTTGGGTGCCCATCCATTTCCGTGTTCCTCTACCCCCTGTCACAGCTATCTTCTCTTTCTGTTATCCGTGTACAATCCCACACACAACTCTTTTCCTTTGATTTTCACAGGGATTCTTGTTTTCTATTATTCAGACTATGACAGATTAATTGAATAAATGCATTTCTTTATGTCATAATTATTTGTTTGTTTGTTTGTTTTGAGCCCTTTGGGGGTAAGGAGTATTAATTTCTGCACAGGAAGGGCCACCTGAGAGCCAGGGACAGGGTGGGCACTCAGAATACTGTTTGGACTGTGTCTCAGGCCTCCTCAGGAGTCTCTGTAGCAGCCCCTGCTTTTGTGTATTGGATATTCAGCTGAGCGTCAAGGCGGATTCCTGATGAATTCCGAGGATTTCACAGTTTGATCCCCTGGATCCTGATTTTATGGCCCTTTTCTTATTGCCATGAATTCTTAAGTGTATTTTGTGCTTTGAGTGGCCATCAGTATCCATGCTATTAGGTACCCAGGACATGCTACAGGATAATCTAAGTGTCTGCATGGTGATGAGGGGCAATTTGCTGTCTATGCATCACGAAGGATGAGGAGGACTGGCACATTCCCACTTATCCTCCATGACAACAGTAATGCCACCTGATTTACAGGTCTCCGGGGCCTTTCAAATGTCTGTGTCAGACTTTCTTTTGTCTGAGTGTCTGAGCCTGGCCTTGAGGATTTAAGAGAAGAATTGATTCACACTGACTTTGTTGGGCAGACAAAGCTTTGGGTGATGGTTCTAGAGGGAGAATGTTTGTATAGAGAAAGCTAAGCTTTGGCTGCGTGCGTGCGGTAGCAGTCCTTTCACTGTCCAACATTTTTTCTCTGCTTTTGCCTTGGGAAACCATCTTTTCCACTGTATACTGTGTTGGTGGGCCTGTCAAATATGGTTCTTGTATTACTTTGGATTCCACCAAAACAGATCCTGGGTAAAGGACTTGAGTGAAGGAGTTTATTTGGGAGGTGATTTTAGAAAGCACAGGTAAGGAAGGGGGTAAGGGGATGGGTGAGGAGTGGTTAATTGGGGGACTTCTATGCATATATGCATAGCCCATGGACACAGAAGATAGTGTGGTGAAGGCCTGGAAGGGAGGACAGTGGGGGGGAAATGGGAGGACATCTGCAATACTTTTAACAATAAAGGTACATTTAAAAAAAAAAAAAGAAAGGGAGATGAGTGAGAATAGGAAAGTGACATAAACCAACATAAGGTGTACTAGTAAGTGGATTACCACTGTGGGCAATGAGGGTCAGTCCTGCTGGAGGATCCTCTGCAAAACCACCTGGCTGTCCACCTCTGACTTCCATCTCTGTTGTCTGAGCAGAGAGTTAGGATCTTGACGTGAGAAGCTATTTGTGCGCTGGCGGCTACCTACCCCATTACAGGCCAACTCAGGTGAGCAGGAAGATGGGGGACTTCACAGTCCAGGCAAGTCCATTCCGATGCCCTGGATGGGATCGCGAGAAGAGTAACTTGGGGGATGGAAATGGCTGAATCCATTCATGTCTGTGCTGGGATCCAGAAAGGACTCGTCACTAGTTGTTGACTTCAATTTGCCCAGAGTGGTTCCAGTTCACATCCTTTCTGTTGTTCAGTTTTTCCTTCAATTCTCTGCTAATGGGGTCCCAGCAAATGGAGACAATGTGAGCCTGTTTCTAAAGAGACGCCCTTGGCTGGAATTGAACCCGGGACCTTTCAGTCCGCAGGCCAACGCTCTACCACTGAGCCAAACTGGTTTCGGTCACCAGAAATATTTCTATCTTACACCTGGCGCCACAGGACCCAAGACTTTTAGATGAGAAAATAACAAAGCAGCTTGCTCTTATTATCAGTTGTCGGGGCCATTTAGTTTTTCTGGCTGGAGAGTGGAGTCTCCTCTGTCCCTTGGGCAGTGGGAAGCATTGCTGGGGTCACTGAGGCTGGGTGGAGAGAGACACTCTTAGCACATGACTGAGGCTGTTCCTTAGACATTAGTGTGATGTTTTATTGATGTCAGTAGCAGAATCACCTTTTCTTGACTTTGAACTCAAACTTTCAGGGCGACACCTTGTCAGAAACTGTGACTTAATGTCCAGAAATATCCTCAGGGGTTTCCATTCTGGCTTCTTGACTGATGTCCTCTCTCCTTATGGTATTGAGCAGCCCCAGGACAGGACTGGCAGGACTGCAGAAAGAGACCAGAGGGCACCCTGGCTATGTGTAATTTTCTGGTAGGTGGGATCACGTGGGGAGCGATATAAAAATTTGGGGGTATCTGTTATAAAAAACCAGTATCTGGTGTGGGGGTCAAGGAGCAAAGTGGTTGAATAGAATCATCAGGTCAGCCACTGTTTTAATAATAAGAGTCCATGTAGTGACTAAGATTCTGTTAGTTGAAAAGTAATTAAGCACACTGAAGACAGTCTAAAGAAGGAGGTTTGTTTTTAAGAATACAGTGGTGTTTTATGAAACCCAAGGGCCTGGGTGCAGCCAGTCTCAGAAATGGACTACCGCCAGGAGCTCTGAGCACACCTCTCACTTCCCCACTTCTGTTTCTCTCTGAATGTGAGCTCCGCGGTGGTCTTGAAAATATGTCCTCAAATTCTTTGACAGTTCTTTCCTGAGAAGGTGGAGCCCAATTCTCTACCAACAAGTGTGTCTGGACATAGGGACACACTGTTAACGAATGGAATGTGACAGAGGGATGGTTGGTGACTTCAGAGCCAGGATGTAACGGGGGTGTGGCTTCCTCCTGCCATTGCTTGGGGATCGCTTGCTCTGGGGCAGCCATGTCATAGGAACATAGCCCCGTGGATAGCCCATGTGGGGAGGCATTGAAGCCACCTGCCAAGATCCATGGGAGAGAGCAATGCTGAAAGGATTCTTCAGCCCTGATCAACCAGGCCCAGCCAGCATCCTTATAGCCCCTCAGGCAACACCCCTTCTCAATTCTGATCCCAGAAACTGTGAGACAGCATGTTTGCTGCTAATGCACTAAGTGTCCGTTACTAGAGGACCAGAATCACTGCCGATAACCCTCTATTTGGAGGGGGTCATCAGAGAGGGGGTCTTAGTGTGATTTCCAAGAGGACAGGTTCTGATCCCCGCCCCCCCCCCCAATTGGTGTATTTCTTTTAGTAGCTTCTGAGAAAATGAGAAAAAAAAAAGGTAACCTTTTTTGAGATCCTGAATATATAAGACTGATTTTTATGCACTTTACAAATAAATTTCTAGTTTGGTTGGAAATTAATGATTTCTCTTCAACATTTAAAGTATTTCTCTAGGCCCTAGAGTCAAGGGTGTTCTCACTTGCAGATACCATTGAAATTTCCATACCGTTATATATAACCTATTTTTCCTCCCTGAATGAATCTTGTCTTTGTCCATTGTTCTGAATGCCATCAAAATGTGCTTTAATGTGGGTCTTCATTCTTTGTGTTAAGTAACCAGAAGAGTACTTGAAAAAAATTTCTTATTGTTTAGATTATTACAGTCTTTCCCTCCCATAGCTCCCTTCCACCTGCTTCCCACCCCACCCCATGCCCTTACCCTCCCCCACTGTCCTCATCCATAGGTGTATGATTTTTATCCAGTCTATTCTCTCACCCCCCACCCCCCCTCCCCCAAGAATTGTCAGTCCACTCACTTTCTATGCCCCTGATTCTACTATATTCACCAGTTTATTCTGTTCATCAGATATTTTATTCATTTGATTTTTAGATTCACTTGTTTATAGATACCGTGTTTCCCCGAAAATAAGACCTAATGCATGGAAAGATAAGACATCCCCTGAAAATAAGACCTAGCGCAACTTTGGGAGAAAAAATTAATATAAGACACTATCTTATTTTTGGGGAAACAGGGTATGTATTTGTTGTCACTTTGTTGTTCATAATTTTTCTTTTTCTGCTCCTCCTCCTCCTCTTCCTCCTCCTCCTCCTCCTCCTCCTCCTCCTCCTCCTCCTCCTCCTCCTCCTTCTCCTCCTCCTCCCCCTTTTTAAAGAATACCCTGAAGAATTTCATATAACACTGGCTTGGTGGTGATGAACTCCTTTAGCTTTTTCTTATCTGTGAAGCTCTTTATCTGACCTTCAATTCTGAATGATAGCTTTGCTGGGTAGAGTAATCTTGGTTGTAGGTTCTTGCTATTCATCATTCTGAACATTTCTTGCCACTCCCTTCTGGCATGCATGGTTTCTGTTGAGAAATCAGCTGACAGTTGTATGGGTACTCTCTTGTAGGTAACTAACTATTTTTCTCTTGATGCTTTTAAGATTCTCTTTGTCTTTTGCTCTTGGCATTTTAATTAAGATATGTCTTGGTGTGGTCCTCTTTGGATTCCTCTTGTTTGTGGTTCTCTGCACTTCCTGGACTTATAAGTCTATTTCTTTCACCAGGTGGGGGAAGTTTTCTGTCATTATTTCTTCAAATAGGTTTTCAGTATCTTGCTCTCTCTTCTTCTGGCACCCCCATAATTTGAAGTTGTCCCAGAGACTCATTACACTCTCTTTATATTTTTGGGTTCTTTTTGATTTTTGCTTTTCCAGTTGGGTGTTTTTTGCTTCTTCATATTTCAAATCTTTTACTTGATTCTTGGGGTCCTCTATTCTGCAGTTGGATCTCTGTATATTATTCTTTATTTCAGTAAGTGTATGCTTAATTTCTAATTGATCCTTTTCATATCTTTGAGGGTCTCACTAAATTTCTCAGAGGTTTCTAGAAGATTCTTGAGTAACCATATAACCATTGTTTTGAACTCTATATCCAGTAGTTTGCTTTCCTCCATTTCTTTTGTTTGTGACATGTTTCTTTGTTTCTGTATTTTGAATGCTTCCCTGTGTTGAATGGCTTTGTGTGCTAGGTGTCCTATAGGGCCCAGTGGCTCAGGCTCACCAGTTACCTAAAGTGGACACTCTTGGTGTACCCCTTTGTGGGCTGTGTGCACAGTCTTGTTGTAGTTAAGCCTTGAGTGCTGTTGGTATCACTGGGAGGAATTGACCTGTAGGCCAATTGGCTGTGAGGACCAGCTGTGTCTACAATGGGAGAACTGCTGTGCTAGAGACACCCTTATGGAGCAGGACTTGCTTCAGTGGAGCTTTGGTGCTCACTGAGTCTACCCCTTGAGTGTGTCACTTGTGGATGTGAAGAGTTGTAATCTGGATGGTCTCACAATGACCACTGGGTGCATTGGGTCTTGGATCTCTAAGGAGCTGCAAGGTCAGCCACTGCCTGAGGCCACCAAGCAGGAGCTACAGAGAAATCTGTAGATTCCTCTTCTTTGTTTGAAGTTTGGAGGTGCCCAGATGAGGCCCAGCTGTGAATCAATGCAGGCTCCTGCTGTCTAGGCCTTCTTTTTGGAAGCTTTGGCACTTTTTGACCCAGCTGCAGTTTGTTAGGTTTTAGATTGCAAAAGAACAGGCCATTCATATGCAAAATCCTCTGCTCATAGCTTGGGTGGGGTTGTAAATTGAGTGGGGTCTCAGGGAAACATCAGGGCAGAGAAAACAGCAATGGCTCCCAGTCTGCTCTGCCTCGAAGAGGTCCCAGGGTCTGTGTCCCATGGTCTCATGCAGGAAAAATGATTGCTGCAAGCACCTCTGTGAGAAAGCTGCCCTTGTGTTCCAACCTGATGGCAGACAGTCCAGTTTCTCCTCATATAAGTCTGGGTCCCCAGAGTCTTGCCCAGAACTGTAGTTCAGAGCAAATGGGAGCTTGTATCTCCCTTCCGATTAAAAAACAACAGTGTACCCCGTTGCCAGCCCATTTCCGCAAGCCTTCGAACCTCTGGACTTCTGCACCTCTGCACCTTCTACCAGTTCAATGCACTTTTCCCTTTCCTTCTAGTTGTAGAATTTCCACTCAGCCGGCCTTCCCGTGGTTCTGGATGATATCTGTTTTGCCTTTTAGTTGTTGTTTTGATGTGGTTGTGCAAGGCAGCAAGTAGAAGTGTATATCTATGCCGCCATCTTGGTTTCTCTACTCCAGAAGGGTACTTTTAATTTGATAGTGCAAGTCCTTCAGTTTTGAGGAAATCTATTTTATGTCTTCGATAATATCCTGCCTTGTGGTTCCTTTTCAGAATTTTTGTCAGGTAAAATATGCATTTTCTAGGTTGATGTGCACCCATACCAACAACATATAGACACATGCTTCATAAATTTTAAGATCCCAAGAAAAGATCAGAAGGCCTCTGAGGGACACCGTTGAGCATGCACTGGGAAATGTGGGTTTGGAACACTAGGTAGATAGGGATTGTCCTTCCCATTATTGTCATTGTTGACACTATTACAGACATCCCATTCCCCAGCCCTCCTTTGCCACCCTTCACCCAGCCCTGCCCTTCTTTCCTCTGGCCATCACCATTCTTGTCCATGACCATGAGCTATGCATATGTATTCTTTAGCTAATCCCTTCACCTTTCTTTTTTCCAGTTCCCTTTTGACAGCTGTCAGTCTGTTCCATGCATCCATGCCTCTGGTTCTATTTTGTTTATTAGATTATATCTGTAAGTGAGTCTTTCTTTGGCTTATTTCACTTAGCATAATAATATCCAGGTCCATCCATGCTGTTGCAAAAGGTAAGATTTCCTTCTTTTGTTACTTCTTTATAGTATTTCAGGGTATAAATGTAACATAGCCTTTTTTTAAATTTTATTAATTTTATTTTTTTTTATCCACTCATCTGGTCTGTTTTTAGATTTTTGTTATTGTAAATTGTGCTTCTATGAACATAGGGCTGCATATATTTTTGAATTTGTGTTTTGGGATTTTTAGGATATATCCCCTAAGAAGTGAGATTGCTAAGTCAAAAGGTAGTTCCATTTTTAATTTTTTGAGGAAACTCCATACTGTTTCCACAGTGGCTGCACCAGTCTGCATTCTCATCAGCAGTACACAAGGATTCCTTTTTCTTCACATCTTTGTCAGCACTTATTTGTTGATTTATTGATGGTAGCTAATTTTTTTCAGGTGTGAGGTGATATCTCATTGTGATTTTAATTTTTTCTCTCTCTAATGATTAGTGACATTGAGCATCTTATCATATATATTATATATTGGCCATCTGTATGTCCTCTTTGGAGAAGTGTCTATTAAGGTCCTTTGCCCATTTTTTAATTGTATTGTTTATCTTCCTGATGTTGAGTTGTATAAGTTCTTTATATATTTTAGAAATGAACACCTTATCAGATTTATCATTGGTGAATATGTTCTCCGATACATTTGGTTCCTTTTATTCATATTGTTGATGGTTTCTTTTCTATGTAGAAATTTTTTAGTTTGATGTAGTCCCATTTGTTTATTTTTTTCTTTTATTTCTCTTGCCCTAGGAGACATACAGGCAAAAAAATTCCTACAAAAGATTTCTGAGATTTTACTGCCCATGTTTTCTTTTAGCATTTTTATGGTTTTATGACTTGCATTTAAGTCTTTTATCCATTTGAGTTTATTCTTGTTTATGGTATAAATTGGTGGTACATTTTTTCTTTTTTTTGCATGTATCTGTCCAATTGCCCAACACATTTATTAAAGATACTGTCTTTACCCCACCAAAAATAGGCATGGGTTGATTTCTGGACATTCTGTTCTGTTCCATTCATCTGTATATCTATTCTTGTGCCAGTACCAGGCTGTTTTGATTAGAGTGGACTTGGAGATAGTTTGCCATCTGGTATTGTGGTTCCTCCAACTTTGTTCTTCTTTCTGAAGATTGTTGTGGCTATTTTGAGTCTAATTTTATTCCATATAAATTTTTGGAATATTTATCCTAGATCTGTGAGTATGCCATTGGTATTTTAATAGGAATTGTGCTGAATCCATAGATTGCTTTGGGTAGTATGGACATTTTAATTATGTTAATCCTTCTAGTACATGAACATAGTATATGCTTCCACTTATTTGTATCTTCCACAGTTTCTTCAATGTCCTATAGTTTTCTGAGTACAAGTTTTTTTATTTTTATTATTTTTTTTCCTCATTGGTTAAGTTTATCCCTAGGTACCTTATTATATATATATATATTGCAATAATAAATGGGATTGTTTTCTTATTTTCTCTTTCTGATAGTTCATTATTGGTACATAAAAATACCACTAAATGGTGGTTATTCCTTTGAATCCTGCTATTTTGATGAATGCACTAATTGGATCTAGTAGTTTTCTATTGGAGTCTTTAGGGTTTTCTATGTACAATATTATGATATCTCTGAATAATGACAGTTTCACTTCCTCTTTTCTAATTTGGATGTCTTTTATTTCTTCTTCTTATCTGATTGTTGCAGTAGTATGTTGAAAAAGAGTAGTGATATTCCCTATCTTGTTTCTGATGTTAAATAAAACATTTGTAGTTTTTTCCTCATTAGGTATGATGTTGGCAGTGGGTTTTTCATATATGGCCTTTATTATATTGAGGTATATTCTCTTTCTTCCCACTTTGCTGAGAGTTTTTATTTTTTTATTTTTATAAATGGGTTCTGGATTTAATCAAATGCCCTTTTCTGCGTCTTTTTACATTATTATGTGATTCTTGTCCTTTATTTTGTTTACATGATGTATGATTTGTGGATATTGTACCAATCTTGCATTCCCAGAATAAATCCTACTGGATAGGTGTATTGTCTTTCTAATATGTTTCTGGATTCAGTTTGCTAATATTTTTGTTGAGGATTTTAGCATCTATGTTCATTAGGGATATTGCCTATAATTTTCTTTCCTTGTAGTGTCTTTATCTGGTATTGAAACTAGGATAATTCTGTCCTTGTAAAATGAGCTTGGGAGTTTTCTCTGCTTGATAAAATTCACCTGAGAAGTCATCCAGTCCAGGAATCTTATCTGCTGGAAGTTTTAAAATTACTGCTTCAATTTCACTAGTATCAATCTATCTATTCAGATTCTCTGATTCTTCCTGATTCAGTTTTGGAAATTTTTATGTTTCTAGGAATTTATCTATTTTTCCAGATTGTCTATTTAGTTGGCATATAGTTGTTTGTAATGCTTTCTTACAATCCTATGTATTTCTTTGGTGCCAGTTGTTACTTCTTTTTTATTTTTTATTTTAGTTATTTGGGTCCTCCCTCTTTTCTTTTGATGAGTCTGGTTAAAGACTGCACAATCTTATTTATCTTTTGAAAGAACCAGCTCTTGATTTCATTGACCTTTTATATGTTTTTTTTTTTTTTTAGACTCTATTTCATTCATTTCTGCTCTAATCTTTACCATTCCCTTTCTTTTACTCACCTTCAGTTTTATTTGTTTTGTTACTTTTATTTGTCTCAAGTTAATTTTTGGTTTCTCCCTTGATCTCATTCATTATTTAGTAATATGTTATTTAACATCCATGAATTTGTGTATTTTTCAGTTTTTCCCCCTGAAGTTGATTTCTAGTTTCATACCATTGTGATTAAAGAAGGTTCTTGATATGTCTCAAACTTCTTAAATGTATGGAGACTTGTTTTGTGTGCTAACATGTGGGCTATCTTAGAAAATGTTCCATGTGCACTTGAAAAGAATGTATATTTTGCTGCTTTGGGGTGAAATGCTCTGAAGATATCAATTAAATCCATATGCTCTAGTGTGTCATTTAAGGCCGTAATTTCTTTGTTGATTTTCTGTCTAGAAGATCTATCACTGAAGTCAATGGGGTATTACAATAAAAATCCCCTACTATGACTATATTACTGTCAATGTCTTCATGTACATCCACCAAGATTTGCTTCAAATATTTAGGTGCTTCTATGTTGGTTGCATAAATATTTATAAGAGTTATATCCTCTTGTTAGATTGCTCCTTTATCATTATGTGGTGTCCTTCTTAGTCTCTTACTATAGCCATTGTTTTAAACCCCTTTTGTCAGATATAGGTTTTGCTACCTCTGCTTTTTTTCATTTCTATTTGCATGGAATATCTTTTTCCATCCCTTTACTTTTAGTTTGTGTTTATCCTTCATTCTGAGTTGGTCTTTTGTAGACAACTTGGCTTCTTACCCATTCAGCTACATTTTATCTTTTAATTGGAGCATTTACCATAAGTCATTTACATGTAAAGTGATTAATAATAGATATGCATATATTGCCATTTTATTTCTTTTAACTCTATTTTCCTCCTCCTCCTTCTCCTCCTCCTCCTCATTCTCCTTCTCCCCCACCCCCTCCTCCTCCTCCTCCTCGCAGGCCCTATAATATATATACTAATAATAGAAGAATATGCAAATTAGCCAGGATGCCATAACATCACAGCCCTTCAGCAGGGTGGGCAGGACTATGGGGCTGTGGGGTGGGACTCCAGGTCTTGCGTGATTTCATCTAGCCCAGGCAGACTCCCCTGCAGCCCCACAGCTGAATCCCGACCTGGGGTTTATTAAACTTTACTGGAGCTGCTCCCCACACCCCCAGCCCCTGCCCCAGGACTGCGCTGCCCACAGCAGGGCACCCTGTCAGCCTCCTGACAGGTGGGTGGCTGGGAGAGCCAAGTAGGATAGGGTGGCAGGGAGCCATAGAGGGGTGGCGGCCACAGCCAACTTCCTGGGGATCTGAGAACACTGACAGGAGCCCGGACTGTAAAGAAGGAAGAGGAAGCAGCCACAGCCACGGGGAACTCTTCCAATCCTCCTGCACAGACACCCTACTCCAGCCCCTGCATCCCTGAGGGGATGGGGAAGCTGACAGGGCGGGGAGAAGACACAGCCTCAGGGGTAGCTGCAGCCCACACCTCTGACTCCCGATCTCTTTCCCTGCCCCCCTGCCAGGGGTGCCCACAACAATAGCATGCCTGCGATAGACAACTCATCAGCGCCCCTGAGGCACCAGGACCCATGGCCCAGCATGCCTCTCCTCCCTACAACGCTAGACCTGTGTGGAGGCGGGCCAAAGCTGTCCCCCAGGGTCAGACCCATCTCCCCCAACTATGCCCCCCAGCAGCAGCGCTGCCTCCATAGCAGAATCGGAAGTGCACTGAACTTCTTTGGGAGCCGTGGCTAAACCTGCTCTCCTAGTTCGCCTGTCCCTGGCCTGACCGGCCCAGGCCCCACTCACCCTTCACCTCCCTGGCCCACGCCCCGCTCCAGGAGATTGGAGCCCCGCCCTGAGCATGTCCAGCTGCGAAATGGCCACATACAATGTAAAGAATGGTGCCAAACGTGAGGTTTGACAGTTACTCCCCCTTCGGCCTCGCCAACCCCTAGCGCCCCCCTACCATGTCCACCTCTAATTACTGAAGTTGAGTCCTGGCTACCTCAAAGATTTTGCAGCTTGTCCAGGCTTTTCTGAATAATTTCTGACTCTTCCATATCTTTGATTTCATCTCTGGTTTATGGGTTTGCTTCCATTCTGCGGATGAGACATTCACAGCTACTGTCTCTGAATTTGCTGTCAGCTCAGTAAGTCCCATGGTCTTCCCCCTCCAGGCCACCTTCAGTGGGCAAAACACTCTGCTTGAATTGAGCTCCTTTGGACTTAACCCCTAGTATTGGTCTGCTTAGGCTGGTGTCCAGGTTGGTGTGCTGAGGCCCCTTACAAGGAAACATTTACGTAAGGAACCTATTGAGGGAGGGCCATGTAAATCTAGGACTCTAGAATTGGTGGATGTTTTAGGGTGGGGTCCTGACCTGCCGGGAATCTAAGTTTTTGATGTATTAAGGCTGGAAGATAAGCCCACCTGAAAACTCATCTCAGATGGTCATACTATGTGGTTTTGATAAAGGTTGGTTGGGGGGGGGGGGGCAGGGAAGACAGTAAATGTGGCAAACAAGGAGGTGGGTAATAAACGAGGTTTCTGTTAGGGCCAAAAGAGGCTTTGTTAGATGACAAGGTGGAAGGTTAAGGTCTGTGTCTAGGTGGGACTAAAGCCTCCCAAAATCTCTGAATGAAGCTATTTTCTCCCATCATGTGGCCTGACACAGGTCGACAGGAGATAATAATACCACAGATCCTTTTCTGTTTTTAAAAAATATACTTTATTTATTGTCGGGACCAGTTTGGCTCAGTGGTTAGAGCGTCGGCTTGTGGACTGAAAGGTCCTGGGTTCAATTCAGGTCAAGGGCATGTACCTTGGTTGCTGGCACATCCCCAGTGGGGGGTGTGCAAGAGGCAGCTGGTTGGTGTTTCTCTCTCATCGACGTTTCTAACTCTCTGCCCCTCTCAGTTCCTCTCTGTTTACTTTATTGATTTCAGAGAGGGAGAGACAGAGACAGATAGAAACATCAATGATGAGAGAGAATCATTAATTGGCTGCCTTGTGCATGGACCCCACTGGGGATTGAGGTGGAACCTGGGCATAGACCAGGAATTGAACCATGACCTTCTGGTTCATAGGTCAACTCTCAATTACTGAGTCACACTGGATGGGCCCTTTTCTGTTTTAAAGTGTCAGGTTTTCATAGAAAATTGTTGTATTTATGCCAGAAACGGATTACCAAGGATTTCTGTCAACAGCTGGTCTAAACTCCTACATTTTTGCAATGTATTTTATAGTATAGTCATAGTCTAATTTATAAGACTGATTCATGTACATTCTATGAAAGTTAAAAAAAAAACCCTACCCAGTGATAACTGTAATATCAATTTATGTTTCTTCTTTCCAGTGTGTTTTCTATACAAATACATATTTATTTGTTTATTTTATTAAAACAATCACACTGTACTTGGACTTGTAGTTTGTTTTTATTCTCATGATGTCTGAACATTTCCCATTATTAAATATTTTTTTAAAATATAGGTTTTAACAGTTGTACACTTCATCAAGTGGAAAAAAGTAATACATTTGATCATTGTTAGATATTTGGATTATTTTCCATTTTTTCACTAATAATGCTGAGATGAGAGTATAAAAAACCTGACTTTATGAATATTTCTTTAGATTAAATTCATAGAAGATGAATTAATGAAGCTTATGGGTGTTAAGATTTCCTCAGTTCATTTGCTTAGATTTTTTCTGGATAGGTATATGCAAAATAATGAGAAATGTTGCCACTTCCTTTTCAATAATTATATCATTTACTTATTTATGTTTCTTGTCTTATTGCATTGTCCAGACATTTAGAGTAATGTTAAATAATTAGAGTCAGAATAGGCAAAGTGCTTTATTTTAATTTTAATGGAAAAGGCTTTAGTGTTATGTTGCCAAAATTTGTATACTTGTATTTTATTTAGAAATTTTGCATTTATATTCATAGATGAAATTGGTCTGTAGTTTTCTTTTTCTACGCTTCCTTTGTCAAGTTTTATGATAGGGTTATGCTAGTTTGGTAAAATATAATAGGCTTCTCTTCTGCAGAGGCATTTCCTGGGTCAGGAGGAAGTAGCAATTTCCACAGGCAAACACGCTGGGTGTTTGACAGGCCAGTCGAGTGGTTTTCTTTCAAAGACACAGACAGAAGGTACATAATTGAATCCCCACACTCAGCTCCAACTGGTTATCCTGTCAGGAAGCTGGAATGTAAAATGATGTGCAATTGCTTCCATTACAGGAATTGAAGCATTTAGACAATTCTCCCTCTTCTGTTTGAGATGCAGGATCTGCTGCTGAGTTTGAAGCTGTCAGGAGTCCAATTTAGCCAATTCCAGACTCGGGGAATTTCTGTGGGCCATTACTGGCCCTGTTGCTCCAGCAGTGCTGACGTGCCATCTGTCATCCTGCATAAATACTTTGCTCCTCATCCCACATTTTCTGTGCTGTCCCTCTGCTTGGAGACTGGGCAGTGCATTTATGGGAAATGCCCTCTGCAGTCAAAACACCCCTTTGTGAAGGATCCTCAGACTTGACCCCAACACCCATCTTCTGGCGGGTCTCCAAATTTCAGGTCTCTATTCATTTTCCCAGTGCAAATATTGGCACAGTAGCAGAAATGAGAATGTGGCCAGTTTGACTCTTTAATTGTTAAACACTGTAAGGCTCTCCTAAATATGCCAGGAATCGCCCATTTATTCCCATTGTCACTGCCACCTGTAGGCTCTCACCGGATTGCTGCCAGCAACACTAATTGGTCTTCCTGTTTGGGGCCTATTTACTACTCCAGCCCATCCATCTCCTGGCCAGCCAGGGTGATATGGCTAAAATGTTGGTAACTGTCAGTAACCTGATTGGTTAGCTCTTTCTTAAACTCCCTGAATGAGTTCCCAAAAGATTTCAGGTAAAGTTAGAACCTGACACACCTTATACAACAAATATGCACTACTCCCCCTACTCTCCTCTGCATCTGAACCTTCTGTGCCCTCCCCTCACCCCCCCCCCCACCAACCCCACTATAATATGGCTTTCCAGTGGCTTGTTCCACTTCCTTGCACTGCACTTTTCCTTGGCTTGAAACATTACTACCTGGTTAACATCAACTTATCTTTCAGTTTCAACTCAGACGTCATTTTCACGGGTGGTTCTGTGAGCCCTCTGGGCTGTTTGTTGACTTTTCTCTTGGCACCTGCATGGTGGTCTGTTTAAGACTGCATTGCATGAGCGACTCCATAATACCTTGCAGGCAGAGATTTCAAGGGCCACATCCGCCATTTCTCCTGCACTTAGCATCGTTCTCAGCATGCAACAGGTGCTCAGTGAATATCTGTTAAATTAATTAATGTTAGTCTTACCTCTTGGAGAGGTCTCTTCAATCTCCCAAAGAAAACTCAATTTTCTTACTGGGAAGGTCACCCCTAAGTGAGAAGAAAACTAAGCTCTACTTCATCTCAAACTGGATGGATGACTCAATGAATGATGAATAAATCAACGGGTGAAGAGGTACATATTTCGTGTTCTGTGCTGGCACAGTGCAATGAAAAATATTCTTAGTTTGAAATCAAAATCAAAAGGGTTGGGAGTGGAGCTGGTAGTTGCTAGGGAGCAGGCAGTCCCTCCTGGAGCTGATCTGGCTCTTCCAGAAGCGCCAACTATTGGCCAGCCTGCTCATCGCCCTGGAGAAGCACGATGGTTGAACTAAAGCCATCGCAAGGAAAGGTTCGGTGGAAGGCTTTGAGCCCCCGAACAAGTCTCGGTTAAGAGCTACTGATGGGGAAAAGGAGATCAGCATGGTGATGAGCTCCAAACAACCTAGGGAGCTTCAAGTTCTATGATACCTGCTGAGAGCTCGCATGGTCGGGCTGAGGGAGAGGGACCAAAAGAGCAAGAGTCAGAAGAACAGAGCAGCACCATGAAGGGCACCGGGTGCTTGTTTCTGCCAGGTACCCATGAATCCCTGCTTCCCCTTTGCTGTTTACTTCTGGCCGCAAAGCCAGGCTTCTGGTTCTGGTTCTGTGTGAGATTCTGGACAGAAGGGCGGCAGTGTTTACAGGGCAGTACTAAGAAGCCGGTGTATTTTCTATTGGCTGGCGGGTCTGTCGCATGGTTGCATGTTTCCGGATTATAGTTTAAAGTCTGCAGCCATCTCTGTGAAGAGCGATGTATTATTAAACCTGTCTGTTTACCAGCATCTCACATCTCACGTTTACTACTATCCCAACCCTTAACAGTCTCTGGAAGTAACTACGATTCTGGAATGATGTGACTATGAATAGGCTTTAGCCCTATCTTCTAGGTCATTGGAATTGAAACCTGAACATTTTATAAAAAATTGTGTTAGCTCATGGGTATTCTTCCCAACTGGCTATATAATTTCATCATCATAGTTCCTTTAGCAAATTCGAATGAGTTCTCATAGTCAAATGAAAGTTTGCTCAATCACCTTAAGATAAGCAAGAATAAGTCACCTTTAATCAAGAATAAAGTTTATAAATTAATGATGAAAAAAACAGACAAACAAAAGACTGAGCTGCTTCCTTAAATCCTTTACCTACTACCTATGTGATTAGAGCAAATGTTATTCTTTACCATCTCAATGTCATCATCTGAGAAAGGGGACTATAGTCCCAACTTGTCTCATAGGTTTCCTGAAATAATGTATTTAAATACAACTTGTGGTGCCATTAAGATGGCAACATGGGTTGTTCCCAACTTCAGTGCCTTCAAGGGGAAGACTCCCAGGCAGCTGTCCATAGACAAGACACCATTGTGAAAATCCTGGAGCTGGGAGTGAGGCTGAAGAGACTCCTAGATCACAGAGAAGGTTAAGAGAAGTGGCTAGTGACCACACTGCCTCTCTCCCAGGCATGCTGTGGTTTTTCCAGGGGGAGGAGAGAGCCCAAGGTGGACATGCCCCCGTGTGTCAGATGATCCCAGGAGGCCCACTTGGGTTTCGCCTCCTGGGGATCTCTGGGAGGATCTGCAGAGCCTGGCCATGCGGATCAGATAGAGACAGAGGGGGCACCTGGTGCTCAGCTCCGGGTGGACAGGCTCCTGCATGCAGTGGGGCCCAGCAGAGGCCCAGACGTGGAGAGCTCAGCTGGTGACCCCTCTGGCCCAGGAGCACAGTTGGCAGTTCTGCCTGACTTGGGTTCCCAGCCAGTGAGCTGTAGGCCATGGAGCCCATTGTGTGGTCCCACCCAGACAAGGTAGACAATTTACAGCCTCCCTCAACCGCTGACTAGGCTCTAGTGCAGTGGTTCCCACATGGGGCACACGCCCCACAGGGGGGCAATTTGATTTTTAAGGGGGACAATTGGAGAATTAGTTATTAACAATGAATTTTTTGCATCTCTTATGGTTCTAGGGGCCTCATATACAGTATATAAATATATATTGTGACATATGTATGCATTTCAGTTCTCTGTTATATGTTTTTAAACTTGATTTGCTATTTTTAATGTCACTTCATATTATTATTATTATTATTATTATTATTATTATTATTTTTAACTATTTCTTAGTGATTTCTTCCTCAGTACTCCCAACTGTCTTTTTGTTCTTTATTTTTCTCTTTCATGGATGCCATATTCTTTGGAATCTTGTGTAGACCAAGTTAATGGCCGATTAGGCTTCCTCCATGTGAACAGGAATTCACTTTTTGAATAAGAATTACATGTCATGGGGTGGGGTGCGGGGTGCGGGGGGGGGGGGGGGGGAAGGCGGGCAACAGGATTTTAGAGATGCTTAGGTGGGGCCTGGCCAAATAAAGGTTGGGAAGCACTGCTCTAGTGCCTGCCCACCAGGAGACAGGGCCAGAGAACCCGGGCAGTCACGGAGCCCATCTTACAGCTGCGCTAGGCAGGGAGCCAAGCCAGAAGTTCTGCTCAACTAAGTCTCCATAACCTCTGGTCCTGCACAAGCCGAGACCCTCTGAACCCAGCCCACAGCCCCGCCCCACAGTGGAGCCCAGCCTGTAACTCTGCCTGACTGCTGAGCATTGCCTCTAGCCTTGTCCAATCAGGAACCCAGCCAGTGGCACTGCCCAATCCTGGTGAGGTAGCCTAAGTAGCAATACCGCCCTCCCAGAGAAGAGGCTCTAGGCCATCCAACTGCAGGATACAGACAGCTGGAGGCTTCTGCTGACCAGAGAGCCCGCCATATACTCTGCGCAACAGCTAGCAGCCTATCTGATCACTGAAGCACAGTCTGTGGCCTTGCCCAACTTCCAGGCACGACCACACCCTGCTGATTGCAGAGCATGGCCTGAGGTCTCACCTGATCCTCAAGCTTTGCCAACAGCCCTGGGCCCATCTGGTTGGAGCGCAGCCTGAGACCCCACAGAACCAGGAACAATTGCAGATCCCAGCCTGCAGCCAGGCAGTTTCACATCTCAAGGAGCTAGAAACAGGACACACTCAGCCCGAGGTTAGCAGGAGGAAGGAACTAGTGAAGGCGAGAGCAGAAATAAGTAGACAAGAGAACAGAAAGGCAATAGAAAAGATGAACACAACTCGGAGCTGGTGAGACAGGACCCAATAAATAAAACTGTCAATGAAAGAACAGATAGTACAACTGATACCACAGAAATACAAGGAGTGGCAAGACTGCTGTGAATGCCAATAAATTGGAAAACCTAGAAGAAATGAATAAATTTCTTGAAACATACAATACACAAAGACTTAATCAGGAAGAAACAGAAATTCAAAACAGATCAATAATGTGTAAGGAGATTGAGTCAGTAATCAAAAACAACTCAACAGATTCACTGGTGAATTCTAACAAGCATTTAAAGTATTAACACAAGTCTTTCTTAAACACAAAGAATTGAATAGCAGGGAACACTCCTAAACTTATTCTATGAGGCCAGTGTCACACTGCTACCCAAGCCAGCTAAGGACACTACAAGAGGAGAAAACTGCATGCCACTATTTCTGATAAATACAGATGCAAAATTCCAACCAAATACAATAAAACCAAATTCAACAGCAAACTCAAAGATCATAAAGCATGACAAATGGTATTTATTACTAGGATGAAAGGATGTAAAACATATGCAAATCAACATGATACATCATATCAATAGGATAAAGAATTTAAAACATATGATAATTTCAATAGCTGCTAAAAAAAATTTGACAAAATTCAACAGCCATTCATGATAAATACACTTAACTAATTGGGTATAGAAAAAACGTACCTCAATATCATAAAGGCTGACAATCAGCCTGCACCTAATGTTAGAGTCAAAGGCAAAGGCTGAAAGTTCTTCCTCCATGATAAGGAGCAAGATAAGAGTGCCTGCTCTGGCCACTTCTCTTCCATATAACGCTGGAAGTCCAGGCGGGATCGATTAGGTGAGAAAAAGATATAAAGTCATGCAAATCAAAAAAGTAAATGATCTGTTTGCAAATGACATGGCCTCATAAATAGGAAGTCCTAGACTCAACCAAAAATCTTCTGGAACTAATAAATGAATTCAGTAAAGTTTCAGGATACAAAATCAATATGCAATAATAAGTTGCATTTTTATACACTAGCCATGAAATATCTATAAAAGGAATAAAAAACAACCCCATTTACAATAGCATTGAAAAGAACAAAATACTTCGGAATACATTTAACCAAGGAAGTGAGAGATCTGTACACTGACAACTATGAGGCATTAAAAAAAGAAATGGAAGTTGCCACAAATAAATGAAAAGACATGTCATGTTTGTAGATTGGAAGAATTAACATAATCAAAATATTCATATTACCCAAAGGCATCTATCTATAGATTCAATGCAATCCCTGTCAAGATTTAATAACATATTTTATAGAAATAGAAAAAAAATTCCTAAAATTTGAATGAAACCACAAAAATCCTGTGTAGCCAAAGCAATAGCAAGACAGAAGAACAAACCCTAACCAGTTTGGCTCAGTGGATAGAGCATTGGCCTGAAGACTGAAGGGCCCTAGGTTCGATTCCAGTCAAGGGCATGTAACCTGTTGCAGGCACATCCTCAGTAGGGGGTGTGCAGGAGGCAGCTGATCGATGTTTCTCATCTGATGTTTCTAACTCTCTATCCCTCTTCCTTCCTCTCTATAAAAAAAAATCAATAAAATATATTAAAAAAAGAAAGAAGAACAAGGCTGAAGAGAACATAGTTCCTGATTTCAAACTATGTTACAAAGTTAGAGTAATTGAAACAGTGTGGTACTGGCATATAAACCAATACATAGACCAATGGAACAGAATAGATAGCCTAAAATCAACCTATGAATACACAGTCAATTAATATTTGACAAGGGAGCCAAGAATACTCAACGGAGAAAAGTAGGCTCTTCTATAAATAGTGTTCAGAAAACTGGTTATTCACATGCAAAAGGATAAAAGGGGACCACTCACAAAAATCAACTCAAAATGTGTTAAATATTTAAATGTAAGACCTAGACCCATAAAACTTCTAGACTAAAACAGAAGAAAAAACATACTTGATATTGATCATGCTAATAATTTATGGATGTGACACCAAAAAACACAGTACAAAGGCAAAAAAGCAGCAAGAGGACTACATCAAACTAAAAAGCTTCTAAGAAGCACAGCAAAAAGAAACAATTAACAACAAAAAAGAAAAGAAAAGACAGCCTAAAAAGCAGACACATGGAAAGGTGTGTAATTATCTGGGAAATGCAAATCAGACCCAGAGGGAGGTGTCACCTCCCGCTGGGGGAATGGTTATTGTCAAAGAGACAAGAGGTGACAAGTGCCGGGAGGATGTGGAGGAAGGAAACTGCTGGTGGGATTTTAAACTGGCACAGCCACTACGGGAAACAGTACGGAGGTTCCTCAAAAAATTAAAAATGGAACGACTTTATGATCCAGCAAAATCCACTTCTGGGTAATTATCCAAAGGAATAAATCACTATCTCAAAGGGATAGCTGCAGCATTGCTTACAACAGTCAAGACCTGGAAACAACCTGAGTGTCCATCAGCGGATGAATGGGTCAAGAAAACGTGGCATACATCACAATGGAATGTTACTCAACCACGGAAAAGAAGGAAATGCTGCCACTTATGACCACGTGGATGAACTTTGAGGGCGGTATGCTAATTAAAACAAGTCAGGCGGGGAAAGACAAACTGCACGCTCCCACTCACGTGTGGAAACCGTAGACATTTAAACTCAGAAACAGAGCGCATTGCTGGCTGCCAGGGGTGAGGGTCAGGGGGAGACAGAGGCAGCTGGTCAGAGCGTGCAGACTTCCAGTTGTAGGATGTGATGTACAGATGGTGACTGTGGCTGACAGTGCTGCTTTGTATGCAGGGGTGGGCAAAAGTAGGTTTGTAGTTACGTATGGAAAGAGATAGGCATGCTCTGATGACTACAATAGCTTTATTAACTCAAAAGAATGTCACAGTGGCACAGTAACCTACTTTCCCACCTCTGTATTTGAAATGAGCTGAGAGAGTTAAGTAGGTCTTGAAAAGTTCTCACCATAAGAACAGCAACTTTTTAGGTGCTAGATGTGTTAACTAGCCTTACATGGTAATCATTCATAGCATACACATATATTAAATCATTACATTGGACACCTTAAACACGTACAATGTTATATGTCAATTATTTCTTAATAAAGCTAGAAAATGAACATTTTACCCATTTGAAATTTGAACCATATGAATAAAATATCTATTAAAAAGAAAAGAAATTAGAGTTCAAGAAAAAAATAAACATAATATGTAAAAGGTTAATGATACAAAGATGAGGTATTACTACATTGAGGTGTCATGGTATAATAATTCCAGGTATCAATATTTTTGAGTGCTTGCTGTGTTTGGTAATTGTACATGCATCATTTTATTTTATCTTCCTGAACATCCTGGTTGAAGTTTGTCTTCCTTTTAAATGAGGTAATTGAACCTCAGAGAGGTTAAGTCATTTGCCTGAGGTCACACAGCTTGCAAATGCCTGAGCCCAGCTTCATGTTCCTACTGGAACAGTGGAGATGGCAGGGATTGGTCCAGAAGACCTGGGTCCAAGTCTTAGTTCCCTTATTTACTAGTTACTAGTTGGAAGGCACATCCCTTAAACCCCTGAGCCTCGTTTTTGCAGCTGCCAAAAGGTGATAAAGTCTTTACCTGGACGAGTTGTTGTGAGGCTTATAAACAGTTTGCAGTTTGATAGACTGAATACATTAGCAGTCTATACCTCACCATACGTCATTTTTCAAAAGCCCAGTGGAAAGAATAATCACCTCAACACTGATCACGTTGGTTCCCTCCTTGTTTCACCCTCTATCTGTGTTGGAGAGAACCAGAGTCTATGCCACAGTGTGAGAGCATGGACTTGAACTACCAGAGACCTAGGTTGAGTACTGGCTCGGCTATGAACTGGCTGAGGGAAATCACTCGACCTCTTTAAGACTCAGTGTCTTAAGCCCTAAGCGGAGTCAACAATGGGTTCTATGTCCTAGGGTTGCTTGTGAGGGCCAGAGGGCAATGTGCGGACATTCTTTACTAGTTTGCATACATCAGGAAGCTTAACAAATGGCACCAAAAGCGATACATAGGTAAGGAATAACAGCACATCACACATGATTTACACCAAAAAGCACTAAACCAGTTTCATTCTGAAATGAGCTGTCAACGTTGATATTATCAGTGTTTGTTTCATGAATGGGGAGTATTTTGCTGCTTCCACAGAGCCACCCTCCCAGCCGCACTCAAACCCAGCAATTCTTACTTTGAGAGCGGTGCTCCCTCCATCACACAGTTCCAGAGGGTCCGGGGGGACTTAGGGGCTCCCAGAGAAGGCGATGGGGACCAGTGAGGGCCACCTGCGGTCTCCCAGAAGCAGCGAGGAGGTGAACGCTTCAGGAAAAGTTCAGTGCAGAGAGCAGAAAGGGGAACATCGGTTTCCAGATAATGCTGAGAGTTACTGACTCAGTGAAGCTGGGAATACAATAGCCCATGAAAAGGCCATTTCTCCCGCATTTGTGTGTTGTGACCCAGACACAATCGAATGCTCTGCGGGTGCCCACATGGCATTTTGTGGATTCATCCCTGGCCATCCACCCTACTCTGTACATCCCGTAAGTAGGCAAGGCCAGACTAGACACCACGAGGCTGACGCATTGCTCAATGACCATTGGCACGCCAGTCAAAGCCACGAGGTTCTGCTTCATGCATGGATTTTCTAAGGCATATCCCGGGATCTCCACCCCTGGAATATGTCCCGGACCTCCCCAGTGCTACGGATCTTCACATGTTTTTGGATATCAGCAGGTGGCCAAGTTGAGGCCCTTTTACATCTGACCACACTTCTGCTGTAAGTGGCAGTGGGCACTTAGTGTCCGCCAGCAGAAGGCCTGAGGGCGGGCTTGCCTCCCAGGCCATTGTGAAGGCGCTGAAAGGTCACCACACATTAACAAGTGGCAGGTACTGGCCCTGGTGTTGGGTTCAAATCCTGACTCTCCACTTGTTGCCGGGATGTTGGGAAAGTGAATGAACCTTCCTAAGTGTCATCCAAGAGCCAGCAGTGCCAACTTCCTGAGGCTATTCGGAGTATTAACTGAGAAAAAGCTGCTCGCATGAACTTGACCACGTAGAGTTCCATGATCTGCGCATCAGATTAGCAGTCAGGGCACCGGCTGGGAAGGCGAGCATCTGGCTTCAGAACCCTTACCCATCCTGGCCAGCGTGTGAGCCGGCATGGGGTTGGGAGAGTTACACGGACACGGGCTGGACCAGAGGTCGCAATGCACACGGCTCTTAATACATTCCTGCAAACGCCGATTGTAAGTGTGCTAAATGCCGGGCACTCTCCTAAACACTTTGTGCCTAGTAACTGATTTCCCCTTCTCAGTAATCCTACAAGGTGGGAACTAGTGCTCACCTGTCTTAGAGGTGAGGAACTCCAAGCATGCGGGTGTTACCTACCTGTTCCATGTCACACGGTAAGTGGAGGCAAGTGGCACAGTTTAGGCATCTAGTGACGTGGCCTCCATCATCCTCATGCTAGACCCTCCCACACTCATTAGAGCAGAGTCCCTCACCTCAGCACCGCTGACATCTTGGGCCAGGAAGTCTTCTCTTTGGGGGTCATCTGGGCACTGTGGGTGCTCAGCAGCCTTCCTGGCTTCTGTCATTGACGTGGAGGTAGCCCTGCCCTCCTGTCAGCTGTGCCATTACCAAATATTCCGGGGGAGAGGGGATGAGTGGTAGTGGTGGTGGTGGTAAAATTAATTTGAAGTTTGACTTGGCCATTTGCCAGCTGTGTGACAAGTCACTTAGCCTCTCAGATGCTCAATTACTTCACTTTAATGGGAGACATAGTTCAATCACGATGATCAGAAGATAAAATAACACAGTAAACACTCAGTAGATGGTGGTTGGAGGGATGAGCCCATGGTCCCGCAGTGTGCTGGCCTCACCCGCACCATGGCACACCCTGCAGATTTGCCCACAAACATTTCAGCCAACCTGTGAGACAAGCGGGGTCCCCTCTTCAGCCTTGACATTGAGAACAGCCGACTGGAGAAAGGAGGCTCATCAAATAGATAAATCACTTCTCCCTCCTGAGGAAGGAGAGGTGTTAAGAGGGTCTGTAGAGTGGAATGGAAATCGTCTCTTGTTTATGAAAACTTGAGCAGCATTTCTCACCTCTCCACCCGAATGATAATAGCAACGATATACAACATTTATTGAGCCTTACCTATGTACCAGAAACTCCGTGCTGAGTTGCTTGTTCTGCACTGTGTTATCCATCCCTTACAACCCTGGCGGGGGCAGATCTCAGCAATGACCCAACGTGTTTATGTCTCATGGCCTTTGTGTTCACGCTCTTTGGCAGTGCCCTCCCACTGGCTCCAGGCTTTGTCATGGGATGGCTCTCACTGAGGAAACACCCACAGACTGGCCACAACCAGACTTGCAAGTGCTTATGCACCAGGACTGTCTCTTGGCACGTTCTGGAGAGCAGAGCTGCTGTGAGAACAAGCCCAGGCCAGCCCTGGTTCAGGAGGCATTTTTAGCCCATTTGTTCCTGGTTGCCCTACCTGGTAGCCAGCCGGTCCCAAGCAGCTGCCACAGAACCCAGATGTTCCTCTGCCACCAGAAGAATTAGCCAGAGGAGCCTAGCCCCGATTGTCAACCTAGAACCATGAATTTATAAAAGGCGGTTGCTTCAAGCCACATGTTTTGGGTTGTTTTTTTGAGGATACAGAAAAAGCTCACTGAAATAATTTCCTTTTAAACCTACAGATGGGGCCATGCAGCGTTAAAGAGGTTGAATATGTTTCTGTGGTCACAGCTAGTAAGTGAGAGCAGTGGGAAAATGCATTACTCTCCTGAGATCCATGCTGCGAATGATGACAGTTTTACTTCCTCCTTTCCAATTTGGAATCCTTTATGTTGAATAAGAGTAGTGAAAAGGGATAGCCCTGTCTTGTTCCTGTTCTCAGGGGAAATGGTTTTAGTTTTTGCCCAGTGAGTATGATATTGGCTGGAGGTTTGTCATATATAGCCTTTATTATGTTGAGGTATGATCCCTCTATTCCCACTTTGCTGAGAGTTTTTGTGGGGGAAAAAAAGGGTGTTGGATTTTGTCAAACACTTTTTCTGTGTCAATTGAAATAGTCATGTGATTTTTGTCTTTTAATTTGTTTATGTGATGTATTACATTTACTGATTCCTGAATATTGTACCAGGCTTGCATCCCTAGAATAAATCTCACTTGGTCATGGTGTATGACCTTTTTATATATTGCTGGATCCGATTTGCTAATATTTTGTTCAGGGTTTTAGCATCTATGTTCATCAGGGATATTGGCCTGTAATTCCCTCTCTCTCTCTCTCTCTCTCTCTCTCTCTCTCTCTCTCTCTCTCTCCCTCTCTCTCATTATAGTGTCTTTTTCTGGTTTTGGAATTTGGATAATGCTGGCCTCATAAAAAGAGCTTGGTAGTGTTCCTTCCTCTTGGTTTTTTAAAAAATAGTTTGAGGAGGATAGGTGTTAGTTATTTGAATGTTTGGTAAGACTCCCCTATGAAGCCATCCAGGCCAGGGCTTTTGTTTGCTGGCAGATTTTTTTTTTCCTGCTTCAATTTCATCAGTAATTATCAAGCTATTCAGGTTTTCTGATTCTTCTTGATTGAGTTTTGAAAGATTGTATTTTTCTAGAATATGTCCATTTCATCCAGGTTGTCCACCTGGATGAAATGGACATATAATAGTATTTTTATTTTTATGATCTTTTGTATTTCTGTGAGGTCAGTTGTTACTTCACCTCTTTTATTTCTGCTTTTGTTTTCTTTTGGTTCTCTCTGTTTCTTGATGAGTCTGGCTAAAGGTTGTTTATATTTTCAAATAACCAGTTCTTGGTTTTATTGGTCTTTTCTTCTTTTTAAGTCTCTATATTCTTTATTTCCACTCTGATATTTTTTTCCACTCTGATCTTTATTATTTCCTCCCTTCTCCTTACTATGGGTTTTTCTTGTTGTTTTCTTTCTAATTCTTTAAGTTGTAGAGTTATAGAAGTTTATTAGAAGTCTTCCTTATTCTTTGAGGCAGTAATGCTATGAACTTCCCTCTCAGGACTACTTTCACTGTGTTCCATAAATATCGGGTTGTTGTGTGTTCATTTTCATGACATTTTTCATTTATTCCTTGATCTTTTTGGTAACCCATTCATTGTTTAGTAATATGCTATTTAGCCTCCATGTATATGAATGTTTTTGGGTGTTTTTATTGTAGTTGATTTATAATTTCATGCTATTGTGATCCAAGAAGATGCTTGATATGATTTCAATCTTCTTGAACTAATAGAGATTTAATTTGTGTCCTAACATGTGGTCCAACCGTTTTCTTCTCATCTTTATTTAGCCCTTGTGCTGGATGTGTTTACAGTACGTGCTCAGTAAATGCTAGGAGCACTCCTTTCCTCTGTATTTGTATACACTTTATTGAAAGATCTAAGATCTAGGTTAGAACTTAATGTTGAGGTGGAGGCCTCTTAGGAGGCACCTCATGTCCCCGTCCTTTTGGGATGCCAACTCCAGAAGACAGACTCATTCTCTGTACTTGGCGCTGACCTCAATTTTAACTCAATGTGCTACATTACAGCAGATTTTTTTGTGTGTGCCTTGTTTCTTTTCCAGACTATCAAGTATCTTTTTACTTTTGTGTCCGTATTATCTACCCCATTATAACACAGATAGATAAGAAATGTTTCTTGAATGAAGAAGTCTGTGTTCAGATTGGGCCCTCTCCTTTCCAGTTGCAAGGCATTGAGAAAGTAACCGTTCTGAGAATTCATTTTCTCAACGAGAAAAGGAAGATAATCATGCCTATCTGACAGGGTTATTGTAGGAAGGAAATGAAATAAAATGTCTAAAAGTCCCTGGGACTTTTGTAAGCACTGCAAGAACATTATTTCTCTTTCTTTCGTGTTAACCCATCTGTGAATGGGGGATGAGGACTGTGCTGCATGGAAGGTACCAAATCACTGGGCTGGCTATTCTGCATTTTTACTCCAGATCTGCCTCATTTGCATGCATCAGTTCTGCCAATGAAGACTCTGGGGCCTGCTTTTCTCTTTAAGCTGCATCGCGCTCCAGCCTTCCCGGTGGCGCCTCTGCGATTAATGACTACAGAATCGCTGGGGCTGGGCAGGCCGGTTTCTCTGGGGTTCTTTGTCGAGTTTGTAATCTCAGCTGTCATCCCCTTGGCTCCGAAGATTATTAAGCATTCCGCAAGGAACGTGTCTTCTTTATGGCCTTTGGGAAGCAGCCATGACTGAGGAAAGCCACAGCCCTCGCCCCCGGGCCTGACCTCCAGCTAGGAGCCGTCCACGACCTTGGCCAAGAGGAGGCAGCTGGCTCTGTTCCAAGCCCAATTATCAGAGATAAGCTCTGCAAGTTGGTTAAATAGGATTTCTCTTCTTCCTTCTCCTTCTTCTTCTTCTTCTTCTTCTTCTTCTTCTTCTTCTTCTTCTTCTTCTTCTTCTTCTTCTAATTGATTTCAGAAAGGAAGAGAGAGGGAGAGAGAGATGGAAACATCAATGATGAGAGAGAATCATTGACTGGTTGCCTCCTGCACGCCCCCTTACTAGGAATTGAGCCTGCGACCCTGGTATATGCCCTTGACCTGAATCCAATGTGGGACCCTTCAGTCTGCAGGCTGATGCTCTATCCACTGAGCTAAACCAGCCAGTCTCCCCCCACCCGCTTTTTTTTAAGCTCATGGTAAAAGGCTTTGCAAGGACAAACATGTACCGTGGCGGGAGTATTGTGTTTGCTGGGGAGAGAGACTGAGTATCACCCTCATGTACACACTCTGCCTCCCAGAGGAACTTCAAAGACCTCACTCCAGAGATTGAAGGCTCAAAGGCTGCAAGGCCCGGCTGGTTCGTGCATAATGTAACAGTCGCTTTTATCCTTTTAAATATTTTACTCCTTTCACTCTGGACCCCTTGTTTCAAAGCCACATTTCTCTCACTTTGTTACTAAGTTGCTCCTTCTCCCCAGCATTCAAGCGGGTTTTCCTTTTTCTGCCCGAGGCTTGCATTACGGTAAGTAAAATAAGTCTCCTCTCCTCTGCCAGGCGCAGCCTCTTTCAATTGGCAGCTCACTTTGGTGCTTTTAGGAAATTGCTCAATTTTAGTTTGTGTGTTTATATCCCCTCTCCACCCCCCAACGCTCAGGTCTCAAGCCCCCTTTTTATTTGAGAGTAATATTTTCTTTACCTCCTGCTGTGTTCGCAGTTTCTTAGAAACGTTAACAAACATTGATGGATGCTTTCTCTGTATCAGCCCTGGTGCTGGGAGATGGTGAGTATGTAGTTCTATGTGCTAAAGATTATCTATCTACCTATCTATCTATCTATCTATCTATCATCTATCTAGATTTCTCTATATCTGTCTACATATCTATCTAGAATTAGAAATACAGATATAGATAGATATAGATAATAGCCACAGATAATTGTTATAGGTAATAACAAAGAAGAACAGAGAAAGATCTAATAGGAACTCACTCAGACTGTGAGTGAAGAGGACCATGGAAGACGTGCAGAGCTTTGCTTTGATGATAGGCATTGTGTTTACAGCTGCCTATGCAGGGGAAGACACGCAGAGCAGAATAGATGACATAGAGTTGTAGAAACTGTAAGAATGTACCAGTAATGTAGGAGGAGAGTGAGGACGTGTGCGGTTGAAGACTAGCGGTTGATAGCGGAAATGATGAGCAATGGGGCTGGAGCGATGCCAGGATTCCTGTCAGGCCTTTCTACATTGGCTAAAGAATTGAGCCTGGACTTCCTTTGTGGAACGTATGCGATTACTGGAGGATTTTAAGCAAATAAGTAACTTGCTCAAATTAGGCAATTATTGTGATAGTAAAGAACAGACCAGTTCAATAAGAAAGTGGGCAGCATATTCCTTATCCTTTCAATTTTCCAAATGCCGACCACATTTCTGATAATTTCTTGAGAACAGGCCAATGTAAAATCAATCGACCCGTGTACCCAAAAATCAAAAGCAGACTAACAGGAAATGGAGACTGGCAGGAAAAGTCAACAGCACACGTCCGCCCACCGGGGACTGAGAACACATGTGTGCACATGAGGACCACGGGCCTCTTTCAGGGGAGGCTGCGGGCACTGGCTGGCCCCGCCTGGCACTGTGGTCCTGCTCTCACTTCCATTTAACTGACTCGGATTTAGGGTTTCAGTGAGACCACATTGATCCTTAATTGGAGCAGAGACTTCAATTCCTTGTTCCCCAAACGTTGTTTGAGGACCAGGGAATGCTGTTGGGGGCTGATTCTGTCAGCCAGGATTTGTTTATGTGAAGCCTCCGCTCTCCCAGGAGATGGCAACGCCCTCCTCTTACACCCGGCACCGCCTGCTGATGTGAGCCACAGCATCACCCCCTGGTCCGCGCTGTGTCTTGGAGAGGCAGGGCAGCGGAGTGAGTCAGAGCGCAGGTCTGGAACCAAAAGTCTGGCTTTGAATCCTGGCTGTCACGTATTAGCTGTTTGAACGTAAGTTAGTTAACTTTGCTTTGTCTCAGCTTCCTTGTCTCATTTTCCTTCGAAAAATGTTATGTGACTTAGAGGGTTGTTCTGAGGAAAACATGATGGAATGTGCATAAAGTAATTAGAACAGAACCAGACTTAAACTGAGCACTCGTGAACGTTGACACCACTAGTGCCTCCCAGTCTTTACCGTGTCGCGGAGGATGTGAAAGTGCCACGATGTGTATGGCACACGGGGGTGCGTGGGCAGGACTGCCTGAGTTTGGGATGGCCCAGCAGAGCGGCTTCACCACCTCCAGGCCATGCTGGCGGTGCTGATGGCCAAGGGGTTAAGCTTCCAGCGCACCTGTGCCCAGCGGCGGGCAGTTCTGAGCTGGCAGCCTGTGCTGAGTAGGATGGGGCTGTGTTCGCTGCACCCATGTGCCCAGCACAGCTTGGGCCCCAATGCAGGAGCTTCACACAGGCTTGTTCCAACACACGGAGCCGCCTCTCTGTGCCCACCTAAGGTTATGTGTTCTCCTTGTGGGAAAACGTTGTTCACCAGCTATATCTTTGCTATTTTCTGTCCGAATCATGCATTTGACATTCTGTCAGGTCATTGGGGTAGGGACAGGCAAAGCGTTGTCCAAGGGGCGCGGTCACAGAGAGCTGGGGAGGCCGGCACAGCTTCACCCTGGAGCCAGCGGAAGTGCCTGGTCCTTTGTGGGCTCAGACTAAGTCTTGCTGGGCAAGGTGTTCGTCCCTCAGTTAGCAGCGGTCTGCGCGGGGCACATGCTTTACAACGGGGGCAGGACGTCAGCGGCCGCGAGAAGCAAAAGTAGGTCAAGAAGTTCTCAGAATGAAAGACTCTAATGATGTGTGAACCTGGGAGTAAGAATGGGTCCCAGGTCCCAGCCAAGGGAAGAAGCTACATTTCACTGACCGGCGGACTCCACTTTCCAACATGCTCATCGCGAGGACTACTGTTTGACGGAAATAGGAGGCGTGTTGTAAAAGGGGCGGAGGAAATCTGTCAGGGAGCGGAGTGAGGAAAGGCGCTCTTCCGATGCCCAAACAAGGGCCTTCCACAAGCAAAAGCAGTGGTTCCCGAGCTGCACCATTCCCACATAGCACATTCATAGCAACTCACTTTCTACAGTGGTTCAAATTTTTATTTATTTTAATTATATAGAAAAATTTCAAGGGTCACACAATTATGCCTACGTACTCTTTATTCTTTGAAACCTAAAGGTCACAGCTTTTACCTGTAAACGATGGGTATTTGTGGGCACAGGGTGTTTCTCTTTTGCACGGGACTCTGCCTCTGGACGCTGCAGTTGGTGGTAAAGAACTGATCCCCACAGGCCTACAGCTCCCTTGTCCGTGGCACTGCGGATGGAGGAGGCTGGTAGAGCTTGGGCGAGGAACTGCCAAGGGAGCCAGACCCTGCAGACGCTTTCCCTGGGAGAAAAGAAGGCCAGCTGGAAAAGGGGTTCAACTGGTCCTTCTAAACACCCGGGGAGCGGAGGTTACATGAGGCATCGCGATTCATTGGCAGAAGCTCTGCTCCAGCTGCCAGGACACAGCTGCCAGTCCGAGAGTCCTTCTGGAAACGAGGCCAGAACCATGGCAGCGAAGGCGGATGGCCTCAGAGTGATTGAGGATTAATGGGCAGCTTTGCCAGTAGCCCATGTGTGCGGGTCTCTAACCATTCATGGTGAGTCACATGTACCGTATTTTTTGGACCATAAGACGCACTTTTTTCCCCCCCAGAAGTGCGGGGAAAAAGTCCCTGTGTCTTATGGTCCAAATATAGCCTACACATATACTTTAAAAAAAAAGTTTTTTTACTTGCCCGGCTCTGTGTGGTCTCTGTGTGCTTGCCCGGCTCTAAAATGGTTCTAAATGCTGCTGTTTACTTTACAGGGTTGATTACATGTGCTTATGACTGTGATGTTGGGTTTTAATGCACATAAAATATTTTAGGACACTATTTGTTTCAGAATCTTTTTTTCTTCATTTCCCTTCTCTAAAAACTGGTGCGTCTTATGGTCCGAAAAATACGGTAAGTGATGCCATTCAGTTCCACCAGCATTTACTGCACCGACTAAGCACAGAGCTGGGCAGCCCCATGCAGTAAAGGAGGCTGAACTCAACCTCAAATGACAGGGCTTCTAGGCCTGCCTCTGCCACACGCTCTGGGCAGGGACAGGGGACAGGGTCAAGGGCCACCATAGAAAAGGCTTAGGGACATATATTGTTGGCTTGTCAACTTCAATGGAAGCAAAAGGAACCTCAGATCAACATTAGACAAAACGGATGTCTAGGTATCTGTATTAGTTTCCTTTTGGTTGCATTTGACAGAAACCCAGATCTGACTGCCTTAAATATCAACGACAAAGAAAAACAACAAAGGGGAAATGTGTTATTATTTAATTGAAACATTAAGTGTTTTATTGACATCAGGAATGGCTGGACCTAGATACACAAATGACGGCCTTGGCTTTGTTTTCTAGAAATGGCTTATTCTCAGATGTTCTTTCTTCATCATTTGTGTTCCCTACCACCACCACCACCAACGACAATAACACCAATGTCAGGCTCTGGTGTGGTAGTTTATTGGGAGATGTAGTGACCATTAAAATGTCCCACTGTAGGAAGCCTAATTGACCGACAGGCCTGCCATTAACCTTCTGCTCTCAGAGATGACAGGTCCATTCCTGGTAGATGTGGGACCCCTGTGACAGGTGGCTTTGCCTCAAGAACCCCTTGTTGGCCTGGCCAACTTGTCTTGGAATTGCACTGTGGTCATGCTTCTTCCTGGCCAGTTTCCCCTCTCCCTCCTTCACAAGACCTGCCTTCTGCAACTCCTCCCCTCTTATCTTCACAAATGTTTCTCTCAATTAAGCTCTCCTGCATGTCTGATTTCATGGTGGCACCTTCTTCTCAGAGGCACTCAAGTAACACAGGAAGTGATCTCAGGATGCCCAAGTGAGGAAATGGGGAGGTGAGACAGAGACATGAGCAAAGGAATAAAAGTTGAACTAATGAGCGGGTGACCATGTGGGCAAGTGGTCCTGGGATTCCTTAGAGACCGTGTAGGCCTTTCCAGGATCACCCATCAGGGCAGGGACAGTAGGGCGTTGATCCACTGTTTCTCATTTCCCATTGGTCCAAGGGTATCAGCTCTCTCACTACAAGGTCACAGAGAAAGGACCTGGGGTTTCGGGGAACACCTTCAGGCAGAAAAGAGAGGTACAGGTGCTGAGGTTGGCACAGCCTATCCTGGCTACTGGTACACTGAGGGGGGAAGGGTGTCAGGGCACTATGGCCAGGGCATCACCAGCCCCTGCTATGAAGTGCTGATAGAAAGGGGGCGGGCACTGAGGCTCTCACTGTCCCTAGGGAAGGCTGTGCTGATAGAAAGGGGGCAGGCACTGTCCCTAAGGAGAGAAACTCCAGAGAATATTTCTCAAGAATTTCAGCTGAAGGCCGAAACTGGTTTGGCTCAGTGGATAGAGCATTGGCCTGTGGACTGAAAGGTCCCAGGTTCGATTTCTGTCAAGGGCATGTGCTGGCACATCCCCAGTAGGGGGTGTGCAAGAGGCAGCTGGTCGATGATTCTCTCTCATCGATGTTTCTAACTCTCTATCCCTCTCTCTTCCTCTCTGTAAAAAAAAATCAATAATATATTAATATCAATATATATAAAGAATTTCAGCTGAAGTCTTGGGAGTGCCTCTGATTGGCTGAACTTGTTTCACATGACAGCACCTGAGCCAATCACAGTGACTGTGGAAATGGAGTGTCCTCTCCCACTGGGGTATATGTCCCAGCCACCTCCCAACTCACACCTACTGAGAATGGGGCGTGGCTGGATCCCTGAAAAATGCTAAGCAGATGAAAGTCCGGTGACCATGAGAGAGAATTTTAAGGCTGGAAGATGGAGGAAGATTCTAGAAGGCAGCTCTTTTAGCACCCAGTTGGGAGGTACGTGGTGCCAGAGACATAAGATTCACATGGACTCTTGGGAGCTAAGTTCCCCCCACAGCACACAGAGCACAATTAGCGGACGGCACTCCTTGGTATGGGAGCAGCCTCCATGCTCAGCCTGCCCTACCTGGGCCCTCACTGGCTCAGGGCATGGGGGACAGAACTGGGCTGGCCAATGGCTCCTCATTCCGAAGCTCTGCAGGGCACTGCTAGAGCCCCAGAGGGCCGGCGGCCTTGGGATGCCCTCTGTAAGTGCTTCCCACTGACCTCAACCACAGCAAAGGCCCGTCTGCCTTGGGTTCAGGAGGTGGCCTCTGCCCAGGGCCCTGGGAAAAGAGTGTAAGGTTGGCAGTTCTGAGCTACATCTGTGCTCACTGCAGAGACACATGAGCTGCTCCTTCTGTTGCTGATACCCGCTGGGGTCAGCCCTCACACCTCAGGCAGCGGGTGTGGGAGGCCCGAAAGGGAAACATCCCAAAACACGCAGGTTCCCTTGCTTCTCCACCCCGCCCGCGGATCGGCCTCCAGCTCTGCTCCCCGCAGGTGTCTGCGCTTTGCTGTCAGCTGGCAAGGAAAGGTGCGAACTCCCCAAAACGGAAGCTGATGGGGTGCGCGGTTTCCTGGGAGGTGGACGCTTCAGCTCAAAGAGACAAGACTCGGTGCATCTTGTGGCAGCGTGGGGGGCTGCCCCAATCGGGGCCACGCCACAATGTAGGGGCCGGGCTCAGGGACTGAGATGGGAGCTATTTCCAGTGGAAGGGCCGGCGGAGCCCCTCCGGCTGGGAGAGAGTCCAAGGCTGCGGGGCCAGGAAGGCGCCCCGCCGGCAGGCACCTGAGCCTGACTGACTCCAGAGCCCGGTGATCCCCAGGCATCACTGAAGTGGATGGAGTTGTGGATGTCATGGTCGCATGGGGATTAGGAAAACCCTGGACAACTTTGATTTTTTGAGACGGAAACAGCCATGTGAAATGCGGCATTTAAAAAGGACTGTTTCTACTTGCATAACGAATGCCTCCAATGTGAAAGGTGTAATGCAATGCCATTGGGTTATTCTCCAGAGCATTGCAGAATTCCTAAAGTGTGAATTCATGGTACCTTACAAGAGACAGGCAGTGAGGGAGTGTGCTGGCCAGGGTCTGGGCAGGAGCTGGCACCCTCGGGGTCAGAGGACTGGAAGAGGCTTAGGGGTGTAGGGGAACCGCAGGGTGTGTGATCTGGGCTAGCTCCAGCCACCTGTCGGCACCGCCAGACCAATGGGACAGTGGGTGGAGCTGTGCAGAGCAAGTCCCCGGGGGTGACCTCTCGGGGCTGACCTGTCCTGAGGGGGCTTCAAAGGGCAGGACCCAGGGGATAGATGGTGTGACCTCACTGTCCACCCTCTCTCTGACTTCCCACCAGGACTCCCATTGGCAGGACCCACTTAGGGAGCTGAGGGCGTGGGCAGGGCTGGGGCCACGGGTGGCAGCAGGGGGCGACACGGAAGGAAGCTCTTCCTGTTGGGCTGTGGGAAGCAGCCCAGGCTTGGAGCACCTGCAGCCTGAGGGGGAGGCCTTCCCCGCCGCCCCAGCCTCTCCCGCACCCTGCCCTGTCCCAGCGGGGCGGGCGCATCACACGGCCTGCCCAGATCAGCCTGCTGCAGCTGGATGAGAGGGACCGGTAAGGAGCACACAGAGGAGCCTCCGAAACAGGTTTCAGGTTCTAAGGTGAACACTTTCCATTGCATCCCGTTCACTTGTTTTCTGGACTGTATGTGCTAACGTCTGGAAAGAAGGTCAAAGCCTTCACGTTTTCAACCTGCGAGAAGCCTGATGATCCGCATCACCTGCGGTCATTGGAAGCCCAGCTATTTTCCCTGCAGAGAAAAGTGAGCCGACACTGAACACCCCATCTCCTCCTGCTGTGTGCTCCCCCACCCCCAGGTGAGCGTGGGGCCTCCCCCAGGGACATGCAGTTCTCAGAGCTCATTCTCCCTCAGCTTCCCACCCAGTCGCTCCAGGCCTCCCACTGGCCTCCGCTCCTGCCACAGCAGACTTTACCCGGTGGCAGGTAACCATGTTGCAGACAACCAGCTTCACCCTTGCTACCATGTGGGGCAAGGCCTCAGTTCTGATGAACCGCTTGGTGCCCTCTGTCTTTTGCATGAGCCTCACCAGGCTGCCCTCCAGCCATCGGCACAGTGACCCCTTCTTGTGGCCTTGGTCCTTCCACAGTCTGGATGCCCCTGCTGCAGGTGCCACCTTCACCCCTCACCTCCCCTCCCCCAGTCTTGCCCAGCACACCGCTGTTTTAATTATTGTGGTCCGGTAGTGGGTTCTCATTATCTGGCAGAATTAGTTATTGATTACATGTTAGATTTCCTTTTTAATATTCTCCAAGATCAACTTCTAAAGTTTCTATAAACTTCTTCACTAAGAAAGACATCTTCCTGAGAGGTTAGAAGACAATGCAGCTGCATTCTTAACCCCACCACAGACTGGCTGTCAGACTCGTCCAGCCCGCCACCAGCTGCTGTGTGACCTCAGCCCGGTTACTTCACATCTCTAAGCATAAGTCTTCCCCCTGAAAAATAAGGATAATGAAGGTGCCTCTTGTGAGATCTGTAAGAATAATAATTACATTGCCCCAGTATTTCAATTTATTGTATATTTATATTTTATAATATTTTTAGCTTCCTTATCCAGAGTTATGCTGTAGCTACATTTAATAAGACTTATTTACATGTAACTAGAAATAGAGTTTTATATGGTAAGTAGCACTTTTATGGGGGTAAAATGAGGTAGCAAATGAGGGAGTTTATCCACCATACCAGCCTTTCCCACCGTCTTGATTCATGAGCCTCTCTCCTAAGTAAATCTACTGCCATAAGCCCTTAGGGATTTTTAAATCATTTCAGCATTGATGAATAAGTGACTTCTTTTAAAAAGCAGTTGTATTATGGCACCATGTTATTAAATAATATGACATAAAATTTATGTTACAATCCTATAAAATAAAAAAACTAATAGGCTAAGTGTCTGGTCGTCTGTGCAACCAATCAAAGTGTAATATGCTAATGATATGCTAAGGCTGCTCAACTGCTTGCTATAACATGCACTGATTACCAGGAGGAAGACACTCGGACGGATAGGTTAGCTTGCTGCTGGGGTCTTGCCAATTGGAACTGAGTGAGATGGGCCAGACATACCCTGGGGCCCTCCTATGGTCCCTCCCTGGCTGGCCAACCTCCTACATCCCTACCTGGCTTTGATCATGCATCGGTCCTTGGCCTGGCCTTCACCCTCTCACAATCTGGGACCCTTTGGGGGATGTCGGAGAGCCAGTTTTGGCCTGATGTCAGAGCGACCAGTCGCTATGATGCACACTGACCACCAGGGGGCAGACACTCAATGCAGGAGCTGCCTCCTGGTGGTCAGTGTGCTCCCATATGGGGAGTGCTGCTCAGCCAGAAATTGCATATCCCTCAAGGAATCCTGGACTGTGAAAGGGTGCAGGCCAGGCTGAGGGACCCTCCCCTGCCTCCCCAAGCACGAATTGTGTGCACCGAGCCTCTAGTCTTCATAATATTAAGATAAGCGTTTACTTGTCTTCATGTAACATGTTTAATGTACACCTGCAGGTGACCTTGCTTGACGATAGAAAGTACACACAACGTCAGTATTGAAATGCAGCCATTTACTGAGGAACAGAGCTGTGACAGTGAGTCAGCAGTTCCCTTTGGAACGAAGCCCCAGCATGGGAGGCCACAGCACCTGCAGGAGATATTCTTCAGTGGCAACAGGGACCACAGACACAGGGTGCTTTCCCTTTGTGGAGAACACCAACTCTGACAACTGCAGAGTGTTATTTGTAGGGAAGTGCTTGCAATATTTGCCAGAAACCTGCTCTTGCCTCTGATCGCTGAGAACAACAATTGTGTTTTTAAAAAACCAGCACAGCCAAAGCCGGTTTGGCTCAGTGGATAGAGCGTCAGTCTGCGGACTGAAAGGTCCCAGGTTCGATTCCTGTCAAGGGCATGTACTTTGGTTGCTGGCACATCCCCAGGGGGAGTGTGCAGGAGGCAGCTGATTGGTATTTCTCTCTCATCGATGTTTCTGGCTCTCTATCCCTCTCTCTTCCTCTCTGTAAAAAACCAATAAAATATATTAAAAAATAAAATTATAAAAAAAAATCAGCACAAAACTTAGAATCCCAAACCTCAGTTCATAAGAGGCGTTCTTGTCCTTTTTTGATGCCTGGCAGCGTATTCAGTTCTGTCCTGAAACCGACTCATGTCCAAGTAGATCCACAGCTTCCCGTCCCATGTTAAATGGGGCAGGGCTGACTTGTCTCGGTATTATGACGATTGTGGCCTGACTTTCATAGCATGCCACTTAATACTGCGGCGGTGCAATAATGGAACGTTTTTCTTAAAAGAAGTTCTTTATTTATCAGCAGAAATACAGACCCCTCACAGTTTACAGTCGTGTATGTACGTATGAAAGGTCAGGAGCAATGGAGGTCGGGAAGGCCGGAGTGGTGAGATTTACCCTCATTTTACCCACCTGCTCCTCTGTATTTGGGCAGGTCCTAACCCTCCTGACCCCAGCACCCTCATCTGTAAAGAAGCAATATCTACGTGGCAGGGTTGTTTGTATAATTACATAAAATATGTGGGGTTCTTGGTACAGAATAGGTTCTCGTTAAATGGTACTGATTATTAATTAATTTATTTAACATATTTACTGAGCACCTGCAACATCCAGGTGTGGGCTGAGTACCTGAGGAAGGAGAATGGACTGGATGGAACGTGAACCCCTAAGTAGGGTTAGAGGAAAGACCAGGCACTGTGTGGAGCATGCTCACTGAGCCCTGTTTTCTGCCTGTCTGATTGGGATGTGATTTTCCTCACCTCCCCTAGCAACAGAGCCTAATGTCTGTGGAATGCTTTGGTGCCTGGAACTATGTCGAATGCTTTCCTTTCATTATCCTATAACTAGAGGCCCTATGCATGGAATTCTTGCAAGAGTAGGCCTTAACCGTCCTGGCTGCCTTGGCCCTCCAGTCCCGGCTTTGTCAAGAAGGTCATCCGAAAGGATGTTGGCTGATTTGCAAATTATGCTTTTATTATTATAGATGCTCCCAATAACCAACAAAGTGTTCATTGTTCTCCTCATCACTCCATTCTGGGGATGAAGGACCTGAACCCCGGAGGTGGCGTGAGGAAGGAGGGTGGGGCCTTGAGCAGGGCAGTGCTTTCAGAGCCTGCACAGCCGAGCACCCGTGCCTCACTCGCCACTTGGGAGCATCCTGCCCGCCAGGCAGTGGATGGCAGGGAGGTGATGCTCTGATTCAGGAGCAAGGCCAGAGGTACAGTGCGCTGAACTGGTTGGGACAACGCATTAAGAAGCTGACTGTGGGAGAAAGGGGAGGGCAGGGAGAAGGACTTTGAGGAGGGGAAGAAACGCTGCCAGTGACAGTATTTCAGGGGACGGACAAAAAGAAATTATACCGCAGAGGAGGGCGACAAAGGACAATAGCAGCAGAGCAAGCAATGTATTCAATGTAAGAAATATAAGGCAGCACATGGGACTTCCGAACACTGGCCAGCTATCAGAGGCACAGTGCAGTCCCATCTGCTGTTGGAGACTGGAAATATGCTGGCAGTTCAGGTGATTGGAAGCTTTACCTGGGAGGCGGTCCTGACATTCAAAAGTATTTTCCTTCCCAGGTGAGTACCACAGAGGTCACTGGGTTTTCAGAAGACGGTGGGTCAGATGTGAGCAGATTGGCTGCTGTCGAACAGGTGAGCTGCCTCCGGAACAGGTGATCTGCATGTTTCCCAAGAGCAGGACTGTGGCATCATGGGACAGCACACTGGCTGTCCAGAGAACTGAGGTGTTGTGTAGTAGGCCTGGCCAGGCGGGAAATGGGATCACTCACTGGACAAAGAAGAGAGCCCTTAGGAAGCTCGGAGGCTGAGGCAGACAAACTTGTGTGCGCTGAGCTGGACTGGGAGAGCGTGCTGTTGCGTTACTCAGGCCCTGAGTCAGGATGCGTGGCCTCTTCCACGAGGTGCTGGGGTCCCTGGCGGTGTCCTCCGGTCAGCGCTGCTTCTATGTCCGTTGGGAGGAACGGGTCTCAGTGAGGACCCTTCCTGCTGTGAGCTCCAGCAGCACCAGCTCCAACTGCTTTCAAAGACAGGGATCCTGACTTACTGGCAAAGCCCCGGAGCCCACTCGCTCTTAGGCAGCTGGAGCCTGGGGTTCAGATACATTGCAGATCTTTCCTTCTCCTTCTCTCCTACCTTCCTCCTTCTCCTCCTCCTCCCTTTTCTCTGTTTCCTGTTTTAGGTCCTCTCTTTCCAACTATAAAGACAGACAGCGAGCTGCAGGCTTTCATGGTCCTTAGCTCTTAAATCTGGGAAGGCAGAAAGGTCTGTTTCTTTCCAGCATCCACGTGGGTTCCCTTTGGCACACCCCTACCCTGGGGCCAATACTGTGCTTGATGAAGTGAGCTGTGTTGATTGGAGAGCCGGGTCCCGAGAGGCAGGGCCCGTGGCCTAGGCCCAAGAAGCAGGCAGATGGGATCCCCAGACAACCGGCGGGGCTCGCCAGCATCCGGCTGGGATCTGCCCTGTTTCCTCATCCAAATGTTGCCCAAAAGCATGGTCTGTGGACCGCAGCCCCCATGTGCCTCGGAGCCTGAGAAATCGTCTCCCACCCAAACTCACCGAAGCAGGAGTCCCGGTGAACAGCTTTCCACACCGTTTTGTGTGAAAGTTTGAGAACCATGCTTGCATGATGCGGGTCCCGCTTACATTCTCTACATTTACTTTTTGGGAAATATGCTCAGAGACCTGGGACCATGTCACAGGACCATGTGCACATACACCTTGGCTCTGACTCTCAGGTCTGCAAAGCCCAGAGGGTCCTCGTTTTGTGCTTCACAAGTGCTTCAGCCTCTGTCTTGGTGGCTGAGAGAGAGCAGGCTTTTTAGTATTCTTGTCTGGAAACAAAGATCATTTAGAAATGCAGTTCATAATCTAACCTGGTGTGTTTGGGTCTATTTACATAATTCCATGAGAGGCCTCAGAAAGAGAGGCAGTTTATCTGCAGCCAAAATATGGAAAACCACTTTCTAAGGTAATTGCCACTTCACTGCTCCCCACGAGGTCTGAGGGCGCAGGGAGGGGCCTCTGCCCGGCCTCCGAGGGGTGGGGACAATGCGCTTCCTCCCCGGGAAAGGAAGCAACACTCGTGTGAAGCGTGTTTTCCTTGGGCGTCATTTGCATGAAGGTTACGGCGCAGCGGTTCCTGTGCAGGGGGAGGGGGTGGGTTCATGTGAGACAAGCAAGGTGCTGGAGACGTTGAGGTGCAGTCTAGTCCCGGGGAGACACCCGACCTCGTGCCAGCAGCACTGGAATGCGAGCCTTCCGCGCTGAGGATCAAGTCAGAGCGGCCCGTGTCCGGTGGAGGCCAGCTGGGACTCTGCAGGAGAGCGGTCTGCTTCCTCAGGCAGCAATGTGGTGAGACCCCAGAAGCTTGCACAGAGGAAGGGACACTGAGTTTCCCAGGAGAGGAGAGCAAAGGGTGTACCCTGCGTGACCATCCTCCACCCAGTTATTGTATTCTCCCACCGTAGCCCTCCCCCTCCCTTTGCTTTCCCCTCCATGCAGATTCTGTCATTTCTCTGGCGGTTTCCAGTTGCTGACGGTCCCACCTGGTCCTGCTGAAAACCCAAGTTCCGGTCACCTGCGCACACCCTGCCAGCACCTGGAAGGGCGCTCGTCCGTCTGGTGCGATTACTGGGCCTCCCTCATGGCGGGGAAGGGGTGGGTACCAGTGACACGAAGATGAACAAGCCCCTTTGCCCTCAGGAGCTCGGTCAACAGGTAGTTTGTAAAGACGCGGCCTTGGAACCACTGACGTACAGGGCTTCTGCTGTGCACCTTGGAGGGGCAGAACCTGGCCGGGCCCTCAGGGACGTGTGGATGCAAAGCAGATGACGCAAGGATGGGAACATTACAGCTCTCGCGTGTTTTCTCTTGTGGCTCGGGTAGGTGGGAAACAGGGAGCTAAGACCCCCTCCTGGATGGAGTTTTTAAGTTGTTTTTAGCTGAGTTCAGGTGTCCGGGCTTTGGAGCTTCCGGCCAAAAATGCACGAAGCTCTTTTGACCCTGTTGATTGTAACAATGCTCGGTAATGTTGGAAGCTAACCCACAATGGGCAGGATAGGATATGAAATTGATGGTATCTCCACAAACCCTATTATCAGCACAATGTTTCTCCTCTTCCTCCTCCTCCTCCATCATTACTATCATTTTACCATCCTCCTCCTTTTCTTCCTCTTTCTATTCCCCAGCACCTTCCTTCTCCTCCTCCCTTTTCTCCTCTTTTAGTCCATTTTGGTCACAGGATGCTCCCCCTCCCGCAGTATTGGAAAGAAGGATGCGTACCTAATGACATTGCATAAATGGAGGAGTGTCTTTATGGAGCCCGGGACGCTAAGACCCTTCATGAAATAGCTCTTCAGCTTCAAAATCTTTGTGAAGGGAGACATTCGCATCTTAGGCCCCAACCCCAGAGGCAGGCAGAGAGGATGCCTCTTTGTTTCATTTCACCTCCGACCTGGAGCCAGGAAGGCTTTTCTCAGTAGCGGAGGTGCCGAGTGCCGCTGCCTTTGACTATGTTTTTAAATTGTTAATGATAACGGCTTCACAAGTAACTCATGAATATATTCTTCCTGTAAAAGATTTAAATGATCCTGATATCTATATAATGGGAGGCTTCCTTCAAATGTCTCTCCCTTTGAGTGCATATATCCCCAGAAGTAACCATTTAAGTTTGATGTGAATTCTTTCAGTTATTTTGTTAGAAATACTTAAACACACACACACACACACACGCACACACAAGCATACATACACATTTTCATAATCCACATATTCATTTTTTTAAAAATTAAAAAAATATACTTTATTGACTTTTTTACAGAGAGGAAGGGAGAGGGATAGAAAGCTAGAAACATCAATGAGAGAGAAATATCAATTAGCTGCCTCCTGCACACACCCCTAACTGGGAATGTGTCTGCAACCTAGATACATGCCCTTGACTAGAATTGAACCTGGGACCTTTCAGTCCACAGGCTGACACTCTATCCACTGAGCCAAACCGGTTTCAGCTACATATTCATTTTTTAGCAGCTTTATTGAGGACTAATTGACCTATGATAAATAAACTGTACATATTTTAAATGATTCATTACTAAATTTTGACATGCTTATACACCTGTAAATCCATTACCACAATCAAGGCAAGGACACGGCCATCTTCCCGGGATGTTTCCTGTGCCCTGTGTAAGTCCTTCCTCTTCTCGCACACCCTCTCCCCACCTTCCCCTCTTCCCAAGCAAACACAGCTTTCAGCACTATATAGAGCTCTGTATTTCCTAGAATTTGTTTAAATGGAATCATACAAGGTGTGTTCTTTTTTGTCTGACTTCTTTTACTTAGCTAATTATTTTGAGACTAGAGACCTGGTGCATGAATTCATGCACAGGTGGGATCCCTCTGCCTGGACAGTAAGCAGGGCCATCAGGTTGTTTCGCCAGGGGGAGGGACCATGGGAGGTTGGCCAGCCCCAGGGAAGTTGGCTGTGGGAGCACACTGACCACCAGGGGGCAGCTCCTGCATTGAATGTCTGCCCCCTAGAGGTCAATGTGCATCATAGTGACCTGTCAACTGGTTGTTGAGTAGTTTGGTTGTTTGCTCGTTTAAGCTTTTATATATATAGATTATTTCCATACATATCAATAATTCAAAACTTCTTATTGCTGATGAATATTCTATGAAGTGGTTATTCCAGCGTTTCTCTATCCATTCACCAATGGATGGACATTTGGGTAGTTCCATTTTGGTTTTATCACAAATGAAGCTGCTGTGATGATTGCCTACACATCTTTGTGAGAGTATATGCTTTCTTTTGCTTCTAAATACCTAGGAGGAGAATAGCTGGGACGTATGGTAGGTGTCTGTTCTACTTTTTAGGAAACTGGCAAGTTGTTTTCTGTAGTGTTTGCACCATTTTTATTTCCACCAGGCGTGTCAGAGGTCAAGTTCCTCTGCATCTTCACCCACACTTGACAGCTCCAGGCTTCTTTTCTTTTTTTATTACTCCTCACCTGAGTATACTTTTCCATTGATTTTCAGACAGAGTGGAAGGGAAGGAGGAGGAGCAGAGAGAGAGCAACAACACACACACATGCCCTGACCAGGGCCAAGAATTGGGATTGAACCCACAACCGAGGTACGTGCCCTTGATTGGGAATTGAAGCCCAGACAATTTGACCCTAGGGCTGACACTAACCACTGAGCCAAGCCGGCCAGAGCAGCTCCAGTCTTCTTAAGTGTGCTCTTCTAGCGGGTGTGTAATGGCATGTCACAGTGGTTTAATTTGCATTTCCTTAATGCCTAATCATATTGAGCACATGTCCATATATGTATTTTAATCTGTACACCTTCTGTGGTGAATTGTCCTTTCAAATCTTTAGCTCACTTTTAAAAATCACAGTGTGATTTATTTTTAGTTGAGTTTTTAGAATACTTTATACATTCTGGGCGCAGTCCTTTATTGGATATTTGATTTGCAAATATTTTTCCTATTCTGTGGCTTATCTTTTCATTCTCTTCACTGTTATTTTTGAAAAACAGAAGTTTTAATTTTGATGAAGTCCAATTCATCAATTTATTCTTATATGAATCATGCTTTTGCTAGTCTCCAAATAATCTTTGCTTAACTCAAGGTCACAAAAGTTTTCACCTATAATTTTTCTTCCTGGAAATTTTATACTTTTATGTTTAAGCCTATAATGATTTTGAGTTAATTTTTGTATATGGTGCAAAGTATTAGTATTAGCATATGAAAATTCAGTTGTTCCATGGCTATTTGTTGAAATGAGTGTCCTTTCTCCATGAAGCTATTCCTATAACTTGGTTGAAAATCAGTGCTAAAATGTTTGTGTATCTGTTTCTGGAGTCTCTAGTCCATTCATTAACCTATTATTTTTTATTTATGCCAATATCACACTATCCTAATTATTGAGGCTTTATAATAGGTTTAGAATTTAGGTAGTCGTACTTCTCTTCCAACTATGGTTATCTGCTCTGGTTATTCTAAGTTCTTTGGATTTCCATATAAATCATAGAATCCATTAGTCAATTCTTACACAAACATCCTGCTGGAATTTTGAATGAGATTGCATTGAATCTCTAGATAAGTTTGGGAAAATTAACATCTTAAATATATGAAATCTTCTGACCCCCACACACAGTGTCTCTCAATTTATTTCGGTTTTCTTTAATTCCTCTCAGCAATGTTTTGTAGTTTTCAGTGTACAGGTTATTCTCATTTTAAAAATATTTGCTTTTAAGTATTTAATATTTCTTGATAGTATTATAAATGCTATAATTTCCAATTGTTCATTGCTAGTATATGAAAATACACATGATTTTTGTCATTGATCTTGTGTGCGGCAACCTTGCGAAACACACTTATTCTGTTAGCTTTTCTGCAGGTTCTGTCAGATGCTTAAATAGACAATCACATACATCATCTGTGAAGAAAGGCACTTCTAATTCTTCTTTTGCAGTCTAAATGCCCTTTCTCTCTCTTTCTCCTCCTCCTGCTTCTTTTTATTTATTTTTTATTTTTTGCCTTATTGTTCTAGCTAGAGCTCCCTGTTCAATGCTAAATACCAAGTGGTGAGAGTGAATGTTTTTATCTTGCTCCTGATCTTAGAAGGAAAACATCCCATCTTTGAGCATTATATATGATGTTACTTGTACGTTTTTTGTAGCTGTCCTAAATCAGGTTAAGAAAGTTCCATTTTATTCTGGATTGCTGTAAGTTTTTCTTTTAAGTCAGGAATAGATATTGGGTTTTGTCTAATGCCTTTTCTGTGTCTATTGAAATGATAATTTGTTTTTTTCCTTTTTAGTTTGTTGATACTGTGAAATCAACAAATATATATATGAATATAGATTGATTTTTAAATGTTAACCCAACCTTGTATTCTTGGAAAAACTCTGGACATAAGTGTGTGTGTGTTGTGTGTGTGTGTGTGTATTTAGTAAATTAAATTCCATTTAGTAAAATTTTGTTGAAAAAATTTGCATCTATGTTCATAAGGGACATTATTCTGTAGGTTTTTCTTATAATGTCTTAGTTAGTTTTGCTATTAGGATAATGTTGGTCTCATAGAATCAGTTGTGAAGTTTTCTCTCCTCTTTAATTTTCTGGAAAAGTTTGTACACAAAAGTTTGCTAATGGTTTTTCCTTATATTTTGGAAGAATTCACTGTTGAAGACATTTGGAGTTGCCATTTTCTTGTGGGAAGATTTCTAACTACAATTACACTTTCTTTCATAGATGTAGGACTATTCAAGTTATTGTTTAATTCTTTTTAAAAAAATATTTATTGTTGAAAGTATTACATATGTCACCCTTTTCCCCTCCATTGACCTAGCCTGCCCCTGCCCCCTACCCTAGGCCTTTCCCACACAATTATTTGTGTCCATGGATTATACATTTATGCATATAAGTTCTTTGGTTAATCTCTTCCCACCCACCCATTCACCTGCCCACTCATCAGCCCCCACCTTGTATTTATTCTTGACTAAGCTTTGATAGTTTGCATTATCAAAGAATTTATCCATTTTGTCTATGCTGTCAAAGTTTTCTTCAAGTTGTTCATAGGGTTTCCATAATTGTTCTTCTAATGTTGTAAGCTCCATAGTAATTTAACTTTTCTCATTGCTGATGTTAATTTTTGTTTTGTCTTTCCCCCCATATTTGTCTAGCTGGATGTTTATCAATTTTATCTATCTTTTCGAAGAACAAAGTTTGGTTGCATTGATTGTTTTCTTTTTCTGTTTCATTAATTTTTTACTTTGATTTTTATTAGTTCCTTTTGTATGGATTTGATTTGCTGTTCTAATTCTAGGTTTTTAAGATGGAAGCTGAGGCTATTGACAGAGACCTTTCCCTTTTCTAAGCGAAGCAGCCATGCTAGATTTCCCTCTAAGCTCCGCGTTAGCGACATCCCACAGATTTTACCTCTTCTGATTCTCAGGTTTATTGCTCTTTGCTACCTGGTGTCCAGTGTCTCACAAAACCATTGTTTCATAAATTTTGTCTATTTTTTGGTTGTTCTAGGCAGGAGGGTAAATCTGATCCCTGGTATTCCATTTCGGCCAGAAGTGGAGGTTGATATACAATATATATTTCTCTTTGACTGTTTAAAATTATGTCTGGAGCCCAGCTGGTATGGCTCAGTGATTGAGCATCAACCTATAAACCAAGAGGTCATGGGTTCAATTCTCAGTCTGGCACATGCCCATGTTGTGGGCTCGATCCCCAGTAGGGGTGTGCAGGAGGCAGCCAATCGATGTTTCTCTCTCATCGATGTTTCTATCTTTCTATCCCTCACCTTTTCCCTCTCTCTAAAATCAATTTAAAAAAACCCACATATTTTTAAAACAATTATGTCTCAAAAGTTATTTTCAGTTCTCATAGATATATTTCTTCTTTCTTTAATTGTTGCATGATATACCAATACTCTAACAACAAAGCCTATTGCTCTTATTATGCACCTTAGGTATGGCAACCTATTTGTCAGGTTGGACAAGAATCTGACTTGGATTTGGGGTTGTAACGGTCAGATATCTAGGAAGGCAGGTGCTGCTAGGTAACGGAAGTATCTGGAAACTGAACACTGGGGCTACAGCTAACTCATGTGTGGATGCCCACGATTATTAAATATTCCTCTCTTGGTGGACACTTGGATTGTTTTTAATGTTTTGCTATTACATCTTTGTGCACATGGGATAAAATATCTGTAAGATATTCCTCAAGTGGATTGCTGGGGCAAAGCGTATGCACAATTCAAATTGTGATCGATACTCCAAATTTCCCTATAATTATATTGATATTATGCCACTTCACACTCCAGACAATAATGCATGAGTTTTTCTGTTCCTCTTATCTGTTCCAATACTGGTTATTATTAATCTTTTCAATTTTCCCAGATGATGGGCAAAGAATTATACCTTTCATTTCAGTGATAATATGTTCTCAGTCTTTGACAGGTTGTGTATTTTCTTAAACTCCTAGTTAAATCCTTAGCCCATTTTCACAGGAACTGTTTGACTCCTCTTAGTGATTTTTTGGAACTTTTAATATTCTACATCTCTTCTGTCTTCTGACTTATGTACTGCAATTATTTTCTTAGATTCTTTTTATCATTGTCTGAAAGAAGTTTTTAATTTTTTGTAGTTAAAGCAGTGTTGTTTTTTTTTAATCTTTTTAATCTACACCCAAGGATATGTTTGCTGAGAGGAAGGAGAGAAAGAAACATCGAGGTGAGAGAGAAACACCTATGATTTGCCTCCCATATGTGCCCCCAATGGGGATCAAACCACAATGTACCTGTGTGTACTAGTATGTATACTTTTATGTGTATGTGTGTGTATGTATGTGCATATGTGTGTGTTATATGGAAGAAGAATCTAACTTTCCTTCTCAAGAGGATCTGCAGTCATCCCAATCCCATGAACTGGTATCTCATCATTTAATCATATCAGTGTCATCTTTAGCTCCAAATGAATTCCCATGTACACCTGGATCTGTTATGAGACACTATGGAATTTTACTGAATTTTTTCACCAATATCAAGTTGTTTTAAATATCAGAGCTGTGTGGTATTGTTCAAGTGGAATGAATGGCATGTGTGAAGGGATGAAAGCATCGAGAAGCGTCATGTAATGAAGGTGCCACTAGCTGTTGCGTTGTCACCAGTGAATAAACTGTGAGAAAGTGAGACTAGAGAAGCAGGCAGGTCTTGAACTTGGATTTGTACCCCTAAGGAGTTGGGAGAGTCATTTCAGGATGAATCTTGGGGCCAATAGGGTTCACTTGACTTCTGTACAGATTCTTGGGCAATAGCAAGAGGTTAGGCTTCAGGTCCTAGATCCTGAGATGTAAATACAAGGAGGGAGACCGGGGTTACCCGAGGCCTGGAGGAAGCTCAGATCAAAGTAGGCTCGGACCGTGGGCCACATTCTGTCACTCTGTGCAGTACAGGGCATCTTCCAAATAACAGCCACCGAGTAAAAGGGCATCATTCTCTCAGCACTAGTTACCAGATGGGTGCCAACTCTTTCTACTCACCACCTCACTTTCTCTCTATAGTAATACTTTTGAAGCAAGCTTTCTATTACCCCCATTTGTAAATGTTGAAAACTGAGGTTCAAAAAAAATTAGGAGTACTAAATTTTGGGATTGGAACCTAGATTTGTCTGATTCTGTTCTTAATTCCATTACCATCTCATCTCTTGATTAGTTAGCAGCCTTACTTCACACCCTGGCATCCCCCAAATATACATAACAAAAAATGTGGGGGAAAAAAAGGAAAGTAAATCCAAACGCACCTGGCTAGAGGAAGATGTCTTTATGTTGGGCTCAGTCTGTGATTCTGAAGAGGATAGTGCACTTGAGAAGTTAATAACGGAAAGCACATGAGAGTATCATTTTTCTATCCTGCCTCCTCTGAGCCTGGTGCATGTATGTGGGCCTTTGTCTTACTTTCTTGATGGAAACTAACTTCCTAGATTCTGTAAACTTTAGTTAAATTAGACCAACCAACCTACTTTTTCAGACTCCAGGCATGTTTCCCGAGGCTCCTCTCCTGTCCCCTCCTGCCCCTCCTGCCCCTCCCTTACCGTTCACTCTGCAAGGGTGGACCTCTGCCTCTGGGAAGGTACCGAACAGAGGCTTCAATCTGTGGATCGACTTTCCTCCGTGAGGCTGTTCCTCCTGGAGTGAGACTGAGATAAGGTTCACCAGTAGATGAAGGCAGCTCACAGTATTGGCCCAAAGGGGGAGGGGGTCTTCCAAGATTAGCTGATTGAGATTTAAGGTTAGAGGATAAAGCCCCACCCTTATCCCTCTCCCTTGAGAACTTCTGCCCCCCAGCACAGGGAGGGAATCCGTGTACCTGCCCCCTGGCCACAGCTGACTGAACCAGGCTGGACCCCAGCCCTAAGTGGAGCGGGGATGCTAAATGGGTTGGCACTTTCTTTCTTCCAGGAGCTCAGAATTGGGTTTAGAAATGTGATTGATTTTCTGCTGGCTATTTGAAACAAGATTATGCAAATTTGGGACCATGGGGCAGCCACATTTGGCTCTTCTCTCCCCAAGTCAGCCAAAGCTTGTCTGAGAGGGAATAACATGTACACGGGGAAGCAGAAATGAAAGGCCATCTGGTCCCAGAAAGGGAGTGAGAAAGGAAGAGGAGGAAGGTAGGGAGACAGGAAGGGGGGAGGGGAGAGAGAGAGAGAGAGAGAGAGAGAGAGAGAGAGAGAGAGAGAGAGGAGAAAGAGAGAGGAGAGAGGAGAGAGGAGAGAGGAGAGAGAGAGAGAGAGAGAGAGAGAGAGAGAGAGAGAGAGAGAGAGAGAGAGAGAGAGAAGAAAGAGAGAGGAGAGAGGAGAGAGGAGAGAGGAGAGAGAGAGGAGAGAGAGAGAGAGAGAGAGATAGAGAGAGAGAGAGAGAGAGAGAGGAGAAAGAGAGAGGAGAGAGGAGAGAGGAGAGAGAGAGAGAGAGAGAGAGAGAGAGAGAGAGAGAGAGAGAGAGAGAGAGAGAGAGAGAGGAGAAAGAGAGAGGAGAGAGGAGAGAGGAGAGAGAGAGAGAGAGAGAGAGAGAGAGAGAGAGAGAGAGAGAGAGGAGAAAGAGAGAGGAGAGAGGAGAGAGGAGAGAGAGAGAGAGAGAGAGAGAGAGAGAGAGAGAGAGAGAGAGAGAGAGAGAGAGAGGGGCTGACTGCAGCATTCCTGGCTTTTCTCCAGTTGCTGCTTCAGGCTCTTGCTGGGAGGCTTGGCTGTGATCTCTCTCACCCTCAGTTCCAAGCCCCTGCACATGGCCCTGTATTATTCTCATTTCCTTTTCTGGTCTGAGAGAGCAAAAGGAACCTTGATTCAGACACACTGGCTCTTTGGGGCCTCTCCGGGGTGGAATAAGGCCGCTGTCAGAGTAGGCTGGGCGATATTTGGGCGTGCACCGGTGGGGCTGTGGCAGAGCTTCCCCTGGCACTGCTGAAGTTGGTGCCTGAAAATGCAGATCAACTTGGCAAAGAGAATGTGTTAGGAAGTTTTCTGATCCCCAACAGAAAGGTGGGGTGCCAGTGGATTCATAGGCATTTCAGGCAGAGGGCCCCGAGGGTGAGGAGTTGGGACTGGCACTGGATGCATCCTTTTTTGGGGGGTTGGGGAGTGGAATCCAGAAGATCAGCCACATGAGTGAAGTGTGAGCTTGTAGCAACCCGGTGATCTTGAATCATGATTCAGGAAAATGATGGCCTCCGGGTCTGAGCCAGGGAGCAGAGTGCTCTGACAGGTGGGTTCGAGGGGATGCCGAACGGCCTACACATCTGTAACCAGAAGAGAGTCCAATGTAATTACCTCAGTCACTCTTTCCAGAGGGATGTCTTATGATGTTTCCCGGGAAGTGTCTTGTGTTGTCTGAAGGAAACAATGGTCCTTAGGCTCTGACCCTAAGTGGGAATGACTTTCTTTCTCCAAAAGGAGTTCATATAACTGTCTCTACACCGATGTTCAAAGAATACTGTTAAAAAAAAAAAAAAGCAAAGGATGCTGTTCACAGCAGAAAGCATTCATCTGGTGAAGTGACCAAGCTCAGAGAGCTCTGAGAGTTTGATGGGATTAAATAAGAACGACATGGACACTCAATAGGTTTAGCCTCTCCACTGCTGCTGCTAATGTTATTACACATGCCTGGGGCCAGCTGTCAGCCTGTGACTATTGTTTCCTTTGCACAGAAAAAGGAAGCTCCCGATGATGTGCTTTCTTACCCCCTTACCCAGCCCTTTGCAGCGATCACAGGGAATGCTGCCCTTGGTTCCAGCCACTAGGAAAAGCATCTTGGTGGTGTGCCTCCTCTAGGTCACGCCTGGAGAGGGTCCCTGACCTCAAACCCAGGTCTTGTTGAAGAGGGTCCTGACATTTAACTCCAGTCCTTAAGAGCCCCACGCTAACAGCTGGACAGGCATTCCTCTCGCTCCCTGCTGATCACTCCCCAGGAGAGAGAACTGCCTCCTGCCCAGCTGGCCGCTCAGTGTGGATGGCTTCTCTCCCCCCACCCCCTCCCCAACTTGAGACGTTTCCACGGAGTTGGGATTTTCATCCTCTGGAGTCACACAGAATAAATGTCATCGCTTCCCCACGCCAGATGCCAACACACGGGCATTCCTCGAGCGCCCTCTGCAGCGCACCCACTCTGTTCCTTCCACCTCATCACGTCCCACGTGGATTTAGACTCACATCCTGTCCCTCTCCCTGGGCTTGTCCCAGTGTGACCAGTACTCTTTCAAAAGATGAATTGTTTAAAATGGAACAGTGACGTCCTGAGCTGCTCAGATGTTCAGCACACTCGTGTCTGTACTTCTCCCACCCGGACACTGCGCCAAGGCTACCGTGCCCCTTTGGAAGCCATGTACCATGCTGGCTCGGTGGGCACCCTAAACATCCCTTCGACTTCTCTTGTCTCTATGCATGGACCTTTGGCACCCATGCTCACCAGCCCATGTACCTACACTAATGAAAGAGAAACATGCAAATTAACTATCACTCTGCTACACTCACAAGCCACACCCACACCCAATCAGGAATAAGTATGCAAATTAACCCAATCAAGATGGCAGCCGGCCACAGAGCTGGAGCAAGCAGGAGGTGCCCCCACAATGGAGGAAGCCAACCTTCCTGCCCTGGCAGGCCCTGGCCTCTGCTCAAGGCTACAAAGTTTCAATTATAGAAGATAAATAAATCCTAGATATTTGTTTCCAGCCTGCCCTGGTCTCTACTCAAGGAGGCACTGAAAAAAGAAAAAAAAAAAAAAAAAAAAAAGGAGGGGCTGAGTCACTGGGAGGGGGGTGATCAGGCCAGGATGGGATGGCAGGGGCCGTTGGGGGTAAGCAGACTAGCAGGGGGGCCAGTTAGGAGCGAGTAGGTTGTTAGTGGGGGTCAGTTGGAGGTGATCAGAACATCAGGGGGAGGCAGTTTAGAGTGAGCAGGTCAGTGGGGGGGACAGTTGGGGTTGAGCAGGCTGGCATGAAGGACAGTTGGGGGTGATCTGGCTGGTATGGGGGGCATTTGGGGACGAGCAGGCTGGTGGCGGGGGTAAGTTGGGGTGAACAGACTAGCAGGTAGAGTGGTTACAGGCAATCAGGCAGGCAGATGAGTAGCTGGAGCCAGCAGTCCCAGATTTTGAGAGGGATGTCCAACTGTCAGTTTAGGTCTGATCCCTTTGAGGGGCCCCAGATTGGAGAGGGTTCAGGCCAGGCTGAGGATCATCCCCCCACCCCCTGTGCACAAATTTCATGCACCAGGCCACTGGTTTCTATTATAAATGGGTTTCTTTGTGTGTCACCCACGAGTCTATGACAAGTGTCACACTGACAGATGTAGTGCCTCCTCATAGCTTCTAGGATATTGTAAGCCCTTGAGTGACAAAGTTTCTCTCATGGCTTGAATTTTGGCCCCATGACTGAAAGTGCCCTCTCATTCTAGGCTGCGGCCAACGATAAGCAGGCCACCAACCATGTTCTGCGTGCTAGCACAGGCCACTCCTGCCGAGGAGACCTTACTGGCCTGTGTGCCTGGCACACCCACTCATCCTCAGAAACCCAGGCGCAATGTCCCCACCCTGAAGGCTTCCATGACGTCATCCTCTGCCCTGCCAGGAAGGCACACAGCGCAGCGGCTTGCCCTTTGCCACAGTTCAGGATCACAGTCAGATTCCTGCGTGAAGGAAAGCTCCAGGCCTGCATTCCTGTATTTCCCGAGGCACCAACTGTCGCCACTGGTGCTCTCCTATGTGCCCAGCAGAGGGCAGGCTCGCACGGTTCCCGCTCTGTGACTCCACATGGCAGCATGTCCCCACCATGGGTGTTGCTGCTCTCCATGCACCCGTGTCCACAGGCTCCTCACTAAGACGCCTGTGACCCTCGGCTCCACGGCTCTCTGTGACTCAGGGGACACTGATGCTCAGGCGGCCTGCCGGGCCAGAGCCGACACCTGCAGCTCTCCATTGGCGGGGACACACGGAGCTCTTTGCCTCTTGGGGGACAGCTCTGGTGAATGTTCTACCCACCTCCCAGGAGTCCACAGGGACCCAGCAACCAGGGCCTGGTGGTGACCTGCCCTCTAACGGACCTTACATTTGCCTCCTCCCACCCGTGTCCCTGCCCTGCTGCTTGGCCATCGCGTGCTGCTGTCCCTCCCTACTCAGCTGCTTGCACACAAGTCCCGCTCTCAGGGTCTCTGTGGGCAAATGCCAAGTGCAGCGATGTCCCTAGGCAGATGAGGAAACTGAGACTTGCACAGGCGAAATAATGAGTCTAAGTCGCCTGCTCAGCAAACGGCAGAGTCAGAAGGGAAGCTCAGCTAAGGGGAGTGACTTCATCGTGTCTGCTGAGACCTGGGAGGGAAGGGACGTGGGCCCACGGGACCCAGGCTAATGCCTCTGAGGGAGGCGTGTGTGCAAAGGCTTGAATCCTGACACCCATCTCTGCCCTCATCCACTTGAAAGCCAGCCCGTGCACAGGCCTCCGAAGGGCAGTAAAGCGACAGTGAGTAATTGGATTCTGAACAAGCCAGACTAATGCAAATATCTGACAAATTGATTTAATTGCATTCTCCCACAATAAAGCCGAGCTCTAAAAGGTCAGCGAGAAAATGGGAAAGGCCCCGTGGGAGCTCCGGGGAGAGGCTGAGTTTACTACCCATTCATCACACTTCATCACCTAATTAGCCCACACAGCGCCACACTGATGGACGGGCCCAGGCCCCTGGGCTGATGGATCACTTGCTTGGCATCTATCATATCACCTTAAGGCTACCCCTGGCACGGCAGGCAGAAGCCATTCAGCAAAAATAGCTGTGCAGTTGGAGCAACTGTTTTTCTCTAGGGATCTGAGGCTCCAGAAACATCCCCCTCAGGCGCTGAGGCAGCCTCAGAGTTACTATTAAATAGTTTGCTCCAAAGGCAGCCACTGGACCCAGCCTTCCCTGCGTCCTCCCTTCCACGGGATGAATATTCACAAGCCAGGGTTCCAGAAAGCCCCATGGGCTGTAAGCTGCTTCATTCAGGCAATGAGGGCGGTCAGCCCTGCCTGGCCATGCCTGGGCAGAGAAGGTGGCCTGGAGAATGAACGGGAAGCCGAGTGGGTTCCATAGAAATCTGTAGGAAATTCAGTTGAACCATTTGCATGGCGGGTGGGCTCAGGGGAAGTGGAGCTGCACTCCGCCCCCCATGAGGATGCTGAACTGAGATCCCGGGTTTGAGGTGTGGGATGCGGTCACAGAGTTGGAAGTAGTGTCACATGGACCACTCCCCATGGGCAACATTGGGTCAGCAAATTAGGTTCACTTGTTTACATTTACTTTTGGAGTCTGGGGATAGTATATTTGTTCATTTATTTACACTTCACAATTATGTAAAATAATAGCATAGCTTCCAGGGCAGATCTATAATACAAGGTCTATTCAAAGACGTTTATTTCCCTCCCTGATTCCTCCAGCATATTTCCAGCCTTTTCTCATTTGTGTTAAGGTTTCCTCTACTTTTTGCAACACAACATATAAAAACATATAATTGCACATGTCAGCATGAATTAGCATATTATAACATACAGGGATCTGACACACACATTAATGAAAATCTATGTGTTAATTAAATATATGTGTGTTTTTAAATATATTTTTATTGATTTCAGAGAGGAAGGAAGAGAGAGGAAGATAGAAGCATCAATGATGAGAGAGAATTATTGATCAGCTGCCTCCTGCACTTCCTCCACTGGGGATCAAGCCTGCAATCTGATTATGTGCCCTGAATGGGAATTGAACCGTAACCTCCTGGTTCATAGATTGGTGCTCAACCACTGAGCCACACCAGCTTGGAGTGTGTGTGCTTGTATCTCCCTTTTCTCAGGTAAATGGTAGTATGGTATACACACATTTCTGCAACTTGCTTTTTTACCTTTACAGTATACCCTGGTGGCCCCTCCACATACAGAGTTTTGAGGAGAAAAGGTTTTAACTCAAAAGTAAAATTCTTGTTCAAATTTGAACACAATAGAAAGATAATTCCCAGATATGCAGGGCCTTGGATGTATTTTATTAAAAGCAAACCAATAAACAGATGCCACAAAGAATTTATCCATCCAATGTCTGGATGAATTAAAGAAAGTAAATCTTAGCAGAGGAAATTGGAGGCCTAAGTGGACTGGCAGAAAGTGATGGAAGCAATTGAACACAGAGTGAAGATGTATAATTGTTGTCAACTGGCAGCATGCAGATGTGAAAAAAGCCTGAAAGATTCCCATGGTAAAAAGCAGTATTTGAAAATGAGAACTTGAGTTTAAGACTTCAGACCGTAACTAAGTGGGAGAGTAATGAAAACAAAGTGTGCAGTTTTTCTCATCTACGGAGACGATGCTTCTCCAGTTTCATAACTGAGGCCAGACATTCGGTTTTCGCAGTGGGGCTATAATGGTGCTTCCTAAGGGACTGGGGGCGAGGGGGCATGGAGAGGTTTGGGGGATGGTGGGGGAGCGCCTGCAGCCAGAGGCGGTGGATCTGCTCGGGCTGCTCAGGCAGAGTCCGGCTTCCCAGGTCTCCCACTGCAGGCTGCGCTCTTCAGCCACCACGAGGTGCCTCCTGTGTTCTCTGTGGTCATATGGCAGGAACACACTACTGTTGCTGTCTGTTCTCCTGGGACCAGCTTAGTGCTCTTTGTGGACTTCAAGTTCAGGCCTCCGGCAGGAAGAGAAGAGCCTTCCAGAAACAGCTCAGCCATCTCAGTTGTGCACAGATTCCTGTAAAAAAAAAATGTGTGTGTGTGTGTGTGTGAATCATAACAATCCCAGGACTAATGCATGTGTACACTATGGATTCAGGGATATAAGTGCATCAGGGAGATGGTATTGACTTGATCATTCTAGGCTTGGCTCTGCTCTGCACCTGATATGTTGGACAAGTCCCATTGCTCTGTGAATCTCAGTTTCCTCATTTGTAATATGATGAATTGCTGGCATTAATCTCTAAATTAGTGCAATCAATACAGAGCATAGCAAGCAACATCCTAACACAACCAAGTGGAATGGAACAGGACAGAAATGTCCCTGTGCACCATACAGGGAGGGCCACCCTGTATTTTAGGGTGGTGACACCAGCTGTCATGTAACTGTATGTCTTACTGGGAGTCAGGGTAGAAATGCTTGAAAATCAGTTCCTTTTGCAATGATCAAGAGGCTATTTCTTGGGTCTAACTGGCTGTTGAGCCTGGATGGGCCCAGGGGATAAGGATGGAAAACCATGTTTCACATTCTGAGCTACTAGGTCTGGCTCTTCTGTTCCCCCTGTTTTTGTTTTCCTCAGCTTTCTAATGCTGGGATGCATGTGTGACACACAGTATTTTAATTCTGAATTACTTATCAACACCAAAACTTTTAGAGATGAAAAAAATACAGGTCTCTGGCTTCTCCTGAATCTTCAGAATGTCTGTGATGTTGGTTCTCACCTGGCAACTATCAGCTGAAGTGAGGAGAGCTTGCTGCCTGTGCATGGGCAAGTGTTTTAAAATGCAGGTTCTGTTTGTTACTATTCAGATATGGAGAGGCCAACAGATCAGGGATTGCTGTTGTTGAAGACTTTGTTGCTAGATTCCTGAGAGGAGGGTGCCATGTTGAGGGAATGGCTCGTCAGGAGGCAGAGAAAGTGGAGAAGGTGGGTGAGAAAATTTATTGCCCTGTGGTGTCTCCAGGCCAAGGCTAGGCAAGTGGGACGGCTGGTTCTAATAGGAGATCCCTTGTATGTAACTTTCTGTTACTCTCTTGCAACCTTTAAAATTCTTACTTTGTTGTTAGTGTTTGCCAATTTAATTATGATGTGTCTTGGAGTCGGTATTTTAAGGTTCATCTTGTTTGGAACTCTATGTGCTTCTTGGACTTTCATAGTTTTTTTTCTTGCCAATATCAGGGAAGTTTTCTGTCATTATTTCTTCAAACTGGTTTTCTATTCCTTGCTTCTCTTCCTCTCCTTCTGGTATCCTTATTGTGTGAATGTTGTTTTGTTTTGTGTTGTCCCAAAACTCCCTTAGGCTCTCCTTTTAAAATTTTATTTCCAGTTGCTGCTGTGTTTATGTGTTTTTCCTTCCTTATATTCTAATTCGCTGATGTGGTCCTCAGCCTCTTCTAGTCTACTGTTTAAGCCTTCCATTGTGTTCTTTATTGCAGTTATGTCATTTTTCATTTCCTCTTGGTTCCTTTTCATGTTGGTGACATTCTCATTCAGCTCTGATCAATGAATTGTGTATTTGTCATACAGCCATTTGAGCATCCATATAAACATTACTCTGAATTTTTTCTCTGATATGTCACTAGCCTCAGTTTCATTTACCTCCCTTTTCAGTGATTCCTCTTTTCCTTTCCTTTGGGGATTGCTCTTTTGTCTTCCAATGTCTTCCTGCAATGTTTTAGTTGTAGATCTGTTTGCTTTGCTACCCAGGTTCTTTTGGGAATGGTGGTACTGGTGTGATCTCTCAAGTCTCCTGGGGTTGATAATCTAGCATAGCTCCATATTTGAGATATTTGGGTACTCTTGATGTAGGCCTGCGAGCTGGAAAGGTGCAACTGTGATGTCTAGAAGTCAGCAGCCATGGAGGGAGGGGGGGAGGGTAGGTTTAATCCCAATTTTTGCTGTCTTATGCCCTTGGTTGAAATTATGCATGTCCAGCAGGGATTCACAATGACACCCAGGAACCACCTGTTGGGATGGTGGGACTCAGGGGGCCTGCGCTCTGGAAAGATGTGACTGCGGTGTCCAGAGTTCTGTAGTTTTGGGGTGGGAAGACAGCTTTTGCTGCTGCCCCCCTGGTTGGATATATGTGCCTCCAGTGGCGGCTCACAGAGGCACCCACACTGCATTTGCCAGCAGGGTGTACTTACGCACTCCAAAGGGCCCTGGCACAGAAGCCCTGAGATTGTGCTGTCTGTGGGAAGGTATCCCAGAAGAAAAAATTCAGTATTTCTTCATCCCAGCAGTGCACCCCTGTTTGTATAAGTATGTGCCCAGCAGGGGCTCATAGCAGCGCCCAAGGGCTGCCTGTGGAAGGGTGGGCTTGGGAGGGCTACACACTGGAAAAGCGTGTGACTGTAGTGTCCAGAGTTCTGCAGCTGTGGGATGGGAAGACTCAGCTTTTAATGCTGCACCTGTGGTTGGCGAGGCGCGTCCTCCCAGTGGCAGCTCACAGGGGCACCTGTGATGTGTTTGCCAGCAGGGAGCACTGAAGCACTCTGAAGGGCCCTGGTATTGAAGCCACATAATCAAGGTGTCTCTGGGCAGGTGTCCAGGATGAGTGAATTCAGAATTTCTACTGCTGAGAGAGTGCATCCCTGTTTGTCCAAGATCACACCCAGATGGGGCTCACAGTGGCTCCCCAGAGTGCCCTGTGGATAGATGAGCTCAGGGAGCCTGTTCCTTGGAAATGTGCAAATGTAGCAGTGCCTTTGCCGGTGGCACAGAGCTCTGACACACTCTGAGGGGCCCTGGTGCTGAGGTTGTGCAGCTGGGTTGTCTGTGGGCAGTTATTCAGGAAGAGGAAATTCAAAATTTCTATCGCAAGGCAGCACCCCCCTGTCTGTACAGAATCACACCCAGTGAGGGCTCATAGTAGCTCTCAAAAGCTGCCTGTGGAATGGTGTGTCCTGGAAGTTTGTGCACTGGAAACATGCAAATGTGGTGTCTGGAGGTCTGCTGCTGAGGAGGGGGAAGTCACACTTACTGCTGCAGGAGTTTCTGCACCTTTAGAGGTGGAGGTCCCAGGGTCCTCAGGTCTGTGGGTAGGGCAGCCAGATTTTGGCTGGAGTGGCTGCCAGGTTGGGGGCAGTGTCCAAAGCCTATTTGGGTGGTGGTGCTGATGAGTTCCTAGAAGAGGCCACTCTCCCCTTCAAGATGGCTTGGGCCTATTTATTTATTTTTAAATACTTTATTGTAGAAAGAATTACGTATGTCCCCTTTACTCCCCATTGACCTTTCCCAGCCTCCCCCCCCTCCCCCCAGGCCTGCACCCCCCTATTGTCTGTGTTCATGGGTTGATCTCTTCCACACTCCTCCCTTGCCTTTCCTCTGAGGTTTGACAGTCTCTGTTCGATGCTTCTATGTCTCTGAATCTATTTTTCCCCCCATCAGCTTATGTTGTTCATTTTCTTGCACAAATGAGTGAGATCATGTGGTATTTATCTTTCTCCAATTGGCTTATTTCACTTAGCACAATGCTCTCCAGGTCCATCCACGCTGTTGCAATGGTAAGAGTTCTTTCTTTCTTTCTTTCTTTCTTTCTTTCTTTCTTTCTTTCTTTCTTTCTTCTTTCTTTTTTATAGCAACAGAGTATTCCATTGTGTAGATATACCACCATTTTTTAATTCAGTCATCTGCTGATGGGCACTTAGGTTGATTCCAAATCTTAGCTATGGTGAATTGCGCTGCTATGAACATATTCTTTCTGATCAGTGTTTCTGATTTCTTGGGATATATTTCTAGAAGTGGGATTACTGGGTCAAAGGGGAGTTACATTTTTAATTTTTTGAGGAAGCTCCATATTGTTCTACAGTGGCTGCACCAGGCTGCATTCCCACCAGCAGTGCATGAGGGTTCCCTTTTCTCTACATCTTCCCCAGCACTTGTCATTTGTTCATTTGTTGATGATAGCCATTCAGACAGGTGTGAGATGGTACCTCATTGTCATTTTGATTTGCATCTCTCAGATGATTAGTGACTTTGAGCATTTTTAAATGTCTCTTGGCTTTGTGTATGTCCACTTTCAAGACGTATCTATTTAAGTGCATTGTTCATTTTTGATTGGATTGCTTATCTTCATTTTGTTAGGTTGTGTGAGTTCCCTGTAAATGTTGGAGATTAAACCCTTATCAGATAACATTGCCAAATATGTTCTCCCATGCAGTAGTTTTCTTGTTTTGTTGATGGTTTCCTTTGCTGTGCAGAAGCTTTTTATTTTGATGTAGTTCCATTTGTTTACTTTCTCCTGTTTCCATCGCCCTAGGAGCTGTATTGGTGAAGATATTGCTATGACATATGCCTGACATTTTGCTGCCTATGGCTTCTTTTAGGATCTTGAGGGATTCCCCAGACTTCCTGTTTTTAAAGTTCTGGATTAGAACCAGCACTCAGCACCCTCTGTTTCACCAACATTGGGGTGTTTGGGGACAGGGGAGAAGCCAGCATTTAGGACGGCCCCTGACAGGACAATATGCCCTTTGCAGTGATTGTCTGAGATGCCTCAGAATGTAACCAGAATGCCATTCCCGTTCAGTCCCTACTGGGTCTAATGCATGAGGAGAGCCATGTTTCTCAGGGATGAACACAGGGGGTCTGATGGAATGACCCGGGTTAAAACCCCAGCTGGTACTGCTTCCCATGATGTGAGTCTGCAGTGCATCTAACTGCCTTTAGTCTGTTCTTCACCCATGAAACTGAGATAATGATACCTATATAGGCTGTTGTGAGAGATAAATAAGTCAACTAAGCAGAACCCAGGCCTTGCACAAAGCAAGTGCTCAGGGATGTTGGTTGTTACTTTACTGGTATTCCTCAGACATGCTGGGCCAGGCGGGGTGTCCGCGCTGCATGGCTGAGAAGATGCAGGCTACTGCTGGAAGCGCTGCAGCACAGCCGAGTGCTGCTTTAGGGTTTGTATGAAGGAGCTCTTCCTGGGGGAGGGCTGGGGTCAGTCAGGGAGGCCATAAAGGATGGGGCAGGGACAGGGGAGGCTGAATGAGGTCCCCAGGGCGCAACATTAAGGAGGCACTTGTGTGACCCCAAGAGTGAATGTCTCTCTGGCCTCACTCTGGTCCTGCCCTGTTCCTGAAGAGATGCTGTTACGTAGACACTGAAGTGTAAGGAAGTAGGGGTGGCCAGATGGACATCTCAAGCAGAGAGGAAGGTGTCTGCAGAAGCAGGGAGCAAGAAACTAGAATAGAGTATTCACACATTCGACCTGCATGAAACACAGTCCTGAGGCTCACCAGGAGAGTGAGAAATAAGGCTAGTAAGGCAGGTAGGGGTGACAGGTGAGAACTTTACAACATGTGAAGCACAGATATCTCAATTTTATAATGAACCACTTCCTTCACACACAAAGGAACCTGGCATTTCCCTTTGGCAACGGGCAGCCTCTAAATAACTTAGCAACGCACTCAGCAAGAGACGTGCAGGACCTAGAGACGCACTGACATGTGTAGAATTTCTGCGAGGTGGGAAGGAGTCTGGAGTAAGTGGAGAATGTGAGTGGCCTTTGTATGCCTGACGTCACTGAGACACCGTGCCAACTCTCTGAAGGCCATGGTCACCAAACGGTTCTCACTTTCAGACTCATGTCAACTACCGGCTTGCTGCTGCGCAGCTGGGTGACGCCAAGCAGTGACAGGCCAAAGCTGCCCCTTCACCTGCGACTCCTGAGCTTGCCCACAGCCGCAGGGCCTGGTGGCCTCCCAGGCAGGGAAGGCACAGGCCAAATGGTGGGCAAATGCCCTGGGGTTTTAGACGTGACCACGTATCGGGGGAGACGAGACCAGTCCGGAGTAAGGTTGGTCATGTAGCCCCCTTTAGCATTCAGAAACTCAGAGCTATAACTACTTGGCTTTAAAATAGATTTTAAAAAAATTGGAACATTTCTTGCTTCTGATATTGTAGACAAGTTTTTACCTGCCACCTACAAAGAAGCAAGAGGTCTTTTTAAAAACCCAAATAGGCTCCATGATGTGTAGTTGCTGTTTCTGGCGAAGGCAATGGATAACCCCTGCAGCGATACTTCCAGCAAAAAACTCCTCCGAGGCGAAAGCTTGGGGTCCCCACAGTTATCCTGCTCAGTCACTGTGGCTGGACTGCCATCGCTGGGCTGGGTGGGACTCCAGACTTTGTGCACCAAGATGCAGGCTGGAACCCCGACTCTCCAGGGTCCTCATTCTTTCTGATCAGCCACTTCCCAGGGAATGCTCGTGGTGGGGTGGTCACCGGAGTGAAGGAGGCTTGTGGAACTAGGGGACCTCTGCAGGCCTTCGCTGGGCATGGGCACACACAGTGAGGAAACCAGTGGGCGGGCATGCTCAGGGCAGCCCTGGGCGGTGAGTGTGCGGGCATGCACCCAGGTGGGTTTGCTCACAATCCAAATTGCGAAAGCTGCTCAACAGCTTGCCCACAGTAACTCGCCTCTCAGGGCGGGATCCACCTGCCTCTGGGCTTCACCTGATCGCGGGAAAAGGGCTTTGTAAAAGCCAGAGCGCCAGAAACTCGCTGCCACCCTTGCTACGAAGGTGAGGATGAGACTGAATGCTTCGGAGTCCTCATCCTGGGCTTCCTCCCTGGAAATGCCTTTCCTGCGGTGGCCCCAGGGCAGCCCACTGCTCCCCTCCCGCCGTGTAGACGGCTGGGCACGCAGCTCAGCTCGGAAATGGTGGGGTGGCAGGAGGAAGGGGGCGGTGTGGACGCTCAGAACATGTAGCCGAGCACTTCAGCGTTTGATGTTTGTCAGCTTCTGGTCTGTAACCTGCCCTCCACTGCAACAGAGGAAAGCTGGAGTTTTAGTTTTTTTCCAAAATGAGTTTTAGAGACCCCAAATCCTGGAGCCTCAGATCCTGTGGACATGCCCAGAGCCTCTGCACAGAGCAGCCGCTGCTGTCACTGCTGGTCCTGGTCACCTGCACTGGACCCTGACGGGGCGACCGCCTACTACCTACGGGCCGACTCTGGGCTTGGAAGTTGGACGCCTGGCTCCCAGGCCGGTGGCCGTCTCCGGCCTCCCGGTCTGTAAGTGTGAGAGATTAACAACAATAGTAATAAAATAGAACAATTATAACCGCACACTGGGTTAAGTGGGAATGTGGTGTTATCAAGTGAAACAAGAGTCACTTGGACACAAGCACTGAGATACAGCGACAGCGGATCTGATAACTGAGTTGGCTACTGGGCGGGGAGCATATGCAGCATGGACATGCAGGACAAAGGGGTGTGGATGGGATGGAGCGGGACAGCTCCCGATTCCATCACGTTACTCAGAACCTGTTGATTATTCATTTCTGGAATTTTCTGTGTAACATTTTGGACTGTGGTTGACCACAGGTAACTGGAACTGGAAAGTGAGACCATGGGTAGAGCACATTGCTTTGTGCTTCCTCCCATGCTGATAGTGGTTCCTCTAACTCGTGAGGTTATGGGTGATTTATCTGCCTTTTTTTCTCACATTACTTTTACATTTTCTACAATAAACATTAATTGCTTTTGAAATAGGAAGGCAAGTTATTTATGTATTTACTTACTACTTTACTGATAACCCCAGTCCTGGGTGGCTTGTGGAGATGGGTGTTGTGTTTTCACAGTCGGGTACAACTTAGCTTAACATTTCTGTAAACTGATTTGTCAGGAGAGAAATCTTAGAGGTCTACATAACTCTTCAAGCTGACAGTCTGCTTTATTAAAGTCATCTTAAACTGTATTAAGGCATAAGATATAGGGACAAGAAATTCATTACAATGCAGATATTTGTAGTTAAATCATGACAACTTAAATGTACAAGGAGACAAGACTGGCATACAGAGGAGTCAGCACCGCTTTAAGGATGTTATTTGAAGTGCCTCAAGGAGGTGAATCATGCTCAAATATGTTTGCAAAACACCATGCTAAGCAACACCAAATGTTTTTCTTTAGTTGTAGGATTTGAGAGACTTTATAGTTAATGTGTATTATAATGGTTCAAATAGGCAGTATTTTCCAAACTTATTTTACCATTGAATGTCTTTTTCTCTTGATGTACCTATTAGAGTATTTTAGAGTGATGTTCAGAACATCAATTTTGGAAGCACTGCCATACAGACTCATTCAGATGGTATTGTAGGAGGGTATTTCATTACATGGGAAGGTATACACAATACATATAAGATGATAAAACAGGTTGCAGAAGAATCTGCATAATATTATGGAAGACTAAATGCACTGAGAGAAAAGAAAAACTGGACCAAAAACACAACAGCAAAGTGTTAGATGTGGTTCTGTCTGGGGACTGGAAATGAGTAATTTTTAATTTTTTTCTCCTTGCTTATATACATTTAATAAAATTTCATAATGAACATATGTTACCGTTAAAATAAAATAAAAAGATAAAAGTTACAAATATAGTTTAGAAGAATATGTAAGATATTATTCACACTGTGTTCTATGGGAAAAGAGGATTACAAAGCAGTTTGCCCATTATAATTTCTTTCTAAAAGTACTTCTGTATACGGGTAGCGGTGCAGAGGAAAAGTGATGTTCCAAGACATTAACAATTATGATTTGGGGTTATATCTGGGATTACAGATAATTTCACATAAACACATACCCTTTCCTTATTGGTCTCTAAAAATGTGCCTTATGGGAATGTCTCCAGAGTGGAGTGCAGATATCCCAGGGAGGGTGTAAGATGATATATTGGATGAGAAACATATTAAAGCACATATTTTTGCATCATCCTTTAAATGTCTATTTTGCGTGCTTAGTAATGAACATATTATATAATATAGTAGTACATACATTAAAATTATAGATACATTGGTGGTGTATTCGCCAAAATTGTTTTCCAAAGGTTTCCATGATAAAAAATGTTTGTTAACTACACCTCTCGGGTTTTAACACACTGGCAGGTAACATCACTGGCCACATTCAGTCTTTGAAAAGATACTGTCCTGATGGCCTGGCACAGTTTCAGTGGCCTAACTGCCTGGGGCCTATGGGCTGGGGGAACCTCCTGAGTTGAGCATCTGCCACCTGGTGGTCAGTGCACATCATAGCGACTGGTCATTCAGCCATTTGGTCGATTTGCATATTACCCTTTTATTATCTACTAGAGGCCCTATGCACAAAATTCATGTGAAGAGCTCAACCCTCACAGCCGTGGTGACTTGCCTTGGCCCTTGCAGCCCTGGCTTCATCCAGAAGGTTGTCTGGAAGGACATCTGGAAGGTTGTCAGCTGTCTTGTCTAATTAGCATATTATGCTTTTATTATTATACTAGAAACCCAGCGAGCAAAATTGCATGTCCTCTCCTTGCTTGCAGACCCTCCCACTTGCACATGCCTCGCCCTGTTTACAGCCCTGCCCACCTGTACCAGTCTTTGGTTATTACAGTTTAGGGCCACAGGCCTTTTATAATATAGAATTAGACCAGATGTCCTTTTGAACTTCCTTCTGGACAAAGCTGCGGCAGGTGGGGGCCAAGGCAGAGGCAGCAGAGGTGGCAGAGGCCGCCATGGCAGTGGAGGCCAAGGTCCTTGCATGAATTTCATGCATTGGGCCTCTAGTCCTATAGAATAATAGCCTATTATGCTAAGAGTCCAGTCGTCCAGTCATCTATTCAACCAATCAAAGTGTAATATGCTAATTAAGTGCGAAAGCTGCTCAACCACCACTCACTATGATGTGCACTGACCACTAGGGAACAAACAGTTTACCTGTCAACCAGTTGCTGTGATGTGCACTGACCATCAGGGGGAAGACACTCTGATTGGTAGGCTAGCTTTCTGCTGGGGTCCAGCTGATTTGGATTGAGCGAGACAAGCCGTATATATCCTGGAGCCCCTCTGTGGTCCCTCCCTAGCTGTCCAACCTCCTGTGTCCGTCCCCTCTCTGGCCCCAATTGTGCACCGGTGGTGTCCCTTGGCTTGGCCTGCACTCTCTTACAATCTGGGCTGAGGGACCACGGCCAACCACGCCCCCCTCCCCACCACCTATATATATAGGGCCTCTAGTATAGGATAAGATCACATTGTATATGGTCATGCACTAAGCAGAATAACATGTCTTGGTCAATGACTGGCCACATATATAACAGCGGCCCTGCAATATTGCAATGGAGCTGAAACATTCCTAATGCTAGGAGACATAGTGGCTGTCAGAACCTCTTGGTGCAGTGCATTAGTCACGTGTTTGTGATGATGCTGGTGTAAAGAAACCTACTGTATGGCCAGGGGTACAGATTATGTACAGCACAATATACCTGATAATGATAATAAAGGGCTCTAGTACTGGTTCATGTATTTACCACACTTTTATCCTGGTCGCAGAGTGTACTCTTTCTGCTTATATAGAAAAGTTTATCGTGAACAGTATGCCATGTTACACCAGCAGCAGCCTCTTACATTTCATGTTTATCGCTTCTCTTGATGGCATCATTTTGTCTTGTGTTTAATTTAGTTTTGTGCTATTTTGTGCAGTAACATGCTGTGCGGGCTTGTAGCCCAGGAGCCATAGGCTGCACCTTGCAGCCCAGGTGTGTAGTGGGCTGAGTAAGTGCACTCACTCTATAGTACTCGCACAAGGGTAAAATCACCTAACGATGCATTTCTCAGAATGCATCCCTGTCATTAAGCAGCACATGACTGTATTTGAGAGTTACTGGGAGTAGATCTTAAGTGTTCTCATAAGAAAAAGGGAACTATCTGAGGTGGGTGTGTTAATGTATTTAATGTGTATATATATCATATATAACATTTATAATTGTATAATAAAATGTATATATACACATATAAGTAAATGTATATATATGTAAATGTGTATATACATGTGTGTAAATATATATATATATATATATACACACACACACAATTTTTACTTGTCAATTAAACTCCAATAAGGCTGGGAGAAAATGAAATAATCCCTTATTTGTTTAAGCTCATTAAGTCTGGGGAATATTTGTTACTACCTAATCTATGCTGACTTGGAGATGAGAGTTCAGTAGTTAATCCCCAAAATGTGCTAGAAGCTGTCAAACTTGTCCAATATTACAACCCTATCCTTGTTTTTTATAAGTGAATGGCAAATAATTAAATCAATAAAATTTTTAAAAAATATATATTTTATTGATTTTTTACAGAGAGGAAGAGAGAAGGATAGAGAATTAGAAACATCGATAAGAGAGAGAGACATTGATCAGCTGCCTCCTGCACATCCCCCACTGGGGATGTGCCTGCAACCAAGGTATATGCCTTTGATCGGAATCAAACCCGGGACCTCTCAGTCCACAGGCCGACGCTCTATCCACTGAGCCAAACCAGTTTCGGCCATTTAAAAATAATTTTATTGATTTCAGAGAGGAAGAGATAGGGAAGGAGAGATAGAAACATCAATGATAAGAGAGAATCATTGATTTGCTGCCTCCTGCATGCCCCACACTGGGGATTGAGTCCACAACCTGGGCATGTGCCCTGACTGGGAATCGAACCATGACCTCCTGGTTTATAGGTAGACACTCAACCACTGAGCCACACAAGCCAGGCTAAATAGATTTTTATTTCTTCTATGATTAAGAGCTACTTATATGTGACCTTCTAAGGGAATTACTAAACATATGAAATCTATAATAATAAAAGCACAATATGTGAATTAGACTGGACAGCTGAACAAACCTCTGGACATCATTTTGGACACCCTTCCAGATGAAGCCACGGTGGTGAGGGCTGAGGCAGATGGTTAGAGGCAATCAGTTAGGCAGGTGAGCAGTTAGGGGTGATCAGGCAGGCAGAGAGGTTAGGGGCGATCAGACAGGCAGGCAAGTGGTTAGGGGCAATCAAGCAGGCAGGCAGAGGCGGATAGGGCAACCTAGCAGGCAGGCAGAGTGGTTAAGGGCAATCAGGCAGGCAGGTGAGCAGGTAGGGCATAAAGCAGGCAGGCAGAGTGGTAAGGGATGATCAGGAAGGCAGGCATGTGAGCGGTTATGAGCCAGCGGTCCCAGATTGCGAGGGGGATGTCTGACTGCCAGTTTAGGCCCGAACCTGCAGGGATCCCTGTGGGATTGGACCCAAACTGGCAGTCTGACATCCCCAAGCGCCCAGGTTGCAAGAGGGTGTAGGCTTGGCTGAGGGACCCCCTCCCCTATGAATGAATTTCATGCACTGGGCCTCTAGTGTTTATATATAGAAAAAAAAGTTAGCAACTCACTAAAGTTTTCTGAGGACTTTAACTTGTTCTTCTACTAAGAGATCTCCATTCATTCTGTACTCCTTTCTATAGTGGACTCTCCACAGCTGCCTTTGCTAATTCCTGCCAGGGCGTTAGGTATTATCATAGACCATGGTTTATGCAGGAGTAAGATTTTAAAGTCAGTGAACAAAAAACAATACATACAAACAGGCAGTTCATTCTCAAAAATATGTTTCATGAGGTTTGATGATTTTAAAAAATATTGATAACAACTCTAAAGAAATAAAACCCTTGATCGTTTTTAAAATCACTTTTAAAGAACAGTGCATGTGATTTTCTGTGTACAAACCTGCAGATATGCATAAATATTAACATACATAGCAATCTAAGGTATGTGATAAGGGGTGTGTAAGTGACTGCATCTACACACACCAAAATCACACACAGTGTGGCCAACACCCTCACACTGAGAGGCTCCAGGGCACAGTGAACGATGGGGGACAGTGGGTTACTGCCACCCAGTTCATGCTCACTTTCACACATAACCCTGTGGAGTGAGTGGCGGGCAGAATTCTCTCATCATTTAAACATGTTCTCTTCCCACTGTGGCCACCCTGCAACCGATTTGAATTTCCAGATGTTTAATGCATGACTTTTAACACACTGAGCTTCCTAATCACAGCAGTCTCTTCTGTGTGTTAGCTGACTTTCCCATTAATGGAAAGCAAAGCTCACATATCCATCCAACCATTGGTTACTGCAGAGGAGAGTTCCTATTTCACCACATGGATGCTTTCTCACCCTGGAATAGTAATGCCACACCCTGCATGCCAACCTCTCCTGTCTCTTCCCAACATCTGACTTCTGAGAGCTGCACCCCGGCAGCAGTCCCTGGATGCTCACTTTGCCTCACTCTCCACTCTTAATCCACCACTTTGTCCTATAGGTGATTGGGAGCCACCAGACAATTTAAATCAAGGACATGATACAATTTAGTTTTTCTTTGGTTATGATCACAGTGGCAGCAAAGGAGAGATATGGCTTTATAAAGCTGTCAGACAATAATTTAGGCAAGAGATGCCAAGGATGGGAGGGAAACATTTGGAGGCCAAGTCATTAGGATTGTGATGGAGAAGTGGGGTGAGAATTAAAGTTCTCAATGAGAGAGAGAGAGAGAGAGAGAGAGAGAGAGAGAGAGAGAGAGAGAAGGAGAAGGAGAAGGAGAAGGAGGAGAAGGAGAAGGAGAAGGAGAAGAAGAAGAAAGAGAAGGAGAAGGAGAAGGAGAAGGAGAAGGAGAAGAAGAAGAAAGAGAAGAAGAAGAAGAAGAAGAAGAAGAAGAAGAAGAAGAAGAAGAAGAAGAAGAAGAAGAAGGAGGAGGAGGAGGAGGAGGAGGAGGAGGAGGAGGAGGAGGAGGAGGAGGAGGAGGAGGAGGAGGAGAAGGAGGAGGAGGAGAACAACAACGAGGAGGAGGAGGTGGAGGAGGAAGAGGAGGAAGAAGAGAAGGAGGAGGAGGAGGAGAAAAGAAGAGGAAGAAGAAGGGAAGAAAAAGGAAGAGGAGGAGAATGAGAAGGAGGAAGAAGAGGAGGAGGAAAAGGAGGAGGAAGAGGAGAGTAAAATTTCTGTATTGAAATTAAGACAGAATCAGAGATGTAAACAATTGGAAAAAATATATTTTTTTATTTCCATCACTTCCTCATTATAAACTATCTCTCTGTTTTCCTCCTTTAGTTTATTTCTTCCTTCTTGTACTTTTTATCCCCTTATCTCCATTTGCCTTTCCCCCATTAATTCACTGGGTCATTTAACATCTTCTCTAGAAGTTCCTCTGTGCCCTGCCTCTGCTTCTGTATTCCCTGCCCTGCCATCACTGCTGTGTTATTTAACTCTGCATTACCTGCAGGGAGCTTTCTACTGAATCAAACCGTACGTGTGTCTGCACTGATGTTTGCTGTGTCGGGTCGGCTCCCCTGGTACTGTGGTGCCTGAACTGTGGAGTCTGTATTCAGTCGCACTGCTTGGTTTGCTCACGATGCCCTGTGTCTCAGCTGTGCAAATGCCAAGGTGTTTAGGCTTCAGAGAACTGTCCCTCCTTAGCAGACTTGCACAGTTCATGGTGATCTTCATTAACAATTGCATTTCCAGTGCCAAGTCCCCCTGGATGTTCAGGGCTCTGCTTGTGCTCACAGCAGCCAGCCAGATGCTCATCCTTATATTTCTCCTGGGGAAGCAGGCTCATTGCAGGCAATGGGATTGGCAAAATACTGCTGGAATTAATGAGTTTCCCAGCAGGCTCCCTACTTACGGTCTTGTTACTTAGAGTGGCCTCAAATGTCCCTCTCCATGTATTTCCTCCTTGCTGTTATTTTATTTCTGTTCAGATCTTTCCACATTGCCCCAGAAACTTTCTGTCAGATAGTGAGTGAACAGTCAGCAACATGAAACCCAACACAGACTCAGAGGTGAAGATGCCTCTAATTTGAAGCCTTTTAATCACCTCCAATCCGGAAATGACTACTAAAACTGGGATGGGTAAAACCCAACAACAGCAACCTACTCTCTCTGTGACCTGGTTGCTAACCAGGTCCAGATCTTAGTTTCGGCTCTTTGCTTTCTTCTCCAGAGCAGAAGGGCTTGGTTTTTGTCTTGTGGGTTTCCTAAAGCAACTAACAACTTGATCTTCCTGCCAGAGAGTAAAGAACAAGAGTCACTACTTTGTACAAAGCAGGTTGTTACAGAAGGAATGTTTACAAGTCTTTAAGATAGAGTCCAGCTTGGGGTAGCCTTGGCAGTCTGACGGTTTTTTCCTATCCTGTCCTCTCTGTCACTTGGCTACTGAGTTTGGGATCAGAGTGTGGCTGAACATGATGGACTAAGACACTGCTGCTCAGACGATGGCCAAATGTTGTTCTCCAGCTCATGATGTAAAGACACTAACAATTTCTTTGTTGAATCATTTTTAAAAGTGAACACTAAAGTGGCACCAGGGTCACTTATTCATTGGTCAATGTAAGTATTATATGTGATAAAAGTGAGATGGGTAGTGAGATCAGCTTTTGATTGGCCTTCAGGCATGAAGGAAAGTTGTGTGATACTAGTTTCAATGTTAGGTGATGTCTCAGTGGGCAAGAAAAAGCTGCTTTCGAGTTTGTTTGTTTTTTAAAGTGTCTAGCATTAGCTCATTAATCTCCATTTTAATTCATCATCGATACTTTAGTTTCAGTGACTATATACTTCACTATAATTTGTATTTGGCCCCTTTCAAATATTCTTGTTATTTCTCATAATGCGTTGTCTTCCCCAAAGTTGGCTCCCCCAAATGGCTGGAAGTTGGTGCTGTCTGTTAGATGAGAGTTTAGCTTGAGCTGGCATCAAATTCAGATTCCAAGATTACAATCTCCAACTCAGGTGGAGGTGTGGGTGAGGCTCCTGTGTGGCTCCTTGAGTGTGCTTCCTCTCCACCTAAAGACTTAGAGAGACAAAGAACCTGTTCCTCCACACTCCTACTACACAATGATGGTCTAAGGGCAGAAACCTGCAAAGACACTCCTGTTTAACACGGTGCGGGGAGAGAAATACATATCCATTGCTGGTCCATAGCAATTTTTAAATCTAGCCAGGCAAATGTCAGTTTCTTGGTTTAGCACTCGGTCTTATTCCTTGGGAGTTGTTCTCCATAGCTCTTGTCTTCACCCTCTTGCCTTCTGGTTCCCCAATTTTATTGAGATATAATTGACGTATAACACTGTGTAATATTAATGTTTCAAATATAATAACTTAAGACATATATATTTGTGGAATGATTACTACAATAAGGTTAGTTACATACACCCAAACCTCACATATTTACAATGTGTGTGTGTGTGTGTGTGTGTGTGTGTGTGGTGATAACTTTTAAGACCTACTTTCTTAGCAACTTTCAAATAAACAAAACAGTGTTAAGTATAGTCACCATGCTGTCTGTTGCCTCCCCAGAGTGTATTCATTTTAAAACTGGAAGTTGTACCCTTTGTCTACTTTCACCCATTATCCTCCTCAACCTCTCACTCCTGGCAACCACCAATCTGGCCTCTGTTTCTATGTCAGCTTCTTTCAGCTTTCACATATAAGTGAAGTCATACAGCATTTGTCTTTTTCTGTCTGATTTATTTCACATCACATATATCCTCCATGATCATCTGTGTTGTCACAAGTTGCAGAGTAATATTTGTGACTGAGTAATATTCAATTTTATAATACTTAGGTGGTTTCCATGTCTTGGCTACTGTGAATAATGCTGCAATGAACATGGTTTGCAGATATCTCTTCAACATAGTAATTTTATTTCCTTTGGATATGTACCCAAAGTGGAATTGCTGAATCATATGATCGTTCTGTTTTTAACTTTTGAGGGACCTCCATACTGTTTCCTATGGTGGCTATGCCAATTTACATTTCAACCAGCATTGCACAAAGATACCCCTTTCTCTGCCCCCCACACAAGCACTTGTTATCTCTTGTATTTTTTATAATAGCCATCTTAACAGGTGTGGTATATTATCTCATTGTGAGATTGGTTTGCATTCCCTTGATAATTAATGATGTTGACTATCTTTTAATGTAACTGTTGGCCATTCATATTTGTTCTCTGAAAAAAATGTGTATTCAGGCCTTTTAACTGGTATTAATTGGATCTTTTTTTTGGGTATTGAATTGTATGAATTTCTTAAATATTTTTAATACTGAGCCATTACCAAGGTAGATAGTCTGCAAATATTTTCTTTTTAGTTTGATGTAATCCTCTTGCTGATTTTTTCCATTGTTGCTTGTGCTTTGGTGTCATAGCCATAAAAATCATTGCCAAGACCAATGTCAAGGATTTTTCCTCCCTCTGTTTTCTTCTAGGAGTTTTATGGTTTCAAGCTTTACATTGAACTCTTTTAAAAAAATATATATTTTATTGATATTTTACAGAGAGGAGGAAGGGAGAGAGATAGAGAGCTAGAAATGTCGATGAGAGAGAAACATCGACCAGCTGCCTCTTGCACACCCCCTACCGAGGATGTGCCCACAACCAATGTACATGCCCTTGACCGGAATCGAACCTGGGACCTTTCAGTCCGCAGACCGATGCTCTACCACTGAGCCAAACTGGCCTCGGCCTCATTGAACTCTTTATGCATTTCAAATTAATTTTTGTGAGCAGTATAAGATTGGGGTCCAGTTTCATTCTTTTGCATGTGAATATCCAGTTTTCTAAACACTATTTACTGAAGAGACTATTTTTTTTTTTCATTGAGTATTCTTGGTTCCCCTGTCAAATTTAATTGAGTGTATATACAGGAGTTTATTTCTGGGCTCTTGATTCTGTTACATTGGTCTATGTGTCTGTTTTTATGCCAGTATTATACTATTTTGATTATTTTATAGTTTTTTATTATAGCTTGAAATGCCTCCAGCTTTGTTTTTCTTTCTCAGGATAATTTATCTTTTCTCTGAGAAGTGGCCCATGTTGTAATTGAGGAACCTGCCCAGCCTGATTCCTTCCTATAAAACTTTGGGAGTCCAAAGGTCTCTTTTCATTTTGTACTCTCACTGTCCCTTGCAGTTATCTCTGATAAAATCCATTTAGAGACTTGAAGAGATTCTATAAATTTAGAATGTATTCCACCAGACAAAAGTCACCCTGACAAATGTGTTTGACATAAACTCTTCTCTACCTTAGGCTTTTTGTGAGGCTGCTCTGGAAAAATGTTCCTCGGGTTTTTGAAAATCCCATTGTTTAATGGAGAAGACCTCCAAGACATCTTCTTAAGATCCTTGGGTGGCTTATTGTCTGTTTGGAAAGGTCTATGATATATTCCCTTTGACCTTTCTGATATCTTACAACTATAAGAAACGATCTTACAATTCCACCCTGGATTTGATTCTTGCCCTGAGGCCTTTCTTACAATCAGAATCTTTTACTGGAGAGATTGAACATTGGAAATAGTTTTATTTTTGAACCCAAAATACATTGGCTTCTTTATAATTCTTCTAAATCCTACTTGAAAATGGAATAGTTCACTCTCCAGTTCATATCCTTCATTTTTGAGTTTTCTACAGGTTTCAGGTGGAGGCAGATGGGACCTTCAGCAGCCTGCAAAGAAACATCCTTTGCCAGATGCCTGAGCTCTTAGTGCATTTCTCATTATGCACATTGCTGAGGAGGAGAATTTTGCTACATTTCATGCCACTACAAAATGGTCTCCTTTCTGTCAGCTTTTAATGACGTTTTCCTTATTTTCCTGTAAGCTCTTACGTATAGCCTCCTCGAGGCCCTTTTAACTTTCATTAACACTCTATTTGATGCCTTTCAGGCTTTTTCTAAGTCTCCTCAAGGTTTTTCAAGCTTCCACTTTTCATTCCGTCATTAAGCCCTTGCCATGTTTTTAATGGAAGAATCCCACTTTCAGGTACAAACTTAAAGGCTTAAACACACAATTTAATGTATATAATGAACTTACATAACTCAATAACAATAACATGAAATCCAATTAAAAATGAGCAAAGGATTTGAATAATTTTCCAAAGAAGCTATATGAATGGCCAATAAGCATATGAAAAGATACTCAACATCACTACTCATGAGAGAAATTAAAAAAAAAAAAACCACAATGAGATATCACCTCACACACATGAGGATGGACACTATCAAACACACACATACACTCACAGAAAATAATAAGTGCTGGTGAGGATGTGGTGAAATTGGAACTCTATACACTGCTGTTGGGAATGTAAAGTGGTACAGCCTCTATGAAAAAGGTTCCTCAAAAAATTAAAAGTTGAATTTCCAGATTATCTGGGAATTCTACTTCTTAGCAGATACCTAAAAGGATTTAAAGCAGGATCTTGAATATTTGCATCCTGATGTCTATTACAGCATTACTCACAAGATCCAAGTGGTAGAAGCAATTCAAATGTCTATAGACAAATCCTATATAATAAAGAGGTAATATGCAAATTGACTCTCATATCCTCACACAAGGTGGCTGTCCCCATGTAGTCAAAGGTGGCTGGTAGGGGAGGGTAATTATGGGTGATCAGGCCTACAGGGGAGGGCATTTGAGGGCAACCGGGTTGGCAGGGGAGGGCAGTTGGGGGGGGACTGGGCCTACAGGAGAAGGCAATTGAGGGGACCAGGCCTGCAGGGGAAGGCGGTTAGGGGCAACCAGTCTGGCAGAGAAGGGCAGTTAGGGGCAACCGGGGCAGCAGGGGAGGGCAGTTGGAGGCAATTGGACCAGCAGGGAAGCAGTTAGGTGTCTTATCAGGCTGGCAGGGGAGTGGTTAGGGAGTAATCAGGCTGGCAGGCAGGCAAGCAGTTGGGAGCCAGCAGTCCCAGAATGTGAGAGGGATGTCTGACTGCCAGTGCAGGCCCGATTGGAGAGGGTGCAGGCTGGGTTGAGGGACACCACCCTCAGTGCATGAATTTTGTTCACTGGACTGCTAGTGAAAAAGAAAGAAATTCAGTATGTACATACAATGGAATATTATGCCACATTAAAAAAAAATAAGGAAGTTTTGACGTTACAACATAAATAAACCTCAGGGACATTATGCTAAGTGAAATTAGCCAATCACAAAAGGACAAATCCTGAATGATTCCACTAATATGAAGTACCTACAGTTTTCAAAAACCTTAGAGATAGGAAGCAGAAAGGTGGTTGCCAAGGGCTAGAAGAGGGGGAATTAGTATTTAATGGGTAGAGTTTCAGTTTTCCAAGATGAAAAAGTTCTAGAGATTTGTTGCACAACAATGTAAAAGGTATGCTTAAGAAAGATTAAGATGGTATAACTTTAATGTTAGTTTTTTGCCATAATAAAATAACCCCGAGCCATTTAAGTTTCCTCCTGATCTGTGAGTCAAGGATTCAGGCAGGGCCCAGCTGGGGACTCTCGTGAAATTGCAGTCAGATGTTGGCAGTTGCTATAGTGATTTAAAGGCTTAACTGGGCTGGCTGTACAAGATCACTTATCCACATGGCTGGCAGGTGATGCTGGCTGCTGGAAACTCAGCCAGGATGATTGATTAGAGAACCTGCTCAATGCCTCTCCATGTGCCTTGAGATTCTTCACAGTATGGTGGCCTCGAGTCAATGAAACTCCTAAAATGGTGGCTCTAGACTCCAATATAAATAAGTGTTTCAGGATACAAGATGAAAACTAGACTGTATTTTTCTCACGTGTAGCTTCAGAAATCACATAGAGTTACATCTGCCACAGTCTTTGGGTTGTCCATGAGCTTCAAGCCTGCCATCTTTAAGAGGAGGGGCTGTAGACTCCACCTCTGGGTGGCTGAATTATCCAAGAATATATAAACACATACCGGTATAAAATATAAATATCTCAAAACTGATATAATACCTAGGCTTTAAACACATTCATTTGTGATACCTCCACCCCAATGACAAACTAGTATTTCCCTGAAAACTGAGAGGCAGTGAGCTCTGTGGAAGAGAATTCTCAGCTCAGACCTGAACCAATATCTGTGGATACCCAAAGGACTGAACTGGGATTGGCAAACTTTTATCTGCAAAGGGCCAGATTGTACATATTTTAGGCTTTGTAGTCCATATGGTCTCTGTCACAACTCCTCAACTTTGCTGTTATAGTACAAAAGCAGCCGTAGACAATACATAAACAAGCGGGCATGGCTATGTTTCAATAAAATTTTATTTATAAAAGCATGCAGTGAGCCATATTGGCCCATCGGCCACAGTTTGCTGGCCCCTGGACTAGACTGTGATTCTTTCCTGAGCTTCAGACTAGGGATGGAGGGGGAAGCACTCAGTGCTACATCCCTAAAGATGATGCTAATGTTGGCATCAGCATCACCTTTAGGGATGAGACCCTTTCCCTATTTACCTCTGCTGGTAGCTAATTGAGGGTCTGAAGCTACTCCTGGATTTCCCTTGTGATCAAAGCACTAGCTGGGAGAGTTTACATAAAATTCCATTTACATAAAAATAACTTTTGGAACATTCAAAGATCTGGCAACAGAGTCCTCGGTTAAGGCACAGTGACATTTCAATCTTGTTTGGTGGATGGTAAAATCAGGCCAATCAGCAAGCAGGTCCTTAAAGAACCTTCTGGGGCTGTGATTAGTAGAGAGAATGGGACAGATTCAAGTTCAGGGCTTTAGTTCCAAGGAAAAGTCTTTGCCAGATTAAGGCAGTTCCTCTGTCTCAAGAGATAGTCTGGGGGAACCAGGCAATTGTCAGGACAGCAACTTGCAGTGAGGATCAAACTAGAAATCCCATATCAAGATTTAGGGCACAACTAAGTCTGGTAGGAAGACGAGGCTACCTCTTTATCAGAGAGCATCAGAGAGATCAATGACTTCTGACTCAGGGCCTAATTCATCACACATCCCTTCATGGCCAATGTTATTGCCAGGTCTTGCCCTTGCCGGTTGGGAATCTGTGTTAGTACAAAAGCGAGTGAGCGAGAGAGAGGGACATTTGACTTAATGTCAAGGCCCTGTGTCTGCTCTATCTGAACTCAAATTAGCTCCAGTTATTCAAATAATCTGTGTTTCAAGAGAAAGTGTTCACTCTTATTTATCTCCTAACTCAAAGGCTAAGCTGCAATGTGAAAAAGCTAACATGTCACTCGATATTTGCACAATGTTATTTTGGCACAGAGTTACATTTTAATTTTTTTAAAAATGATTTCAGTCTAGAAACATATGGAATGGGACTGCTGCCATGGAAGAGCCTGTCTACCCGCTGAAGTCCCGCTTGCCTTTCTTCTCTCTTCCTTTGTGTCATGTAACCATAGGGGTTTGACCATGACTCTGACCATCTAACACACAGGCAGAGATCAACTGACATATTTCTAAGGCTCAATACTATAGTGAGCTTCTGAAGCTAGGCAAAGACTTCTAGGGTGTGAAGGAGAGGGTGACAGGCCACTTACCAGTAAGTGTGTGTGGCATCCAGTGAGGTGTTTAACCTCATGTACATTCAGTACATTTATGAAATGGAGGTGATTATACATATCACATTGGGCTCTTGTGAAGATTACATTTGATAATATTTAGAAAGTGCTTGATGAAGTGCCAGGCACAATATATTCCCCCAATTAATGCAAGCTGTGACAGATATGATTAATGTCCAGTGTATGTTCCTTTCCTCCTCACCCTGATCTTCATGGGATTATGTACTGGATGTCCCATTGATGTTGGGATTTGCCAAATGACTGCCTGAGGAATGTGGGTGGAAATGGCAGCACTTAAATTCCGAGCCTAGGCGTTAAGGGCATGTGTGTTTCTGTTTGCTGCTCAGGTAGCCACTCTTCTTCCCCCTCTGTAGCTGGGCCTTGCCCTTGCCGGTTGGGAATCTGTGTTAGTACAAAAGCGAATGGGAGCAGGGCTCTTCCCCGTGACTTGAGCTAGACCAGATATCTGGGACCAAGCCCAGGACCATGTCCCTGAACACAGCTGGGCCCTGGCTGACCTGCAGTCCTGTGAGTGAGAAATGGTTGCCTATTGTGGTATGCCACTGATATTTTGTTTGTTATGCAGGAACAGCTAACTGATACAACCAAGCAAAGATTAATCAGACATATCATGAGCTCTCAGCCCAGGCATGAAGGAAAGGACAGGCTGCAAGTCAGCAAGGCTAGCTGTCATTCTCACTTTGCCAGGAGCTCACTGTATGACCTCAGAGCAGCACAGGTTGTCTATCTGGCTCTGGTTTCTTCTAATGTGAGGAGATTATACTCATTTTAGGTGGCTCCATATGACATCAGTTTTAGCTATAAACCTCTCTACATTAGTCCTTTGAACATAGACTAATTCTTAATATTTGTTCAGAAACAAGAAGGCAGAAAGGGGTTATGATTAAAGTCAACAAAACAACAAATTACATGAATAAGTTGAGTAGGGTCTTGTTCCTAAAATCGTGGCTTAGCATAAAGAAGGACCCTGATACACATGGAGATTCTTCCATGTCGATGGAGGGCCAATGGAAAGAGCTACTTTTACGATTGAAAGAAACTTTGGGAGCTCCTTTTCACAAAGTTATCTCAAAGTGATAACGCAAGACAAATATATAAACTTTTAGGTTTAAAGTCCAGGGTCATGGGTAAGTTTCATTGGCTAGCACACTGTTTTAAAAAATAAATTGTCAACATTTACATAAAAATTCATTTACATAAAAATATTTCTTTTGAAACATTCGAAGATCTGTCAACACATGCTCTGTTAAAGCACAGGGACAAACATTTAGAGCGAAGTAAGAGCTTTCTCCTCTTGATAGGACTTAAACTTTCTAATTCGCTCTGGTCTTCCTCTGACCTGTACCAGCTGCCTTGCCCAAAAAGTCCTTTGAGGTTATAATCCTTGGTTTTGATAAATGCAACGACTGTTCCTAAATTGATATGCAATGGACTTGAGTGTGTGAACTCATTAATCGTTATAGGTGAAAAGACTTCAAAATGAAGGTGAAATTTTTTTTTCCGAGTAAAAAAAAAAAAAAAAATTGATAGCCATGGAAGGTGGAGACCAGAAAAAACATAAAGGTGACTGGGTCCTTGCCCAGGGAACTCTTTGGTGTTTCCATCCTGGAGCAACTCGGAGACCTATTTTTCTTTGCACGTTCTAGAGAGAGGGTCAGTAGAAAGTCTTCTTTCAATGGTTAGAAGTAGGATGGGCAATTTCATGTCAAAAACTGAACCCATCCTCTCATCTCCTAACTTGTTTGTTCTCCTTATTCTACATTTTGGTTAATGATGTCACCCACTCACTCAGGCTAGAAACCTAAAGATCATCTGATTTTATTCTTTCTTTCCTTCACTATAGCCAAGTTTACGTCCACATTACCAGCTTCTCTGAAAAGTCCATTGTGTTAGGCCCTCTTTATTCTGTTCTCATGGCCACTACATCTGGACAACAATAATAATTGGCATGTGTCTTTTACATACTAGAGGCCCGGTGCATGAATCCACCCTATAACCAGAACAAGATTTCTAAGCATGTGTCAATCTATTCCTGTCACCCTCTCTTTAAAAACTTTCAATAGTTAGTTAGTCATTGCCAAAGGAATACACACTTCTCAGTGCAGGGTCCTCAAAATTTAGCTCTTATTTCTTCTTGCTGTCCTTTGCCATACGTATGCCATAGTCACTCCGACAGATGCTTCATGTGCATGACTCTTCATTTTTTTTCTTGTCTCCACCTTCCACGGCTATCTTTATTTTTTACTCAAAGTTCATCTTTTTTTGAAGTCTTTTCCAGTTCTCCTCAACCATAAATCAGATTTAATTATATCAGTCCCTTTCCAATTTCATCTGTTACAGATTTAGTCTAATGGGCATAATTATGTATATATGTTTCCGTGCCTCATTCTTGACTTCTGACAGACAAGATTAGGTCTCATTAATTGTTGTAGTGCCACCATCCATCACAATGCTGGGCACACTGCACGTATCAGTAAATGGTTGCTTAAAGAAGGATGAATGCTCTGGCCAGCATGCTAAGTAGTTAGAGCATCTACCTGCACACTGGATGGTTGTGAGTTCAATTCTGGTTCAGGAGCTTGTACCTGGATTGCAGGTCCTATCCCTGGCCCTGATCCAGATGTGTGTGGGAAGCAACTAATCCATGTGTTTCTGTCATATCAGTGTTTTTCTCTCTCCCTCTCCCTCACCCCTTTTACTCTCTCTAAATTTAATGGAAAAAATATCCTCACTTGTTGGGTGAGGATTTAAAAAAATATATAAAAAAGGAGTGAATGTATTACAAACAGACCTCTCTGAGTCCCTCAGTGTCTAGCATATACTTTACTTGATGTTTCTAGTACCCACCTAGCACCATTCATAGTTATTAGCATATTGTTGACTATATTCCCTAAGCTGTACTTTATATCCTTGTGAATAGTTTGAAAATATCAACTTGAAGCTCTGAATCCCTTAACGTTTTTCACCCAGTCTCCTGACCCTGCTTTCCTCTGGCAACCATCAGTCTGTTCTTGTATCTATGAGTCTGTTACTATTTTGTTTGTTCATTTATTTTGTTAGACTCCACATATAAGTGAAGTAATATGGCATTTGTCTTTTTCTGTTTGACTTATTTTACTTAGCATATATACCTTCTAGGTCCATCCATGCTGTGGCAAATGGAAAGATTTCATTATTTTTTATGGCCAAGTAACATTCTATTGCATATATATACCACCATTATTTTTATCCATTTGTACACTTAGTTGCTTCAATAACTTGGCTCTCCTAATATATAAAAAGCCAAGGCCATCATGACCAAAACAATCAAATGGACGACTGAACAGCAGGCTGTGTGGGGCTACCAGGCCAGCAGGGGGGAGCAGTTGGGAGTGACCAGGCCAGCGAGGAGGCAGTTGGGGGCAACCAGGCAAGTAGGGGGGCATTTAGGGGTGACCACGCTGGCAGAGGGGGGTGTTTGGGGGTGACAAGGCCAGAAGGGAGGGCAGTAAGGGGCAATCAGGCCAGCATGGGGGGGGCAGTTGGGGGTGATCAGGCCAGCAGGGGGGGGGGCAGTTAGAGGCAATCAGGCAGGCACGCAGGTGAGAAGTTAGAAGCCAGTGGTCCCAGATTGTGAGAGGTATGTCTGACTGCTGGTTTAAGCCCCATCCCTGATAGTCAGACATCCCCCAAGGAGTGCCAGATTGGAGAGGGTGCAGGCTGGGATAAGGGGACTGCCCCTCCATGCACAAATTTTGTGCACTGGGCCTCTAGTTGTAAATAATGCTGCATATGTTCTTTTGAATTAGTATTTTGAGTTTCTTTTAATATATACCCTGAAATGGAATTGCTGGTTAACAACACAGTTCCATTTTTAATTTTTTGAGGAACCTCCATACTATTCCAGTGGCTGTAGCCCTCTGCATTCCCACCAACAGGGCTTGATGGTTCCCTTTCTCCACATCATCCCAACACTCATTCTGTGATTTATTGATGACAGCTATTCTGACAAGTATGAAGTGATATCTCATTGTGGTTTTAATTTGCATTTCTATAATAATTAGTGAGGATGAGCATCTTTTCATATGTCTATTGTCCATTGGTATCTCCTCTTTGGAGAAGTTCCTATTCAGGTCTTCTGCCCACTTTTTAATAATTGGATTGTTTGTTTTTATTTTTGAGTTGTTTCTAAATTTTGGGTATTACCTCTTTATCAATTGACACTATCTTCTTTTACTCAGTAGGTTTTCTTTTTGTTTTGTAGATGGTTTCCTTTACTGTGCAAAATAACTTTTTAGTTTGATGTGGTACCACTTGTTTCATTTTTCTTTTGTTTCCCTTGCCTGAGGAGTTATATCAGAAAAAATATTACTAAGAGAAATGTCAGAGAGTTTACTGCCTGTGTCTTCTTCTAGGAGTTTTATAGTTTAACATCTTATTTTTAAGTCTTTAGTCCATTTTGAGTTTATTCTTTTATATGGTGTAAGAAGATGGTTTAGTTTCATTTTTTACCTGAATCTTTAGTTCAGTTTTCTTAGCACCATTTATTAAATAGACTGTCTTTACCTGATTGTATGTTCTTGCCTCCTTTGTCATATATTAAATGACTATGTAGCTGTGGGTTTATTTCTGGGCTCTCTAGTCTGTTCTATTGATGTTGGTGTCTGTTTTTATGCCAGTACCATGTATTTTGATTACTATAGCCTCATAGTATAGTTTGATATCAGGGAGCGTGATATCTCTAACTTTTGTTCTTTCTCAAGAGTGGTGTGGCTATTTGAGGTCTTTTGTGGTTCCAATGTAAATTTCTGGATCATTTGCTCTGGTTCTGTGAAAAAAGGCTATTGATAGGAATTGCATTGAATCTATAGATTGCTTTCAGTAGTGTGAATATTTCAATAACATTAATTCTTCTTACCTATGAACACAGTATATGCTTCCACTGATTTGTATCTTCAATTTCTTTATTCAGTGTCTTAATGTTTTCCAAGTATAGGTCATTTACCTCCTGGGTTAAATTTATTCCTGAGTATATTATTTTATTTTTTAATACAATTGTAAGTGGGATAGTATTTTTAGTTTCTCTTTCTGATAGTTCATTAGTGGCATATAAAAATGCAACTGACATCTGATTATTTTGTACCCTGCTACTTTACTGAATTCATTGATCAGTTCTAGTAGTTTTTGATGGAGTTTTTAGGGTTCTCTCTATATAGTATCATGTCATCCTATATACTAAAAGGGTAATATGCAAATAGGCAGAACTGCAGAACAACTGAATAACCAATCAAAGCATAATATGCTAATGATCTGCAAAGGCTGCTCAACTGCTCGCTATGACATGCAAGACTACCAGGGGACAGTCAACTGGTTGACCAGTCACTATGACTGACATGCACTGACCACCAGGGGGCAGATGCTCCAATCAGTAGGTTAGCTTGCTGCGAGGGTCTGGCAGATTGGGACTGAGTGAGATGGGCCAAACATCCCCTGGAGCCTTCCCGTGGTCCCTCCCTGACCTGATCATGCACCAGTGGGATTTGTCCCTCAGCCTGGCCTGCACCCTCTCACAATCCAGGACCCTTTGGGGGATGTTGGAGAGCGGGTTTCAGCCTGATCCCGCAGGCCACTCTCCTTGGGAGGGTGCCAGATGCAGGGCTCATGGCTGGTGAGTGCTGCTGCAGCAGTGCGAGCCTCTTCAGATTGGGACTGATTGGGTGTGAGCTGGTGGCAGGCACAGTGGGGCCAGGATGAGCAGGAGAGGCAGGTGGTATTGAACTGCGGGTTTTGGCCTGATCCCTGCAGGCCATCCAGAGGGACTCCCACCTGTGCATGAATTCATGCACCGGGCCTCTAGTATGTAAATAAAGACTGTTTTACTTTGTCCTTTTCAATTTGGATGGCTTTTGTTTCTTCTTATTGCCTGATTCCTGTAGCTAGGACTTCCAATACTCGATGAATAAGAGTGATGAAAATGGACATACCTGTCTTGTTCCTGTTCTTAAGGGAAATACTTTTAGTGTGTCTCCATTTAATATGATATTAGCTGTGGGTTTGTCACATACGGCCTTCATTATGGTGAAGTATGTTCTCTCCATTCCCACTTTATTGAGAGTTTTTATCAATGGGTGCTGGATTTTAAAAATTATTTTTCTGCATCAGTTGATATGGTCATACAATTTTATTGTCATTTTTTAATGTGATGTATCATGTTAATCAATTTTCAAATATTGAACTAACCTGGAAACCCAGGAATAAACCTCACTTGATCATCTTGTATGACCTTTTAAATGTATTACAGAATTTGATTTGCTAATATTTTATTGAGCATTTTTGTATCTATATTCATCAGGGATATTGGCCTGTAATTTTTTTCTTTGTAGTGTCTTTATCTGGTTTTAGAATCAGAATAATGCTAGCCTTATAAAATGAGCATGGGAGGCTCTCCCCATCTTGATTTTTTTTTTTTTTTGAAGTTTGAGAAAGGTGTTAATTCTTCTATGAATGTTTGGTAAAATTCATCTATGAAGTCATATGATCCAGGACATTTGCTTGATTTTTTTTTTTTTTTTTTTGTGTGTGTGTGTGTGTGTGTGTTGTTTTGCTTACTGATTTGATTCTGTTGGTTGTAATCAGAGTGTTCAGTCTTGGAAAATTGTATGTTTCTAGGATTTTATCCAATTCTTTCAGATTATCCAGTATGTTGGCATATAATTGCTCATAGTATTTTTGTATAATTATTTATACTTCTGTAGTGTCAGTTTTCACATCTCTTCTTTTGTTTCTGATATTTATTTAGGTCCTCTTCATTTTTTTCTTGATGAGTCTATTTAAAGGTTTATCAATCTTGTTATCTTTTCAAAGAACCAGCTTCTGGTTTCACTGATATTTTGTATTGTTTTTTTTTAAGACCGGTTTTGATTAATTGCTTTCTGATCTTGATTATTTCCTTCCTTCTACTCACTTTGGGCTTTGTTTGTTATTATTTTTATAGTTCTTTTATGTGAAAGGTTAGATTGTTTATTTGATATTCATCTTGTTTCCTGAAGTAGGCCCCAAATACTATGAATTTCTCTCTTAGGGCTGCTCTTTCTATGTCCTACAGATTTTAGGTTGTTATGCTTTTATTTTCATTTATCTCATTTCATTTTTCCTTAATCTCATTGTTAGCCCATTCATTGTTTAATAAAGTGCTATTTATCCTCTCTGTGTTTGTGTGTTTTTTAGTTCTTTTTTTTTTGTAATTGAATTTTAGTTTTGTACCATTGTGGCTGAAGAAGATGCTTGAAATAATTTCAATCATCTTAAATTTATTAAGACTTGTTTTGTGGCCTAATATGTGGTCTGTCCTAAAAAAATGTTCCATGTTCACTTGAGTGTATTCTTTTTTTTGTGGGGGAGGGGTGAGAGTGGAGGGAGGTGAAATGTTCTGAAAATATCAATGAAATGCATCTGATCTAATGTGTGATTTAAGGCCACTGTTTTCTTGTTGATATTCTGTCTGGAAGATTTAACCATTGATGTCAATTGGATTTTAAAGTATTTTTAAAGTTTTTATCACAGTGACATTATTTTTATTTTATTTTATAATTGACACACAATTATTGAAAAGTGAAGCAATACAGAATACGACAAAGTTTACTGAGAGAATTTCCGCAGGGTGCCTCAGCTTCTGGTAACTCAGGTCAACATTTTGATGTCTATTTTTTTTCTCCTGATATGGATTCAAAATTGTGTCCCAACAATCCTCTCTTCCTTGAGTTTTAGAGGCTGTTTTCAATTTTGGAGGCAACTCTACCAACCTTGATTACCAGGGGAACTGTTATTTTATGTGCAGTTTGAAATACTCAACTTATCATCCATAATTGGTTGGCCCAATGGTGAGCATCTTATAGAGAAATATTCCCTGTTTGCAGCCAGCCTCTGGAGGAAATAAGATCAAATATGTCTTGCTGAACACAGGTAGTGGATGCCACAAGGTATTGTAAACATATGTGAGGATTTGAAAAATGAACAACTTGCACTAGATTGAGGGATATGACTGAGAAAAAATGAACAGTTGTTATTTTACCTCTCAAAGCCACTTATTACAATACAAACTATATGGGATGAAGGACATCATTATCTCACTGTAAAGCACACTTAATTGGAATAAACACTTGATTTGGGGCGACATCACAGGAAAATCCTGTCTTGTCATAATGCTAAGAAAGAGTGGACAACAGGTGAGGCAAAGCCCTGAACAGGGGTTCAAAAGGCATGCCTGATGAGACCTCTGTCATGGGCTAGCAGGAAAAGTTCTTAACGGGATTGCTAGGTAGCTATTGATTTTTACTGGGAGTTGTTCTTCAGAAAAATCCCAAAAAGCTGGAAATAATGACCTGGTTGGTATACTTGTCAAGGCGATCGTGGGTCCCAACCTGCACTGATAGCCAGCACAGGGCCCCATGGTGCAGTTCCCCCGTTAGGGAAATTGTCCTGAATTTCCCTTCACTTGTGGTTTTAAAAATCACTAGACAAAAAAATGTTTGCTTCAGGAAGACTTTTGGGAGCCAAGTTTCAGAACAGGAAACTTACATTCCTACCAAGGTACTTGCTGTCCTTACCCCCTTATTGTTCCAAACTCTCCTTGTCTGTCCGAATCCACAGTGGTTCCCAACTAGGGGGCTTCTGTCCCCAACAGGCATTTAGCAATATCCACAGACATATCTGAGTGTCACAACTCTGGGAAAGTGCTATTGGGATTGAGAGACCTGACGTAAACAAGTCTCCCCTGACAGAATCATCTGACCACAGTGTGAATAGGGTCAAGGTTGAGAAAGCCTGCAGCAGAGTCTGTGCTCTGGCCCTCTGGGAGTTCTGGCCCAGGCCTAGTTCTCCTGTACGGTCACTTTTCCCTCCATGTTTCGTGGCCAGTTGTGCCATGTAATACTGGCTAATAAGGATCTGCGGGATATGGTCCTGGAGAAAAGGGCATCACCAGGGAGCGGGGTCTTGACATCACCTCACAGAAGCTACTCTGCTTTCTGCATAGGTCAGCTGTGAAGACAGGGTATATTTGAAGTAAACGGGAAAAAGTGACTGTGTCTGTTTGCTAGAGAGAAGTTAGGTAGAATTTACTGGTTGCCACCTGTTTTAATTGACTAGTTCTTCCACCCTGGATTTTCTGGGAATTATTCTCATTTTACAGGACAGCACCACTTCCCCCACCCCAGCTACCATAAGAACAATTTTATACAATACTAGAGGCCTGGTGTACAAAATTTGTGCACTCAGGGTGGGGGAGGGGTTCCTCAGCCCAGCCTACACCCGCTTCCAGTCCAGGAGCCCACAGGGGATGTCTGACTGACAGCTTAGACCCACTCCCTGTGGGGCAGTCAGACGTCCTTAGTGCTGCCTCAGAGGCAGGAGAGGCTCCCGCCACAGCTGCTGTGCTCACCAGCTATGAGCCTGGCTCAGGGCTTCTGGCTGAGCTGTGCTTCCCCCTGTGGGAGTGCACTGACCACCAGGGGGAAGCTCCTGCATTGAGCGTCTGCCCCCTGGTGGTCAGTGCACATCATAGTGACCGGTCATTCTACTGTTTGGTCAATTTGCATATTAGTCTTTTTTTATATAGGATGACACTGTTACCCAATCAACAGTTGGTTAAACCAGGGTTAGATGGTTCTCTAAATTGGGTCAATCAGATTGGATTCTCAAGGACTTTGAGATGAGGCCAAAATATTCCAGTTTATTTTGTCTGCCTCATGGAGCTAAAGAAATGCACATTTAGAATATGATATTTGTAACTATTTTCAGCCATATGAAAAACAACAACAACAGAAAAGCAGGGTGGAGAGAGACTTCAGAATGAAAGCTATGTGCAAAGAAGAGCAGAAAGACTGAGAGATAGCTATGATAATATGCCTTGCTGGTTCTGATTGCAATTCTGTTCTTAGAGGCTGTGGGTTTGGATTGTATATTTATAATAGAAAATACAACAGGATAGCTTTGTTATTTATTAAACAATATAATTTCGCCAACTTTTCAGGTCAATAAATATAACTGCAGACTGTATTTCATTGTTGATGAACATCTTCACTCATAGGCATTCAGGCCTCTAATAAGTTTATTCCTAGAATGCACGACCTTTAAAAAGCACTTGCACAATTATCACCTCCCCATAAATCCTTTAAGTAAGATTGCTGGGTCAAAAGATATTTTTATTCAAAATTGTTTACATATTGTCATGCTTCCCTCCAGAACAATGATATTAATTTTACACTTTTACTAGCAGAAATCAGGAGATAGTGTTTTCCCCAAATTAGTACTAACTCTAGGTTTTGTAAATATTTTAAATATTTGCATTTTTTTGGGAAATGTTTATGTCACATTTAAACTTTGAATTTATTTGATCACCAGTAAAAAGGAACATCATGTGCTTATTGGTGGTTTGTATTTTTTATTTTGTGAGTTGCTTCTTCATGTCTTTTGACCCTTTTGATTTTGGAGTTGATGTTTTATTATTGATTCACTACAGGCCTGATGCACGAAATTCATGCAAGGGGTTTGACCCCGCAGCTACAGAGACTTGTCTCAGTCCTCGCAGCCCTGGCTTCATCCGGAAGATTGTCCAGAAGTTCGTTAGGCTATCTGGTATAATTAACATAATATGCTTTTATTATTATAGATAAGCAATCTTTACATATTAGGGCCTTCACTCTATTATCTGTGTTACTATATTTTTTTTCTCCATTGTGTCTTCGTTTGCCTTTATTTTGGATCTTGTGCATATGTGTTAGAAGAGTGCAGGCATTTTTAAAGCTTTGCAGTCGAATTTCTCAGCTTTCAATTTTTCCAGATTTCCTAATTATGAAAAGAAAGGCAATACTTTTCACCCATATTTTATTCTGGAATTTTAATTCTTTATCTTGACCCACTCTGGTACCTGACATTTTGGATTTTCTGCTCACAACCATCTATTTCTGAAGTTCTTTCAATTCTACCTTAAAGTATTTTTGGAATGCATCTTCTTGTTCCACCTTCAACTTCACCACTTTGGCCAGAATTCATTATTTTTGGCCCTTAGCCTCTAACTAGTCTTTCTGATTTCAGTCTTAAAACTCTAAAATTCTGTCCCAGATGTTGCCAAAGTTTTTTGGAAAATACTTCTGGGAGACCATCAGGAAAGATTTTGACTTGAGCACAGTTACTTAATTTTTCTCTCCAATATTTTTTATGGAAAATACTATTGAGAAGTTTGAACTAGTTTAGAATATTCAGAGTGCAGATCTAGCCATCTTTTTTAATTTCTCAAAATTAAATTACCATTTTAATAGGATCCATTGCTTTATACAGGTAGACAGTTTAGTGTGGCCTTAAATGGGATCTTCTGACCTAAGATACAAAGATCTACTGACCATTTATTTAAATAGCCCCAGAGCAAGAGGGATGTCCATGAATGTGGTACTCCTTGTATGACAGACATTTACTGCTTGCTAAATATGTGTCAAGTCCTGCACATTCCCAAGCTTCCTTGCAGGTAGGTTTGAGGTAGGTGACTGGTTTTCATTAATGGGCTGTGAGAAGGTGTAAGGTGCGACATGTCCAAGGAGAAGCCCTCAGAGCCAACATATGGCTACTGCATTTTATTGTTTTCCTCTGCCATGAGACTGTTATAGTCTAGAGAGAGACATTTTACTCATCCCATCACATGCGATGAACAGCACGTGGGCCAGAATTGTAGTGAACTCACAGTCACTTGAAATGGGAATAAGGAACAAATCACTGAGATTTTGTCCTCATTTGCTTCTGCAGCCTAAATAAACCATAATCCAGAGACACCAAGGGAATACCTGCAAGTCCTTTAAAAGCCCAGGCTCTGACCCAGGACATACCACTTCTACTGTACCACAGTGATCGAAGAATCCCCAGGCTATCGCAGATTCAAAAGAGGGGAAATGGATGGAGGTAAGTGTCAAAAAAATTTGTGGCCATCTTTCATCTGCCACAATCTGTCCTCTTGCCACAAGTATATTCCTCGCACATGAAAAACATACTCATTCTCGTCCGAGACCAGCAAAGCCTTACTGCACAATGGCTTTGGTTCAAATTCCAAAGTATTGTCATCTAAATCAGGTCCTGGTATGGATGGAACAGTTTGGATGTGGTCCCTTGAGTGTGGTTCTTCTGGATTGAATATCTGTGGGTTAAAGAGTCCAGCTCTCTATCTTTCGAACATACCCAACTGCAATGGAAAGACAATGATCAGATAACCACAGCAGTTATGAAATGGGGGAAATGGGTGCACACACAGCAGTTGCTCATCTACAGCGATGCTGAAATCCAGCCAGGACCATGTTGTTGGCTCCTTGATTTGTTTTACTCTCCAATAAGGATTTTCTATGGCTCCTGGTTCCATCCTCTGAGACCATGTTCCAATTAATGAGAAATAGATCAGTATACAACTGAGTAGACTTCTGAGAGGGCAGAACAGGGTGAGAGGGCAGGGCGGGGCGGGGCCAGCTCCCAGTAACTGGACCCTAGCCGTAATCCAACCAATCAGGTCAGCCAAGGTATGGGCACCACCCTCCGTATAAAACCCATTGATATGTTAAATTCTTTCTCTTTCTCGCCACGCCCTCTCTGGTGTAAGTGGGACTGAGCTCAGACTAGTCCGAAATAAATACAGGCTTTCTGCAATTGCATCGGATTCGGCTCCCTGGTAGTCTTTGGGGTTTATGACACTTGGGCATTACACTTCTCAGCTTTTTTTTCTCCCCATAAAAAGTTGGATACCACTTGCCAGTACTTTCATTAGTTGAATTCTCTTAAACCTTATGCGAGTTTCTCATAATAAATCTTTTAAAAAATATATATTTTATTGATTTTTATCAGAGAGAAAGGGAGAGAGATAGAGAGCTAGAAACATCGATGAGAGAGAAATATCGACCAGCTGCCTCTTGCACACCCCCTTCCGGGGATGTGCCCGCAACCAAGGTACATGCCCTTGACAGGAATCGAACCTGGGACCTTTCAGTCCGCAGACCAATGCTCTACCACTGAGCCAAACCGGCTTCGGCTCATAATAAATCTTATTAGGCTTCACTCCATTAGGCAAAGCAGCATTCCCAAATCTCTTCATTCCAGGCTTCTTTTTAGAGTCACTGCGCTGTGAGACAACGCTTTGCAGATGCTCTGAGGCCCTTTTGTTGAGTTGAGAACCCACTAGGCAGGGCTGCAAGTCTTCCTGAAGTGTTGCAAAGGGTCTCAGTCCCTTCTTTGAGAGGAAGTTTACCCTGAGGCCATTTGAGGGGGAGGGGGTGATATTGAGATCCTTTTGCTGTCTTGAGAGTCTGAGAATAAGTAATGGTTTTCTTTTTGAACCAACAAGTCTGGCTCCCTCATATTTCTTATAAATTCTTATTGAAATTAAAAACCAAAGAGTTCCTTTTGTCATTTTAGCTTATCTCACCCCTTCTGTACTTTATTATATGTAGCTAAACAAAATAAATTGGCAGTTTCAACATTCTTTCTGGAAATCTCCTTAGCAAAATCTACAAATGTATTAGATATATCTTCTGTTTTGTACATTACCTCTGGCAAAAATGTTGGCAAACTTTTCAGCATTAAGGATACATATCTCCTTTACTCCATATCTAAGAACAAGTTTCTACTGAACTTCAAGCTTGCACTAAAGCTCCTTGAGGCTCTTCCAGCTCTTATCTACAATTCAGCCCCCAAAACAATGTCATATGTTTTAGTTTTTGTGTTTTTTTAAAAATATTTTTATTGATTTCAGAGAGCAAGGAAGAGGGAGCAAGAGATAGAAACATCAGTGATGAGAGAGAATCATTGATCAGCTGCCTCCTGCCCACCCCACACTGGGGATCGAGCCCACAACCAGGCATATGTTCCACATAAGGTAATTGAACTGTGACCTCCTGGTTCATAGGTGGATGCTCAACCATGACCACACTGACCAGGCAGTTTGTTGTTGTTGTTGTTGTTGTTGTTGTTTTTAATGAAAGCGCCCCATTCAATATGCCAATCTATGTTCTTATCATTTATTGATGTTGCTAAGGTTTTGGCTGATAATGTGGTCTATGAAAGAATTCACAACTAAAAGAATAAATGCAGAGAGAAAGCTTATTTTTACTTTCCCCAAAGGAAAAGAGCTGGTTCATTGCTAATCAATACAAGGGCAAAGAACAAAAGCGGCTCCCCCTTTTAAAGCTTTGGTTGCTGTTGCTAGGTGACAAGGAGGGGAGAAGGATTTGGGGGCTGAAGTTGAGCAGACATCAGGGGGGTTGTCTTTGTTAATTCCTCAGGAGACAGTCTGGGCAGATGTCCTAAGGAGGTTTCTTACCAGCATTTCTCCAAAGCCTGTAAAGCATCCTTAGAGCAAAAGTTATGAAGAGTTCAAAAGAGGCTTCTTTGAAGGAGGAGAAGGTAACTTTCTACTAATAATCCCTGAGTTATAAAAACAGCAGAGAGGAGGGGTATGCAAGAATGTAGCCTTGAGAGTAATATATCATGTCTTGCAGTTTGAACAGAAGGGCTGATAAAATCAGAGGAGCTAACAATCTTGGGGTTCTAATAAATTGTGTAAAGCCATAGCAAAGAAAAAGAAAGGCCCTTTTTTCCATCCCTACAGATGTGTTACAAAACTTAGAGGCATACAACTATTTTATGCTCATGATTATTTGAGTATGGGATTCATTTGAGATATTCTCTATCTCTGTCTCTCCCTTTGGGGCAGCCCTCAGGCAAGGGAAGCCATGCCAGGAGGACCCTCATTCAGCCCACGGAAAGTTCCACATAGCAAGAAACTGAGGTTTGCCATCAGCCGTGAGTGACCTTGGTGGTGGATCTTCTGAGGCCTGCACACAGCCACATGAGTGAGTTTGGAAGTGTGTTCCGCCTCAGTCCACCCCGCACGTGGCCACAGCCCTGGTTCTCATCCTGATTGCCACCTTACAAAGAACACAGAGGCAGAACCTCTCAGCTGCTCCTGGATTCTGATTGATAGAAACTGAGAGAAGTGTTTGCTGTTTTAAGTGCCAACATTTTGGGCAATTTGTTATGCAGCAACTGACAATTAATAACACCATCCCACGCTTTGCTCATGATAATATGTTGGACATGCGTGTGGCAGAGAACGTTTCTCTGGGCCAGGAGAGGCTGCATCTGCCCTGATGTAGAACTCTTGGGCTTTGTGCCGAATGCCTTATTCAATGGGATTTTCAGACTGTCACCCTCAGGGAGAGGAGGAGTGTGTCTCTAGAAGGGAGAGAAGTGAATGTTCATGACAACAGGGTAGACTGTGGGACAGAGCACACCATGAGAAGAGATGTACCTGCTGCCTTTCTTGCAGGAAAGAGGACCCTTCTCCATGCCACTGATACCTAATGGACATGTGGTTCTCCTCGGCCAATGAATGATGAGCAGAAGTGAGATGTGCCGTGTTGAGCAGGCATTTTATTTTACTTATTACTAGAGGCCCAGTGCACAAAATTTGTGCATGGGACGGAGAGGGTCCCTCAGCCTGGCCAGCACACTTGTGCAATCCGGGACCCCTTGGGGGATGTCCGACTGCCGAGTTGTGCAGGGATCAGGCCTAAACCAGCAGTTGGAAATCCCTCTTACAATCTGGGACTGCTGGCTCCTAACCTGCCTGCCTGATTGCCCCTATCCTTTCTGCCTGCCTACCTGATCTTCCCTAACCACTCACCTGCCTGCCTTATCATCTCTAACCACTCTTCCTGCCTGAAAACCTCTAACCACTCACCTGCCTGCCTGATTGCCCCTAACCATCTTTGCCTCAGCCCTGCTGCTGTGGCTTTGTTTAGAAGGACATCCAGAAGGATGTTTGAAAGGTTGTTCAGATGTCTGGTCTAATTAGCATATTATACTTTTATTATTATATTTATTATTTTTAAAAAAATCTTTATTATTGAGAATATTACATATGTTTCCCTTTTTCCTCCCAATGCCCTTTCCTCCACCCGGTCTTCACCCTGCTCCAGGCCTTCACCACCCTATGGTCTGTGTCCATGTGATATGTGTATATACATATAAGTTTTTTTGGTTAATTCTCCCACCCCACAACACACACCCCCACACACACACCTCTTCTGAGATTTGTCAGTCTGTTCCATGTTTCTGTGCCTTTGGTCTATTTTATTCATCAGTTTACTTTGTTCATTACATTACTTATTTGCTTATTTTGAATTTTTATATTCAATTGTCGATAGATATGTGTTTATTACAATTCTTATTGTTCACATTTCTGATTTCTTCCTTTTCTTCTTCCTCTTCTTAAAGAATACCTTTCAATGTTTCAAGTAATACTGGTTTGGTGGTGATGAACTCCTTTAGCTTTTTCTTGTCTGCAAAACTCTTTATCTGACCTTCAATTCTAAATGATAGCTTTGCTGGATAGAGTAATCTTGGTTGTAGGTCCTTGCTAGTCATTGTTTTGAATATTACTTGCTACTCCCTTCTGGCCTGAAAAGCTTCAGTTGAGAAATCAGCTGACAGTCTTATGGATGCTCCCTCATAGGTAACTAACTGTTTTTCTCTTGCTGCTTTTAAGATTCTCTTTTTGTCTTTTGCCATTGGCATTTTAATTAAGATGTGTCTTGGTGTGGGCCTCTTTGGGTTCCTCTTATTTGGGACTCTGCATTTCCTGGACTTATAAATCTATTTCTTTCACTAGTTAGGGAAAGTTTTCTGTAATTATTATTTTCAAATCGGTTTCAATATTTGCTTTATCTCTCTCCTTCTGGCACCCCCATAATGTGAATGTTGGTACACTTGAAGTTGTCCCAAAGGCTCTTTACATTATCTTCATATTTTTGGATTATTTTTTCTTTTTGCTCTTCTGATTGTTTTTTGCTTCCTCATATTACAAATTGTTGAATCCTCTGAATCCTCTATTGTACCCTTGACTCCCTATGAATTATTATTCTTTATTTCAGTCAATGTATGCTTAATTTTTGACTGGTCCTTTTTCATGTCTTTTATGCTATCACTAAGGTTCTTTAAATTCTCACTAAGATCCTTGAAAGTCTCACTAAGTCCCTTGAAGTTCTTATTAAGATCCTTGAGCACCCTTGTAACCATTGCTTTAAACTCTGTATCTAGTAGTTTGCTTGCTTCCATTCCATTTAGTTCTTTTTCTGGATATTTCTTCTGGGTTTTTTTGTTTGTTTGTTTGTTTGTTTTTCATTTGTGACAATATTTCTTTGTCTCTTCATTTGGCTGTTTCCTTGTGTTTGTTTCTATGTATTGGGTATAGCTGTTATGTCTCCTGGAATTGGAAGAGTAGCCTTGTATAATAGGTGTCCTGTAGCCCCCAGTGGCTCAGTTTCCCAGTCACTTGAGCTGGGTACTCTAGGTGTACTCCATGTGTGGGCTGTGTGTGCTGTCTTCTTGTAGTTGAGTCTTGATTGCTGTTGGCATCACTGGGAGAAATTGACTCCTGTATGACTGTGAGGAGCAGCTGCGACTACAGTGGAAGAACTGTTGCATAGGAAACACCCCTATGGAGTTGGACTTGCTTCAGTGGGGCTTTGGTGCTCACTGAGTGTGCTTCTTGAGTGTGTTGCTTGTAGATCTGTGGAGTTGTAATTTGCTATTGTCTGAAGCTGTCAACCAGGTGCACTTTCTTTGGGGCTTCCCAAGAGGGGCAAGTAAGCCAGCGCCTGGGGTCACCTGGCAAGAGCTACCAAGCAATCTGCAGATGGTTGCTACTTGTATTAGGCATGAGAATGCCAAGGTGCAGCCATGCTATGAAACAAGGTGGGCTGGTGCTAGTGCGGGGTCTCAGGCCTCTTATTGGTAGGTATGGGGGCCACACTGTCACCAGCTCCTGGTTGTTTGAGAGATTTTAAGAAAGTCTGAAGCCTGAGCTAGGACAGGCAGCTTGGCTGGGGCTGCAAATCAGATGGGGAAGAGTTCAGGGAATCACCAGAGCAGAGCAAACAGTGTGAACCAGTCTGATGGAAACTCAGATATGGCTGCCAGTCAACTCTGAGACATGGGAGGTTCCAGCATAGAAACAATAGCAGCTGTGAGCACCCCTACCTGGGAGAAAGCCACCCCTGAGTGCTTGCCCTGTTGCCAGACAATCCAGTTCCTCCCCAAATGTCCCAGGTTCCTTTCAAGCTGCTGCCCCAGTGCTGGAGCTCAGAGGGATTGAGTCTGAGTAAATCCATGTTCTGGCCCTTTAAGAAAAACTGCCTGAGTCTCTGGCAGCCTCAGTGTAGGCCACCACAATCCTCTCTGGTTTTTACAACCCCAAATTACAGGAATTTCTCTTCCCAGCTCTGGAACCCTGGAATGAGGGTGTGGGGCTAGGACATTATGCTCCTCACAGGAAGCCTCTGCAGTCACAGTTTCCCTCCCAATTAAAAAAAAAAAAAAAAAAAAAAAAAAAAAAAAAAAAAAGACACAGGTAGGTGTTGGACAAGCCTGTTCCGTACCTTCACCCCTCCTACCAGTCTCAGTGTGCTTTCTTCTTTATTTCTCTAGCTGTAGGACTTCCATTCAGCCAGCTTTCAGGCAGTTCTGAGTGATGGTTGTTTGGCATGTTAGCTTTAATTTTGATGTGGTTGTGGGAGGCAGCGAGTACCAGCATTTACCTATGCCACTGCCTTGGTTCTCCCTATATATTCTGCAGGAGTTTCATAGTCACCTTAAGATCCTTCCCTTTTACCTTTTCTGTTTGCCATGAGTGCAGCAAGTTTCAGGCGAGGGTAGCTTCTTCAGCCTAGGACCTGGAGTGAGAAATACGTGCAACAGCTGATTTGTAATGGACATGGGTTGGGGCCAGAAACCAGCCCTTGTTGCTGCAAGCCATGGGGAATCAGGGTTGCTCGTCAATGGAGCGCTACCTAACCTAAGCTGACGCAGTCAGTGACTCTGCTGTCTGGTCTCCCCTGTCTCCTCTGGGCCCCTGTGCACCTCTGGGGCAGAGCTCATGAAGACCCACACTCTAACAGCAACAGCCAGCATTTACACTGATAAGCCTCAGAGATTGGGAATTATCTTTAAGAAACAAACAACCATTGTATAAATGAGCCTATTCTAATATACACCTCTTCACCCTGAACATTGATCCCATCTTTATTTAAATTTTTTGATATTTGTTCATTGTGAATTTTTGCATTAATTTGTTTTTTAAAAGCCATGCATTAAAATAATATTTATCTCAATTACTGAATTGGGGGGTATCCTTAAATTTTGCATGTGAATGTCTCACTAACTTTCCGGCTACCCTGGTCCTTCCCTGAAGTGATGCAGGGGGATTTGATCTTGTTCCAGGCCAGAAGGGTTGCCCTTATGATCTATTATAACCACACGACATTGTACCTGAGATGTACCAGCTAGAGTAGGGGTGTCGAACTCAATCAGAGAAGGGGCCAAAATCTAAAATCCAGCCTAAATCGCGGGCCGAATGGTTTACTGAACAGTCATAAACTGACAATGTCATAAACTGACAGCGGAGTGCAGTGATGACAGCGCGGTGCAGGCCACATTGCAAGGCCTGGTGGGCTGGATTTGGCCCGCGGGCCTTGTGTTTGACACATGTGAGCTAGAGTATGACAGCACCGTTAGAAGCAGGAGGTCCTGGGTTTGCAGTTAGAAGGATCTTAGAGATGTAATCTCAGGTTCTTCTGAGAGGGAAGGGAACTGGAACGCAAAGGGATAAACTAATTTGGACACAGTCTCAATCTGGTAAATTACAGCTCTTATATCCAAACTCATTATCTTTCGCCTCAAGTTGAGCATTCTTTCCACCACAATACAACAGCCCTGTTGTCACAAAAAGAAATCATCTCCTTGTTAAATTTCATTTGGGTATTCTGGGGGAAAATGTTTGGAAATAATAAAAATCTGGAGCTCCTCTCCTGTAACTCCAGAGCACAATTTCACTCCAGCGCAGTCTATAAACTGACACGGATTATGAGGTTATGTGGTATTTAGCTTTATGATAATTACCTATTTGAATAGCTGATAAGAGTTAATTTATCCTGAAGACAACTAGAAATAAAAGAATAATTGGGTTATAAAATTAAAGCAATAACATCTGTAGTTTCTACTACATTGAACATATTCGATGTAGAGAATATTTCAATTAGGCTGAGAAAAACCTGTGTATGTTTTTCTTCCTTATATTCTTCCTCAAAAGACTAAAAGGCCCACCACACTAAAACACACACACACACACACACACACACACACACACACACACACAATTCCTCAAAACTAGAAAACAACCCAGTCTTTTGCTAGTGTACATTTCTCTGGAGGAAAGCACGCCCCCTGGGCCGCAGATGCTCTTCTGTGACAGGAAGGGAGACGGTGCTCAGCCCCTGTGAGCTCAGGGAGGTGGCGCGAGTGGGAGCTCCTGCTTGATTGTGGCTGGACTCACTCAGGCAGCCATGGGACTGAGTCCGGGCTCTGCTGACAGCCCTGTGGTTTCGGGGAGGCTATGTGACCTCTCTGGGCCTTCGTGAGAACCAATGGCTTTTCTAGTTTCAGACACGCGGCTGAGCCCTGGGGAAGATGGAAAAGACGTGGTCCCTGCTGTCAAACAGCTTATGATAAAACATGGACACAAATGCTTCCATTTGGCACAGCCTTGTCGAGGTGTGGGGTGGGGGGAAGTCTGTCCTGGGTGTAGCAGTTGCAGAAAACTCAAAAGCAATAGCAAAACCAGCACAAAATGAGTCTACTTTCTGTTGTCACCGTATGCTGGCAACTCTAAATAACGTAAGAGACACCTATTCTCTCCGAGGGCTGACCATCGCCCGGTACGCCACCCTCTGGAAGGCAGAAGAAAGGATTCAGGAAGGAATGACTAGGTGCCTGACCTGAGCGCATACAGTTCATGGAGAAAGTGGGAGATGTGGGGTAAGTGGGGTGGCGGCCAACTGCAGAAAGACATACACCTTGTAGCTTTGTTTATTTAATCTTGCTCTACAACAAATACAGTATTTAAATCTACTCATTAATATTTAAAGGGAGTTCATTGTTAGCTCTTTAACGCACGCATCTGTAATTAACTGGCTAGAAGAAATATTCCAGTGCAGTGCCACATGGGGAGGCGCCTTTAAGAACGGCGAAGATTACTTGGTCTTGGAGAAACAAAGTATGAAATTATGAGGAAAAGGAAACGTCTGGGTTGGGAAGTGTCCCCTTGAGAGAAGAAGCAAGCCAAAACCTTGTCTCCAATCCCATCAGCTTCTTTGTTTTTTTATTGCTTAAGTGTTATTCACTAATTAAGGTGAAATAGTTGGCTCAGTAAGAGAGAGGCTCCTACTTCTAGTGTGTCTGACTTGGGATTTAAGAGGACTGTGAGGAGGGAATTAACCCTCGAACGTATCCCTGTTGGAGCGTTTGGACATGCAGATGACGGACAGAGGGAGAGGAGATGGTGGGAGGCAGCGTCTGTGGTGGGAAGGAGGTGAGCTTTCCGGGATCAGAGGCGCCTGCGTCCTTCATGCCTCTTCTGGGAGTCCCGCATCTCCCTGAAAAGGGGCAGCCGTGGCTGTGTTAGTGAGCTGGCCACACGCTGGTCAGATTCATCACATTGGACTTACCCTCAGAGGCCTGACCTTGTGGACTATGTCAGGAGAGCGCCGCGTGCAGTACAGCCGAGCGCTGGCATCGAGCCTGCTGCGCACACGGGACTCGTCTAAAAAGGCCAGGGAGGAACTGCTTCTGTGCATGGCGAGGGCTCTGTCTCCACGCCCCCGCCCCCCACCCCAAGCTCCAGAGTCTGTGCGCAGAGGAGAACACTGTCTTAGATGCAATAACTTTCCATGACACGTCTTCATTCTAATAGTCATAAAATTACAGTCCCCCTCTCCTGTTTCTCTGCAGAGTGGCTAGGGAAACAAATAGGTGTGCACATCTTTCTTCGGAAAGCAAAGCTGCCTGCAGTTCGGGGCTTACCTTATTTCAGTGTTTTGTTGCCATTTCAGCTGGGATTATCCTGCTTTCACTCTCTCCCTTTTGGCCTCACATCCTCTAAATAGGAAGACGGTGGACAGCCAGGACTGGGCAACTTCAGGGGCACTAAATGCATGCAGGGAAGGGCTGCTGTCATTTACATGTCTCTACGGAGAGGGTCAACCTTGTTCCCCCTGGAGGGAGGGTTTGGGAACCACACAGTCTGTATTCACCTTTTTATCCATTCATGCCGACCTGTCGATACCCAACTGGAATCTCCAGGAGTCACCCCCCACCTTGATCGCTCTGCACAGCTCCTCACGGGCGCCCTTTGCCTGGAAGCACATTTTAGACCCAATCAGTGTTTTCAGCCACAGCTCTCCCAACCATGAGCGTGGGGCTGCACGACTCCTGATGACTTCTCCTTGTAACTTCCCAGGTGTTTCATGGCCACACACTCCTCTGCCTGGCAGTCTCACCTTAGTCCTGCAGAGCGAGGCCCAGGACGCTGTAAGCGGTGAGCACGTGCCTGCAGCGGCCCCGGGGCTGAGTCATAGGACACATTCAAGAAATGCTTCCTCAGGGCTGCGCTGCCCCGCTCACAGTTACCACCTTTTCCCTGAGGTGTTTCTTTTTAATGTTCTTCCTGTGAGTGTCCAGGCGGGTCTGCAGGAATGTAGGGTTTAATGTTTGTGTATTTGAACATGCCTTTATTTCACCTTCACATCCGCACATGGGAGCTGAGGGTTAGGGCTGCTTTCCCCCACACTGTGAACATATGCTCCCCGTGGCCTCTGGCACAGACGGCCAATGAGGCGTCTGCTGGGGGTGTCATGGTCACCCCTTGGGGGTCACCTGTGATCCTTTTACGAGGCTGTGTCCAGAAGTGCATTCGTTTTCACCTCTGTGACCTGGACTTGGTGCCTTTTGGAAAGCCGCAGCCATTACCTTTTGAAATATTTGCACTCTGCCCCTGCTGTGCTGTGTGCTTGTAACACTGCTATTAGGTCTGCTTGGAGCCTATCGGCTCATTCTCCACTTATTGACCATTGTTCAGTGAGAAATGTCTTATCGCTCTGTGCTGCCTTCTTATCGCACTCTCTATGGCACCTCCCAGTTCGCTAATTCTTGCTAATGATGCCATTTAGGGATTTTATAATCTACGGATTTAACATTTTTAATGACCATGCTTTTCATTTCCAACATTTCTAGGAGACACTGTAAATATACATTTGTAATAATTTGTGCCCCCCCCCCATAACTTTTTCAAAAGATATTTTTTTATTTTGTTAAAGGATATGAGACATTACTTTATTTAGTTGTTTATTTGAATTAGATTTTCACTTTTTTCCAGCTTTATTGAGATGTGATTGACATAACACTGTGTAAGTTTGAGGTGGACCGCTTGTTGCTTTGATACACTCACACGTCACAAAGTGATGACCCCATAGCATTAGCTGACGCATCACGTAATGACCATTTCTTTTCTGTGGTGAGAACCTGGGAGAAGTACTGCCTTCATGGCTTTCAAGGCCATGATACAGAACTATGAGCTGTATCAGTACGCTCGCTGAACATTAGACCCCAGAACTTACTCATCCTCTAGCTGAAACTCGTATTCTTTGACCAACATCTCCCCATTTACCATCTTCTCCCCAGCTCCTGGCAGCCACAGCTCTCTCTCTGTGTCTATGAATTTGGCTTATCTTGGTTCCACATGGAAGTGGGCCAGAGAGTGTTTTTTTCTCGGTTTGACCCATCTTGCTTAGCATAATGTGGTCATGGTCCATCAGGCTGCTGCAAAGGGCAGCGTTTCCTTCCTCCACACGTCTGAGTGCTTTCCAGGGGTGCCCAGCCTGCAGCTGAGAGGAGCCAGTTCCAGGGCCACTGCACGGTGCGCGGCCAGAACTGGTCTGTCTGCCCACTGCCGGGCATGGTGGGTGACTCCTCCAGGTCCCTCCGCATGTGGTGCTGGACCCAAGCTCCCTCCAGGCACTTTTGTCTCTGGATGGATGCTGGGTTCTTGTTATTGGAGTGAATGACAGTGACAGACATCGTATACCACCTTGATGCTGACATCTCGCTACAGAGCATAATTACTTTAATACTAGAGGCCTGGTGCACGAATTTGTGCATGGGTGGGTCTCTCAGCCTGGCTGGCAAGTGGGACCCATCTTGCACAGTCCAGAACACATAGGAAGCCAACTTGTGTACATGCAGGAAGCCAACTTGTGCACATCAGGAAGCTAACTGTGTATATGCTGCAGCCATATTGTCACCACAGGGCAGCAAATGTGAATCCACACACAGAGAAAGAGTCAACAAAATCTCAAAAAATGGAAACTGAGTCCTGATTTTACACACCTGAGTTCTGCCTGCTTCTAACTTATGGTAGATGAGAAAATAAATCTTATTGTTTAAACAGATTGAGCTGAGGTCCCCAGTTACAGACAGACTTTAGAGACACTGTGGGCTTGGTCCAAACCACCACAATAAAGTAAATTTTGCAACAAAGAGAGTCACACAATCTTTTGACTTCCCAATGCATATAAAAGCTGTTTACTCCATGCTGTAGCCTATTAAGTGGGTGTTAGCATTATATGTTAGCATGTACATATAAAGCAATATAGATGTTTCTTTGAAAAATATTTGCTACTGTAGTCGGGACCGGTTTAGCTCAATGGATAGAGCGTCGGCTTGGGGACTGAAGGGACCCGGGTTCGATTCCGGTCAAGGGCATGTACCTTGGTTGCGGGCATATCCCCAGTAGGGGGTGTGCAAGAGGCAACTGATCGATGACTCTCTCTCATCGATGTTTCTAACTCTCTATCTCTCTCCCTTCCTCTCTGTACAAAATTAATAAAATATATTTAAAAAAAAAATAAAGAAAAATATTTGCTACTGTAAAATACTAACCATCATCTAATCCTTTGGCGAGGGTAATCTTTTAGCAGGTGGAGGGTCTTGCCTCAGTATTGATAAGAAAAAAAAATGCATTGTCCACAAAGCACAATGAAACTAAGTATGACTGCATTTTTAGGTGAAAACATCTTATTTGACACGTTTGTATGCTCTAGTACTGTTTTTGCATGTGGTTCTTCATTTCATTGAGACCAAGTAATTATTAGTGTTAATTAAAGGCTGCATTTACCTTTAAAGATCCAGGTAAGCAGATAGGGCTGTTAGTAGATTGGCATTTCCGATGCCAAAGCAATAATAACTTCTGGTTGAAATTGACTACTTGACCACAGGAGTTTATTTCTTCTCTCAACCAATACCTCAATAAAAGGGTAGTTTAGAAATGAGAATAATGTCCACATACTTAATGATAAGAAGCTGAAGAAAGATTCCATAGAATTTCTGGAAGATGGATACAATACACAGGACTAGAAACTGGGTAAGGAGACTTAAGAAAGCCACAGCCCAGCATGTACAGAAGGAGAAAGACGTGGAGAAGGAGCCGGTGTGTCTTTCCATGCATTTAAGGGCCTCAGTGCTCTGGGACACTTGGTGCAGAAGAGAGGAGAGTACAGGCCGAGCAGAGCACAGGGTTCTTAATCAAAAGTTCATATGTGAAACCGTCAAACCCATTTCACTCCTGAGGGCGGGATTCTTGTAATTCCTGGAAGGCAGGGTTCTACGCTAAGACTTAAGGAAGAGTCTCTTCCAGCTCCAGGAGATGCCTGTCCATTTGATCACATAGGGGCTCCCATGTAATAATTCACTTGTTCCCTCAAATTGGTCTCATGTAGATCAAATTGGCAAGATCAGCAAGGTCTGTACATACCACAGGACTCGTCTCAGGTTTAACTGGCTTGCTCTTGAGCATGATCTCAGGAACAGCCTTCAAATGGGAGGCCCTGCAGCATGGAGAGATGTGGAAAAGAGCAGGAGCCACTTACACTCACCTGTGTGCTCAGAGAGGCACAGTGAGAAGAATAAACACATATCAGGAAGTAGCTCCTAGACGTAATGACCTATTTGTCAGAATAGAAGTTAACCCAATTAAAAAGTTGGGAAATTAGACCTGGGAAAATTTCGGAAGTAGACAGAAACACAAGATGGAAAGCATGAGGAAGCAGCACAGAGGGTTAACGCAGGAACATTCAACAGCTGATCAAGAGACAAATGGCTGGGGAAGCATCAAAGACATCATGACATTGTTTGGAACTGAAGGACTTTAGGCTCAGACTGAAAATGTACACGCAGTGCCCAGAACAATGAATTACAACACAACAAATCTCGCCTAACCCATGACCATAACACGTTGGAACAGCAAGGATAAGAGGAAAATCCTAACAGCAAAAAAGAGAAAAATATCCAAAATGAAAACAGTAAGTCAACATCAATCTGTACTCATCAGCAATCCTAGAAATTAAGAGCTTTTGGCTTTTTGAGGGAAAGTCAATCGATTGAGGCTCAACACATAGCTAAAGTATCAATAAATAGGATGGTAGAATGAAGACATTAGCAGGCTTGTGAGGCTCAGAAAGGATTCTCCAGGGAAACAGTAGGGCTCGACAGAATGCTAAATTTGTAAGAGAAGTTGAACAAAATTAAAAATATGTCAAAAGTAATTAGTTCCAAAAAAATTGAACTCCAGGCAAAAAGTCATAGGAGAAAGAACATTTCATCAGAAAATGCCAAGGCTGTGCACTGAGAATTATGAACCACCTTTAAATAGTCAGAATCATGAAATCACTATCGATTTCAGAATCAACTTACTGATAAAGCTCAGAAGACTAATTGCCATTATAGAACACAATGTAAGTGTTGTAATTTTGACAGCGTGAAAGTACAATTCAGGAAGTAGAAACAGGAGCAAAACTGAAATTGGCACCTGCAGTCTCATGTTTGAAAGTAGGAAGTGCCCTGGCTAGTGTGGCTCAGTTGGTTGACCATTGCCCCACGCACCTAGAAATCACTGGTTTGATTCCCAGTCAGGGCACATGGCCAGCATGTGGGCACCATCTCAAAACAGGAGTAGGCGGCAGAAGGATGTTTCTCTCTGTCATTGATGTTTCTTTCTTTTCTCTCACTCTCCCTCTCCCTTCCTTTCTGGCTCTAGAATCAATAAAACATATTAAAAAAATAAAAAGAAAGCAGGAAGTAAAGATGCATTGTTGTGATAGAAGAAAAAATAAAAATCTTATAAAATAATTTAAAAAAATTAACCAACAACAAAATGACACACACTTTTGCATCTTCTGGTTCTTGAATCCATTTAGAAGTGTTTTGGCAGGAATAAAACCAAAGATTCCCCTTTGAAACCAAAAAATATTTTCATGAAAGATCTTTAGCTTTTGATGTTATGGTTAATCAAGATTTTGATCTGTCATTACAAAAGCAAAGACATTGTCACCAGATGTCACAGGCTAATGCCAACAGAAGGGAGGTGAGCGTAACAAATAAAGGGTGCCCTTGGAGCAAGCGGTGGCCGGGCTCTGTCACGTGCGCTGTGCAGACGGATGCCACTTGCTGCAACCTCGCATTGCCAAGTCAAAAAGAAACGTGGCCTTCTCCATTTATATCCTGTTCATGTCATGGGTGCTCATTTGCCACAAGATTGCACATGTTGGATGAATGTGAAAAACGTATTTTATTAGCTTTGCGGTTTTGCTTCTATTTGTGCATTTTTAAAACATTGTGTCATTTGTTACTACATTGAAAGCAATGTAGCTCCGCTTGGAGAACTCAGGAGAGACGTGTGTGGATGGCAGCGGGGCCTCAGGTCCAGACCGCTGCGCCTTTACTAAAAGAGCAGCTTGTGGGCTCAGTGGAGTGAGCTAGCTCGGTGGCCAACAGCTGAGCCCAGGCCTACAGCTTCCAAGCAGGTCAGCCCTCCAACTACAAGCTCCATTGTAAAGCTGCCCAGATCCGGGTACTCCTAAAGTGATGGGACCCTTCCTTGGGGACAAACCGGTCGGCACTTCTAACTGACCCCCAGGTGACCGATGTGCATTGAAGTCTGGGAGGTGCTGTCCTGCCCTTTCTCTGGGACTTGGCGAGTATGGGAGCAGCATTCACCTCGGGGGAACCCTTGCCCACCCAGGATGAGTAGCATCAGAGCTCAGGGATACTGTGAGCCTCCGGTTTCCAGCATGTGGTGATGTTTGCAGTCTCCAGGTGCCCAGACTCCGGTCTGTAAATCACAGCAGTGATAACATTTGTCTCATGGAGTTGCCGTGGGGCTCACAGGTAATAACCCGTATGAAGCGCTCAGCACCGAGTAACATCTCAGTAAATGGGGTTGTAATGCTGAGCCACAGCCAGAGCCCGGGTGATAACACCAGCAGCAAAGGCTGATGTGTAGCGGTCTCAGCCTGGCTGTCATCAGGCCCATTTCCCTCATCAATAGCTCATTACTGGGTTGTCAAGTCACAGATGCTGTAAGCCACACGCCATCACTCCGAATAATAGCAATTATTGCAGGCCTTGAGTGTAAAGCATTGCAGAGCCTGTACCCTCTGTTCCTGAGAGAGGTGCCCACTGGAGGGGGTGGTGAGGAATAGGGTCACTGCCTGCTAGAGGGGGTGGTACGGAGCATGGGGCACTGCCCTCCGGAGGGGATGATGAGAAGAAGAGGCACTGCCCGCAGGAGGGGGTGTGAGGAGCAGGGGCACTGCCCATGAAGATTGTCTCTCACCCTAACAGTCCAGTCCAGTTTGTCTCATGAGATTCCAAGCATTCTGCCATGTGTCCCAAAGTTTAACAAAGCACGCGTTCCTGTTTCTCACTTCCTGATGTACCGCCTCTCCTTAGACAGCCGGACACACACAGCTGTGCTCCCAAGAGCCTTTTTCCACTCCCACCTTCCTTTTTAGTTAATCGCCAGCATCTAAAAATTGGTAGATTTCACCCACATTCAGATTCAAAACTTGGGAAACAGGGAGACCTGGCCATTCCCACATGTCTGCTGGCAGCAGCTGAGTGGTGGCTGGTTCCACAGGTAGGACACTGCCCTCGCTCGCAGGCTCCACCACCTGACATGGCCCTGTCCTTGGTCTTCTCTTGGGTTCTCTGCCTGGACTCTGATGATAACCGGCACAATTGATGTTCCTGCTGCCACGGGGAAGGAGCACAGCTCAGAGACTGGCTGCTCATGTCGGACATCCCACGGACTCATGCTCCCTCGGGGTCTGACTTGAAGTTGCCATATAGAGAGTATGCATGCCAGCCATTAGGATATTTGCCGTCATGCAGAATAATGACTAAGTGACAGGTACAACCTTTTCCAGCAGTGAACCACGCCAGCCACTGAGCAATGAAGTGGGTTCATTAAACCGTGGATGAAACCAAGATAGGCAAGGACTAGGGCACACATGCCCTGCCCGGATGCTCAATGGTTACAGCATCAGCCCACAGACTAAAGGGTTGTGGTTCAAGCCCTAGCCCTAGTTTGGGTGTGTATGGGAGGCACCTGATTGTCTCTCTCATGACAATGTTTCTCCCTCTCTTTTTCTCTCTCTCCACTCTCTCTTCCTCTCTCCCTTCCACTCTCTCTACAAAATCAATGGAAGAAAAATATCTTGGGCACACGTATTTCTAGCCACTGCTGCCTGAGAATTACATCGATACCCCAATGATATAAAGTACATTAAAATTGTACTTTAAATATTCCTGATTGTGGGGTGGGGTTCAGAGAGAGAGAAACTAAGAAAGCGTGAAATGTTTTCTATGGCATGCCTTCAGTTATTTTCAACTAGTTTTTTACCAAAATTATTAAAAAAAAAAAACACACAACACAACCAAACCACCCAGGTTTCAGTAAGATGAGCTATGCAAGCCAACCAAGTGGCCAGAGAGAGGCTGAACAGAGCTCCAAAGTCAATGGAGGTTCTTTGCTCTCCAGCAACAAAAGCTGCCATCAGAACCCAAAAATAAAAGAGTGTTTCACTGGCGGTGCATTGGTGCTCATGGAATTGATGGGAAGCTGGAAATGAATATAGATATAAGTAAGCAGCCAGTAGTTCCTGTGGGTAGAAATGTGATCAATTCCAGGGCCCAAGAATCAGAGACTTCTTATACCTCACAGGGAGCCACACTGGCATAGATGAGGCCAGTCCTTTTTAGCTATTGGGTCATCCTATATAATAAAAGGCTAATATGCAAATTGACCAAACAGCAGAATGACCATTCGCTATGATGTGCACTGACCACCAGGTGGTAGACGCTCAATACAGGAGCTGCCCCCTAGTGGTCAGTGTGTTTCCACAGTGGGAGTACCCCTCAGCCAGAAGCCAGACTCACAGCTGGTGAGCACAGTGGCAGTGGTAGGAGCCTCTCCTGCCTCTGCAGCAGCACTGAGGATGTCTGACTGCTGGCTTAGGCCCACTCCCCGAGGGATCCTGGAATTTTGTGCGCTGGGCCTCTAGTTCTGTATAAGATCCTATTCCAGAGAGGGAGCTTACCAATTAGCCAAGCTTAGGTCACGGGAAACTGGGTTGCACACCAGTGTGTAAGCACTATAACTAGCAATCTTTGTTTTCAGCACCAAGGACAGAGTTTGAGACAAAGCAGATGCTCAGTGAGTATTTATGAGATGGACCAATGTAGGAATGACAGATGTTTTCCTCTTTGACTAGAGTTAAATAGAGTATCTGGAAAACTAGCCTCAAAAGCCCAAAGCCAGTTGGAGAAGAGATAACTTTCCAAAAGGAAATCAGGATGACGTTGCTAAGAGGAGTAAGTGGGCGCGGGCAGCCAATGGAGTGGGCACGCAGGGAGATGCCTTTGCATTCCCAGCAAGGCTTATATAACACACACGGGAAACACCAGATCGCTCCTGTATTTCCCACTTCAACAGAGCGGCAGGGAGCCAGGGTCCAAATGCACCAAAGTCTACCCTGTTTTCTTATACACACAATGGTAGGCAGATTTGGGGTGCTGTTGACTGGTGACCCGAAGTCCCATGTCCCCTGTTCTGGTTCTGATGGGGAAGGCTGCCTGCTGGTGCCAGCCCCACCCTGAGTGCTTCCCTGAGGTGCAGGCACTTCTCCTCCAAGAACACGCCACATGCACAAGAGGCTGTTCCAGGAGAAGCAAGCTTGCACATCCCACTCAAAGGGGCAAAGGCAAGGATGGATGCGAGGAGCCTCCGACTTCCTGCTCTCCCTCTAAGGACTCCCTTTAAGGATCCAGGGGAGAATGCCCCTGGGAGTGGGGTGGCCAGGAAGTCTCTGACCATGAAGCAGCCTTAGTTCAGTTGGCAATGAAGCCACGTCCTTCTTATGCTGATCTGACGGATCATTGTTTTTACGGTCCAGCCCACTCACTGCCAGCTGGTCATATACAGTTTAGCTCCTAATTGTAAGTCTTCCTGTGAGGGCCTCAGAGCGTGAGCCCCACCCAGGCCGCAGACTTTGAAAGGCCTTCCAAGGGGCAGCAAGAGCAGCTCACTCTCCAGCCCCCGCCCCAGCCACAGCTGGAGACTTCTGTGGGATTTCTGTGGTACTTGGGTTGGAAGCGTGGATGCTGAGTATTTGGGTGAACTTGTTTGGAGAAGAAGGAGGACAATATGCCCTCAGAGAGATCTGAGGGCCCGTGCATCTAATCTGACTACATGCATTTTGTTTCAGCCTTCATAGGATTAACTTTTTCAAATACTATTTTTCTATAAAATAAGGAAGCTTTCCATTCAAATCTGGATTTCCAACTAGTCTTGAGGCCAGGTACAGTCTCATGGTCCTAGGCCTGTTTCCCATGAGGCAGTGGGCTTGGGGCTGGCCAAGTGGTGGCAGTTCCCTTGGCCAGGGCCTAGGCTGCCCACTAAGCTCTGGTGATAACACAGTGTGTGTGTGGGGGGCAGTGGGAAGCACTGTGTTGGGACGTGAGTATGCAACTTCAGGCCTACAGTTTTACTTCTACTCAAATGTGCCTAGATCTTAACATGCTCCAAGTCTCTCCCTGCTCTTCGGACATGGCTAATAACCATTAGGGCTACATGGGGGGAGGGGTGGGTAACTTGGAGTGGCTGGAGGATGCTGGGACCCAGAGCCAGGACTCTGTGCTGGGGGGAAAGGCCACCACACCTTGGCTTCCTGCTTTCCGGTGTGTAAGCAGTTTGGCTTCTAGAGAAGGCCCACGTCACCTCATTACATGATATGCCAGATCGTAAAAAGCCTTGCATACCACGCTAAGGGTTGATATGGAAACAGTAGGTCTGAAAACACCAAAGCACCCGAGTCCTGAGTTCCGCGGGCACAGAGTGGGTCCCCGTGTGCAGGGCTGCCTGTCTCTCCAGCTCCCAGGTCAGAGTCCCCTGCTCCCCGCAGAGCCCTACATGCCCTGTCAAGGCCCTCTTGCTTTGGGGGTCACACAGAAGCACATTCATTAAAAAACAAATACAAAATCTTTATAGTTTCATATCTTTTGACCCCTAGTCTTTTTTTTTTGGTGAATTTATGTCACAGATATTAGAGTATGTGACCATGACATATGCATGACCTGCTTCACTAGCTGGAGAGGATGACTGCCAGTGGGGAGAGAGGCAGAACCAGCAAAGGCCCAGCCCCAGATCCCCCAGGGACAGGGAAGACCAGGCCTATGGCTGACGCAGAGTGCAGCCAGGCAAACAGCAGGTGCTGAGGGCTTCTAACGTGCTTCCTCCATTAGAAATAGCTGACTTTCACTTATTCTTATTCTTATGTCAGGTGGATATTTTAGGAGGTGACAACTTCCAGGAGGGGGCGGCCTGGGCCCATGGGGAGGGAAATGCACTCTGCATTGCACATCGCCCTGTAGTGGTGGCTGATGGCATCGGGTGTCTAAGTGCTATTTGTTATCTATCTATCTATCTATCTATCTATCTATCTATCTATCTTCTAATCTATCATCTAGCTAATCTATAATATATCTTATCTATCATCTATCTATCTCTCATCTATCTAATTTATCATCTATCTTATCTATCATCTATCTATATATCTATCTATCATCTATCTATCTATCTATCTATCTATCTATCTATCTATTAGATTTGGGATACAGTATACATAAGAGAATAGAGCAGGGGGCTGTGTGCCCTTAATTCTGAGCTTTCCTTCTGGAGGCGGCTTCATTCCTTTTAAGAAAAGGTCCCCCAGTCCAGCCCAGTGACGCCCCACAGAGCAGTCTTTTTCCAGGAGTCACCAGTTCTGTCCAGCTAGCAGCTCACCTGGCTTCTGTGGAGACTGAGACTCTTTTCGTAGCTGCTGTTCGAGGAGGCTCTCAGGTGCGACATGGTGCCAGGGAGCTGGGGAGAGTGGGCAGAGCCAGCTCTGTGCCTCCCTCCTCACCTCACTTTGCTGACCCTTCCTCTTCCTCCTACCAAATGCACATGACGAATCTGTCCTTTCCACGTGGAGAGCTGCCCAAGCCCTAAACAGTGGGGATAAAACTACCTCAGAGAACTGGGTCCCTCTGCAGCCTCCAAAGGGCAGGTGACATCCCCAGCCCCACACTGAGGACCGAGGCAGAGTGAGGTGGGTGAGTGGGACCACGTGTGAGACCAGGAAGGACTGTAGAGGATCATGGAAGACATGCAGCCAAAGGCAGAAGGAATTCAGGGAGAGGGAAGCTAAGGCACAGGAGCTCCCAGGATGAGAGAGGCCTCTAGAGCAGCCAGAAGCTCATTGTGGCTGGGCACAGGGGAGATAGGACAAGTAGCAGGGGTGCAATTGGCTAATTCTCTAAGGAATGTAGACTTTATTCTGAGAAAGTCTGATTCCTAGAAGGTTTCTAAAATAAGAGAATATGATCTAGTTTTATTTGGCAGGAGTATAGGATATAGTTACTAATACAAATCCTCTTTTGAGCTCAAGATGATAAATCCCAAGGAAGGTGGTGGCAGGGTGAGGGCAGGTCAGAAAGGGTTTTGTGACTTAAAATCAAATAGCTTGGCGAGGAGGCAGATGAAGGAGAAGGAGGAATGTCTGCAATGGCTGAGTGAAAGGTGACTTAGATCCAGGGGATAGAGCACACAACTGGAAGAGAATGCACACATTTGGGAGGGAAAACCCACAACTGGAAGAAAGAACATGCAGCTGGAAGAGAGGGCACACAGCTGGAAGAGTGGCTTTTGACCTTGAAGTTTTAAATCTTTGTATTTCACTCATAGTAAGTTGTTTGTGTGTGAATATCCTCTGATTTCATGAATTTACTTGACCAAACATTTATCAAGTCCTCACACTGGGACATTAGACAACAAATTGTACAAAACGTGAAGACAAGGCAGTCTTTGGAATTGAGTATTTTACATCTTGGCTCCTGATCTTTCTCCTCCAACAGAACCAGCCAAGATATTCCCTCTCTTCTAAAGAATAATTGAAGCATCTATAACAACTAACCAGAAATAACATTGTCCGTGGAAGGTTAGTTTCAAGCCTTCTCGGTCAGGACTTTCCTCATGTACCTGCCAGTACAACACCTGTGCCTCCATGGGGTTACCAGGAAAGACAGCACGGAGATCACTGGGTTATGCATGCATTGTTCCTCAAAGATGGCAAGACTCGCAAGGCTCACAGCTGCTGAGTGGGGAGCACTTTCACTGGGTGGCAAGCGGCTCACCCAAGCAACGTGGGAATTGGGGATTCACGGGGGTAAGAGGGGGAGAGAGAAAGGAGGGGTGGCTACCCACAGGAAGCCTGGCTTCCCTCTCAGCAGTGGGTCCTGCTCAGTGGCTCCCTGGCGATATGTGTCACTGTGTCCCTGCTGGGATGTGGGGTGGGATGTGGATGTGCAGTCCTGGGGAGGGCAGTTCCTCCTGGTGACAGGTTCCTGGAACCGGCTGACTCCGAGGCTGCTTTCTTTGCTCCAGCAGGATCCAACAAGCTGAAGGTGTGGGGTGGGAGTGGGGGCTGGGGAGGAGAGTCACTCTGCTGCTTTCTCTGCACCTCTCTTCCTGTCCAGGTGCCAGCAGGCCTCGTCCTTCTAGGAGTTCAAGCTCTGGGTTCTCACAAGGCTGGTTTAATGGATCTAAGCCTCAGAACTGGACCACGCATGATATGATCTGCCGTGTGCCCCTTGCTGGCTCCCTTTCCTCTCTCCAGCCCTTCCACTGCCTGCTGGCACCTTTCCCAGGGGCTCCCATGGTCCTCAGATCTCTGCCTTCCTGCCTGAGTGGGCTGTCCCAGGAAATCATGTGTTTTCAGATGGTGGGTCTGTATGAAGAGAGGCCAGAACACTCATGTCAGGCTCAGCTTCTTGTCTGAGTTCTGTTCAGTATTTTGCTTGGGGCGGTGGGCGCACAATGCAGGGAGCAGATGTTTTGTTGAGTCATACACTTGAAATCTGTTTGGTTTTGTGGACCAATGTCACCCCAATACATTCAATAAAGGAAGAAAGAAATCACACATTCTTTCAGATTACATTACCGTTATCACTGATGTATATAATAAAGAGGTAATATGCAAATTGACCCTCACACCCTTACAAGATGGCTGCCTATGACCAGGCCGGCAGGGGGGTTAGTGAGGGACAACCAAACGACTGAACAAGCAGGCTGTGTGGGGGTGACCAGGCTTGCGGGGGCTGAGGGGGGGGGGAGCAGCTGAGGGTGACCAGGCCAGCAGGGGAGGGATAGTTAGGGCATCCAGGCTGGCAGAGGGGGGCAGTTGAGGGCAACCAGTCTGGTAGGAGGGGTAGTAAGAGGTGATCAGGGTAGCAAGGGGAGGGGAGGAGCAGTTAGGAGCAACCAAGCTGGCAGGAAAGGAGCAATTGAGGGTGACCAGGCTGGCAGGAGGGGCAGTTGGGGGTGATTAGGCTGGCAGGGGGGGGCAGTTAGGAGCCACCAGGCCAGCAAGGAGGAGGCAGTTGTGGGCTACCTGGCTGGCAGCTGGGGTCAGTTCAGGGCAACCAGGCAGGCAGGCAGGTGAGCGATTAGGAACCAGGAGTTCCAGATTAGAGAGGGTGCAGGCTGGGTTGAGGGGACCTTCCCATGCACAAATTTCATGCACCAGGCCTCTAGTCCTATATAATAAAGAGGTAATACATGAATTGATCTTCGCACCCTCACAAGATGGCTGCTGATGACCAGGCCTGCAGGGGGGTTAGTGAGGGACAACCAAATGACTGAACAAGCAGGCTGCATGGGGTGACCAGGCCAGCAGGAGGGTTGGTGAGGGGGTGAGGGACAACCAAACAACTGAACAGTAGACTGCGTGGGGTGACTAGGCCAGCAGGGACGGGGGGGGGGGGGCAGTAAGGGTTGACCAGGCAGTAAAGCAGGTGAGCGATTAGGAACCAGTGGTCCAGGATTGTGAGAGGGATGTCTGACTGCTGGTCAGGCCTAAACCAGCAATCAGACATCCCCCAAGGGGTTTTGGATTGGAGAGGGTGCAGGATGGGCTGAAGGGACACTCTCCCCCGCCCCCCCCCCTTGCACAAATTTCATGCACCGAGCCTCTAGTCTAGAAATATTTACATAAGACACAGCTTTAACATAATAGTGGTTATTAGACAGTGCTAGATCTTTTATTGAATACTAGAGGCTTGGTGCATGAATTCGTGCACAGGAAGGGTCTAGCCAGGCTGCCCCAATCGGGGCCAATCAGGTTGGGATGGCTGGGGAGTGGAGACACGGGAGATTTGCTAGCTGACCCTGCCCTGGAATGAGGTGGGGGCCGATTGGGGGCAGGGCCGACTGGGGGAGGGGCCACAAGTGGGTGTTGGGCTGGCCCTATCCTGATTGGGCGGGGGGGTGGGGGGGGAAGGTGATTGGGGAGGTCGATTGGGGGTGGAGCTTGCCTGAGGGAGGGGCCATGGGCAGTTGGCCAGCCCTGCCCCATGGTCGAACTCCCAGTTGAGGGAACAATTTGCATATTAACCTTTTACTATATAGGATGTTAAAGAATCACATATATTACCATATTAAGATGTATGCTAACGTTTAAGACAAATAAAAAAAACAAAACACTTGTTGACCCTCTGTGCTCTGCCAGGCCCTGCCCTAAGTGCGGGCTATAACAGGGTGGATGCTGTGGCCCCGTGGAGCCCGGTCTGGCCCTTCCAGCTGCCGCAGGTGCTAGGCTCACGTGTGCCTCACATCTGGCCCTGTCTGGGTAACTCTGAGAGTTTAGATAACCTATCCAAGGCGAGTGAAACAGCGGTGATAACAGTGACCCCCTACTGAGAAGTGGATGCGCATCTGGCACTGCCAAGTGCTTTACCAGCATCATCTCCACAGCCAGGTGCTCTTAGGGTTTGGATCTCACAGATGAAGAAACTGGGCACAGACAGGGGAGTGACACCGAGGCCAATGCCACCCAGCCCTATTGGGTGCAGCAAAACAAACTTGCAACCTATGAAAAAAAAAAAAAGAAAAAAGAAAAAAAAAGGCAGTTTGAATCAATGCAGGTCTTCTCACTACAGGAGCACAAAGAGCGTTCACCACTGGACTCATGGGAAAGCCTCTTGCAATCCCACCCCTGTCCTTTCACTCAGGATTTCACACATTATCAGCATGGCCTTTCCCCTGGGTCCTGCACCTCCCTAGCCTCCTCCATCGCGCCGTCTCCCTCCCTTCCTCCACTCTCCCTGCCCCCACCCCATCCACCCCAGCCTCTTTTCTCCTGGAAACAGCTCAGTGCCTTTTCTAATGAAAATCCATCAAGCCTTTGGGCTTTATCCCACTCTCCTCTCTGTGCCAAAAGCCCCAAACCGATGGCTCACAGGCTGTATTCAGCCATCAGGTGTGTTTTATGTTTGGCCAAGACAATTTCAAAAACAATTCTAGACAACAGTGACAAATGGGCGGCTTTCACACCGGCTCCCAAATGCTGAAATGCCTTTGCCTTGTTTCCGGGATCTCAGCAGAGCAGACCTGCAGCCCAGGCGGCCAGTCCACCCTCCGTACCCCTCGCCCCTTCACTCGCCTCGCTGTCTCCTCACCCCCGGGCTTGGTGCCATTCACTCTGGGCTCCAGGTCGCCTTAAAGATGGGACTAAGAGGTAGAGAAGACATTGCATGTCCTAGGACCCATTTTTTACTCTGGGTGCAAACGGTGATCCTCATGGATTGAAGATCAAGGGTCTTTGATGAAGGACCCTCACTGGCTGCTCCTTTACGTATTCCGGTGGGCACTTGAGTTTATGCCTGAGCAGGTCAGCAGCATCCCACCCACCGGTCAGCAGCACCCCCAACCTTCCCCAGCCCATGTCAGCAGCAGAGGCCCATTGACCAGACAGACAGGAAACGTGATCAGCAGGAGGAAGGCAGGAGAGAAGGAGCTGTGATCACAGGTTCCTGTTTCCTGCCACTCCAGTTGCAGCTTTCGACCCCACATAGACAAATGTAACCAGCAAGCCAGCAAACAGCCCCTTCGGCACAGAAGCCGCAGGCCGTTAAATGCTGTAGTTGGTGTTGAAACTACGTGAACGGACCCCTTGGACAGCCAACGCCGGGCTTCCTGCAGCAAAAGGCTTCTCAAGGAGCTTGTATCCGTTTACTGCCAAGCGTTGCGTGCCGAGCGGAAACCTAATCAGATTTCAGCAGAGATTTCAGGAGGCCCCGTCGCAGGGCTTAACAACAACTGCGAGCTGTTACTTTTAGTACATTTTCAATTTGACTTTACGGCCCGAGTTGTGTTCAAGTTAAAAGTTAAAAATTGGTAGAGGAGGAGAGCAAAGACTTTGGCTGAAACTTCAGTTGAATTCCACTGTTGCTCACTCTGAGCTTTTGCACTGCGAGCAAGTGGCTTCCCTAATGTGTGCTCAGCGACACACGCTCTAGAGCACGCATGTCAAACTTGCAGCCTGCAGGCTGCATGCAGCCCACAACGAATATTTTTGGGGCCCCACCAATATAACAGTATATAGAAAACTTTCTAATAAGAATTTTATAACTCAATTTTTACAATATCCTGTTGTACATAATTATTAACAACGAACTACAATGTTCACTAATGACTGATTACTATAATCGTGTTGCATGCACTTCCCTTACATGCCTTACACACAGGCGCACCATTTCTCTCCACTAATACTGGCAGCGAATATTTTAGCAGCCGATGCCACGACATTAGTCTTGGACTGACTTGTTTGGTGTGCACAAAAGGAAATATTTTGCTTTCAAACAACAAAAATAATAGGTTTATTTGTGTTATGCTGATTAATTTGTACAGGCATTCAGTGTCTGGTAAGTAAATGTTCAAGAAAAAAATATTAATTTTTATTAAAATGTTTTATTATATTAGGTTAATGATGACTCATTTATTTCAGTCCTTTGTATTCAGCATGTCTCTATCGGAATAAACCTACATTTCTATGAATATTGAAACTTTTTGTGTGTGTGTGTGTGCGTGTGTGTGGCCACATACATTTTCACCTTGTTTATTTGGCCCATGTTAGCCTTCGAGTCTGACATGCTTGCTCTAAACTTTAGAGTCTAAAGGAAGTGATGCTACTGCAGGGCGGCTGCAGCAGGCCTGGATGGCGCAGGGCCTGGCGTACGGCAGGACGCCCGAGGTGCGAGAGGCTGTATGTGACGGTAACGCCACTCAAACCAGCTTCACTTACTGGCTTGCCTGACCGGGAAGTTCAAGAGTATATTGGCTAAGGGTGGGGGGCTGAGTCTAGGGGTGCTTGAGTCCTGGGACTCAACCCCTCTCCATAGGGTTCTGTTTTCTTCCGGGCTTGACTTCATTCTTCATTGCCCCATGAGGGGTGAATAATACAGCATAAGAATAAGAAATACAGTGGGCATCCTCACCAAAACCACACAGAACAGGCAAGGCCAAGCTTATGATTTCCAGTTGACAAATAGGGAAACTGAGGCTCTGTATTCGTTTCCCGTTGCTGCTGCAATATATCACCATAAACTTAGTGGCTTTAAACCACAGACGTTGTTATCCTGCAGATTTGGAGGCCGGAAGACCAAAGTGAATGTCACTGGGCTAAAGGCCAATCGCCCTCAGTGCTGCCCCTCCCGGAGGCCCTAGGGAAAACCTATTGGCTGCGGTTTCCAGCCAGAGAGGTGCCTGCATCCCTCTGCCAGTGGCCCCTCATTGTCAGAGCCAGCACCCGTCCCTGCCGCCTCCTTCCTTCCTTTGTAAGGTCCCCGTGATTGCGTTGGGCCCGCCCCAATAGTCCAGGAAAACCTCTCCATCTCAGATCCCAAATGTAACCCCACCTGCCAGTCCCTTTGCCAGGCCTCGGGTATTGGTCAGGGCCCTCCCTGCAGAGGCTTCTACTAGTGAAGGTGGAAGCCCCCTGGTGGCCCCTTAAGTTAGTAGCTGAGTCCCAGCTGGAACCAAGGTGAATGGCTCTAAATGCCCATGACTGCCAGGTCCTGTCAGCCTCAGGCGGGCTCGGAGCCTGGAGTCCTCACCTGCACATGGAGGCGTGGTACCCGGAGGCGGGGACACTGTGACAGTGCTAGCATAGCTGACAGGGCAGACAGTCAGTGACGTTAGTGCTCCCGTTCCTCAGCTATGAACAAGCAGGTGCCCTGGATGCGGGCCCAGGGAACGCTGGGGAAGAGCCAGCTTCTGGGGGATAAGACCTTCAGAGTCTGAGTCAGCCCTGTGCCCGTGAAGAGTGTGAACTCGTGGGAGGGCCAGTTCCTCCCTCATAAGTGAAGGCAGTAGTACGCCCCTCGCAGCAGGAGCAGCAGGCGTCTGCCCTGCCCAGTGCTTGCACCCCAATAAATACCCCTCTCACACAGAGCTCTCCCTGCCCCTCCACCCTTTCTCCTCTCCCTCTTCCTGCCTTTCTGGCTCCTCTTCCCTCTCCCCCTTCCCATTGGCCTCCTTCCTCCCTCCTTTCTCGCCTGGACGTGAGACCTCTGCTTAAGAGCAATTGATCAGTTTCTGGTTTCTGGTGCCGGTGCTCGGTCCCCTCCACGGTGTCACAGCGCCACTGCCTCGCACTCATCAGCTTCTCAGTGGGCAATCTAAATGCTAATGATCCTGCCACCCTGCCTCACCCGCTACTGGTGCCACCGAGCCCCGGAATGACCGGCACAGGCAGACAGGATGCCTCTCCCGCCCTCTCACCCGGACTGGGCTCGAATCCTAACCCTCTACAGGTACAGAAGGGGGGCCTTGGCGGGGAGCCCCAAGCACCTCCTCTCCAGCAGGTCCCTATCTCCGGAGCTGGCTGATGCCCACCCCGATCACCTCATTCCCTTTCATGCACTGGCAGTTCTCAGGCTGATACTGAGAGTGCAATATGCTTGCCAGTAATGATGTCTTATTGGAGTGTAAAGATTTTCCCATTTCACTGCTTTATCCTGAATTTAAAGTATTTCAAAATTCACTTATGGGAGAGGACCAGCAGCCGAAAATAAACTGGTGCCTTCTAAGGTGTTATCTCTGAAATGGGAGATGGGATGGGTTGCGGGCGGGGCAGAATCCATCACTGAGCGTTTCCATCACTTGGACCAGGTGGCGTCTTCTCCTCGGCGTCCCAGTCCTGCATCCCAGTCCTGCATCCTGTCCTGGTCCTGCATCCTGCATCCCGGTCTCCTCAGGGAACACTTGCCTTTGCAGTTCCTTCTGCTTAGCACGCTGTTCCCCACATCACAGCCTGGCTTCCTGCCCTCCCCCTTGTTCAGGACTCCCCGGAGTGCCACCTTCTCGGAGAGGTGCCCTCAGTATCCTAGCCAGTACCCCGTGTGTGCGTGAGCCGCCATCCAGACTTCTCCAAAGGGGCTTTTGGAGAAATGTTTGACATTCATAACCACCCCAGATGTCAAAAGGAATAGAATTGTTTTTCCTTGTATTACTGAAAACACTAGAAAATTCTTGAAAAGCAGGAAAGAGACCCATGATATTACCATCCATGCAGAGCCAGTATTTCCACGTTAATGCCTTTCTTTAGGGCTTTTTTATGCATAGTGGTTTTTTTTTTTAACGTAATTATATCCATTCTCTATGTGCAATTATTATCTTGGTGTTTTAGTGACTATTATATCATAAGCATTTCCACATGGCACAGTCTCTGTGAGCACTGCATTTTATGGCTTCGTAATGTGAGGATTATGGCATGGATTATTTAACCAAACATTTAAATTTAAAAACATTTATCTCCTCGCTTATTCTGTAGTGATGATAATCCTTTTGCAAACTCACCCCTCCCACAGCCCAGCCCACCACCAGGATTTCTCGCTTTATTAAGTGATGCCCTCCGATATGTAATTACCGGATCAAAGAGGGTAGCTGGTTTTGAAGGCGTTCAATAGACATTTACCAATTCCCGGGTGACAATGCTGTGCCCGCTTACGCTGGGATCTGCAGTGAAATACCCACGTGGCTGCACTGGGGCCTGCCCATTATCATTTTAAAGGCCGGTAATTGGGAAGGCTGGAGGCTGCTGTTTCTGTTTGCCTGGCTGTGGTTAGCAGTGATATTGAAACGTTTCCCGTGTTTGTTAAATAGTAGCATTTCCTCTTTGGGGAGCTGTCTGTGCATGTCTGTTCCCCAGTCGTCTCCTGGCGGTTTGTTTTTCTTAGAGGCTGATATTAATTCAAATGTTTAAACACACCGTTCCTGGGGCTGCATGTGCTTGGATGCAGCTCCCTGTCTGTTGTTTCCCTTTTAAGTCTGATTACACTTTTTCTGTAGAGAAGATTTAAACATTTTGTAATCACATCTGCCCATCTTCTTCTTTGTGAATTTTAAAATATTTTCTACATCTAAACACTCCTTTTCTCCCCCGAAGCTTGATAAATATTCATTCCTATTTTCTTATAGTTGGTTTATGCTTTGATTAAAGAGATAACTCTTTGCTCTAACTGGGAATTGTTTCAGTGCATAACATTGAAGAGCCTTTTCACGTGGCTAACCTTGTGTCTCAGTAAAATTCATTCATAACCTTATTTTTCCTTCTTTATCATATATCGAAACGTCACATGACCGGGAGCAGACTCTAAGCTGTCTGTCCTGTGGAAGTTTAAGGAGAGACAGGGACCACGTTAAGGAGGGACAGCTGGGATGGAGCGCCTTCCTCTCGCTCCTGCCTCGGGGTAGGAAGCCGGTTCAGAGATGGCAGGGGTGACGGAGATTGCCCCACAGACACAGAATGCCAGTCCAGGGGGCCTCAAGTCCTCCCACACTGATCTCTGACTCTTTTAAATTCCTCATATTTCAGTTTTATCGAGGTACCATTGCCATACACAACTGTGAATATGTAATGTGAGCACCACCATGATCTGATACATACACTGTGAACGGATCCCTTGTCTAGCCAGCGCACCGTCAGCATGCATACTGATTTTGGTGAGAACATCTAAGTTCCACTCTCCCAGCAAATGTCAATTCTACAGCAGTGTCATCATCCGTGGTCACCAAATGTCACGTTAGATCCTCAGAACTTACCTTAGACCAAAGTTTGAATCTTTTACCAGCCACTCCCTACCCCCCAACCCCCACCCCGACCCGCCAGCTCCTACCACCACTTTCTATTCTCTGTTTCTACGAGTTTGACTGTTGTTGTTTTTTTAGATTCCACACCATGCATTATTTGTCTTTCCCTATCTGGCTTATTTCATGCAGTATGATGTCCTACCTAAAGGTTCATCAAAGATGTTGCAACTGGTAGGATTCCCTTCTTTCTCATGTGTGCGACATGCTGCTGAGTCAGCTTCAATTCCTGGCCACCCACGAATGAGTGATGTCCACCGTGTCCTGCCCTCAACAGCCCTACTCGGCTCCTGTCCACTCGGATGGCATCTTTCAATTCACCTCACCTTTGCTCTTTGTCTTTCCTGCTGCCTCCTATTCCCCAGCAGTATTGTCTTTCTCAGAGAACCTTCTCCTCACACCGGGCCCGAAGTAGGACAAGTTCCATTTTGTCATTGTTGCCTTCAGACTTCATTTGCTTCCGAACCCACTTGTTCATCTTTCTGGGGTCTGGGACATGCACAGAGCTGTCCTCCACCCCCATGTGTCAGGTGAACAATCTTTTCCCACCAGCCTCTTCCCTGCCCAGCTTTCTCATCTGTGCATGGTGATTGGGACTGTGAGGGTGTGGACAAGCTCGGCCTCTTCTCCAATGACACGCCCTTGCTCTTGATGACCTCCCTCTTCCCCCATGGCTGCCCTTCTGAGCCTCAGCCTTCTCCTGAGGTCTTGGCTGCAATCTCCACGTGAGTTAATGACCGAACCCAGGTCAGCAGACTCTCTAACAATTTCGCCGTCTTCACTGTCTAGGTTAAAGCTGTGTGCTTCTCTGTAGTCATGATCTGTGTCTTGATGTTCAAGTGCAGTCCTGTGTTGGCACTTCCTTCTCTCACTTTCATCAGAAGGCGTTTCAAATCATCGCTGCTTCCTGCCGGTGAGACGGTGCCACCTGCAGATCTTGTTATTGACATTTCTTCCACCGGATTCACTTCTCCTTCCCCAGAGTCTAGCCCAGGTTTTCAAACAGTATGTTCAGCATATAGACTCAGCAACTCCAGAGGTGAGGCGTACCCCTGTCTGACCCTTTGCCTGTTAGACACCTTCCGCCTCCGTATTCTGTCCTGACAGTGGCTTCCTGCCCACAATCCAGGTTTCACATCAGGACAGTCAGGTGCTGAGGCACCCCCATTCCTTTCAGAGCAAATCGTAACTTTTCATCACCAACACAGTCAAAGGCTTTACCGCATCTGGAAGCCATAGACTAACCTTCTTATGAAATCCTCTGGAGCACATCCGTATCTGACAGGTGCTCACAATTAGGTCCGAGTGCCTCTTCACCTCTGAATCCAGATTGAACTTCTGGCATTTCTTGCTCCATCTGAGGTAGAAGCTCAAAGTCACTTTGAACATCGCTCTCCTTGCGTGGGAAAGTGGAGCAATGGTCCTGTAGTGACTGTGCTTTGTGACACCCCCTTTCTGGAAGACTGGGATGTATAGTGATGCTTCCAGAGAGAAGCAGAGATGGCTTTATAGGCCATCTTCTTGTTTCTCACATTTGTTGACAGTCTTGTTAGAGTTTTGACAGATCTAGGCTCTGTGGCTTGAAATCTATCATTGTCTTGCCTCCTCCTGGGATTTATTTATTCCCAATACTTTCAGAACAGCGTCCATTTCTCTTTCTAAAATTACAGGTTCTTCCCCACAGGAACCTTCTTCAAAGGCGCCTGGCATCCTGTGCTTCCATAGAGATTTTCATTATACTTTCCCATCTTTCCTCTCTTCTCTCCCTGTCAGTCATTCGGCATTCCCAGTCCAGGTCTAATTTCCCTTTCGCTTCTTGAATTTTCTAATAGAGGCCTCATTTCTTCTTTTTTTGTGGTTCCCTTTTATATTCTTAGGTTGAGCATTGTCAGAGTTCTCTGTATCTCTAGGACCGTGGTTGGCAAATTGCGGCTTACGAGCCACATGCGTCTCTTTGGCCCGTTGAGTGTGGCTCTTCCACAAAACACCATGACCTGGGTGAGTTTATTTTGAAGAAATGGCATTAGAAGAAGTTTAAGTTTAAAAAATTTGGCTCTCAAAAGAAATTTCAATGGTTGTACTGTTGATATTTGGCTCTGTTGACGAATGAGTTTCCTGACCACTGGGCTAGGAGATAGTCCCTGGAAAACTGGAGGCTTCTAACCTGGCTTTTGTCACCTTTTACAAACGTCTCTCTCCTGTCTAACAATGTTCAGTTTTCTTCTGTTATCCATCTGGATTTTTCTTTCCTTTTTACTTCCAGCATTATCTTGTCACTTCTTTTTCCAGAAATGTGTCCTTATTGTTGAAAGATGCCACCTTCCCTCTCCCACTCACCCCCCCAATCCAATTCCCCACCCTCCTGCCCAGGCCTTCACCATACTGTTATAATTTGTGTCCTTGGTTATGCACATAAGTTCTTTGGTTAGCTTTATAATATTGCTACTTTCAGTATACAGCTCTTGTTCTAAGTCAATGAAACTTAACTGTGTAAATCTGTTTTTCTGTGGACTTTGACTCTATCAGAAATGTTATTTATGTTATATTCGGCACCATGATTCTTTTAAGGATCTTCTTTAGCTTTAATCTAGTGTTTGATAATAACAGCTCATGTGCAGTTCTTCATCATGGCTGATTAGTATCACATTGTATATATACCATGTCTTTATCCATTCATCCTTAGATGGCCACTGAGGTGGTTTTCATATCTTTGTATTTTGAATAATCCTGTAATGACCATCTCTTAGGGAAGATGATTTCATTTCTTTGGATACAAACCCAGAGTGGAATTGCTGGATCATATGATAGTCCTATTTGTAATTTTTAAAGAAACTTCCATACTGTTTTGCACAGTGGCTGCACCAATTTAGAATTCCACCAACAATGCACTGGAGTTCCCTTTTCTCCTTACTCTCACCAGCACTAGTTATCTCTTATTTATTTTTATTTTTTGGTGACAGCCATTCTATGAGATGGGAGATATCAATTGCGGGTTTGGTTTGCATTTTCCTGATAATTCATAATGTTGCACTCATCTTCATTTACCTACTGTCTGTCTGCTCTCTGACTCCTGAGGATGATTTGTGTCAGCTTTTCTTCTGCCATCCAGCCTGACTTCCACTCTTATTGCTCCGAGTTTGGAGGGGAGCTTAGCAATGAGGATGACCTCCCAGAGGTGAGCTTTCCCCTGGCCAACCAGGGCCGGCCCCTTCACTAGCTTTTCTCCCATCGACCTCTCCCTGAAGCTCGCCCCCTCCCCGAGCCAGGCAGACACCTTGCCTTCGGGGGTACTCACTGACATTTGCTTTCTTTCTCAGACTTCATTTCTTCCTGGTATGAGACAGATGTCCCTCCCAAGGTCAAAATCTTATACTTAAAACCTCAGAATACATCTACTTCCTTCCAGACCTGACAATTTCCAGATTTTTGTTATTTTTGATTTTCCTCCTGTAATCTCAGGGGGGAATAGGAAGAGCTAAATTAGGGGTGTATCAATCCCTGATAGAAAGGGGGCCCTAGGAGCTGCTCCATAAGAGCTACCAGGCCATCTGCAATGACACTATCCTGGGAGTTAAGGAGCAATGCTCTGTATTCCTGCGGCCACTGCACTGGGCAAACAGAGCACAGGAATGAACTCTCCACTGCACCTGCAGGCCCTTGAACTTGTCGTCCTCTCATCCAGCTTCCAAAGCTGCTCTTCCCATTTAGAAATTTGAAAATGTAGAGTTCAGATTCTAAAGGGCAATCTTTCAACACCCATCAGACAAGTCTGTCACGATGGACCAGGTCTCGGCAGATACCAGATAGTAAACTTGTGTGGGGCAGGATTCATCAGCCACTTACCTACTCATTCATTCCTTCACTCACTCACTCACTTACTCACTCACTCAATCAATCACTCGACAAATACCCATCAGGTTCCTCCTCTGTGGCAAGCTTCATTCTTATCTTAGGAAGTTGGGATTCAGTGGTGAAATCAACCCAGTCTAGTGGAGGAGGCATGCTAGCCAAAGGGAGGAGACAGGTAATGAGAACACTACGTCATCTTCTACTCCTTATTTTTCAACCATCTGCATTGATGCTTATGGATGAAGTGTGGGCATCAATTCTGATTTGTGGTGTATGGGTGATCAGCAGATACCTTCACACGGCTGCATGCCAGAAGTGATGTGGGAGTGTGTTCTGTAGCTCTTTCGTACGGTAAATGCTCTGCTCGCCACCGCCTCTTGAGAGGGAATGGCTCCACACCCACTGGGAAGCTGTACGGGAGGCATTTTGCTAATAAACAACCAAACAACAGATAACTACCCAGGGGTTCTCCCCACATGGGATCAGAGAAACTGGAGGCCTTCAGGGGAGGGCGGAATTTTTGCTTGTATACCCGGAACAGGTCAGCCTGTTTGAAGACAGACATTCCCCCTTTTCTCCTCAGGGCTTAACAAAGGAGAGCAGGTGTCTCAGCATTTATACAAGGGGGTTCAATATTCATTACAGATACTTTATGTGCTTCATGGACGGTTGGAAAATTCTTAATTGTAAACCACAGTCTCTTGACTTCTTAATTTGACTCAGCGAATCCATGCTTAGCCACAGCCCATTATTGGCCCTCGCGGTGTTGGGCATGGAGTGGCCCCGAGTGATTTTTAATGACGCACTGTGACAGATTCTGAGACACGAGACGCTGCCATTAGCTTTAAGGAGACACAAGGCATTGCCATTAGCTTTAAGGGGAACATAATTTAGGGCAGAAGACAGTTATGTGAGCAGCAGATGTTAATGCAATCGTGGCCGATGTTTACTGAGTGCTGGCTGTGTTTCAGGCGCCATGCTGAACACGTGCTCACTGCCTCCTGCAGGTCTCCAGTGAGCGCTGCAGTGGGCACGGTGGCTTCTGCTGAGGGAGGACACAAATGCCAGAGAGGCCCCCAGAGCTCTGGCCACGCTGCAATCTGAGCCCAAGCCTCTGTGGTCCCAGTGGCCCTGCCTGAGCACCATGCTTGCACCTCGCCGCGGTGCCTGCTGCCTCCAGGTACGAATGATGTATCAGAGACAGGACGGGGAGGCCCCGGTCCCTGGAGAAGGAGCTGGAGAGCATGCACCGGGGAAGTCCCACTCGCAGCTTGAAGGTTTCCAGAGCGGGTGAGCCGTCGGTTGAGATGAAATATGTGAGAAACTGCACATCACATCACATCATTTTGCAACTAGTTAGTATGGCTTTGACCTGATGCCTCATCCTGGAAACAGCAAGGTCATCCACTGCACTGACCCCTCCATCTCCGGGTGACAGGAGAGCTTGGCCTCCATCCAGCTCCGCTCTCTGATCAGTGGCTGAGGCTGTCCCGACCATCAGACCTTTCTCATCTGGAATCTGGGGGGCCCTCTACTTTGGGCCTCCCTGTCTCTGTTTCTATGGTTACGTCATGCTGGGCAGTGCTGTCTTCAGGCTGAGCCACCACCTGTGTTGCTGACATACCCATACTGGGAAGCAGATGCAGCCGGCTTCCTCTCAGAATCCGCCGCCAGCCTCCCCTGCGATCCCGCTGTGTGGATGCTCGGTCCTTGGCTCCAGAGAGCCCCAGTGGTAGCTCTTCACCCCCTTCTACCGAGCAGGTCACCCTCCTGGTCCATGAGGTCCGAAAGGTTGGGGACCGCTGACACAGCCAGGGCCTGCTGGCTGCTTGAGGGCATGTGGTCAGAGCAGACACCAGGCCGGAGGACGCACCTGCTGGCACTATGCTATGGTGTGTGACACAGCTGGGCGTGGGCGAGGCTGCCACTGGCTTCCCTGGCCAGGGGGTGCATCCCCGAGGGCCTGGCAGCAGGCTGTTGGAAAGCTGTGTGACTCCAGGAAAGAAGCTGGGACATCCTTTATTTGGGTTTCACTTTATAACTGTTCAACACGTGGTATATGGGCCTTCATTTCACTCTTGTCCTCAGCTGCACAGCTCTACCCTCGTCTTTCAAAAACGGAATCCAGTCTGGTCACTTTTTACTTTCTGCCAGGGAAGGGAGCTTTGTGGCATGGGGGATTGGTTTCTGGCATTTAAGCCGCCTGCTGTTACAGTGCACTGGCAGCTGGTAGGCCTGCCACACGCGGCTCAAGAAGTCGCAGGGACACCCATGCTTCGCTGCATCAGTTGGTTAAGGGTAGGTCACTAATCCAGCCTACATGGGGGGAGGGAGTCACACAGACAGAACATCAGGAGGGGGCGGTCCTCGCAGGCTATGGACCACAGACATACTACCAAACAGATCATTTAGCACAAATGCCAAACATTAAGGAGGGGAACCCTGTGGACATGAGACTCCGGGGTAATTGCAGCCCGTGTAACTATCTACGCCACGCGCAGCGCTGTTCTGTTCCCCAGTGAGCAGGCAAACCTGGGCACCGGGCTCCTTTGTTTAGGGTGTGGGTACGTGGTCGGTTCAGGTCCCAGCTCTGCCTGTATGAGTGTGTGGTCTGAGCAGATTGCTCCTCGCTCCTGAGCCTGGGTGTCTGGCGTGTAAAACGGCACAAGAGTTCCGTCTCCCTCCAGCACCTGGAAGGGGGTGAGTGCGGCCTCGGGCACAGGAGCAGGCACAGCACCCTGCACAGTGAGGGCTTCTGAGATGCCGTGTCCTCTGTGCTGACATGGGAGAGGGCAGGGGGCAGTGCAAGTTAACTGAAGTCAGAAAGAGAAGTTGGGGCCTGTGTGCTGCCCATGGAGCTCTGCTGACGGAGACCCTGGCCAAAGAGGATCCCTCCAAGGACTGATCGGGAGCTGCTCCCCGCCCTGCTCCCTGAGAAATGGGAAATGGGCTGCACCACGGGCTTGGCACAGTTACAGCTCACCCAGCACTTTCCCACTCTCTGCCCCACCAGCAACTGTCCATCCAAACTCAGGCACCGGACTCCCTTCCTTCTCTCGGGAGGAGTCGCTCTGCTGTGGAGCCCGCCTCCTCGGTCCCCCTGCCTCACCTGGAAGGAGCGATGGCAGCTCTGCCTGTGTGGCAGGTCCCTCCACCTCACAGCTTTGATAATAAACTCTTCCACTTCCAACTCAGTGCTGACACGTCTTTGAATTCTTTCCTTTGAGAAGCCAAGAGCCTCACCCCCTCTTATCCCCCTGATTCAGGGCTGAGCCCCCAGCCTCACCACCCCCCACCCCCCCACACACACCTCCCCGGCCTCAGTGGCAGGAAGGCCTCCCGGGCCACAGACATGTGACACATGCCCTCACTGGAGGAAGCACTTCACCTCACTCATATATTTTAATCCATTTAATCTTCACAGCCCAGCCCAGGAGGTAAGAACTTATTACCCCCAATTCACAAATAGCAAGACTCACACAACCCAGGGAGGCTGAAGGGTCTAAATGACATCAGACAGCAGTTCAGCAGTATGGGCCGCTGCCCGCCCAGGTCCCCAGCTCTGCACCTGCTGCTGCCAGCACCGAGCCTGGGTTCTGTGCTCAGGACTCCAGCTATGCTCAACCCCAAGTTACATGCAAGGGTGTGTGGTCTGTGAGTGGAAGCACTCTGGGCCCACTGGAGGTTTCCTCCCCCAGGACTCTGGTCAGAAATTATTTCACTGGCTGCTGTTCCTCACTGTTTGGCTTTGCAGACTGGAAAAGCCTTCAGTGAGGGCTCCACTCAGCCCTCTGGGACCACAGGTGAGCCGGGGTGGGTGGGTCCCCTTCAGCCTGGCTGTGGCAGAAGTGCTATTCCACAGGGCCTCCCAGGGTGGCTCCTTCCATGTCCATTCATCCTATTCTCCGATCCCGCAATCTAATGAGGTCTTTCCTATGCCTTTGGAGAGTACTCTGACCCCGTGGAGTCCCCTGTTAGCTGGAATTTAGCACTGAAGGGAGCAGGAAAGAACTGGAGGGAAGGGACCAGGAGGTCAACCCCGCACACTGAGGAGGCTCTGCTGCTGTGGCTCCATGGCGGCCAGCCCCACTCTGCCTTTCCCAGATTCCACATTGGGTGTCTCCTCAGGAGCCTAGCTATAGGCAAAACTGGGCTGGAACCTCGCCCCCAGCTGACCTTTCCTCCCCTAGAATATTGCTAGTCATGGGGTTTAGACCCATGATCTTTCATATCACTGTTCATGGGGTTTGGATCCTCCCCTGACCTTCCTCCCTGGCCTGTCACTAGTCCTGCGGTTTAGACCCCTTAGAGGAGGAACAGGGGCGGGGAAGTAGCCTTATAGACTCTCTTTCTTGCGTGACGACTGCATTAAGCATTAAGCTCTCAGGACAATGAAGTTGGGACCTGCATCAAATTATCTTAGGAACAGAGCCTCGGATCTGTTGACCACAAAGACAGAATTTTGTCCAACTAGAGAGATGACATCTAGGCTTCAGCTGGGTTTCAGCTTCAGGCCCAGAAAAGCAGCAAGGCCAGGCAGGGCATCTAGACCCTCTTCAATGACTAATGACTCATTGGTTGGCACCAACCGATCAGTGGAACACGAGACAGAAGAAGAGAGCATGCCTAATCACAGAGATCAGGCCCTAGGCAAGTTTGGCGATTTCTTCCAGATTCACCATTTACAGTCTATTCCAGATCTCTCTCCCCCCACCCCCACCGTCCCCAGCAACTGATAATGCTGAGGTTCCTAGTGGACCCCCAGTGAGTTTTGGTTAAGGGGCGAGGCTGAACCGAGTTTAGGTGTTGAGGACAAAAAAGGAACCACAGACTAAACGTGACAAGCTCAGGGAGGCCTGCGTGGTGGCTTATGAACTCAGACCTAAGTAACCACAAAGGATGGTCTGAAATTAAAGCTAAAAGCAAGTCATGGTGTTAGTCATGTCCTAGGTCCATCTTTACCTTCACTGAGCCTGTCTCTTGTCTTTTTGCATCTATGACAACATGCCTTTGGAATGTCGGAGCAATTGCCATTTCCAGACCCCTCAGGCACCATCTCTCACCAGAGCAGAGACACAGAGCCGTTCATTGCTATCATGTTGCCCCCACACCAGCTCCATGTGTGTAAACGTTGACTGTGAACTGTCCTGTGCCCACCAAGTAAAAGAAGCATGTGTCTCTGCTTTACTTTTTACCCAATCCCAGCAATGTATCACCAGCTTTGCTGTCTCCTGCCTCCCCAATCTATCTCCAATGAACTTTACGTATCCCCCTTGGTCTTCCCTTTTGATTATAAAATAAGCAGCAAAACTACATTTTCTGGAGTAATTTTTCAATCTATTGAGATTTCGCTTCCCAGCAATTGTCCTCAGTTTGGTTCAAATAAACTGATTACTTTCTCCGCAGGTCTGAACGTTCCTCACATCCACAGAGTGGAGGGTGCCCCTGACCACGCCCGGAGGAGTCAGGGGCTTACATTTCGGTAACATCACTGTTCCCGGTAAAATTACATTTTGACTATTATTCTATGACACAAAAACCCTCCAGGAGTCCTTTTAAAAGTTACAATAAGAGGAGACTATAGACCTGGGATGCAGAGAAGATAAAATGAGCCATTTAAGAGCCTTCCTTTCTGAGCAAAATGGGCCAATGAATACTTTTTATATCACTAACCTGGAAAGCAAACCTGTGGCTGATGTGATGGGCAGAGAGGAGACTGAGCCTGGAATGTGGTGGAGGAGGTGAGCAATGCTCAAGCAGGACTGGTCAGTGAGCTTGTGGAGTGGAGCATCTATTGGGTCTGCTACCAACTGGATCCCAGTGAGAGCTCTCCGGGGACACCCAGTGGCTGTCAGTCCCCGGATGAAGCTGTGTGAGGCTCTGGTGCCTTTGGCCGGTTTCGAAGAGCAGATGTCCCCAGCATAGCTCAGCTTCATTTCCATACCAGCAGCCCATACCCTGCCCTAGGCAACCTCCCTTTGGGGCCTCTGCTCCCCCAGGACCTGCAGTGCCCTGGGGCCCATGAGGATGAAAGGGATCTGCAGGGGCTTCTGAAACTGAGTTTGAGCAGAGAATAAATAAACCAACCATCTCATCCTACGCTTTCTCATTGCTAACGTGGAACCTCTCAGTCCTGCTGTTTGCTAGGACAGTATAAAGAATCTTATATTCATTCATGTAAAATATTTATCAAGAGTCTACTTTGGGTAGCTGACGTTTTTAGGTCCTGAGATGGAGCAGTGAGCATAACAGACGAGCTTCTGTCTTCGTATTGAATATATTCCGGTGGGAGACAGGAAATAAGCAACTATACCAATAAATAAATAAAATATCAGCGAGCTAAAAAGTTATGAGGAAAGCAGTACAGGGTAACCTGAGATTCAAGAAGAACGGAGCACAAGCAACAATAGAAAAATAGATAAATTGGACTTTATCAAAATTTAAAACTTTTGTGTTGCCATGGAAGTGATGCAGAGGAAAAGATAAATACCCCCCCCCCCCTTTTTTTTAAGGGCCAAGGATCAGAATAGATATTTTCCCAAAGAAAATATACAAATGATCAATAAGCACATGAAAAGTTGTTCAACATCATTAGCCATCAGTCAAATGCAAGTCAAAACTACCATACGACACCACTTCACACGTGCTAGGCTGGCTGTAATAAAGAAGACAGATGATGACAAGTGCAGGCAAGGATGCTGCTGATGAGAATGTAAAATGATGCAGCTCCCCAAAACTTAAACATGGAGTTACTGTAAGACCCAGCAGTTCCATTCGATGTATATAATCAAGAGAAATGAAAACATATGCCCACACAAAAGCGTGTATGTGAATGTTCATAGCAGCATCATTCACAGTACTCTAAAGTGGAAACAAACCAGATGTTCACCAACTGGTGAATGGATAAATAAAAGCAGCACATCTACACCATGGAATATTATGTGGCAATAAAAAGGAATGAAGTGCTGACTCATGCTGTACAACGTGGATGAACCTTGAAAACACCATGCTGGTGAAAGAAGCCAGGTGCCAAAAGGCCCACATTGTATAATTGCATTGACATGGAATGTCCAGAAGAGGCAGTCTCCTGAGACAGAAAGCAGATTAGTGGTCACCAGGGATAGAGGGTGGAGGTGGGGAGTGACTGCTAATGGGTACAGGGTTTTTTAGGGGGGGGTGATAAACATGTTCTAAAACTGATTGTGGTAAGAATAGCACAACTTTGTGAATATATTAAAATCATTGACAATACCAAAAAATAGGTAAAATGTGTGGTATGTGAATAGATATTTTATTAAAAGAAGGAAGAGGAGGAAGGGATGAGGGAGGGAGGGAAAGTACTGGCCTCTGCCACCAGCCACAGAGGAATTAATGATTTAGGAGAGGCATTCTGCGCAGAGAGAACAAATAATGGAAGTACCCTATCTTTTCTCCAATATTTTATCTATACTAATAATAGAGGAATATGCAAATTGTCCAGGACACCATCACAGTAACAACTGATCAGCAGGCTGCGTGTGCAGCAAGCAGGGGTGGGTGAGGACTTGTAGCATCGGGGGCAGGGCCGTGGCAGGGGCCTCCACATGCCTGCACCAGGGGCAGGCCTGATCAGCAGCCACCATGGCTGCTGCAAGGGCCAGAGAAAGAGGCAGGGGCTGATCAGCAGCCCCCGAGGCTTCAGCACCATGAGTCCAGGTGAGGGCTCATGCAGGAGGCAACTAATAGATGTGTCCCTCTCACATTGATGTATATCTTTGCCTTTCCCTCTCTCCTCCATGTTCTTTAAAAAAAATCAATGGGAAAATATCCTCAGGGAGGATAAGAAAGAAAGAAAGAAAGAAAGAAAGAAAGAAAGAAAGAAAGAAAGAAAGAAAGAAAGGAAGGAAGGAAGAAAAAAGGAAGGAAGGAAGGAAGAAAAAAAGAAAGAAAGAAAGAAAGAAAGAAAGAAAGAAAGAAAGAAAGAAAGAAAGAAAGAAAGAAAAAGAAAGAAAGAAAGAAAGGAAGAAAGAAAAGAAAAGGAGAGAAAGAAAGGTCATATACAATGAAAGAGACATCTTGAAAATGCCTAAAGAAGTTGTCATTTTTTTTTTTGTGGTGAAGGGACTGGAGTCCATGTTGATGAAAACACCTTGGCTACTGTGAGGGCCGAGGGCTGGCAGTGGCAGTGGCAGCAGCAGCGGGGTGATGGGGGTGGCACCTTCCCCTGATCAGCCCGGTGGCCTCCCACAGAGGGAAGCCAGACTGTGGCTTAGGCCCGTTCCTACTGGGCAGGGGACCTAAGCCATCAGTAGCACATCCCCTGAGGGCTCTCAGACTGTCTGAGGGACCCTCTCAGTGCATGACGTTTTGTGCACCAGGCCTCTAGTGGTATAATAAGAAGACTATGGGTTTGGTGCAGGCACATCACACTTACCATTTACCATGTCTACCTTCCTCTAAATCTTTTTAAGCTTCATTTGTAACTTATTGTGCTAATAGGCCTACGGCATTGATGTGCCTGGGCCCCTGTAAACATCTCTGGGGGGTGGTACTCTCCTCCTTTCACAGGAAGTGGAGGACCAGGGGCCTTTCAGTACCACACTGCATTGCAGGGATGGCCCGGGGGACACACCACCTCCTTGGTCTCATGCATCTCATTTACAGAATGGGGATAATATCTCTACATGCTGGTACTGTAGTTTGGGAACCCATGTGTGTCTAGCAATACTACAATATATCATTTTAAATTGACTGTATGGGGGTAACATTGGTTAATAAAATTATGTAGGTTTCATCATCTGTATTTTGTACTGTGTGTTCACCACCCCAAGTCAAGTCCCCTTCCATCACCATTTATGGCCCCTTTACTCTCTTCTACCTCTGTCCACCCCTTTCCCTCTGGCAATCGCCATCCTGTTTCCTGTGTTCAGGAGTCTTACTATTTTTTTTAGTTTGGTTAATCCCTTCACCCATCTCACTTAGCCCCAACCCCTACTCAAGAGCTGTCAGTCTGTTCTCTGTATCCATGAGTCTGTCTCCATTTTGTTAGTTTATTTTGTTCATTAGATTCCACATATATGTGAAATCATATGGCACTCATCTTTCTCTACCTGGCTTATTTCACTTAGCATAATAATTTCCAGTCCCATCCATGCTGTCGCAAAAGGTACAAGTTCCTTTTTTCTTATGGCTGGGTAGTATTCTATTGTGTTTACAATTATTTTAGACTTTTTTTTTTTTTTAAAGTTTTACTTTAACTTCACAGCACACAAAACTATGTTTGGTACGCATAGTGGGTTGAATAATGGACACAATATGTTCAAATTCCAATATCCAGGCCGTGGGAATGTTGGAAAAAGGTCTTTGTAGATGTAAATAAGTTAAAGATCTGTGGTGAACTCATTCTGAATTACCCATGTGGGACCCGTATCCAATGACACACACCTTTATATAAGACAGGAGAGGAGGAGAGGCAGGCACCATGAGAAGGCACGTGAAAACAAAGCAGGGGTTGAGCTGTGCGTGCACAAGCTGAAGCAGTGGGAGCTGGAAGAGGGAAGGAAGGGTTCTACTCCGGAGCCATCAGAGTGGGGCTCAAACAGCACCCTGCCTGGTCTCTGGAACTCGGAGAGACTTACAGCAACATATTTCTGTTGCCATAAGCTTCCCAGTTTGTGATCATCTGTTATGGCAGCCACAGGAAACTAATATAGCCCTTAGTAGATGGTGCATAAATAAATATTGATTAATTGAGATGTTAACAGCAAAGGCCACCAGGACATGAAAGGAAGGAAAGGATTGTAATTAGTAACTCTGAACACCCACTCTACACAAGACGCTGTCCTGGGTACTTTCACAGCTATCACCTTCCACCAACAGGGCAAATCAGGATGGCTGCCTGCGTGGACTTCAGAGTCAGAGCCAAGTTCAAGCTCTGCTCCCGTCACTATTACATGTGACACCAGGCCATCAGCATAACTATCAACATAACCTGTGCAGTTTCCTTAACTGCAAAAAGGGGTTGTGAAGAGCAATGAGCAGTAGAGTTAATGTTTAAGATAAACCATTTATCTGAATAAATAAGCAGCAGCCTGAAGGACTAACAGTCCCACCGAAGGTGAGCTCTGCACAGGCTCTCAGCAGTTGGACTGTGACCAGCCCACACACGGTCTTCTTCAAGTTTGTTTTGTTTTCTGGGCTTCCTGACTAACTTCAGGTCTTTCACCCAAAGTGGAAACTTTTCAGCTACTATTTATTCAAATAATTTTCTATCCATTAAAATTGCTTCAGAAACTATGTATATATATTAGATATCTAGATTTCCCCCCACAGATCCTTATACATTTTTTTTCCTGCTATGTTTCTTTCCAGTCTTCATTCTGTATAATTTCTATGGATCTCCCTTCAAGTTTATTTTTACTGGCTTTCCTGTGTCATCTCCATTCTGCTATTAACACAGTCCAAGACATTTTAAATTGCAGAACTGTATTTTTAGTTCTAAAATTTCCAGTTGGTCCTTTTTATATTTCCTATTTCTCTGGAGATACTCTATATTTTATTTCTTATGAGCATATCTTTCTTTACCTTGTAGAGCATGGTTTTACTGTTTTAAAGTCTTTGATCATTTTAACATTGCGACATCTCAGGGTTGGCCTCTGTTGATTGTCTTTTTTCTTGAGAATGGGTCATATTTTCTTTATTCTTCATACGTTGGCTAGTTTTGGGATGCATCCTGGACATTGTGAATTCTATGCTGTGAGTTCTGTTATATTCCCCTGGCGCATGTTGATGTTTATAACCTGCATTAACTTGGTGAGGAGGCTGTTACTCAAGCCTCAGTTTCACTGTTTTATACTTAGCTAGGGCTGCTGGCAATAGCCAGACACTTGGGCGGAATCTGGACACAGAATTGAGGGCTCCCCTTCTAGATTCTCCCCCTTTTCTGAGAGTGCCTCCTCATTCTTTAGCAGCCATAGTTGTTCCAGGTTCCATCCTTCTGCTCCTTAGGTCAGAAAATAAGTGGGGTTTTTTTTGTTGTTGTTTTTTGTTTGTTTTTATGGTTTTAGATTCCCTAAATCATCAGGGCAAGGCCCCCCAAATGACATGGTTGACGCCCCTCCTCTCTTGCCTTTGTTCACACTACAGTCCCCGCAGGTGGTTGCATGGGGTGTTTTTGCCCAGAGAGTACAGCTGTTACCCGTAGGAGGGTCAGTCTGCTGGAGCTTGCCCCTTTATCCGGGGAGTAGAATGCTGCATTAGGAATTGGTAGGAAATGTAAGAAGACTTAGATAATGTCTGGCCCAAAGGAATCCTCAACAATAATCACTGTTTTTATCATAAACTGAGTGAGGTAAGCACTATTATTCCTATTATCATTATTCCTATTATTATTATTATTATTATTGGTGAGGAATCAGGGAAGTTAAGGAACTTAGCCAGTATCTTACAGTTAGTAATTGGAGCTTGATCAAACAGAGTGAGTTTCAATTTGGAGTTTTGGCTGGATATTTCCAACCCTGTACTGCCTTGAATTTTGAATGACCTTAAATGACCCTGAAACCTAAGCTTCACTGAATTCCATCTGGAAATGGGGATTCACAATTGTGCTTCTGAGCTCCTGCTGCTGCTCCTGGTGAGGAGGAATGGACTTGAAGAAGTGACTGGAGTGTCAGGTTCCACTTCCCTTGAGAGCAGACATGCAAACCCAGGCCTCTAGGAGGCCACCTTGAAGACACTCAGCTCCTCCCTTTGCTAACGAGGCGGCACTGATCAGTCACCTTCCCTTCCAGTCTTAGTTTCTTCCCCTGCAAATTGGATATCCTGACTCCTAACCCCCAGACTGGGAGAGAATGCAGCGAGAAAGCTGGCTTCTACAGGCCTTTCTCTCCTGCAAATGACCGGAAACAGAATGAAACGAGCTCTTGGAGCACTGCGCTCGTACACAGTCCAAAGAGAGAGGAAGCCACGTCATGGGCACAGAAAAGGCCAGGAGCTTCTCTCTGTGTTTGCCCCAGTGCAGTTCTTTTTTCCAGAAGGCAGGGAGGGGAGCTCCCACGGCCACAGAGGCCAGACCCAGATGACCAGTTTTGTCCATGGCCTCCTCCCTGCGCACACACCACCTCTCCCTCCCAGAGCAGCCTCGGGCTTCTGCACATCTGTAGCAGCCAGCAAGGCTGCACATGGTTCCAAAAAGTGGCTTATTATTCATTGATGCTTCATTTTTATTTTTTATTTTCTCCTCCTGTCCTGCCCCAGGGAAGGAGGAATCCTCACACCCAGTACTAGGTTCTCTCTACTGCAAAGAACAAGAAAAAAATGGTAACAAATTATCTAACTCTACAACTTAAAGAGTTAGAAAAAGAGCAACAAGAAAAGCCCACTTCTAGGCTCTCCATGCAAAGAAGAGTTTGTGGTCCTTCAGTCTCTCCTGGGATCAGCCTGCATAAACAGAACCATGGGTTTATCACCTTTGCACTTACATTTGGAAATCTTGGTTCATCTCGGGCTTATCACAGAGGTTTGATGATCCCCATTTAATGAATAAGGAAACTGAGTCAGGAGGTGGGGACTTGAGAGAGTCCCCCAGCTTCTCAGTGCAGAGCATCGAGGCCATGGGGAGGTAGATGGCTGCGGCTCAGTGGACATCACTTCTCCAGCCTCTGTCTCTGTTTTCACCTGTAATTTCTCAGCTGCAGTCCCAAAGGACTTAATCTTTCATTTTCTCAGAGATTTTCTCCTTGGGACTTTTTTGTCTGGGAGTTGGAGGGTGAGGAGCAGATATGTGCATCCATTGCAGTGTGGAGATGACACATAAGAATGGACGGACACTAGCCTGCGTGTCAGGTCTGTGTGTGCTCACCATTTCATTGCCAGAAGTGGTGCTTTTCCCCACAGCATCACAGCTGCCTCCTTCCCAGCACAACCTTCCCGGCCGCCCAGGTGCCCAGGGACCACATAAACAAGGGGACACAGAGCAGCCAGGCAGGCAGGGCCCCTGGGAGTTGTTGGAAGGCCTTATCTGGAGGCCTCAGCCACACAGTTTGGGGACAGCTGTGCAGATGAGGGAGGTGCTATGCGTTTGGAGAATGACGTTATTTGGCTGGAGTGGTGGCATGTGACGTGAGTGGCAGATGTCTGTTTTTGCACCGGGCATCACACCCTGGTGTCTCTTGGTTTCCAAGCAGACATGTGGAGAGAGATGAGTCTGAGGCAACACCACTTCCCTGTGTAGGAGAGATGACATTATTCTGAGTGGGTGCATCCTGCCAGGAGGGGCTCTGCACCTAAAGCTAGTTCCCACCTCTGCTTCTCTGCAAACCTTACAATTTTTCTCCCTGACCTCATTGTCCACGGCAGCTCAGTTGCTCATCTCCGGGCTTCCACGTGAGTCTGTGGGACAGAAGCTGCCCTCTGCGCTGCGGCATCAGCCCTGGTCTGGTCCTGACACCCCAGGGAGGGATCTTTTGGACAGAGCTGCATCCACAAAGGAGAGTGGCCAATGAGAAGCAGATGCTATTGCAACCTCTCGTTGGGGCACATGCTCTGTATCCAGCACACATCTTCCACCTGCTGGGCTGCAGCGCATGGCCAGCCTGATGGCTCACAGTCACTCCTTGGAGTTTTCAGTGTCTGACCCGTGAGATAAAACTCCCCAAACATGGTCCGTGCGAAGGGAGAGCAGTGTGCTGGAGAATCTCAGAGACACAAAGAGTGAACTGGCTTTTTTGGCCTCACAGACACTAACGAAGGAGAAAGGCCGCCCACACCTGTGACCCCATCATGCATGGCCTCTGCTCTTGGAAAACACCACCCAGTCGGTATCCTGGACTTAGGCCACACATGGTGAGCACTTCTCCCTTCTGAGGAAGACTGAGGCTGGACAAAAGGGAGTGTCTGCGCTTGCTTCTCACTGGAGCAAGCGTTTCACCCCACACTCTGACCCCCCCTTGTCAGGTCCCCATTGACACCACTGAGAGTCAGGAGGAGTCTGCACAAGCCGAGCTCGGAGTGAGAGCTCCGTGGGGAGACATGAGGGGTGTCCCCAGTGAGAGCACCAGAGGCTGCCAAGTGAAAGGGAGCGGAGGAGGCGCCCACCTCTCCTTCCTCCCGCTCACACAGGTGTGCACGCACTGCACTGGTGTTCACTGGGCAGCCACTCCATGAAGACACTGTACTAGGATTTGTAGATGACACCGAGATAAGTGAATAACACATGACTCTGGCCCTAAGAGAGGCCACGAGGGAAACCCGGAAAAACCTCACGTGTGTTCAGTACATGACCATTTTTGATTGAGTGGCCTTTCCCCCCCAAGAGTTCCTATAAAACATAGGAAACCATCAAGAAGAATTTCAAAGTTGGCAATAATGAAACAGCATCCAGGATGCAGTGTCTGAAAAAGAAACCTTCACACACAGGGCTTGTTCCAACCGCCCACTTTGCAAAAGAGTTCGGAAGAAGTAGGTCAGTTTGCAGAGTGAGCTGCCATAGACTCCGCCAGCAGCTGCCTTCGCTGGAGCCTGTGTTTGCTAAGGGAGATCACAGATGGGACCTCTTTAGAATATTTCATAGAGTGATGCCTGCTACTGAATTTTTAAAAGATTGTTTTACTAGATGTTTCCATACTGACTTACTGAGAAATAGGTCGCTTCTCCTACAAAAATCTGATGACATCTGATTGCATGTGCAAACTTTCTTTTCCATGTTACCATGGGACTTTCAGGAAAACCTACTCTGCAGCCACTGAAGAATCAGCTACATAAACCCGGGTGCAGGGTTGGTCAGCTGTAGAGGACACGGCTTCTCCTCCCATGGTGGTCCGCTGGCTTGTTAAATGTATGGTCATAGCAGAACAGAAAATCCTGCCTATTTTCCTTTTTCCTGGTAGAGAAGGCCATCATCTAAAATAGGAGCTGGAAAGCTATAGCCCGAGACCACAACCTGTTTTTGTAAATAAAGTTTTATTGGCCACATCCACACTCTCCCATTTCCGTACTGTCTACAGCGGCTTTCGGGCTACAGTGGAGAGCTGAATAGTTGTGACAGAGACTCCAAGGCCTGCAAAGCCTAAAACACTCACATCTGGTTTTTCATAGAGAACCTTTGCTACCTTAATGGAGAAGGCTCAATAATTCAGATGTGTCTCTGGCTCCTGGGATGGCTGGACTTCCAGAATATGCCTAGGGATGGAGGGAAGAATAGTGTGGGCTGACAACTCAAATTTGCTTCTTCCTTTTCGTGTCTTCTTTTAAAATAAATTATTGATCTCAGAGAGAAAGGGAGAGGGAAAGAGATAGAGAAACATCAATGATGAGAGAGAATCATTGCTCGGCTGCCTCCTGCATGCCCCACAACTGGGAATGTGCTCTGGCCGGGAATTGAACTGTGACCCCTGGTTCATAGGTGGATACTCAAGCACTGAGCCATGTTTGCTGGGCTGCCTCTCCCTTTTCCATCTGAAGTGCTATAAAGACGCTAGAGGGTATCAAATCTGCTTCATCTGCGGAGGACGTATTTTTATCTTGTTGAAGGTATAGGTGAAATAAGACAGGCCCATAAATAACCACCATATAAAGACCAAAGTTGTAAGAGAGAGACAGAGAGGATACTCTGGGAGCTCAGTGTGGGAGAACTACTGAGACTTAGGGGAACAGAGAAAGTGTTACAGGAAAAAAGGCATTCGATCCAGGCTTTGGAACATGGGGAGAATCTGAACTAGAACCCTGTGAAAGGGGTCAAAATCACAGATCACATGTGGGAAAGCCATCCCGGTGTTGGGCTTCTACTTCCACCTCTCCGTGCATCCCGGGGAAATGCAGGAATCTTCTGCTAAGTCACAGGCATGGCAAATAGAGACCCAAAGCCAGAGTCCAACTCTCCGCCCACTTCTCCCCGATTTCAAGGTCTTACCTAAGATGACCCAAGGGGTATGGAAACAGACCTGCAGGGAAGGTAGGGGAGGTGGAATGTGTTCACCACACACTTTGGGAGTGTCTCTGAGAGTGAGAGAGCGAGCTGGCTAGGCAAGGGATACGGCAGCTGGTGGAACATCACTCCTGGGAGGGACGAGCAGGGGCGGGTTGACTGAGTAAAGAGGATCCTTCACCCCCTTGGGGGCATCATCCCATCCACTGAGGCCCCAGGGAGCAACAGGCAAAGTAAGAGTGAACTCACTCTCTTCCTGAACTGGACGTCCATCTTTTCTGCCCCGGTGCCAGGGCTCCTGGAGCTTGCACCGTCGGCTCCCCTGGTGCTCAGGTCTCAGACTTGGACTGACTTCCACCACCAGCTCTCCTGGGTCTCCAATTATGACAGTATATTGTGCAACTTCTCAGCTTTCATCTCCTTCTGTATATTTACATCTATCCAGGGGCTCTGTTTCTTTGGAGAACCCTCTTACAGGAAGGCTGCAGAGGCCAGAACAAGAGGATGGGAGGTGAGAACAGCCAATATGCACTGCTCCTCCTATGTGGAGGGCCGCATGGGGGACAGGGGAGGCATGGTGCCTATGTAATAAAAGGCTAGTATGCAAATTGTCCCCTCAACAGGGAATTCGATCAGGGGTGGGGCCAGCTGGCCAACTGCCTGTGGTCCCTCCCCCTGGCCGACCTGGCCCAATCTGCCTCGATTGGGGTTGGCTGAAAGGACCCCACCTGTGCACAAATTTGTGTACTGGCCTCTATTATAAAATAAAGTGGTGCCCAGCTCAGTAGCTTTACCAAATACAAAGGAAAAGCCAGTGTTGCTCAGTGGTTGAGCATCAATCTATGAACCAGGAGGTCATGATTTGATTCCCAGTCAGGGCACATGTCTGGGTTGTAGGCTTGATCCCCAGTGTGGTATATGCAGGAGGCAGCCGATCAGTGACTCTCTCATCACTGATGTTTCTATATCTCTCTCCCTCTCTGAAATCAGTAAAAATATTTTTTAAAAACCACACAAAACAAACAAACAAACAAACAAACAAACAAAGGAAAAATCAGGCAGAGACTTCCTGTAGCACCTGGATTCCTATTCAACCCCACCTGGGAGCTCAGTCTGGAGGCTCCATAACTGATTATGAAAGCACAATCCTGTTAGGGCGGCATCCGGGAAAGAGAGAAAACCCCTCGCACTGCCTTACACAGATATTAGGCAAGAAAAGAACTAACTTCAAAGCTTCTGAAAAGCAGGAAACAGAAACCAACCTGTGTCCCATGTAAAGCTATTTCAACATAGAGGAGGAAAGGAAATAAGGATCAAAAAGAGGTATCTTAGGAAAATAGAAGTACATTCCAGATAACGTGTTTCCCACTCTCTGTGAAGAGGTAGCAGCCACAGCCCGTGCAGCTGGGCTGAGGAGCTGCAGCCTGGGATGAAAGGGAATAGGAGGAAGACAGTAACGGCAGTGCGGGATTTTAAATTACATTTAAATTACGTTTAGAAAACGAGCTAGTAGTGTGTGTCATAAACGGGGAAGCTCTAGAATGCAGACTACAAAGAAAGGCAATGAAGCCACGAGTGAGGATGTCACAGCCTGTGTCTGGAGGACAGAGGATGGAGAGTCATGATAGGCAGAATTGGTATTGCGAGAATGAGAGAGGAATAAACATTATATGATAATCAAAGGCAAAACTGAGTATAACCCGCTGGATGAAGAAAGAACCAAACCTACTGGTGTACAGGGTTCAACTATTATAGTTGTGGGCAAATATAACAGAAAGAAACACTCGGGTATATCCATACTTAATTTAGGGATAGAGAAAATTCTATAACCATGAAGTTTGTATGATGGTCACAGGCAGTCTCTTATGGGCTCCTCGTATTCCCTTTCCCTTTCCTCATTCTTGAAGAAGAATTCTGTCCAGGCTTAGGAGCTCATAAAAATGTTATGGAAACACTTTTTTCTTGTTTAGTCTTACGGCATCTAAATCCCATTTATGCATCCGCAAGTATTTACTGACCACCTGCTCTGTGCCACGTACTGCTCCAGGCCCTGCAGGTGTATCAGCAAACAGAAGAGACCAGGTTTCCACTCACATGAACCTGTGCTGGGGAGGACACTCAGTGGATGGAAGGCATGGAGAGCGGCAGGGGCTCTTGTCGGCTGAGTCGGCATGTGCACAGAAGCCCAAACGATTGAGGAAGCCACCAAGCAGATGTCTCAGGTGGGAAGGAACTGTGACTGGGAAGGACTTGGGCTGGAGATGAGTCTGTTTGGACTGTTTGAGGAGGAGCCCAGGCCTGTTTGGCTGAAGCAGAATGAGGGGTGTGGTCAGAATGGGAACTGGAACTCCTAGGTCCTGGAGGTTAGCCCACTCGGGTTTTGTGGCTCTGAGAGGGGTGATGGAGGCCAACTGTGGCATTTTGAACAGAGGCGTGATATAATCTGACTTACATTTTAAAGGAGTCCCCGTGGCTGCTGTGACAGGGGCAGGGGAGGCAGACAGGGGAGAAGCAAGGAGACTGCAAGGAGCTGTTGGGGAAGTCCCCAGGGGAGACAGTGAAGGGTTAGAGCTGCTGGCATCTCCCCAAACCCCCAGCTACAGGCAGGTGTATACCTTCTGGCAAATCCCCAGTTCCCACTCAGCTCCTTCCTCAGGGACCCCTCTCCTCCGGGGTGACGCCCTCCTGTGTCCCCACTGCAGGTGCCACCATCTCTGAGATTTAGGGAAGCAAATGTGTCAAATGTGGCTACCAGATTTCTTTGTCTTCACCCTGGAGCTTTTCTCGTGGAGAGAACACCTCCACAGCATCACCCACCTCCGTTCTCTCAGGGCTGCCCCGCCGTCCACATGCAGAGCTGTGTGAGGAGGTCCCGGGAGGATGGCTGACCAGTTCTCTGATGGTCACAGCCACCTCACCCCGTCTCTGAGCCAGAGACACGCTGGATAACACAAAGTCGTGTTCCCCTTTTCTGTTTTCTTGCTTTCAGGAATCAACATGAACAGAAATCCAGGCAGGCTTCATTTTTTCTTTATTAATCCAGGTCCCTTTACCCTATAATTGAATTAAATTCTCCCCAGATTTGGGCATTATTATTGTGTCCATTTTATTTTCTGTTGTACCTATTCACCTTCAGTGTCTGTAGTTTTTGAGAATGGAAAGCAGAGCCTTATATCTGAAGCTTTAGCCATCCATCATGTTAAAACAGTTGTTACCAAGATAGTGATCAGAAGTTCCAAGTAAGAGAGCAGAGGCGAGCCTACCGCAGCCGGGGAAGACCAGATGACAGCAGTCACCGCTGCCAGCATTTTCACACAGAATGCGTCTTCAAAACAAGAATCAGATATTATGACACTACTTAGAAAACACCGTTTGCAGCCCCCTAGGATTATAACAAAACCTACATTTCCTACAAACTCACAGGTAGACCAGACATACACACTTGCTTCGTTTTGGAGGTGGGCTGTGCTTTATATGTTGCACTGTTTTGTGTGTGTCTGAATGTTATACAGCAATCACAACTTCAAACTCAAGATAATGGATGAGAGAGGAGCCCAAGAAGTACCTTAGTGTGCAGAATGTAAAACAAACGAGGGGGAGTTTAAGTCTGTTTTTTGTCTATTTTGATTTGGCATTTTTATATTTTATCATAACAAAAACCCTCTCAAAGTATTATTCTTTTGCAGGACAAATAAAGCTGTTGTCCATCTAAAGCCCTTTAACTCCATGAGTATTATTTCCAATGGGATTTATGTTCACAATGCATTTTCAAAACGTTTATAAGGTGTTTAAAACAAAATAATTCAGTTACGGCAAAATATACTTTACATTGTTCTAGAGTTCTTGTTAACACAATAAAACAAGAGAAATGATCAAAATGCATATGGAAAAAGCAGAGATAAAGTTATCATTTTTAAGTGATAGAAAATCTACCTAAAAAAATTTTTAGAGAAACTTAAAAACTATTAAGATTAATACAAAAGTTTAATGATGTCACTAAAGACAAGGGAAATATAAAAAATTAACAATTAAAAAACCCCAGCCACTTATTCAGCCTGAGTCTGTAGACCAGCAGCTTGGGCTGGGCTCGGTGGGTTGTCCTGGGTCAGCTGGACTCCTTCCTGTGTCTGTAGTCAGCTTCCACATTAGTTGGGGATCTATAATTTTTTTTTAATTTTTAATTAATTTCTGTTAGAGTTGACATTCAATATTATTCATATTTTAGTTTCAGGGGAACAGCATATTGTATAGTTTACAAAGTGATTCCCCAATAAGTCTAGTACCTGCCAGGCACCATACATAGTTATTACAATATTATTGCTACTAGAGACCTGGAATTCATGCACAGAGAAGGGGGGTTGTCCCTCAGCCCAGCCTGCACCCTCTCTAATCTGGGACCCCTCCAGGGATGTCCAACTGCCCAATTAGGCCTGATCCTAGTAGGATTGGGCCTAAATGGGCAGTCAGATATCCCTCTCACAATCCGGGACTGTTGTCTCCCAACTGCTCACCTGCCTGCCTTCCGGATTGCCCCTAACCACTTCTGCCTGCTAGCCTGATCACCCCCTAACCACTCCCCTGACAGACTGATACCTAACTGCTCCCCTGTTAGCCCAATTGCCCTTAACTGCCTTCCCCTGATGGCCTGGTTACCCCTAACTGCCCTCCCCTACCAGCCTCATCACCCCTAACTGCTCTCCCCTGCTTGGTCTCATCCTCCCAACTGTCCTCCCTGCAGCCTGGATCCCCCTCAGCTGCCCTCCCCTGCAGGCCTGGTCACCCCTAACTGCCCTTCCCTGCAGACCTGGGTCCCACCTCCCCCTCTCAGCTGCCCTTTCCTGTAGGCCCAGTCGCCCCCAACTTCCCTCCTCTGCTGGCCTGGTCACCCCCAACTGCCTTCCCTTGCAGGCCTGGGTCCCCCCCAACTGCCCTTCCCTACCAGCCTGGTCACCCCTAACTCCCCTTCCCTGCCAACCTCATTGCCCCTAACTGCTCTCTCCCTTGCTGGTCTGGTCCCCCTCCCCCAACTGCCCTCCCTGCATGCTTGGGTCCCCCCCCAAACTTCCCTCCCCTGCAGGCCTGGTCACCCCTAACTGCCCTCCCTGCAGACCTGCTCCCCCACAACTGCTCTCCCCTGAAGGCCTGGGTCCCCCCCAGTTGCCCTTTCCTGTAGGCCCAATCACCTCCAACTTCCCTCCTCTGCTGGCCTGGTCACCCACAACTGCCCTCCCTTGCAGGCCTGGTCCTCTGCTGGAGCCCAAGGCCGCACAGGGAATTTTGTGCCTTGGCTCTTTAAGAGGGTGCCTGCATTCTCAGATATCTCTCCCTAGCAGATAGCAACCCCACTGCTTTTCACAGCTAGATGTTATGTGAGTATCCTTCTCAGTTGGGTGCTCTCTGCTGAGCGGCCCAGCTCGGGGATTAGACCTCAGAGTTCTTAGTGGCAACCCCCCTCAGCTGAGATATCTCTCCAGAACTTCACTTGTTGTCTGTGGGCACCTGGCCAACCATTCGGGCTTCCGCCCCACCTACCAGTCTCTACGTGGTCTTCACTTTTGGTCCTCGGACATCAGGGTTCTGTTCAGTGAATCTTCCGGTGATTATTCAGGATGTTTTTCTGTATTTTAGCTGTAATTCTAGTTTGTTCCTGGGAGCGTATCCGTGCAGCATCCACTTATTCCACCGCCATTTTTAATCTCCCTAAAGTAATTTTTGGAAGCTAGGAGGATGACAGAATAACTTAGTATCTCATTTATAAGAAGACATAGGGCTACAGCCAATACTCTTTTTAGAAGAACTGCAATGTGACGCACTGTGGGTACTAAAAGGAATTATGAAGGCTTGCACTGTTGAAGCCGCGTGTGACCAACAGCTTGCTGGAACAGAACAAGAAGCATAGACTAGTTTTAGGTACAAATAAGCATTTATTACCCAAAAATGTTAGCATTTAAATAAGTTAATTTTTAAAAAAGATAATTTAAAAAAAAAATGACTTTGAGGCAAATGGTTAATATTTTTTTGTGGGGGGGGGGAGTGGGGGGATTAATTCCTGTTTGATATTATGCACCAAAATAAATTTCAGACAGATGAAGGAGTTAGATGGAAATGTTAAAATGCACAGTGATGTGAAGAATGTGCCGGTAAAGTTGATAAGAGTGCGCTTCCTGGCTACTCCAAGCTCGTGCCGGCTCTTCAATGTTCCGCATGTCACCTCTGATGGAGAGTCACATGGGTCTGAGGTGCCGGGGGCTGGGCCGGGCTGTTTGAGAAAATTATTCATCACGGACCGAGAGGCTTCCCAGGAAGGAGTCAGTGGTTGGGAAATGAGTGGGATAGGACAGACATGGCCCAGCATCTGGGCACAGTGCCTGCAGGTCTGGTCAGGGGGGCTCCCACGGTGACGGTCACAGCTCTGTCCCCACGCAGCCTGTGGCTCACCTATGGGGTCTGGGAGAGACACTTGCACACTGAAACTGGAAGAGTCGTTTCACCCAAACTTACAAGACAGGGTGGCTCCAGCAGCCAGCCCCATGGGACCATTTATAACAATAAAAGGCAAACAGATGTAGGCTCATGATGGGTGTCTCTCAGGCAAGCTGGGCCGGAGGTGGCCACACCAGCAAATTACCCCAGATCTCAGTGACTCCCAGCACCACGGTTCATTTCTTGCTCACATTACGTGTCCCCCTGTTCTCAGTCCCAGTCTGAACCCAGCACCTTGCCCCAGGAGTCAGGCTAAGGGAGCAGCTGCTCCGGGGTCACTCAGCTCTCAAGACAAAGGGAGAGGGCCGTGGTGCACCCCACGCCTTCGAGAAGGTTCCCTTCTGGAAGTGATACTGGCCAAAGTCAGTCATGTGACCAAGCGGGATGTCAATGCACCAGGAAGTATAACTCTCCCTGATGGGCGGGCATCCCTGGGCAGGCACAGGAGCACTCGGTGGGTCAGTACTGTCGTGCCTCCCTTATCCACAGTGCTGCCTCTGCAGTTTCGGTTATCCGAGGCCAACAGCAATACAAAAACATTAAATGCAAAATTCCAGAAACACAATCTGTGACTTTTAAGTTGCGTGCCATTGTGAGTAGCGCCATGCAGTCCTTCCCCACCCGCTGTCTGGCGTTCCCACTCTGCATTCGCTTGGCTTCCCCCATTGGTCCTTTAGCAGCCTTCTCGGCTTACTGGACGTTTTCATATAGAGACCACATGCACCTAACTTTTATTACAGAATATTGTTCTATTTTATTATTAGTTATTTTTGTCAGTCTCTTTTACAAATTAAATTTCATCATAAAAAAATGTGTGTATAGGGAAAAACATAGTACATGTAGTACTATTGAGGTTCGAGGCATCCACGGATAATGGGGACGGCCGCACAATCTAACGAACCCTTTTCCAGAGACGACCTTGTTGCTCGGGAACTCACAAGGCCCTAGATGCTCCTGTTTATTTGGGAAATTGCCCGACGGCCTCAGACGCAGCAAGACTGGAGTTTGTCTGGCAGCCAGCTGCTGGCTCTTCCCTCTCTGAGGTGAACACTCAGCCCCTGGAGCAGATGCTGGTGGCCAGAGGGGCCAGACCCGCCGTACCGGGCGGCTCCTCTGTGCTGTTGACGCCTCCAGGCAGGGTGATAAATTCTCCCTCTAATCGGGTTGGTGCTCCTCACTCTGCAGGGCCCTGCTAATGAATGATCCACCAAGTTAGCAACTGACACTCCTCAGCGCCAAGCTGCTCTGCCTTTGCTATGCAGGCATGCCCTCACTATCTCCCACACAGCACCGAGTTGAGTTCGGAGGATGGCGGGATGGCGCGGAGGGATGCTGGAGTGTGCAGCAGCTGGGGTAATCTGCTCCCGGTAATTCAGGCCTCTATAGCCTGTCAGGCCTGCTGCTGCACACATCGGTTTAACCTGCCGAGGGAGAGGGGGACTCTACAAGTAGTGGAGAGGGACCCCACGCTGCCTGTCCGGAGACCTCCACGTGAGCCTACACCCACTGCCGAGCAGAGGAAGATCCACACTGGGGGTCCCACAAGCAACTGCAAGGAGACCCCACCCCCTGCCACCACTCACCATGGCTTGAGAGAAGTTAAATGCATACCGAACGGGGAGATGGTTTTTCTTTTTCAACCTGGGCCATGAATTTTTTCCCCCCAAATTCATATTAAAGCCAAGTCTAGTCAAAAAGAGGTAAAGGAAGAGGATCTTAAACCACAGCAGGTCTGCTAGATCTCTGCTTGAAGCTACTGTCCAAGCAGTTGGGGATTAAAAATGAGTTAGGCTTCGGGCATGACACCCTAGGACCATAATAGTCACAGAAGCAGAGAAGTGCATCTGGCTAGGGCTGTTCCTGTGGGCAGCAGGTGGCCCAGTGTGTGACTGCCTAACTGGCCAGGCCTGTCTCTGTGGGCAGCAGGTGGCCCAGTGTGTGACTGTCTACCTGGCCAGGGCTGTCTTTGTGGGCAGCAGGTGGCCCAGTGTGTGACTGTCTAAAGGGTGTGACTGTTTAAATGCTGTGGTTCCTTGGGAGGTGAGAGTTCTTAGCAGTGAAGGTCCAGATGCCCAGGGAGAAGGTAGAGCTCAAGGTCACTGGCAGAAGAGTTGTGGTCACATAACGGACTCCAAGAGAACCACTTTCTTAACTGCCACCTCTCACCTGAGAGTTATTTAGCCGTGTTACCTGGCAGGCAGCTGAGCCAGCATGCCCCTCCCCTCCCAGTGCTTACCTGGAGTCCAGGCATGGCCTGGAACAGTTGGCAACATGGACGATGACCTGGGAAGACGGGTTCTGCGGACAGCAGCTCCCAGCCTGCGCACATGCATGATGTGTCCGTGGGAGAAACTCCATCAGGGTCAGACTTGGCTCTGGTGAGGTGAACACACAGACCTGTGCCGACGAGGAGCCAGCATTTTCGGAACTTTGCCACTAGCACGGAATGGATAAACCTGCCAGAGGGAGGGCATGAGCGTTGATGTAGGTGTTGTTGGTTGTGGCTGATTTACTCTCCACATGGGCCTTCTGGGTCAAGGATAGCTTGACCTGGAATTTGTCTAGAAGGCAGCTGCTACAGGTAAAGAAAATAGTTACTCTAACTGCAGTGGGTACAGATCTTCCTCCCCTGAAAACAGCATCTTTCCTCAAGTCCCTGGTCTCCTAATGACCTCAGAAAACATCACCCATACCAGTTCTTCTTGTGACACGCCCTCTCCCGTGAAGTTTCCACGTTAGGCTGCAGGGAGGCGTGGAGGGCACAGATCTCAGCTTTCAGTTTCTGGTCTTCCTAGGGCTCTGCCAAGATGTCCACGTGTCTCCCCACATGTGGACTCAGGGCTCACCAGTACTCGGTGTTCATGCTTGGGGCCAGGATGCTCCTGCTGCTACTGCCCATGCGCAGTCAGGGGTCTGCTGGGAGCAGAACCCACAGGAGACACAGAGATAGAGGTGCACTGTGAGAGGTCACGTGGCTGTGGAAGCTGAGAGGAATCACAGTGGTGTCTGCGAGCTGAATGCCCAGGGTGTGGCTCCAGTCCCCGGCTAAGGGCCTGAGAACCAGGTTCTCTGGTGTCGGGGTCTGGAGATGTGTCCCACTCGGTGGAGTGGGTGATGCCCCCTGGTGGGGGGTGTTCTATTCTCAGTCCACAGATTCAAATGCTCATCCCTCCAGACACGCCCTCACAGGCACACCCAGGAATAGTGGGTCCAGCCGTGGGGGGCGCCCCTTCACCCCGTGATGCTGACACACCGACTCACCCTCAGGGAACACCTGCAGTCAGACAGCATCCTTGAAGGTGACTCGAAAGAGGGAATTACGGTCTCTCTTTTGGGCCCTAGGTGTTCTCTCCCTGTCCCCCAAACCAGGGAAATGTCTTGGGTTAAATATCTGCCCTTCTTTGCTAAACCTGAAAACACCTGAGACACTGTTTTTGTTTTTTTTTAAAATAAAATCCAGGACAAGAAGAGAGATTTGGTAGCTTTGGTTTCTCCCCTCAGCTGCTTGAGCCCATGAGAAAGAACCGACTTCTGTGGTTAAAGGGAGGAGAGGAAAGTGAGGACGCTGTCCGTGTGCAGTCTCAGAATCACGGACCAGCGTGGGAGCAGGCTGCTTCGGGGAGCCCGGGAAGGAACGTGCCGCTGAGTCCCAGGGAACGGAGGCGTCCAGGCCAGGGGCGCCTGTCTGTTCCCTTCCGGATTGGGCCACGTGGTTTGTCTCTCTTCTTGGTGAGTTTGATTCGCCTTGCGTCTTTAAAAGCCTGGTCTCCTGTTTTTTCCTTTTCTTTTAAAATATATTTTATTAATTTTTAGAGAGAGGAAGAGAGAGGGATTGAGAGTTAGAAACATCCATCAGCCGCCTCCTGCACACACCCTACTGGGGATGTGCCCGCAACCAAGGTATGTGCTCTTGACTGGAATTGAACCTGAGACCCTTCAGTCTGCAAGCCGTGTTCTCTCCACTGAGCCAAACTAGTTAGGGCTCCTGTTTTTTCTTAAAATGGCACCCCCCATTATGAGTTTACCTCTTCATGTTGAGAAGCCACTGTAAATAACCTCCAATTGCACATTCCCAGAGAAGGATTGATTCTCCCAGGAGCTGTGGTGGAAGGACATGCAGGCGTGGGGCACAAATTGGCCCAGTGTTTGGGTGAGCACAGTCCTCCTGTCCAGGGAGGTGTGAGGACAGGCACTTGGAGCTTTCAACAGGATTTCCATGAGTCAACTGCTCACGGATGCCACGACCACTCCTGCTGCTTCTTTAATCTCAAGACTCAAGTCACCCTCAGACCTTGAGTGACTTGTTGGGAACCTAGCTCCTCCCCCCAATAATTGAAGGAATCTTCTCTTAATTGTAGCAGAGTTTCCTAATATGGGAGTGAAATTAAACCCCCCATCGGGCTCTTAGAAGAAACAACTTATTCAATCCAGAGATATCTTGAGAGAATACAGAATTTAAATCAGAGGACACACCTGCCGCATACCAGCTGTGTGACCATTGAATATTTGCTAAGTCTTTCTGGGCCTCATAGGCAAAATAGGGGATGGTGACAATGACAGCAAAGTCACTATGTGGCAGAGGGCTCTGTCTGTTTCTCCCACTGCTTCACTCTGAGCTCTCCTGATGGGCATTTTTAAGCTCATCAGGTGTCCACCGTGCAGCCGGTTTGAGAGCCCTGCTTTAACCTCGCCTAAATCGGGCTGGTCTCGCCTGCTGTCCCCTCTTTCCTGAGCAGCTCTCCTGGACCTCTGTGCTGGTCCAGACCTTCATTACTTTTTTATTTGGATGGTTTCCACATTTCTAATTGATCTTTTTTAACCCTTGATATTTTGAGAATCCCTTAATCTCAGAATATTGATATTCCCTACCTGTTTACAGGCCTCTAATGGTCTCTTCCTTTCTCAAGGGCAAAATCAAAACCGTGTCACTGTCATGCACCTGCCTTCAAATCTGGTCCTTCCATCCTCTCTTTTCCCTCCCTCTCTCCCTCCCTCCCTTCCTCCCTCCCTGCTTTCTTTCTCTCTTCAGCTCTTTTTTTCTAGTTGCACAATAGCTAAATTCTAACAATAATTGCTCATATGCATGTGTGTATATTTAATGCAAATATATACAAATCAAGTGAAATTCCCCTTGTCATCCCTCCGCCCCCACTTCACAGTCCGCCCAGAGGCAGCCTTGGCATCAGCTTGGTGCATCCTTCTAATTAGTCCCGTGTATTGTGTATCGATCTACATCTGCATCTATAGCCGTAGCTACATCTATGTCTACATCTACGCCCACATCTCTGTGATGAGTGTATGCTCTTTGAAAAACACAGTTTACGTTTGCATTTGTGAGACCTTGCTCTTTTAACAGAAATAGCATCGTACCATCTAATAGCTGCCTGGCACTGCTTTACCTAACTCTGCACGGCAGATATCACCAGACAAACAGAAGTCTCCCTCATTAGCTTAGTGCTGCACGGCCTTCCACCGCATGGGCACGCCATCCTTTGTGGCACTGTCCTGGGTGTGCGCCACTTCGTGCCCATGCATTTCTCGGGATATCTACCTGATTTCGTGGTAGAGATTCAATTCTTTAAAAAGAAATTAAGACTCTGCTGAATTGCTCTCTGGGAAAGCGTTTCTGGATTGATCTGCTCCCAGCAATGCATGAAAAAGCTCATCGCCACGCACTGAGCAGTACCCACACTTCACTGTTCCATTGGAAAAACCACAAAACACCATGGCAGCTTTATTTGACATTTTCTTGGTTCCTAGCAAGATTAAATATCTTTCCATTTGCATTCTTTTCTTTGTTTATTGCCTGTTTATATCGTCTGCCCAATTTTCTATTACGCTTCCGTGTTTATATCTTATTGATTTTTGAGAAATCTTGATATATTTGGAAGGCAGCTATGCTCACCACTATACTACCAACGCAGCTTGAAATCTTGATATATTTGTACATCAATCCTTTGGCTATTTTTTCCAGCTTTATTGAGATACAATTGACATACAGCATCCTGTGAGTTTGAACTGCACATGTTGACTTGATACACGTATACACCCATCAGCTGCGAAATGATGACACGGGGTGTTAGCCAACACCTCCACCACACACCTTCTTGCACCTAAACGGCGTCCTTCCGTTCCAGCGAGAGTCTTCCATCTCACCCGCCAGCATTTCTCCTAAGGCAGAGCTAGCGTTGGCTTCCCTCCGCTTTTGCTTGTCTGCATAAGTCCCTCATCTCCTTTGTTCTGGAGGATGGGTTTGCCAGGTATATTTAGCGTTTGAATTCATCCAGAATTTACCTTTTGAGTGTGCTGAAAGCCAGGTATCTCTCATTTTCTTCCCAAAGGGTTAAATACTATTTGTTCAGTAACCTCTTCCTCCCGCTTTTGAAATGCTGTTTGTGTCACACTCTGAGCGCCTGCCCGCCGGAGCCCGCCTGGGCTCTTGCTCTCCTCCGCTGATCTATTTGGCTCTCCCCATACCAGCAGTGCCCGTGACAGCTTGTGTCTTTCAAGGGGCTTTCCTGGAGTCCCGGTGGCAGAAAGGAATCGCTGCACACCGAACCGGAGAGGGCCTTGCTCCCTCACACACGATCAGCTCCCTTCTCCGGTGGGAACGCTGGCTCAGCCCCTCCCACTCCTGGGGCGAGGAAGCGGTGCGCCCCCAGAAGAGCTTCAGGCGTTTTCAAACCTCAGTGATCAGCCTAATTCATGGATAATCACAGGAAGAGGAGGAAACGCCACGTCACCTCAGCCTGGGCCTGCCCCTCAAATCCTTATATCCTGTCCTGGGATCCGGCTATGCCCAGGACGACGGGTCCCAGGAGGAAGCTTCACGTCTGGGCTGAGGCCACCTTGCGTGTGGGGCCGTGTGGATGGCCCGCCCCACAAGACACCCACAGGACAGCCCAGTGTAGTTGCTCCACAGTGTCTGGGTACCTGCCATTAAATCATACCTGTGTGACGTCATAGCCCAGCCAGCCTGAGAATGTGCCAAGCCAATCTCGTACCTATTCAATTTCTTTACATTTAAATATATTCTATTGATTTTAGAGAGGAAGGAAGGGGGAGAGAGAGAGAGAGAGAGAGAGAGAGAGAGAGAGAGAGAGAGAGAGAGGGAGAGAAACATCAACGATGAGAGAGAATCATTGATTGGCTGCCTCCTGCACACCCCTTACTGGGGATCAAGCCCACAACCCGGGCATGTGTCCTTGGTTGGAATTGAACCTGGGACTCTTCAGTCTGCAGACCGACGCTCTATCCACTGAGCCAAACCAGCTAGGGCTCCTATTCAATTTCTTATCAAAAGCTGAACCCCCCACAAACCACCCCCGCATAAACAACCCACAACCAAGAGTCCAGTCTCCCCAGGACCATACCGCCACTGCCCATTCACCCCTGGACTGGTGCTGAGCCAGCCTGTAGTGCCCAACTGTGAGCTCCTGTAGGGCAGGCATGGCATCGACGGCCCTTCAGATGGTCTTGTCCTGCTCTCCTGGCTGGCACTGAGTCTGCGCAAGGTCAGAACGTTATTGCGATGCTGTCTGTAGAGAGCTGAGTAATTAGCTCTGCCACATGTCCCCCAACCCGTCCTCCTCGCGGAAAGCCTCCCTCACCCTGTCACTCATCCCAATTTCCACTTGCTCCTTCGCCCCCACGGCGCCATTGTGCGATCTCTTTATCTCAGTGTTTGCTCAGTTGTCTGCGTGTCCCTCGTGTCTGTCTCCATTAGGGTCCTTTCCGTGCAATCAGATGGCTGCACTGCTCAGAGGCTCTGTGGTTTGATCAGTGAGCAAAGCCTCAGACAGCCGGGCAGGCATGTAACTGGCATGAAATGACAGAGCATCTGCTCTGCGGCAGACCTGCTCCATGCTGCTCTTGTCTGCTCAAAAGGCCTTGGCCCCTTGGAAAGACCACACGTGTCAGATGAAAGAAGGCAGCTCTAAGACAGCAGGAGTTGGGGGGAGTGGAGGAATGTTGTGTGCTCTGTCTCCCATCCTTAGTTCTGTCTCTTTGCAGCACTGTCCAGTGCCTGCCCCATCCCAGGGCCACTTGTCTCTCTCAGTAGAAGCTGAGCACCTTGACGCCCTCTGTGACGCAGGCCTAGATCGTATGGCTCACCTTGATTTGGGCCTCAATGAGCTCTGCTCAGCTCCTCGGGTTTCATTCTGCCAGGACTCGGAGGGACACAGGTCCCCTGGAAGAGAGGTTCGGAGGCCAGTCCAGGAAGGAGTGAAGTGCAGCTCGGCAAGTTCAGTGCCTGCAGCAAACCTGATTCACATGTGGGATGGCCCTGGAGCTCCCTGGAGGGGCAGGGTGGGGTGCGCAGCCACAGGGGCTGCACAGTCACAGTGGGTTGGGCAGCGTGGAGAGGTGGACTTGGCCATGATAACCTTTCCGAACCTCAGGGTCTTCACCTGTAAAATGGGGACAGTACTTACCACTTCCAATGTATGAAGATTAAGTGAGAGAATGTACATGAAATAATAACTAGCACATCTAGCACTACGTGCCAGGAAGCATTTTACTAGGAAGTGCTTTGCATATCCTGACCCCCTACAGCCTCAGAATTAGGAACCAGTAGTCTTCCCAGCTTATTTAGATGGAGAAACTGAGGCACAAAGGTGTGCCCAAGTCTTCTACTGAGAAAGTGGTGAAGGTAGGACTCATACCAAGGCCAGCCCCAGAGCCCACGAAGCGGGCACATATGGTGTATAATGAGCGCACAATGCCCGAGTCCCAGACTTCTTCCCACTTTTCTAGACATCGGTGATCTGGAAGGCGAGGCAGGACATCAGGTAGGCTGCACAACTGAAGATCTGAACCGTGTGCCAGAGAAACTGTGCAGATGTGGGCTCGGAGGTTAAAGTGAACGGAGGCGGCCTTGGGCCAGCCGCCGGGGCTCTGGGGCAGGCTCGGAGCCGTGGGAAATGGAGAGGGAGGTGGGTGAGCCACGAGCAGGGAGCATGCAGAGAGTGTGCAGGGACATGGCAGTCTGCACACCAGCCTGACAGCCTCCATGGGGGGAAGGATCTGGAGGCACTGCACACAATCCCCCCGCCTGCTCCCTGCCTGAGGCCAGGCCTTACCTCTGTTGGGTGGGTGTGGGGCCCAAACCCCCTCTCTGGGGTGAGGGCCTCCAATAGCCAGAGGTTTTGAGAGAGAAGGTGTTCCTGGGACAAGCGGTCTCATCTACGGATGACAGGATGTTTGAGGAAGGACAACGAAAAACAGAAAATGTTTTTCTTTTTAAAGAATCCGTATGGAGTACGCCTAGTGTGCCAGGCCCTGTGCTAAGCAAACGGCACAGATTAATTCACTTAATACCCTCAACAGCCTGCCCGGTAGGCTCTTCCCGCCCCCCCCCCCCTCATTGTCAGATGGGAAACTGAGGCACAGAGAGGACCATCTGCTGAGTGCAGGCAGACAGTGACATGACCAGCACCGGCCAGCACGGCACCCGCAGACCTTCCTCTCCAGTCCCATGTCTCTGAAAAGTGCTCCAGGCTCGGCTTCCAAGGCCGCTTGGTCTTCAGTTCTAGGCTTCTCCTCCCTCATGTTCAGCGACGACCCTTCCTTCAGACCTAGTCTTGTTTTCTGACCACGCCCAGACTCTACGCTTTATCTGTCCATCAAGTAGTTAAGGAGCAGATGCCATATTGCCACACAGTTCCTGGCAGACCAGCCCTGCCCCCGGCAGCACACATTTGCATTGATGTGAGAGACAATGGAATGAACCAGGACACATGCACCCAGCTCATCTTAGGTAACAATGCTTGCTATGAGCATCTAAAGCAGGTCAACCAGGAAGGCATCTCAGAGGAGGTGACATTTGGGCTGAGAGTTGAGGAGTGATGATATAGATCCTAGAGAAGAGTATTCTAAGGAAAGGAGACAGAAAGTGCAATGCTCTGAGGTGAGAATGAACTTGCTATGTTCCAGACACGGAGAAGAGGGGGCACTCTGGAGGAGCGGGCACTGGCATCAGTGGAGATAGAGAGGCACGGCGTGCGAACAGCCTTTCAGAGTGCCCGAGGAGCAGCCAGTGGCTGGCTCCCCACGCGTCCCCCTGGCAGGGTGGTTGCTAACATCCTCTAGATCAGTGTTTCCCAAAGTGTGGTACGCGTACCCCCAGGGGTATGGGAAGAGTTTGGTGGGGGTACACATTGCACTGGAGTTTGGTGGGGATAGGCACTGCACCGTGCTTAGCTGCGCCTAATTCTACGTTCTCATGAGTACGAGGGGTACTCAGCGTTATGAAAATTATAGAAGGGGTACACATATGTCAAAAGTTTGGGAAACACTGCTCTAGAACAAAGATGTGCGGTGTTGCCTGGCGCCTAAGCATAACATTCCCTCAGGTGAATGAGCCTGTTCCAAAGTGGGCTCACCCGGTCTGGCCTGAAACAGTGGAGGTAAATGCCTTCCACTCGGGGGACGCCTCCACGTCCAGACACTCCACCAGCTCACCCCGTTTCCCACAGAAACTTCCTTAAAGGAGTGAGGTAATTATCTGCTCAGTGATGAGAGCAGAGCTTCGTCAGGCTTCCTCCTGAAGGGCTGCCAGGAAGGCCCTGCCCTTGGCTGGTGGCTGCAAGCCCTGGTGGTAGGCTGCCTGCCTGATCCTGGGACTGTTGCCAGGATGTGGCTGATATTCATGCAGGAAAAGCGTAAGTGCTGAATGTCACCACCCTGTGCCCTTCAGCCCCCCAGGTGCCTCTCACCGTCCTCCAGCACTTCCAGATTCTTCCACCTGCCTGCGGAGTCAGCCTCCTGTGGAACCCCAGCTGGGGTGGGTGTAGAAGGAGGTGCTGGATCCAGTCTGATGTCCTAGTAGAGAAACAGAAGAAAGAGCACACGGAGGTGAAGCTGCAGGCAGTGGGTGGAAGGCGTGTGCAGAGACCTCATAAAGGGGGTCCGAGCCGTGTGCATGGAGTTAAACCATAAACAGGTGTGGTATTTACATACATGCTATCTGTCCATCTCTAGATACACGTCTGTCTATCTCTGTGGGGACCACTCCCAGGGGCCCCAGGTAACCGTTTCAGGAACCAAGTCTGTACAAAGGGAGCGCGTGAAGGAGATGCCGGGCCACCTTCCCCCGTTACCCCCCACCCCGCTCCCCGAGTATATGCCAGTGCGCAGAGAGCACACTCACCAGCATTTGCTCTCAAGCCTCCAGTCCCTTCTCCACACAGTGGCCTGGGCGGTCCTCCAACAACACAGGCCGCCTGCACCTGGTCAGGCCTGGAGCTCAGGTGAGCCCAGCAGTGTCACGTGGTCTTGGCTGCATCTCGTGGGTGGAAGGCTCAGAGCCCTAGGAACACTTGGGGATCGGATGCTAACCCCTCTGCAGTGGGCTGTCAGCCAGGGGCACTGCCAGGAAGTGGCAGCTCCCTCTACCAGAGTCTGGAGAAGCCCGGATCAGGCGAGCATTTGAGCTCAGGTAAAACCCCTTTCCCAGAGGTACTGGGGCATCCCCACCAACCACCTGAAGGAATCGTCCCGCCCACTCCTGAGGGAGGCCTGCGGGGTCCAAGCCTTTAGGGCCCTCCGTTCCCCTTGAAAAAAACTCGGAGTCCTTGCATGTGTGCTGCGCGTGTCACAGCTGGCTGCTCTCCTTGTTCTGGGCGTCGCAGCGGGATGAGCCTCCTTTCCATTTCCTGGAAGCCGCCTGCCCTGCCCCGCGCTGCCCCAGGCCTTTGCACGGTCAGGGTCTCACCGCAGCTCCGGCTTAATGGCTCCTCTTCTTCCTTCAGACGTCACCTCCCACACTTCTTGGAAACCTCCCCTCTTCCCTGAAGGAAGCTTCCTTTATGGAGTTTCGCTTTTAGCACCCTGTATTCTCTGCCCAGCAGTCCCCTGCGTGTATCTGCGTCGTTCTGTTGTCTGTGATCTGCCTCCACCCCAGCATGGGCTCTCTGCGATGGAGACAACCATACAGTATGGTTTCTTCGCCGATAAAGAAGCAACCAGTCCTCAACACCGTGCCTGGGATGCAGACGGGCCTCAGCGAGAGCTTTCCCGCTGTGCTAATAACCCGCTAGAACATGCTGTCCAAGGTGAAGCTGCTCATCAATGGAACCGGACAGCCTCCCTCCAACTGCAGCCACCGCTTTGCCTGTAGCAGGTGCTCAATTAATATTTGCTGCCCAACGGACAGATATGGAAGGAGAAAAAGAGATGCCCTCAGTATCTCCTTCCCAACCCATCAGCTCAGCCCCACGACCCCGTCAACGTGGGCAGCTGGTTCTCAGGACGCCCTCCAAACTGGGTCCCAAACCCACTCGCATTATTCTGCCGCCTCCCTTTGTGGTTGTCTGTTTTACTCCCACTCGTGTTCTGGAGCCATAGGCCTGACCCATTTTCTTGCTCAACTGGTCTTTAGAGAGCACAGTCCAGTCCAGAGCGCACGGCCGTCATCCCGGAGGTAAAGTCAGGAGGTCGCTGTCTACCACTGGTGACATGGCTGTGCTGGACATTGAACTGGCCGTGAAGTGACTCTTTAAACCGGAAACAGCCCAGCCTGCATGGTGAGCACGCAGACGGCAGAGCGCTGCAGCCGGGCCTCTGCGCCTGACCAGATGGCCATCTGCGGATCAGTTACTTTGGAAATTGGCTGCTCCAGGCATTGGCTGGTGGTCATCATCCAAGTGGCCACGTGGCTTCATCGCTGGCAGGTCAGGGCTGTGGCAGAATCTGGAAGTGCTGAGGAACCAATGGCGGTGCTTTCTGGGGCCTGGGGTGGAGTCGGGTCTCCCTCCCACACAGCGTTTCCACCCAGGCTCACAAGCTGCCGTGCAGGCACAATGGACATCAGGTATATGCGACTGGCTTTCCCACCTTTAGCTGAAACGCCCTCTTCTTTACAAAGCACACTCCCATTTCTCCAATTTGGACAAAACATACAGAAGACTCTCTAGAACCCACAGGCATGGCCCTCAACCTTGGCCGCAAAGTAAAACCAGCCAGAAGTTTGAGAATCCTGGTGCTCGGCTCCCCTCGGACCCGTTACCATCCTCTCTGAAAGCTCCCGGCGATTCCAGCTACCGAGCGGGGCACGGGCAGACCACCCGAGAGGCGGCCAGTTCAGGGCCCCAGGACTCTGGGCTCCATGGAGCAGGGCTCCGGGGACCCTGTGTTCACCAGCTGGTGCTGCTGTGGTGGGTCCAGGAGCCGCACCCAAGCAGCCAGGGCCCAAAGCTTTGCAGCGAGCAGTGTGCAGAGCAGCAGCGGAAAACATCGTCAGATGTTAAAAGTCTTCAGCCCGCCCAGCCCTGTTACATCAGAATTCACGTTTTAAAAGGCTCCAGGCAGTTCGTATGTTCACCAGGGAATGAAAAACATTTGTCATACAGGGTGCCCACATGCGTGCTGGGCCAGTTAGCCGGGGAGGGGGGTGGGGGTGGGGGGGTGTTACCTGCCTGCACAGTGATTTTACAGATTTAGAACTAATCGACTGGACTTGAAAAACAAGAAGATGTAGCCACATTGGGCCCCATCCTCTCTGACGGCCCTGGATACAGGGTACACGTGCTCCGAGCTGCCACAGTAAGGCTCGCTCTCTGACGACCTGGGGTGGCCTCCCCAGGCACTGGGGCTTCCGGCTCCCAGTTCGAGGTGGAGAGCTGCTGCTCCCAAGCATCGTGTCTTGAATCTGCCCGTTTTATCTCTTTGCACCTCACGCTACCCGTGTGCAGGCGGGGTGGGTCCCACTTACTGAGGCGCTGAGGAAGGTCCAGGGAGACGGAGAGCATGCTTCCAGCTCCCTGTCTTTGCACAGGAGCTGTTATACTGCGAGTTCCTCAGTGTTTGTCTCTGAACCGGGGGCATTGACAATACCAGGGAACCCATTAGAAATGAAACTTTCTGGCCCGATCCAGACCCAAATGCTGGGAGAATGACCCGGTGTTTCTGGGGAAAGTGGAACTCTGCGTGGATTTTGAGGCACCAAGAGCCCAGTGCAGGCTCCGTGCTGATGTGCAGTTACAGCGGGGCTCACTGTGGCTGAGGCATTGCAGGTGAGAGACACGGAAAGAAAAGGCTAGTGTGTGCGGGATGGAGTTTCCCAGGCCTTTCATCTGCAGTCCCTGACTTTGCCCGGCCTCAGTTTCCCTGGCAGGGTCTTGCGGTGTGACTCTGGTTCACCTGCTGCCCGGGGCCCCTGAGTTCACCACGTCGGCTAGATCGGGCTCCTCAGGTCACACTGTCACCTGCGCTCAGTCCAAACCTGCTGCCCAGTAGATGGCAGATGGGTGTGTTTGGGACCGGGCCAGCTCAGTCCTCGCCCCTGCCTCTCTCCCTGTCGGCTCCGGCTCATTCCCAGAGTCCCAGGGGGCCTATGGCCAGGGCTGCCTGAGAACAGGAGAAGAAAATGGGGGTCATATAACCTTCAGAGAGGAAGCTGTGAAGTCACCAGACATGATTCTTAAGGCAAGAAAAGTGGCTGTGCATCTACAACCTCTTGCTCCGGACAGGTAATAGGCCAGGCGGTGGCACAGCGGCGAAAGGAAGGCTAAAGACGCGTGTTTCCCGAGGTGATGGCAGGTGTGTGGGACGGACTGCAGAGGCCTCCTGGGGAACGCTCGCTCTGGCGGTTTGTAAAGAGTGAGTCAGCTGGAACGGTGTTGGGGTTTCTTAGGTGTGACACGGCCGAAGCAGCGGAGAGGAGCTGGCCTTCCGGGAATTCTCCCAGCAGAGGACCGTCCACATGGCAGTGATGACGAGGAGACATCGGCAGGGACAACAGCAGCATCGTTTCTCAGTGACAGCACTCCTCGAGGTAGTTTCTGCACACATCGCAGGTCAGCAAGCTTTGCTGTGAGGGCCACAGAGTACGTACTTTAAATTCTTTTTATAAAGATTTCTTATTTTTTAATGTTTTTTAAATTTATCTTTACTGTTGAAAGTATTACAGATGTTCCCTTTTTATCCCCATGGACCCTTTCAACTCCTCCCCCCGCCCTCCACACAGGCCTTCACTGCACTATTGTCTGTATCCACCGGTCATGCATATATGCATATAAGTTGTTCAGTTAATCTCTCTTGATTTTTAGAGAGAGGAAGAAAGAGGGAGAGGAGAGAGATAGAGAAAGAGAGAAAGAGAGGCTACCATCTGCACACCACCTACTGGGTATGGAGCCTGACTTGGAATTGAATGGTACACAGGATAACACCCCATCTGCTGAGCCACACTGTCCAGGGCTAGTAAACATTTTAGGTTTGAGGGTCACATGGTTGCAACAACTCAAGTCTGATCTTATAGCACAAAAGTAGTCATGGTAGAAAATTAACAAATGGGCATGCCTGTTTCAATAAAACTTTATTTACAAAAACAAGTGGTGGGCGATGGATTCAGGGTTTCCTACACCATCACATCTGGCAAACTCGTCTATTCCCAGAAGTTTCATCATTCGGGCTTACAGGTCCCAGGTTCAGTTTTTGAATTATTTAGCAATTGTTTTTTTTTTAATTTTTTTAAAATATATTTTTATTGATTTTTTACAGAGAGGAAGGGAGAGAGATAGAGAGCTAGAAACACCAACCAGCTGCCTCTTGCATACCCCCTACCAGGGATGTGCCCACAACCAATGTACATGCCCTTGACCGGAATCGAACCTGGGACCTTTCAGTCCGCAGACCGACGCTCTACCACTGAGCCAAACCAGTTTCGGCTATTTAGCAATTATTAAGCACCCTCAACATATCTATCATGATGCATCATCTCACTTAACTATCAGAGCAGCTGCAGGAGGGGCAGCTATTGGATATTAACAGGAGGGAGCCAGACACCTAATTAGGCGGCATTAACTAGGAAGGGGCAGCTTCCGGCACTCCAGGGAACAGCTGCCTCCTCCCCAAACAGATGCAAATCCTTGAGTGGACAGGAAAGGCCCGCTCCCACCCCCCAGGGAAAGCCACCAGCCCCCAGATTAAGGGGGAGGGGATAAACACGGAGGGGAAATTCCTCTGCGGAGGCAAGTGCAGTGAAAGCCAGATGGTGAAGCAAAACTATGGGGCATGTGCAGTAGGAGCCAAAATGGCAGCATAAAGGAAGAGTCTACCCTGGGAAACCTGCGGGCAATGCCAGATAGGGCACAGGCCGGGAGGAGGGGAGGGACAGGCCCAGCACCGCCGGGGAAGGCCCAGAGGAGATCGGATGGCTTGGAAGAAAGCCTGCTCTTCTCAGAGCCCAAGAAATATAATCAGAGCGTAACAAAGGCCTGAGGCCCTGGCCCTCCCTCTTGAGCAGCTGGAGGGCTGAAGGACAGACGGACGGACAGACGGAGGGACTGGACAGCCGGAGCTCGCCGCCTGGAGCCTGGTTGCTCTGGGTCCTGACCTCCAGCTGGGCGTGGTGGCCATGTGGCCTGCGGCCCACACCTGGGCCTCTTCCTCAGAGAGAGGAGCTGAGGCACCTGGCTGTGGATGAGACCCAGGCACCGGGGCAGTCCTGGGGGCAGAAGGGACTAGTGGGTACTAGCTATCGTGATAAGAAACATTACTAACGCTCACCTGTTTACTGTGGCGGTTCTGTTCTGGCTCCATCTGGCTGAGAGCTGAACGCCCTGGGATGGGAGCAACATGGGAATGCAGCCTGTCCTCCTTCCCCAGAACTGCCTGTCAGTCACGGAAAGATGAACAACCCTGGCGCTGAAGGGATCTGGTCCGAGAGGCGCCCGTCCTCTGCGAACCCCCACCCACATTGCCTGGAGCCTGCAACCATTATAGCTGCCTGTCATTCCTGCTTCCCCTGGTAATCTGTGCTTCTACCCCATGTAAGCAGCCGGCTTATGGTGGGGGCAGGGCAGGTGTCTGGCTGACCTGCTGCTCTCCATGCTGCAGGCAGGACTGAAATAAATGCTCAGGTTTGATTCAACCCTGTCCCTGCTTCATTGGCTCAAGTAGTGACAGGCAGCCCGGACCCATTGGTTGTCAGGGTTCGGTCCTTTGTTGTCACTCCTGTAAGTCTTGTCACTGCACCTCAAATCCTCCTGTGTGTTCCTGGAATGCATTCCCTGGGGTTCTGCTCCCCATCTCTGCATCAGAGCCTGAGGTTCTCAGAGGATGAGGCTGGATCCACTTAGTGAAGGGCTGAGCCTGGAGTCAGGCCCGGTCCTCAGGGTCCAGGTCCAATGGTCTTTCCTCCAGGCCTGTTGCCGCCGGATTTTAAAAATCCCCCAGAATTCCTGAACAAAGTAGAATATGTCTACTGTACAGGAATGTGTCTATTGTACAACCATGAAGATAAAGTCCAGGACAAAGGGTCACTTGGGATCCACGAATCCAAAATTAACCTCAGCTGTCCCTCTGCCACTTTCCCTCATGTTGACCCATGCCCTTTCTCTCACACATACACACTAAATGAAACCTTTCTGTACTCGTCACAAGATTGTGAGCACTTTATTATGTTATAAAATTTAATGAAATCGCCGTTTTAATGATTGCATACTTTCCCAGCACAGGACATAAATAATTCCTAATGATTTGGATACTTTCTCTCTGCCATGAAGGTTTTGAATGGAGACTCTGAAGCACTGGCAGTTTTCCCAGGGTAAAGTCCTAGAAGGGGGATCGTTGCTCCTTAAGGTGTTAGTTATTTTTAAAGCACTTTATACAGAATTCGGGTTACTTGTCTTTTTTAGAAATTTGTGCAAATTTTTGTTCCCCTCAGTTGGTCAGATTTACCTAAGCCCAAATCAACAGTAGAATTTTAAAATTTGATAATTTTGTGGATTAAAATGGTCCATTTTTTACTTTTATTAAGTAGTGAGGCTTAGAAGGTTTCTTATTGATCTGCTAGACTTCTCTGGAAAATATTACCTGCTGGTTTTTATTTGCCTTTAACGGGAAAATAAATGCGTCTGTACTCACGGATCTTACTCCTGGCGAGGGGCGCGCAGGCCATCACCATTCAGAGCATCAGCAGCAAGGGCGTGACCGTGGGAGCTGCCTGCCCACGAGGGTGCGCCAGGCGCTGGGACCCAAGGCTAGGCCCGCGCTCCAGCTGCAGCCTGGCTGGCCAGCTCACAGGTTACTCTGGAGCAGGAATCCGCCCAGGCAGGAGGGCCAGATGCAGGCAGGAGCTTTCCAACTTACTGTCAGCACCAGGCTGGAGGCCTTTGTTCTGTAACAGCCGCAGGCACTGCTGCCCTCTCACCATCCTTCCAAATAAGAACAAGGAGGTAAAAACAACCTCAGGAAAAACTTTATTCAGAAACTATGAGCTTGAAGATTGGCAAGAAACTTCTTCTTCTCCTTCTTCTTCTTCTTCTTCTTCTTCTTCTTCTTCTTCTTCTTCTTCTTCTTCTTTCTTCTTTTGTAAATTTAGAGAAAATAAAAATGCTTTGAGGTCTGGCACTTTCTCCCCTCAATCCTCAGGCATCCTTGGTTCTGAAGCAAAATAACCCCTTTGCCATGTGGGGCTCTTCTTTGGAAACATTGGCCTTTCTGTTTGTGCATCAGAATGGGCTGGGATGTGTTTCTCCATCCAGGCACCACCGACAGTTTATAACAAATGATTATTTGTTCTTGGGGCTAAAGAATGAGTGATCCTGTGTTTGCCATTTCAGCATTTGGAGAATTGTGAGAAAATCACCTTTCCCACCCGCTGTTGGCCTATAGGGTGGGATCAATGCCAGAGAGGAAGATCTTGGCATCAGTGTGAAAGCCCAGTGGGTCTGGCTCTGGGACAGTGAGCTCCATTTGCCAGAGGTGCCTGAGGGAGACCATGGCCCAAGGGCAGGATGCTGTGCAACTCCACAGAAGAGGGAGGATTCTCTACTCCTTGCTGTCTCTTGTTTTAAGTATTCATATTTGGGTTGTATTGCCTCTTGAGGAACTTAGTTTTTTAAAACAGAAGCTGAACTTTTCTAGAGTACTCAAACATCACCACACACACTGCAAATACTGGCTTCTCGGGGACCCACAGAGAAAGCTTTCTTTAAAGAAGTTAAAATAGAAATTTTCTGCAAACTGAACTATTTTTACCAGCCTAGAGCGGAAGATGCTCATGGTCTCTCTCAGATACCATATGGTTGACAGTGGGCAATGGAGTCAAGTCAGTAGTGCGAAGGCACACGTGTGTGTGTGTGTGTGTGTGTGTGTGTGTGTCGGGGATGGGGGAAGAGGGGGCAGGTATTACACTCCTAGGCAGTTTCCATCACCAGTGCTACAGATCTTTGCTGAGATCCCAGGCCTGCTCCGAATGGAGATCTAGTTTTTCTGGAACCTGAATCTTCCGAAGGGCTGGACCCTTTTCCTCTTCCCACCAGGAGCCACAGGTGACCAAGAGGCATGGGTCAGTAGGAATATGTCTCAGCAAAGGATCAGCAGGGGCCACGGGCAGCCAGGTAGTTGCCATGGATCAAGGGGAACGAGGGGTCAACAGAAGCCAGGGGCCAGGGAGCACGGGGGTCTGTAGGAGTCATGAGCCAACGAGGCCACAGGTCAGTGAGAGACATGGGCCAGCAGGAACCACACATCAGCCAGGAGTCAGCAGTTGTGGTGGGGCAGAGGCTAAAAGACGATGGGACAGCTGATGCCTGCCACCCTCCCTCTCCCTGCCCCCATAAGACAGGGGAAGCCACACTTCGGCCAAAGCTACAGGGCAGCAACAGAGCCCGGCAGAAAGCACTTAGTAAGCACAGTGCCAGTAAAGGACAGAGGTAAGTCAGGCACCACCACAACAGGGCAGCAGACAGTGTGTTTCTGGGAGCACAGGAGAGCCCAGCGTGTGTGGGAGCGAGGAATTCTGAGCATTCCCGCTCTGTGAGAACCGGTAGTTTGGCAATTGAGATTCGTATCTCTCCTAATTTCCCAGTCGTCCTTATGATAAACCCACGCTACTAATTATTTTTTAGGTTGGATGCTTATGAAGGAAAATTCTTGAGATACAGTAACCAAGTCCATTTTTTAAGGTTCTTGATACATATTGCTAAATTACTTTTCAAAAATGGTATAAGAATTTGCTCATTCCCATCTTCTAATTAAAGTACTTATTAAAATGTATTCTCACAGGTACCAAGTTTTCGGGGGACGGAAAGCTATTAGTATTTCAATCCGTCAGGGGGAATTTCCAGCCCAAAACTTTCAGGTAGAACCGTGACATGTCCAGCAAAATGGCAAAGGGGGGTTGTAGTGCCCATTCTGGCCGGGTCTCTACCACACAAGGCAGGACTCCGTGGAATTTAAGAGAAAAAATTCAATCCAGATATAATCGGCCCAATCAATAAAGTAATTGGCAAGACCATGTGACTTGAGAATCAGAGTGTAGAGTGGTAGATTTCCAGTGTGGCTGGATCCAGGGTCGGCAATGTCCATCAGGATAAACCCATCTGCTCTTTACTCTGCCTCAGCCTGGTGCCTGCTACCTCTGACTGGCCGGATGCTGAGGGAGTTATCCACCGACCTCCCCCACTTCGAGCTCCGGGACTCAAGAGACTGTGGTTTTAAATGCAGATAGAAGTGGAAACATGCGTCCCCAAGTCCCGTCTAATGGACATGGGACTTCAGGGACCACTGCGGCTGGTCGCCGCTGCCTTTGAGAGTGTCTGGCATGGTTGGGACTTTCCCACCAGTTATTTCCTCTTCTGGAAGGCAGGCTGTGCTTTGCAGAGTCAGAATGTCACAGGCTGGGAGAAGGAGGACGTAGCTGCCTGTTACATTCAAGATGTGGAGACCACGGAGTCTTGGCTAGAGCAAGGCATAAAAACTTTTATGAAAAAGACTTTACATTGAATTTTAAAGAGAGAAAAACGTCGATCTACTGCCTCCTGCCCTGCCCGGACTGGAACCTACAGCCTCCTGCTGCACCAAGTGAGTGCACTGGCCGGGTGAGGACTCCTTTCCAGCATCATTTTCAGCAACAGCTGACAGGGATATGAAGGTGGGCAAATGTGGCTTCGAGGTGCAGCACCCAGGTGTTTTGGGGGCACAGCCAGCCCTACCCCCCTCCCTGGGGGCAGACGGCAGGGAGAGGCGCCATTTTTATTTAATTTGAGCGTTTCTAATATCTCAGTAGGCAAAACAACTGTCCCCAGAGGCTCTGGAAATTTCAAGTCATCCGTCCTCCTGACTTGCTCTCCTCCTGCACGGAGACATTTCCAGAATATCACATGCCCCTGATATGTACTTCCCTGTATGCGAAAGCTGCTAACAGCTCCCCTGGGGCGCCGCTGAGCGGGTAATGAGTGCCCGGGCTCCAGTGTCAGAGTGTGATGGAGGGGGCTCTCCCCAGTTGGCACTCCCGGCAACACGCTGGGGGCAGTGGGTGTTAACTCCAGGCCTCTGTGGTGGGAGCTGCTTTCAACACCTCAGCCCCTTCCTCCTCTTGCTCCAGCTCTGGGTGGAAATCGGATTCCCCACAGGCTGCTCATAACCGGCCTCCGCGCCCCTGAGAACCTGTCTCCAAGGGCCTTCGAATGCATCCTCCTGGGCCACACCGCCGAGGATGTAATTAAGTCGGTGACATGGTTTTAAAAGTAGCACTTGTAGGAATAATGAAATGCAAAAGGACCTGAGAGGTGGGAGAGAGAAAATTTGCCCAGGAGATCTAGGAACTTAGTGAAGGAGGAAGCATTCGAATTCCGTCTTGAAAGGACAGGAGTTCACCGGCTGGAGACAAGAGAGGATAACAGAAGAGCTAACACCTTCCGTGCAGACAGGCGGCCAGCACTGGGGGCCAAAGCGCAGCGTCTGCTGCCAACTAGCCAGGAGCGAGGCTTTGGGGATAAGTCATAAAGCCGTGTCCCATCCTGCAGGCTCAAGGCCACTTCTCACAGGAGGAACGCTCACCTCTGCAGTCCTGCCCCCTGCCCCCTCCAGCCAGGAAATGCCTCTGTCTCTGTAATGCCTTGTCCGCACCCTCATGAGCTTGCATTCCACCAGTCCTTGCTGCGCAGCCCTGTGCAGACATGCTTTTCCTCCCAGCTGAGGGCAAGCTCCCAGAGGGCCGAGCACACATTTCATCCCCCTCCCTGCACACAGTCCTTCGGTCATGGCAGGAGCCCCTAAAGGTCTGTGGGGTGAATGCTGTCCACTCAGAAACCACACAGCTGACGGACTGACTTTTATTCCATTCCAAACAGCATGCTGTTTCCTTGTCTCAGCTTTGAATGCGATGTCCGTGAGCAGGCAGATGGAGGCCCACAGGCAGACTGGTTTAGAGTGCCAGCAGGTGGGCTGGGCGCTCTCAGCACAGGGCTGTGGAGTGACACAGCGGTATGTGGGCTCGGGGATGACGGGCCAGCAGAGACAGGGCGAGAAGCCCAGGATAGAGGCATGTGTGGGCAAAGTAAGGCCGCTATCAAGGGGGGTGCACGTCAACACAAACCATAGTTCCTGTGCAATGTTCGAGTGAATTCCTCTTTCTGCCTTGTTCTCTTCTCGTGCTCAGTTCCTGCACACAGACTGTCTGATACATATTTGCTGAATTGAAGAATGCTGACACAGAGAATAAGTGTATTCATGACACCGAGTTCCCTGGGCTGTTCTACAGACAAGGAGTTGGGTCTCATTGAAGAGGATGCTTATGGATAAAGAGGGTCTCCATCCAGTCGCAGGGGATCCAAGCCAGGCACATGGTAGGTACATCCTCACCTGACACGTCCTCTCCAGGACACTGGGGAGGGGTTCCAGGAAATAAAATTCATTTAAGAGGAAAAGCCCAGCCACATTAGTTAATATAGGAGACAGCTGCTTTTTTCTTTTTTCTTTTTAAGCTATCTATTCGTTTCTCCTTCTTTATAGCAGTCCCCTGAGTTCCACTGTAGAACCACCCTTTTGCTGATTCTTGGTCCATATGACTTGAATGGAGTTAACTCTCTACCACTCTGTTCTGAAGAGGGTGGGGCCACACGTGGCCAATAGAAACTCGGTGCTCTCCAGATAACAGTGATTGGTTCAGAATTGGGCATGTGACCCTGTCAGAGCCAATGAGAATCTGTGGGATGTTTGTTGCTCTTGCTGGGAGAGAACTTGCCCTTCTTCCTGCAGCATTTGACCTGGGAAGGGTTGGTTTCGGAGATACTGTGTTCATTTGCCATCAAGTTGTAGAACTTGATTATGAAGCCCACAGAGTGAAAGGATATGAAACAATATGACAATTTCCCCAAATAAATCTGGGCTTTTAAGTTGAATATGTCAAATTCCCATTTTATTTTAAGACAATATGATTTTAGTTTTCTGTCACTTGCAATTTTGAGAGTCCTGACCAAAAGGACCACCACTAAAATATCAGGCTCAAGGCCCAAGAGAGAGTCAATTTCCACTGATTATTAACCTTACTTTTATAACTTAATAAGGAGATTTGTTTTCCTTTATGTATTCAGCTATATAGGGCCAATATTTTCTCTGAAATGATTAAGCAATTATTTCCAAATTATCATCCCCACAAAAGTGAAATGTCACCTTTATCATATTCTACTAAACTTATATATAATTTTCTTTCATCTATTTTACACTTCCTAGTCTGCTCCATTGATCTGTGTATTTCTGTGTTATCAATTGGTTTTATCATTTAGCTTTATAATACATGCTAATATCTATTGACTACTCATTACCCTTTTTTTGCCTTTCATCTTCAATTGTTTTTGTTACTGGCATGATATTCTTATAGACAAGAATTAGAAACTTACAGTCAAGGTCTAGAAAAATCCCATTGGGATTAAGATTAGAGATAATTGGGGGAAAATGAGTTTTTCAATTCAGGACTTTGGTGAGATCTTTCTTTTTTCATTTATTTAAGTCTGTGCACCTCTCAGTAAAATTTTATAACCTCAGCTCATTAGATAGAAACGATTATCCTATTACTCAGCTCTGACCCCGATTCCCTCCACACCCCTTTCATCTAATGACATTCCGGACCTCGTTCCTTTGTTTCTATTTTTCTAGTTTTACTGCGATGTGACTGACCTACAGCACTGCATGCACTGAAGGTGTGCAGCATACTGCTTTGACTTCCATACATTGTGAAATGATGGCCACACTCAGCTGAGCTATCATCCATTGTCTCATACAAATACAAATAAAGGGGAAAAAAGCTTTTTGCTTGGATGACAACTCTTAGGATTTATTCTCTTAACTCTCTTAGTTAGCTGTAGTCATTATATTATACATTACATCCTTAATACTTATTTATCTTACTAGAGGCCTAGTGCACACAATTCGTGTATGGGGGAGGTGTTCCTCAGCCTGGCCTGCATTATCTCCAATCCAGGACTCCTCAGGGGGATGTCTGACTGCCTCTCGCAATCCAGGACTACTGGCTCCTAACCCCTCTGCCTGCCTGCCTGATCTCCCCTAACCCTTCTGCCTGCCTGCCTGATCATGCCTAACTGCTCACCTGCTGGCCTGATCACCCCTAACTGCCTCTGCCTTGCCCTGCACCCAGGACCCACCAGAGGCACCCAGGACCTGGGCTGACTTGACCTGGGCTGGCCACAGGGGACCATGGGCAGGCAGCTTCACCTGGGCCCCAGCCACAGGTTCCCAGGACCATGGGGCAGGCAGTTTGTCCCTCTCCTGGGCCACAGGTGTAGGCACTGGCACCTGGGTCCATGGGGTGAGAAGCTTGTTTCTCTCCCTGGATGCAGGTGCAGCTGCTGGAGCACAAGACCTCAGGGCAGGCGGCTTGTCCCTCTCCAAGGCTGCAACCTGGCTGGTCCCCATTCCTCTCTCCTTAGTGTTGAGTGTCTAAGCTGGGTGTGACGACCATTTGCATACTAGCTCTTTGTTATATAGGATAACTAGAAGTTTGTAGCTTTGACTTTGTTTATTTAATTCTTAGAACACATGCTTCCTTTCCACCTGAGCCTTTGCCACCCTCTTGGCCTGTCCAGTGGCCATGCAGGTGGTCTCAGGCCTGTGACTTCCTCATCTCTAATGGCCTTGGCCTCAGCCCTCCCTCTGACCAAAGACTTCCTTTCTAACTCAGGCATCGACCTCTTCTCCTTACAACTTACTTACTCAAACATTTTTATTACTGTGAATATTAAATATTGTATTGCTGCTCTTTCACTCCTTTGGCTCCTCCAGCTCCATGTTTCCTGTGTCCCTCAGGGCCCATTCAGGACAAAGAAATGAGGCAAGTTATTTGAACAGGAAGAATTTAATATTAACAGTGTTAACGGGTATGGAGAGGTGACGTCTCTGACTTTGGGCCGTGGAGGTGGCACCTGCAGGAAGCGACTGTGCATGCGGGGAAGGTGCAGCCAAGGGAGGGCCCTGGGACTGAGAAGGCACAGATGGGAGCTGGGCGAGGTGCCTGGCATGGAGGCGCTGCTCTCAGTGAGGCTGAGGCTGAGGCCCACAGGCTGCTGCACAGGGAGGGTCACCCAACCCCAAGGAGCTCTGCTGGGTGCTGGTCACCAACATGGTGCAGGAGTGAGCCAGCCCCGCACTTCCCCTCCTCAGTCTTGCAGCTCCCTCGGGCTCTCGCTCTCTCTCCAGGCAAAGTGACAGGAAGCCAGCTGGCCCGCAGAAATGCCATTTGCCACGTACGTACCCCAGCTCTGGTGAGGGAAGCAGGACTAAGCTTAATGAAAGCGGCTCTGACTTCTTACTGCTCCGCACCCCCGTTCTCACGCCCCTGTGCAGATGGAGGGACTCTCCCTCGAGGTGGCCCCTGAGGTTCAGGACTCACCTGCTCCAGGTTCTGGCTGGCGCCACCAAGGAGTGTGACACTGCCCACCCCTTAACAACCCCCTTCTCCCCCCACCCCCCCCACCCCCCGGCCCCACCTTTCTCCCAGCGGCTGGTATCTCCACACCCTCCTGGATCTCCACGCACTGCACCTGCTGTTGGTGTCTGCCCCACAGGTGGACACTTCTCTCTCCCCTCCCCCCATGAGCACATGGTCCCCAGGGGCCAGCCCTGCCCCTGCTCTTGGCCCACTCCCTTCTTCCTGAAGCTGACTGCCTATCCCCGCTCCACTTTCTAGCTCCGCTCCCTGTCTGCCCGCTCTTTGCCTTCGGCTTCTCAAAAGTTTTCATTTTCCTCACTAATTTTTGAAAACTAATTACATCCAACCAAATGGTGCAGCTGCTTTAGAAAAACTGTTGGGCAATTTATTATGAAATTAAACATACAATTACAACACGACCCAGCAATCCTGCTCCTGGGTATTCACCTAAGACAACAGGAAACGTGTTCACTCAGAAACCCGCGTGGCGGGCTCATTGAACTCTCTTCAGAGCTCAGAGTCTGGGAAGGAGGCCTTCGCCGGTGCCTGGATGGAGAAACAGGGCCCCTCCGCACCTCGGAATACTCCTCAGCCCTACAGAGGGGTGAACCACTCACACACAGCAGCGTGGGCGGATCTGAAATGCATCTTGCTAAGTGAGAGAACACAGACCCAACAAGGGACACAGGTCTGAGCATTTATATGACATTTTGGGGAAGGTAAAGTTATCAGGGAAAAGACAGGTCAGTGAATGCCATCAAGAATCCATGTGAAATGTTAATAGACAAGCCTCTTCCATTAAATAAATAAATAAATAAATGAAAAATCTTGCTCTAGCTGGTTTGGCTCAGTTGTTGGAGCATCAGCCTGCTGACTGAAGGGTCCCAGGTTTGAGTCTAGTCAAGGGCATGTACATTGGTTGCGGGCACATGCCCAGTGGGGGGTGCAAAAGAGTTAGCTGGTCGATGATTCTCTCTCATCAATGCTTCTAGCTCTCTATCCCTCTCCCTTCCTCTCTGTAAAAAAATCAATAAAATATATATTTTTAAAAAGAGTTTAAAATAAGTACTACATGCCCTTCCCCAGGAAAGTCTGCTGGATTAAAAAGAGAGAAAGGGGCAGAGAAGCTGGGGGGAAGGTTTAGGGAAAGACGCTGCACAAACAGACTCTGTTACAAAACTTCTCAGGAGTCCTCGTTCCCTTAAATTATTTGTATTCAAATGTAAATTAAATACTTACAGACATTGTGGCAAAAAATCCTTATTCTTTTAGCTCTCATATAACTGTAAAACCAAACCAAACTTTAAAGGAGAATACAAACAAAACTCCCAGCCAGTCCATTTTACAGGAACTCCCTTAATTTCATGTGAGAGATGCTGTTTTCTGTGGCCACAGGACTGCGGCTCAGAGGCCTGAGGCTGGTCCCAGGCTCGTCTGAATGTGAGTGCAGGTACCCACCATCATGTCTGGTGATAATTTAATTCTCACACAACCTTCTCAGGGTGCAAATACTTTAGAAAATTTCATTCATATAGAATAGGGGTTGGCAAATCTTTCTGTAAAGAATCACATAATAAAAATTTTAGGGTTTGCAGGTCCGTGCTGTGCATCCTCAATTCTTCCGTTATTGCTTGAAAACACTCACAGACAATACATAAATAAATGAGCATGGATATGTTCCAATAAAACTTTATTGACAAAACAAGCAGTGGCCAGAATTGGCCTGTGGGCTCTAGCTGTAGATCATGGACGTCCTCCAGGAAAGTGGGAAATTGGTGGAGTTTTGGTCTGTTGTGGACACATCCGACAGCCAGGAGACCACTGCGCAATGAGAAGGAATGTCTGCTACAACCAGCTCTAAAATGGATCTGCAAAAAACAGGCAATAGGCTGGATGTGGTCCAGGAACCGCAGCCTGTGGGCCCTGGACGTAAAACAGTGTCAGGTAACGATTTCCTCCAAACCTGCTCACAGCGGGAATGGCCACATCGCCATGCTCCTCCGCCCAGCGTGGGGTTCCCACCATCACCACTTACCCTTAGGAGGCTTGGTGATGCCTGTGGGCATCCAGAGGGCTGGCGATCATGGGCTTTGCACTTTAGCCACCACACACCAGTGCCCACTGGTGCGGTCTGAGCATCATGAGATGCAGCAAGAACGCAGACTTGGGGAACATCTTTCTCATCTGGTCCCCAACTTTCAATCCACACTGCAAGGCCTTTGGGACCAGAGATTGGATTCTCTTTATGAAGCCCTCCTGTATCCAGAATCACATCCTGCCGTTATCCTGCAGCCTGATCCACCAGAGAATTGACTTCATTATTGTTGGGCTTTAATGTTAGACAAAGAATACATTTTAAAAGAGAGAAAAGCCAGGAAATACTATGGCTAGGATGAGAAAAGGTCTCCTTTAATAGTGTCGTAAGGAAAGAAAACGCAACCATCCTTTTCCTCACCTGGTTACGCTCTCTCCCCAAGATCGTCATTTTGGGGAGAGTGGCGGGAAAAATCTGATTCTGGCTTGTGTGTGTATAAGCTTTTCACTTGCTGAACGGATGGGTGGCTACTCACCAACCAGGCAGGATGGTGAGTTCTCCAAGGCTGGTTGTGTTTTCCTGGAGAGCCCTGCACACACTGCATCCCATTACTCACACCATGTACTCCGTGCCAGGCTCTGAGCCAGGCTGGCAAAGGTAATAGAATGGAGGCTGGGAGGGGCCTTGTCCCACAGGAGACGGCACTGGTGTGGACCACCAAAAGGTGCTAACTCTCATCTGTAAAACATGGAACGCTTTTCGGATTTGCACGTCGTCCTTGCGCGGGCCAGGCTCATCTTCTCTGCACCATTCCATGTCAGTACATGTGCGGCCGAAGCGAGCACAGCCGGTTTTAACTTTAATTAAGTGCTCGCTGTCTGCCCGGCACTATGCTAAGTGCTCTATGTGTGACTTCTCTGGCAATACTAATGACAAAACCACTTCCCAGGCATTATCTCATTGTTGTGAGTAAGGAAATGGAAACTCATGGAGGTTAAATAACTCGCCTAAGGACCGTCAGTGTGATTGGCACAGGCAGGCTTTGCTGGCCCTCGTCCTGAGCTTCTAAACTGCACATGTGAACGATGCTCAGCCAGCCAGCCAGACAGACAGACAGACAGACCATTCTATGATGCTCAGACAGACAGACAGACCATTCCACTATGTTCAGCCAGATAGATCATTCACCATGCTTAGCCAGCCAGACCATTCCATGATGCTCAGACAGACAGACCATTCCATGATGTTCAGCCAGACAGACAGACCATTCCACGATGCACAGCCAGACACTATATTCCCTTATGCTGCCCCACTATGAGCTGAAGTGGAGGTGCAGAGAGCATGGCCTTGGGGTCCGTGGAAGGGTGGAGGGCTAGTGTTAGAGGATGTGGAAGGAACTTATTGGGACACATGCCTCGGGGTGGAACACAAGCAAAACTGAGCTTCTGAGGCTGGTGAATCGCTTTTGCTAAAAATCCCACTTTATATTGCTTGGACTGTTTTAGAGGGAAAATAAAGGAAGAATCAGCCTGGCTTCCCTCCCAGAGACCCCATGCTGACTCTCTAATCTCTGCTGAATCTTCTCGCAAACATCTCTGAACCATCTCATTTAAATGGCAACCTACCCCACCCCATCACCACAACCGCTCCACCTGCCTTCCTTTTCCCATGTCATGGAGCTGCATTCGCTTCCAGCATACTGTACTGTAGCCGTGGTGTCCCCTGCTCACCTTCACTGTTCTTTCCGAATCCTCTCTTTAGATCAAGTCAATGAGAGGAGAGAGCTGTGTCTGTGATGTTCATGAACGCATTCCATGTTCCTGAAGTGTGCCTCGTATACAGTAGGTGCTCAATAAATGCGTGTTAATAGGTGAGTGAACGAATGCTTGCAAAACAACCGGGGAGGAGAGATTGAGCTGCATGCCCTGGAGGCCCATCCAGCCCTAGCACTCTGGTCCCACATCCTTCCCTTTGGGATTAGGGTATTGAGAGCCAAGTGCTCACCTGTTCGGCTCCCGGACCTAGGCCTCCCTGGGACTGTGCTCTTGAACCTGGACTAAGCCTACATGCTCAATCCACTCCCATCTCTGGCCTGCTGCGCTCATCTTTATTCCAGCCCCGTGCTCTCCTGACATGGCGGTTAAAGAAGAGAATTTAGTGCGTTCGGCAAATATTCCCCACATCCCAGTGGCTGGCAGAACAAACCCTGTGATCTGGGTTGGAAACATTTTTTTAAAAATTCATGGGAGTGTCTTCAAGTTTGAATTAACATAATTATAGAATTTACAGGCACCCAGAGTGCTTTCTGTAAGACTTCTATAGCAGATGTGTCAAATGTCTAGTTTTGAAAGGACTTCATAATTCAGTTACAGTTTCCTCTGGGTTAAACATTGGAGTCTGAGAGTTGGGGAGGGGCAAGAGTAATGCGTTTATTTCTTGACGTGCCGTCTGTATGTGGAGGACTGCCTCCTGCTTTTCTTTTTCTTATTATGCTGAGTCATCCCCTTACTGGGGGAGGTGGGAGGACTCGCCTCTCTACAGGTTGACACTAACCTCTAACTCTCCAGAGCACGTGTGGGCTTCCGCCAGGCCCGGGCTCTGAGCCCCTGTGGAAGGCACGGAGGCACCGACCTGTACTCCTGTGGGCGGGCTCAGCACTGATCGGATCTGTAGCTCTGATTCACAGTTGACGTCCCCGAGAACAAATTTGCTGTTTGTTTGTGTACTAGTTCCTTTCTTATGCACATTCCTCCAGCTTCTGAAGCCAGAAGCATCTGTGGTTCATTCTCAGTTATTCCTGACTTACCATCTTCCCTGGCTGTCATTGCTCACCAAGTTCCATCAATTTACCTTGAAATGTTTCTGAGTCACCCATTCCTCACCGTGGTCACCTTAACTGTGGCCACCAACCACACTGCTCTTCTGCTGAGTCCACAGAATTGAATGAGGCCTGTAAACAGGGACCACGTCACCCAGGTTTGCCTGGGTCTGTCCAGGTTTTAAAACGGAAAGTCCACACCCAAGGAGCCCTCCCCCATCAGCCCCGGACACACTGGGGCTGTCGGTCACCCTGCTAAAGTCTTTGTAACTCTGCTTCCTTTGCCCGCTCCAGCTCACTGACCTCTGTCCAGTCCCTCGACCTTGGCCCCGTGCCTTCCCACCTGCAGACCACACAGGCTGGTTTGCTCTCGGAGTTGTCTTTCAGATCATGATCCACCCCTAGCCCACGTGAATCCGTGACCGTGCTCTGACCTCATTGTACTCTTTGCTTTTCCTTATGGCCCTCTGTTTGGAGATGTGTTTTACCTGCATGATCACTTGTTTAAAGAAGCACGTCCTCATTCAAAATTCAGTTCCTCGAAGGCCAAGGACACATCTCTTCGTGCAGCCGTGGTGTCCCAGGCTCAGTCCGGACCTGACGAGTATGAAGCATCTATAAATACATCTTCAATAAATTTGCTTTCTATGTGCTTTCCTTTCCCCTTCATTAAACTTGCAGTACCTTTGCACGGCCCTCTCCACCCCCAATCGCTTGCCCTTCCTTTTGAAGGGACAACTCTAGGATTTGTTTGTTAATTCTGCTGTTTCTATGATTTTTAAAGCAACAGTTTCTGATTTTATCACTATTCCTTTTGCCTAATTTGGGGTAGAGTCTTTGCTTCCTTTTGTGGGCTCTCAGGCCCCTCCCTGCCACTCTGTTCCTCCACCCCATTGGCTGATGGAGGCCTCTTTTCCACGAGGACACAGGGCTGTCTGCCCGCGGCCACTGCTCAGCGGCTTCCCTGTGCACCAGGCCCTCGGACCCCAAGGTGACAAACCTTTAATGGGGCCACAGCCTGGCTACTGAACTGCGATTGGTTAGAACCTGGCTCAGCAGTATGGTGTCCACCCGTGCTTTCCTGCTCCCAGCCTCGGTGACTTCATCCATTTCTTTGTGCCACAGCCGCGCCCTGAGCCGCACCCGTCACAGTGCTGCCTCAGCAGTTCCCCTCCCTGGGCACTTGCCCCACCGCACTCAGCTCCACGGACACTGCGGGACTCCGCGGCTGCTGCGGGAGGGGCAGAGTCCGCAGGAAAGGGGCATGTACACAGTTATCATGGCTCCCTCCTCTTAGGTCAGGAGAGCTTCCACAATAGGAAAAGAAGCATTGGGTGGTGCACCGCGTGTTCAACTTCACTAGATAAGCAAAGGGAGTTTCATTATCTGACGCAAGAAGAGTAAAAAGAGAGAAGCAGATCCAAATGTAAGCCAGATGTAGATAAGAGAGATTGTGAGGACACTCACACTGGATGCACTTGGTACCCACACAAGGGTTTGGTGGTAGGGATGGAATAGGGACCTTGATCAGAGTGGAAAAGTTCTGAAATCCTTGAAAATATGTTAGTTATGGTGTCAACCTGTGTAGGATCAAGGACATGGGAGCCATCAAAAATGTTAGGACCAAGGAGATAAAGAGCAAATAACTCATGGTTTTACTCAGCGAGGCCTGACATCCTAGACACGGGAGGGGGTATGGGGCACAGCTGAGGGTGGGAGGCAGGAGGCGGCCGGCGCCTCAGGGTGCCCATGAGAACTGAGGTGACTGGCCATTTGGGACCGAGCAAGACTAGAGAGGGGAGGAAGCTCCTGCCTGGGCAGACCTCCGGCTGCAGGGAACAGGAGCAGAGGTGGGAGGAGAGGTCCCTGTGGCCAGTAGTTAACTGCACTAGCCAATACCTTGTCTTCATGTTGTTTGATGGAAACAAAATAAGAACCAGGAGATATTAAAAGACCAAAACTGGCTAAAGGGTTTACACATCCGTTCACTATCCATCAGACCCAAGGCCAAGTTCTACTCCGGGGTCATGACCTGCACTTTGCTGCCTCTGGCTGCGGGCCAGGCTGCCTGTGGCCTTTTGGCATGGAGCAGCTTTCAGAGTGACTGCCCCAGCTCCTGTTGGAGACCCAGGAGAGGGCCCCTCCTTCCTTGGTGCTATGGAAGCATGGGCTCTGTGACTCTCTGGAGTTCGGAGGAGCTGGCTTCTCTGCACATCGAACAGGAATACAAAGGCTGCAGGGCTGCAGGCACTTCCCCTCTCCTGGCACATCTCTGTCCTTCGGGAGGAAATGCACAGAGCTCGGCTGCTTTCTTTAAAACAAGGGGAAAGAGTCCAAACAGTGAGGCTCACGTGCCTCACGTGGTGGGGAAGGCAGCACAAGCCGGTGTGGGGCTCTGACAGCAGCGCTGGGATAAGGATTCTCCCCATGGGGCTCTCCCAGGAGCGATTCCCAGTGACAGGAAGATCACTGGCCAGGCCCATGGGTAACTCAAGGGTGGAAGTGAGGGTCACACCGGACAAGCAGTCAAGGACCACAGCGAGGGGATGCTGGTGCTGGCCCTGGATTCCGGCGTCAAGGGGACAGATGAGAGGGACAAACACGGCCAAGGTCTGAACCCCTGGAACTGAGATGGCAATGGTGCCATAAACAGAAGAGAAAGGTGCAGAAGGAACTGCTGAAGGGCGGGGGGGGGGGGGGGGGGCGCCAGGGGTGAGGGGGAAGTGGGGCGGAGGGGGGAGTAGGGCGGAGGTATGGAGGGAGCTGCCAGAGGCTGAGCAGAGAACGCAGGTGGCAGCAGCTGGAAGTCAGAGGGGACTCAGCCTCAACCACCTTCAAATTCCGCCTGAACAGACATCCAGCTCGTCCACCTCCCTCCGGAGGGCACCAGGGCCCGCTTCCCTGGTCATCATTCGGGACAGGCAGGTTGAAGGCCGCCCTCACGGTGCTGACCTGGGTGGACAGGGTGGGAGAGCTTTAGGCCGGGTGCCCTCAGATCTACACTCTTCCTTTTCTCTAGCTCTGCACCCGCCCAGCCCCAGCCCCGGGCCGCTGGGGCTTGCAGGCCCCTCCATGTGCGCTGCTGCGGCTGCCTCCTTCCTCACCACCTGCCCCTTTGGCCTTGGCCTGTGAGCCCCGTTCCTGCCCAACAGAGCTTCTCACTGGTTGCAGCTCAGCCTCCTGTTCCAATCATCTAAGTTTCCAGCATTGCGTGTGTAAGTGACAGGAAGTGGTGTTTAAAAATATTTGCATAGGAAGTAATTTCTACACCCTCCTGTGGGGCTCATTCCATCAGCGGGATTCCCCACAGGCCTCCGAACACGAGCCGTCATGTTTTATTAGTGTCTGTGCTGCCGCGGCTCCCGAGGGGCTGCCTGTGGGAGAAGATCCTTCCTCAGGGCTTTGAACTTTAAACCTGGCGGTGTGTTAACCCCCTGCTTACCCGTCCTGAACCAAAGCCACTTCACTTCAGGGAGAGAACGGGTCCAGGACCGACTTGCTGGCACTTAAAATTAACTTGGAGTAGCATCTCTACTGAACTTTGGATTTAATGATTGTACTAAAGTCTCTAAAAAATAACTTTTTTGATCAGGTCAGACAAACCATTTTGTTTCTGAGACGCCAGCACTGCCTCCAAGGTTAGTTGCTGTGTCCCTGTGTCTTTCCAGCCTTCACTTGGGAGAGGGAAGAGGGCGCCCTCAGGCCCAGCTCCCCTGTGGCCAGCTCAGGGGGCACTATTCGCATCAGAGCCTGATCCCTGACCCTGGGAACCTCCATCCCCATGAGAGGCTCGGGTCAGAGGAAAAAAAGCCCCTCTTGTTGGGGAAACAAAGAGTAAACCTCTCAGAGCTGTCTCCGTGTCACAGGTCCGGGTCACAGGTCCGTGTCACGGTCCGGTTCCTGCTAGCGGGACCTGCAGTGCGATTCTGGTAATGAGCTTTGGGGAAGTGCTCTCTGGAGAGGGTGGGAGGGAGCAGAAGGTGGGAGAAGGAAGCTAAGCACAGAGTGGTCTCTGCCAGAAGCGGCCTTCAGTCTGACTCCCCGGGAGGCGCCGATCCACCCTGAGGCCAGGCAGCTGGCCCTGTGCCCCAGCCATCCACTGGCCATGGATTGTCCCCTCCGGCCAAGAGTAACCTCCTAGCTGAAACCGGTTTGGCTCAGTGGATAGAGCGTCGGCCTGTGGACTGAAAGGTCCCAGGTTCGATTCCCGTCAAGGGCATGTACCTTGGTTGTGGCACATCCCCAGTAGGGGGTGTGCAAGAGGCAGCTGATCGATGATTCTCTCTCATCGATGTTTCTAACTCTCTATCCCTCTCTCTTCCTCTCTGTAAAAAAAAAATCAATAAAATATATTTAAAAAAAAAAGAAAGAGTAACGCCCCCAGAAGGCGACACCATGTAGGCAGAGAGGACTCTCAGCACCTGAGAAACATGCGTGTGTTCCCAGGGAAAGGGGCCTGGGCGCAGGCAGCATTCAGGACACTGGAGGGAAGGGACGATGGAAAGCTATCTGAGCAGGCAGCTGGTACACTGTGGCTAGAGGATGAGGAAGAGACTGGGACAGAAGCAGGGAAGTGGTGTCCCAGGCAAAGGGAATAGCACATGCAATGGCCCTGGGGTAGAGAGAGGACGTGGGTTTCCCTGTCTCTTCACTCATGTTGCTCTCTCTGGTCTGGTTGTGGATTTGAGGGAGGAATGCAGTGGGGTTCCCAGAAGGCAGCAGCAGGATGGGCAGAATGTTTTGTACTTTGGGGTTCTGCAAAGAAACTAATAGACATGGGACAGGAAATAGCATGAGTGTGACTGGGCTCTGAAGATGCTGATATTACAAACAAGTACTCTAATCTCTGCACAAAGTATCAATATATTAGGAAAAGCAGTGAAGATTGCTGTGCCTGGAAACGTTCAAATGCCTAACAAGGCAAAGGTTTGTCTGCAAGGATGAAGGGACTTCTCTTCCCACCAGGGTAACATGGCACATCCCTCCATGTGTGCCACTCAATGGAGATCGTTAGATAGATGAGAGAGAGAGGGGGAGAGAGAGAGAGAGAGAGAGAGAGAGAGAGAGAGAGAGAGAGAGAGAGAGAGAGAGGAGATAGGAGAGAAAGAAAAGAGAGAGAGAGAGAGAAGAAAGACCAGGAGTTAAAATAGGTATTTCAGCATATTGACACATTAACATTGTGGACTGATCATGAGAATTCTCACTTCACATTATAGTATTTTATAAAGTATGATAGTTTAGAAAGATATTAGCTTATAAGAACATATAATAAATAACTTCAAAATGCAATGGGTATTTAATTTTAAAGCATGCCTTTAACTTTTATGTAAAATGTTTTATTTTACTCATTCAGTAGAAATTTATTTGGCCGCTGGGTAAAGGTAGCAATAAAACTGCTGTCCCTAACCGGTTTGGCTCAGTGGATAGACTGTCAGCCTGTGGACTGAAGGGCCCCAGGTTCAATTCCGGTCAAGGGCAGGTACGTTGGTTGCGGGTACATCCCCAGCAGGGAGTGTGCAGGAGGCAGCTGATTGATGTTTCTCTCTCATCGGTGTTTCTAACTTTCGATCCCTCTCCCTTCCTGTCTGTAAAGAATTAACCCTGTCTTCAGGGCCCCAGCAGAAGGTTTTCAATGAGCTATACTCAGTTCAGCCAGAACTGAACTAGGCAGCTGGATGCAAGTGCAACCAGTAGGGAAAGGCCTCAATTTTGTTTGCAGATAAAAGGTGCACAATAAATATATATTGGATGGTGAGTAACTGCCTTATTGAGTTCTCTGCTCTTACCAGGCAGTCTAAAGACAAGTTGTAAAGCAGAAACAAAGAGAAAGAGGACAGCAAGAGGATAATAGAGTGGGATGAGCTTAGAGCTACTGATTTAAAAATGAGATAAGAGAATTTCAATTGAAATGGTGAGTTGAGGACAGACATGTAACACAGTCCTTAAAATGTGAAAAACCATTTTTAAGACACTGTATCATAATCCTAGAACACCAGAAAGATGGTGTGGGAACCCTATCCATAATTTTATGGATGTTCAAGGCCAAGTTGAGTGTGGAGGCCAGATAGTCAAGACCGACCTAAGCATGGGACTCCTAATCAGAGTGCTCAAGGATAATTTGCTATTCGCAGGCACAAAAGCTAAGACGCAGCAACCTATATACTGCACAGGCATGCCCTTCTAGAACCCAAAAGACTGATGTCACTGTTTTGGCAAGAAGCCTCCTTTGTCTAAGCTGGTATAACATATGCTACTTACCAGCCAGTGCAGGGGCTTCTTTATAGGGAAGATGTGTTACTGACCGGCTTAGGCTAGGCTGCTTTTATGTAGGGCTGGGCTACTGTATGGGCTCCTGTGGCTACGGTATTGTGACTATGTACTTGGGCCAATATATTTGTATAGTTCCTATGTTGGAGGCTGCTTTGCAGGAAAGATGTAATATTGACCAGCCAGTGTGCGGCTGCCTGCTTTATGGGACTTTACTTTGAAGAACTGCTTTGTCCGATGGCTTCTTGTTAGCGAGGGCTACTTGGTCTCCAATAAAGTCTCTCTTATACTCCTATGACTTCTCATGTCTTCTCTATCTAATAACCGGTGTCCAAGGAAACCAGTCCCTGGCAGGAAAACTGAGGCATGATCCAGAAGGATGAAGGAATGAGTACTCCCACAATTGGCTCTGTGAGCAGGGTCAAGGAAGAACTTACCCCAACATTTGACGCAGCAAGCAGGGTTTAGGAGTAAGTGTGGACTCAGGAGTAAGAGCTCCTGATGGGTGGCAACTGGAGGAGAACACGTTGAAGAAATTCTGAGACCGAAAGCAGATGGATCTGACTGAGATCACAAACTTGGGAAGTTGTAGCACAAAATGTTGGCGGGAAGAGGGGTCCCTCCTATGAGTCTCTTAAAAGCATCCAGCTCCAAGTCCACAAATACAGCAGATAGGGATGAGGCATGGTAGAGCATCAAGGCGATTCTTATAGTCCGGATCCTCCCACGTGGTCAGTCTCCCCGACTTTGAACCCTTCCTCTCGCTCTCTTCTTTGCTCTTTGCTTCCTACTCCAGCCTCATTGACTTCCTTTATGTCCCCTATTGTGTTCCCACCTCAAGGCCTTTGCTCTTGTTGTTTCTTTCGTCTGGAAAATCTATCTCTAGACCTCACATGCTTGGCTCTTCCTTGTCATCCAGATCTTAACTCAGAGTTCATTTACTCAAATAATTCTTCTCTGCCCACAGTATCTAAATCAGAGCTCAGCCCCCGCTAGTCTCTCTAGCATATCCCCTGACTCCCTTTCACAGTGCATATGGAACCCTGAAATGACTTACTTATTTACTCCTGTTTATCATCATGTCCAGGCATAAGCCTTATCTACTTTCCTTAACACAGTATCTACAGCATCTGGAGCATTCATACACTTTGGTGCTTGTATCTGTTAGCTTTTGCTGTGCAACAAACCACCCCAAACTTCGTGACGCACAGGGTTCAGTAGCACTTTATTTAGTGGGTGGTTTGGATCAGCTAGGCAGTTCTCTGTGTGAGCTCCTCTCTCTCTGCTGGGCTCTTCCAGCCTGCGTGGTCAGTGGTGGGCAGCTGCTGGCTCGATATCCAGGCAGGTGTTTCACGGGGTTGGCGACCAGCAGGCTGTTGATCATGGCAGAGACAAACGAGCCTCATGCTCTTTGCTGCCCTGCAGGGCTCCTCACAAAGCTGTTGCTGTAATGTCTCAGCATTTACTCGCAAGAAACTGTATTTTTAACCCTCTCATCTTTCATCTCTCCTCTTTACAAGAGTAGCAGGAGAGAGCAAGCCCCAAAGCCCACATGATTTTCCAGTTTCTGTCTCAGATCACTTTTCTGTAGTCCACTGAACAAAGCAAGCCCCATGGCCAAGCCCCCACTCAAGAGGGTACAGAAGTAAACCCCACTTCCTTCGAGGCAGAGCTCCAGTTGGGAGGGCCTCGTGCAGCAGTGACATAATCACACCCACTCAGTGCTGAGTCATGATGATAGGAATTCAGGGCTCTCTGAGTCCCCAAACTCACATAAATATAACAACCCTAGAGGCGAGGGACAAGTTCAGTAGCATGAGGAGCTAGGAATATTACACAAGGACCAGCTAGAAAACAGAGAGGATTTCCATGAGTCAAACCTTCGAAGCCTACAGACACAATGGTGGAACCAACAGTGGAAAAATACTTCCAGGCTCTCACAGGTTTGGACTTGATTCATCAGAGTGAAGGAGTTCAAGCCTCCCTCAGTACAGGAACTGAGAACTAGGGTATTTAGAGTCTGTTAACACTCATTCCCAGTGTTAGTTGTGACCTGATAGCAGTCTAGAAGAAAATCAGCCGTGCAGTGGCTGTGATAAGGGCTGTTGATTTTAGTATTGAGTGCAGAGATAGCTGATCCAGGAATAAATTCTAAACTTTGTCAACAGACACAATAGTGGTATCACACTAGCCCTCCTTGAACACCAGAGTATATTTTTAAGAATAAGTGGCTTTTTGAAGTAGAAAGTTTAGTGTTAATAAGCTACTATACACTAGAAATTTGGCTAACGGTTGCACACATCAAATAGTTCTCTAATTTCAGAGCAGGAAGAAGGAACATGTCACATAGCAATCTGATGGCACTTGAGGGAATAAAAGGGAAATTATGTATATAGCAAGTAGGAAATGGTATAACTTTCTTGTTCCTTGATAAATAAGCAGAAGTAGAAATAAGAATAACATATATCTCAGCCATGTATCTTAGTCTTCTTTTATTCAAAATCACATTGTATGAAGACATAAAGGTAAAGCTGAAGAGTCAGAAGGAGAGTCTTTGGATGAGTACCATCAGAGGAAACAGAAAAATACTTCAGAAAGCATCTGCTGCCTTGTGTTCTCAATAAAATTCAGAGAATTGTTTGCTTAAAACAAGAAATGGAAAACTATATGATAAGTTGGGAGGTTCAGATGCGAAGGGAAAGGGTAGCATGATAGAAAATAAAATTGGCCAAAACCGGTTTGGCTCAATGGATAGAGCGTCGGCTTGGGGACTGAAGGGTCCCGGGTTTGATTCCGGTCAAGGGCATGTACCTTGGTTGCCGGCATATCCCCAGTAGGGGGTGTGCAAGAGGCAGCTGATCAATGACTCTCTCTCATCTAGGTTTCTAACTCTCTATCTCTCTCCCTTCCTCTCTGTACAAAATCAATAAAAATATATTTTCAAAAAGAAAAGAAAAGAAAATTGAAGAAAGGCAGCAAGACAACCAAATGAGTGAAATGGGAGATAGGCAAAGGAGGTCCAATATAAATATAATTAAAGATTCAAAGGGAAAAACGATAAAACTAGCATTTAAACTATGATCCAAGAAAACTTCATGGAAATGAAAGAAAACTTAAATTTGCATTTTACATTGTTTTATTATTATTATTATTATTAAATATATTTTTATTGGTTTCAGAGAGGAAGGGAGAGAGTGAGAGAAAGATAGAAACATCAATGATGAGAACCATTGATCGGCTGCCTCCTCATGCCCCCTACTGGGGATTGAGCCCGCAACCTGGGCAAGTACTAACCTTGACCAGAATGGAACCTCGGACCCTTTAGTCTGCAGGCCAATGCTCTCACCACTTAGCAAAACCAGCCAGCACTTAAATCTGCATTTTAAAAGAGACTACAATATTCTGGGAAAATTGACCTGGAGCAGTATATTCTAAGCCAAATCTTACTAAAATAATTAAAATTCAAAGACAAAAAAATCATTTGGGCTTCCAGGAATAAAATAAAAATCAAAATTATTTACCAGCGTAAGAAAAGTAGGCTGGCATCACACTTTTTTAAAAAGCAAGAAACAATGCAAGGAAACAGAGACCTCAAGGAAAGAAGGAGTAGCCAAAGGTTTTCCATTCCTGTATCAACCCTGCAGGAGAGTGAGCGCACCTTTGCCCCTGAGGCATTTTCTGTGGTCACCAGTGGGGGAAGGAGTGCTACTGGCACCCCGTGGGAAGTAATCAGGAAAGCTGCTAAACATCCCATCCTGTGGAGACCAATACTAACTATATAACAAAGAATTACCCAGCCGCAAATGGTAATAGTGTTGAGGCTGAGAAATCCTGCAATCAAAGGAGTTCTGAAGATGCAAGAATTCAGAAAATATTGTACACGTGTGACCATCCTGAAGAATTTATTGTGGATGAACTTTGGGCAACCAGAAAATATTTTGGAAAATGTTGGCAAAGGACTAATAGTGAGCATTTCATGTATTTAATTGTAGAGGTAAGACGGGGAGGGAGCATCTGTAAAAAAATAGTATATAAATGTTATAGATTCTGATAAAAATAGAAAAATGCAACTAAGGTGCTAACATTCTACATAATCAAAAATATGTAACTGAAAATCACACAAAGACATAGAGGCTAAATAACATGTTACTATACAATGAATGGGTTAACAATGAGATCAAGGAAGAAATCCAAAGATACCTTAAAACAAATAAAGATGAGAACACAACAGTCCTAAGGGGCACAGGAAAAGCAGTCCTAAGAGGGAAATTCATAGCACTATAGGACTATTTCAAGAAGCAAGGAAAAATCTCAAACAATATAACTCCACACTTAAAGGAACTTGAAAAAGAAAACAAACAAAGCCCAAAGTGAGTAGAGAGAAGGAAATAATAAAGACAAGAGCAGAAATAAGCAAGATACAGTCTAAAAAAATACAAAAGATCGATGAAACCAAGAACTAATTCTTTGAAAAGACAAACAAGATTGACTAACCCGATTCATCAAGAAAATAGAGGACCCAATAAGTAGATTAAGAAATAAAAGCAGAGAAGTAACAATGACATCAAAGAAATACAAAGGATTGCAAAAAAATATCAATATTATGAACAACTATGTGAATGTTTCATATGTAGTCTTTATTACATTGAGGTATGTTCCCTCTAGTCCCACTTTGCTGAGAGTTTTTATCATAAATGAGTGCTGGATTTTGCAAAATGCTTTTTCTGCATCTTTTGATATGATCATGTGATTTCATCCTTCATTTTGTTTATGCGATACATCATGTTTACTGCATCCCTAGAATAAATCCCACTTGATCACAATGTATGACCTTTCTAATATATTCCTGGATCTGATTTGCTAATATTTTGTGAGTAGCTAACAACATTGAGGTTTGTTCACCAGGTACTTCTCATAAATTGTGGAAGGCCACAGCCAAGAAAAAGGGAGGCTTTCTCCTATCCTTACAGAAATATGCAAAAACTGAAACAAGACCACCTCTGACACCATACACAAAAATAAACTCAAAATGGATTAAAGTTTTAAATGTTGGACTTGAAATGATAAAAAATCCTAGAAGAAAAGAAGGCAGTCAAATCACAGACATTGCTTACAGCAGTAATATCTTTTTCTAATATATATTCGTGGGCAAGGGAAACAAAAGAAAAATATAAACAAATGGGATGACATAAAAATAAAAAGCTTCTGCATGGTAAAGGAAACTATCAACAAAATGAAAAGACAACCCACTGCATGGGAGAACATATTTGCCAATAATACATCTGATAAAGGGGTTAATATCTAAAATGTATAAAGAACTTATAAAACTGAATTGCAAAAACCAAACAAAACACAATCCAATTTAAAAAATGGGCAAAAGACCTGAATGGACAGTTCTCCAAAAAGGACACACAGATGGCCAATGGCTGTATAAAAAAAATGCTCAACCAATGTCAATAATCACCAGAGAAATGCAAATGAAAACTTCAGTGAGGCCCGGTCAGCCAGAGTGGCTCAGTGTTTGAGCTTCAACCTGTGAACCAGGAGGTCGTGGTTCGATTCTTGATCAGGGCACATGCCTAGGTTGTGGTCTCAATCCCCAGATGTAGGAGGCAGCCGATCAATGATTCTCTCTCATCACTGATGTTTTTATCTCTCTCCCTCTCCCTTCCTCTCTGAGATAAATAAAAATATATTAAAGATAAACAAACAACAGCAAAAATCTTCAGTGAGATATCACCTCACACCTGCCTGAATGACTACCATAAATAAACCAACAAACAACAAGTGCTGGCGAGGATGTGGAGAAAAAGGAACCCTCATTGAATCTAATGAACAAAATAAAGTAACAAACAAAAGAGAAATCGACTCATAGATAGAGGATAGACTGATAGCTTCAGAGGAGATGGGGGTTTCAGGCTGGGTAAATATGGTGAAGGTATTAAGCAAAACAACACAACAACAACTCATAGAGACAGAGGCAACGGCATGGCATTTGCCAGAGGAAAAGGGTGGTAGGGGAGATAGAAGAGGATAAAGAGGGGATAAATGGTGATCAAAAGAGATTTGACTTGGGATGGTGAACACACAGTATTGTGCACAATATGCAGATGACATATTATAGAATGGTACATCTGAAACCGATGATTTTATTAAGCAACTAGAGGCCTAGTGTATGAAATTTGTGCACTTGGGAGGGAGTTCCTGAGCCTGGCCTGTGCCCTCTCACAGTCCAAGAGCCCCGGGGGGTGGGGAGAGTTTGAGGGTGGTGAAAGGGAAGGGTGTCTGACTGCCTTAGCACTGGTGCGGAGGCGGGAGAAGCTCCTGCCACTGCCACTGCACTCTCCAGTCATGAGCCTGGCTTCTGGCTGAACAGCACTCCCCCTGCGGGAGTGCACTGACCACCAGGGGGCAGCTCCTGTGTTGAGTGTCTGCCCCTTGGTGGTTAGTACATGTCATAGCAACCGATTGTTCTGCTGTCAGGCCAAAACCGGCTTTCTGACATCCCAGAGGGGTCCTAGATTGTGAAAGGATGCAGGCCAGGCCAAGGGACCCAACTGGTGCATGATCAGGTCCAGGGAGGGGCTCTGGAGGTTGGCCAGCCAAGGAGGGACAGCAGAAGGGCTCCAGGGTGTGCCCAGCCCATCTCACTCAGTCCCAACAGCAAGCTAACCTTTCTGTCAGAGCGTCTGCCCCCTGGTGGTTAGTGCACATCATAGCAAGCCTTGAGTGGCCTTAGCATGTCATTAACATATTACACTTTGATTGGTTGAATCGCTGGCTAGAAGATTGGACACTTAGCACATTAGGCTTTTATTACAATATATAGGATGTCACCCAATACATTCAATAAAAAATGTAATCATTACAAGGGGAAAAAGAAAGGCTAAACTGAATGCAAACAGAAGCCAACGAACCCATTTGTTTTGTAAGTTTAAGCTGCAGAGGAAACTAGTAATGCAAGTTACATCTGAACATGGCATTTTCAGTGCAGGGGACAATGAATGGCAAATTAACCTTGAGCTTTTCTCAGTAGGTGTGTTTGTCACAGTGTATAGTATGTGTGTAGCACCTGAACAGCTTTCTGTGGGGTACAGGATTATGCCAATGAGAAATGCATCTTGTTGGGAGCCAGGATTGCCATTGGGGCGGGGAAACAGGGAAATCTTGGGGGTTAGGTTGGAATCTGAGGGCTATCTGTGTAAATCTATGATTCCTAATAGACACATACAAACATTTCACAGCCCTGTCCAGGGAGAGGATGTAAGGCAGGGAGAGCTCAGCGACAGTGAACAAACCCAGGCCCAGGTCTTAGTGTTGGTCCCCAACAGGGAGAGTCAGGATGCCTGGAGCAAGCACTAACTCAGGGCCGGGCCGGGAAGGTGCAAGCACTGGACTCACCATGCCAGAAGGTAAGCAAATACTAAAAACCTCCGGGACTTAGCAAAAGGACACACGGGCCTGCTTAAAGGGATCCTGCCAGCCAGACATGGAAAAAATAATCAAGTATCAAATTAAGAACAGCAATGTAATATAACCATTGAATAAAATAGTAAGCCATTGATCTATACTAATGGTAAATAGACAAGTGATTGGGTAGGTGAATGGATGGATGGGTAGACTGAGATAGCAGGACAACTAGCGAGCTAGATAAAGAGACGAAAAGAAAATGCTCTTTCCTCAATAAAATGCCAGCTGGTAAGTGAGGAGGGAGGGGTGAGCTTGATATGGCCGTTTGGAGGTCATTATAGGAAAGACTCGCCCGGATGGTAATTGTCAATGGGTGGTATGTCTGGGTCACGAGAGTCTGATGAGGAACAGGCATTCACATGATCTGAACCTGTCTCCCTTCGGGGAATTTAATACATACAAGGGGGTGACAGCAATGGCACCGAGAAACAGCAAGACAAGACTTCCCCGCTGAGGAAAACAAAAAATGGCCACGGAGAGGGCCAGTGGCGCGTGCCTCTAGAGGTCACTTCCTGGGAGCACAGCACCACTTCTCCAGGATTCTGGCAGGGAATGTTAAACATGATTTAATCATGAGGAAACATCAGACCGACCCAAACTGAGGGACGTTCTGTGAAATAACCTGCCGTGTTTTACAGAAAGGTCAACGGCGTGAGAAACAACGGAAGGCTAAGCAAGGACTCTTTCCAGATTAAAGGAGACTAAGGAGCCACCACAATTAAATGCAAAACAAGATTCTGGACCTGATCCCCTATTGGCGGGAAAAGGCTGGAGAGTTGTCGCTGGGACAGCTGACAGAAGTGGAATAGAACTGTGCAGCAGGTAACAGCTGTCAATGGTCAAACCACCGAACCTGATGAGTGGCATGTGGTTTCAGGTAGTTGTCAGAAACACACAGTGAGACTCTAGAAGATAAGCTGTATTATATACTCTGAAACCAAGAAGAATGAGAAAAGAGGAGAGAATGAACAAACAAACCTGGTAAATGTTAACAACCGTGAATCTTGTTAAAGGTATTCTGGAGTTCTAGGTCAGCGTTTTTCAACCGCTGTTCCGCGGCACACTAGTGTGCCGCGAGATGTTGCCTGGTGTGCCGTAGGTGCAGACAAGACAAGAATTTTATAATTTTTCACTATTTTGTTTACTTAATATTTCATAATAAAGTAATTATAAAATACTTTCTTTGTGTTTATTTGATTCCTATTCAAGAGAATTACTTTATATATAGTCAATATAGGCACAGAGTTAAATTTTTTAACATTTTCTAATGGTGGTGTGCCTCGTGATTTTTTTCATGAAACAAGTGTGCTTTTGCCCAAAAAAGGTTGAAAAACACTGTTCTAGGTATTAACCTTGTAAATGTTAGGTACATTTAATACTTTTTTTCAAAATAAAAACATTAAAAATAATTGGGTAAAAATATGAATTTCCACAGAATTTTAGTTCTTCAAATTGTGAAATGTATGTACAAGTTGAAATAGCAAGTCAAATATGCACTATATATGCATGTATACACACACATCTAAATATACAACCACTTCCAAATTGGAAATAACCTAAATGCCCACCAGTGGAATTGTTTAATATTTTATGATATGAATTTCTACACATGACTCTGTGGTCATTAAAAGGAATAGTGTAGATCTATATGTTCTGATTAAAAAAAAAAAAAAAAGCCTCCTAAATCTTTGTAACAGAATGCAGTAGTAAATAACCATGTATACTGTGTAACCCAATGTTTATGTATAACAACAACAAAAGATCAGTGCTGCCACACTGTGACTGGGGGCAGGGCTATATACACTTTGGGGTGGGTTTGGGCCTGAAGGATGTTTGTAAATTCATGTTGTTAAGTCCAGATAACTGAGACAGAAGGAACTTGTGGCTCCCATGGCACGTCTGCTGCAGGAATGTGAACCAGTGTTTGGGAAGCTCCTTCTCCTCCTCTTACACGTGTGTTTTCTGGCGGATGTATTCCCCCACATAGATAAACGCCGTCTTCCTCGGAAGCCGCGGCAGCGTTTGTCTCTTCCCCGGGGGCCACCGTTATTCTTCAGCTGCTGAGCGCCGTGGCGCTGCTCTGTCATTCCCGCAGGCAGTGCAGTTCCGCCCGCCACCCTCTGGACCCGGGCAGCAGCAGCCCCAGAGGGGACCTGGGCTGAACTCTCCACAGCAGGTCCCGCCACATTCACACCAGGGGGACGGAGGTTGGGCTCATTTGCCTCTCTCGGTCCAGCCGTTTCCCCCACTTTTTGAGCATACAGTTGGTTTCACAGGCTCATTCTCTCCTCCTGCCATTCACTCTCCCCCCAAAACCTCCCAGACTCTCCAGCAGCTCAGGCAGTGCCGCTGCGCCCCTTCTTCCCGCTCTTCCTGCTGAGACCTCGCCCCTTACCCCTGTGCCCTGCCTCAGTGATGTTGTCAATATCCTCGCTGTTTCTCTGCCTGCCCGATGCGGCAGTGCCGATAATATCCGGGAAGTATCTGAGCATGAAGCACACACGTGGCACCCAGTGCAGACTGGGCCCCGAGGGGAGACCCCGCACGCTGACACTTGGCCCCACAGAGCGGCTCTGAGCTTCCACCACATCCGTGGGGATCTGCAGGCTCAAAGTTTGTGAGCAGAGAAGCTTCCAGTTACTCTGTTTTCTTGGAATTAGTTTTTGCTAGATTTACAACTGTATCTTTATCTTGTACTTTGTAATTACAAAAACAGGAAATGAAGACACTTCATAACTGTGATACGTGCTGGCTGGCAGAATTGTATTTCCCCACATTTTGATCCCCTCGTAGAAAATGTTTTTGTTTGTTTGTTTTGATCTAATCACAGTTCAAGAGTCCTTTGTGTCAAGAACAACCGGTGTTGTCTCTCGTGTGAAAGCACACTCCATAATCGGGAGCCCTGCCAAGTTCACAGCTCAGCCTCTGAGGAACGCTGTCCTCCAGCATCAAAGGCCAATCAGGACTCAGGCGTAGCGGGTGTAAAGGGACTGACTGGAGTGAATCACAAGGGACCTAACGCAGCAGACACTAGGAAGAGTGGTTGTACAAATACAGGTGGGAAACACATCCTGTATAATAAAGATGTAATATGCAAATGGCCACGGCACTGTGAGGTGTAATGGCCAATCGCCTAAGGATTGGATCCCAGATCAGCAGGAGGGTGGGGCAGCGAGCTACAAGTGGGAGGTGGAGAGCTACAGGAGGGTGCAGGGCAGCATGCTATGGGGTGGGGGTGGGGGAGAGGGGTGTGGGGGAGCTACTGGAGCACAGATTCATGCGCAGGGCTACTAGTGTAACTGTAAAAGAAGATAGACAATTAAAATATGGATTCAGCAGTGACAGGAAGTCTAAAGTTCCAAAGTTTAGTCTCAGGTTTAGGTGTGGGAAAGGCTGCGAGGTGCTGAGAGTAAATGATGGATACTTTATTCTCTACGGGCGACGTGATGGTTGATTCTATGTCCCGACGTGACTGGGTGACAGGTGCCCAGTTATTTGATCAAACGTTAGTCTGGGCGTCCCTGTGGGTGTATCTGGAGGGGCGTACATTGGAATTGCTGGGCTGAGTAAAGCAGATTGCCCTCCCCGAGGTGGTGGGCCTCAGCAATCCGGCCAAGGCCTGGGCCAAAGGGCCGACTCCCTCCAAGTAGGGGACTTGTCCTGTCTTTGGAGTTCAACAGAGGCCTTGGCTCTCATGGTTCTCAGGCCCTCAGACTCATGCTGGGAAGACACCTTCAGCTCTCCTGGGTTCTCAGCTTCCCAATTCCTGAATTGTCTGAGCCAATTCCCTAGAGTAAATCAGTTATCATCTATCTATTTATCTATCTATCTATCTATCTATCATCTATCTATATCTATCATCATCATCTATCAATATCTCTTCTTGGTTCTCTGGAGAACCGAGTAATATGTTCTTTTATTGATGGCATTTGATTGTAGTGATTTGAAGTTGGTGGCTATGACAGTGTGCGTAGGACGATGCGTTGCTTGTCTCAACCCACACTCTCTCTTTGTCCTGGGTGCCCAGCCGGGCAGAGCCCAGAGGCTTGCAGTCAGGGGCTGTGGGAGATGAGTTTCAGCCCATGAGTGGCGGGGCGAGTGATGTGCACCATCTCCAGGCTGAGACGGAGCAGGTGTGCCTGCCCCATGCTCGGTCTGAAGGTCAGTGTCAGGCAGTGATGCTGCCTTTGGGGTTGGCAGAGATGAGAGATGGGAAGTCCTGTCCTGTGTCCAAGACACCCTCCCCCCCCCCCCCCCCCCCCCGTGCGGGAGACCCATCTGCCCAACACATGCCCACACCTGGGCCTGAACGGTGGTCAAAGGCACATTTTTATTGTATTTGTGTCACTCTTTCTTGGAATCTTGTTATTTTCTTAATATAGAAATATAGGGTGTCTCAAAAATAGATATACACTTTGAATAATTATTAATTCCAATGGGTTAAATCTGAAAAGAAAGAAGCATCAATTGAGCTATCAGAAAAAAGTGTGCATACATTTTCTGAGGGACACTCTATATCTGGAACACACAGAAGAGTACATAATATAACCTATAGTTATGGTCCCAAAAGCTAGAATAAACATGTTAAATTTTGCCATGTTTGCTTCAGATATTGTAATAGTTTACTACGCCTGTCATAACGAAATCCCACAGACTGGGTGGCTTACACAACAGACATTTATTTCCTTACGGTCTGGAAGCTAGAAGTCCTAGATCAAGGTGTTGGCAAGCGGCGTTGCTTCTGAGGCCTTCCCCCATGGCTTGCAGATGGCCACCTTCTTGCTGTGTCCTCACATCGGCTCTGCAGTCCCTGTGCTGTCTGTGTCCTAATCTCCTGATCTTAAAGGACCCGGGTCCTATTGGATTGGGGCCTCTCCAATGACCTCATGTTCCCTTAATCACCTCTTCAAAGGCTCTATCTCCAAATACTGCCATACTCTGAGGTCCTGGAGTTAGGACCTCAACATACGAATTGGAAGGACACATTTTACCCCAAAACAGTGTTTTTGTTTTTAAGAAAAAAATATTGCAGTTACAACTAAAATTCCTCTTTCCATCCCATTTCCTCCCTCTCTCATCATAGGTATCAATAGCCTGAGATTAATATATATATATATATATATATATATATGCAAATGTCACCCTTCATGATATGTAACATTCTCATGCATATAACTCTTTACATAAACAGCATCACAAAGCACAAATCCTTTTTTGATTGGCTTTTATCAATCAGCAAAACCTTTGAGCTGCACTGATGTTAATAGTGTAGAGATGATTGGTTTTCTTTAACCAGAGCACCAGGGCATGAGTAAAGCACAGTAATCACCCCCCACTGACGGAAAGGGAAGTCGCTCCCCTTTACCTACAAACACTGCCAGACCCCTGTACACACCCTGTGTGCATACACCAGGAAGTGGCATTTGGTCAGTTGACAACCTGATATTATTCTCTCCAATGTACTTGTACCAATTCACAGCAATTCAGTGCTGCAGGGTAGCTTCTCCCCTACAGCCTTGCTAAGACTTGGAGCTATAAGGCATTTAGTTTTGCTGATCTCATGGACATGCCATGGAATTTTAACTATTTCATTGTCACTGCTCTGGTTGATAGTGAGGTTGATATAATCTGATGAATATCTGCCATTCAGATGTTCTCCTTTGTGAATTGCCTCTTTATAGCCTTTTCATTTTTTTCTAGTGATTTTCATTTTATTTGAGGGAGTTTCCTATATACACTGAGTGGCCAGGTTATGATCTCTGAACGCATAATAATTTGGCCACTTAGTGCATATATATTCGTGCATGGATGGGTCCGGCCAGCCTGGCCAAGGGGAGGGGACATGAGTGGCTGGCTGACCTGCCTGCTTGGTCGAACTCCTAGTCCCCCCCAACTGCCCTTCCCCTGCAGGCCTGGATCCCTCCAAATATCCTCCCCTGTAGGCCTGCCCCCCCCCCCCCCTTTGCAACTATCCTCCCCTGCAGGCCTGGTCCCTCTTAACTGTCCTCCCCTGCTGGCCTGATCAACCCCAACTGCCCTCCTCTGCTGGCCATCTTATGGCAGCCATCTTGTGTCCACATTTTGCATATTAGCCTTTTATTATATAGTATATACACTGAATGGCTAGATTATTATGCATTCGGAGATCATAATAATCTGGCCACTCAGTGTATCTTCCAAATTTTAAGTAATTTTAGAAGGCTTTGTTTTTCATTTCTCTTGATGGCATCTTTTGACTCAAAGAAGTTTAAAACACAGGCACATTTATGAATTTTTCTTAATGATGTGCACTCTTTGCATTTTGCTTATGGCATTCCTCTCCTACATGATGCCATCAAGTTCATATTCTGTGTCTTTTTCATAAAATGTAAAGTCTTTCTTTTCATACTTAGGCCTCTATCTAACATGCCTGGACTTCGTCTGGGGTAGGGTGGGATTTTCCCTACCCTACCCCAGGTGAAGATTTATTAAGTAGCCCCATTCTTCCTCCCACTCACTTGTGATGCCTTCTTTGTTAAAATCCAGTTTTTTTATTTTGGGGTTTTCTATTCTCTTTTATCATTTTGTTTACCAACCGCTGGGCCATGGTTCTCATTACCAAAACTTTATAATGTATATAAATCATTTTGCCATCTGATCATGTGGATACTCATTTAAAAAAAAAAAAAAATATATATATATATATATATATATATATATATATATTTTTTTTTTTTTTTTTTTTTTTAGAGAGTAAGGGAGAGGGAGAGACAGCTAGATACATCAGTGATGAAAGAGAACCATTGATCGGCTGCCTCCTGCACATCCCTTACTGGGGATCAATCCCACAACCTGGGCATGTACCCTAGGCTGGAATTGAACCTGGAACCTTTCAGTCCACAGGCCAACGTTTTATCCACTGAGCCAAATCAGCTAGGGCTGGATACTCATTTTTTATTTGTGTTCTTCAGAATTATGTTGGACTTTGAGAGGGCACAGGCTGGGCTGAGAGACACCCCTCTCCCCTACCCAATGCCCAGTGCATGCATTTTGTGCACCAGGCTTCTAGCAAATAAATAAATCATGTACACTGGGAGCCAGAGAAAGAGACTGTCAGTAAGGAAGTATGAAGATGAGAGTGAACCCCTATGTGACTTAGAGCTTCAGACTTCAGTAGGCACTCATGTTATTTTTATGTAAATGTGTAAAAGGACTGGTGTTAACACGCAAGTTTATCTATTCCTATTTCAAGTCATCTTAGGAGGGAGCCTGAGAGCAGTGAGAGTGATGCCCAGTAGCAACAAGCAAGCAACACCTGCTTCTTGATTTCTCTCCCTTTCTCGGATGAAAGGACCAGGACTCATTGGAGAAATGCTGGTTTCAGGGCTAGACAGGGGAAACACAACATGGGCCTGGGCATCTTGAAGTGTCCAGAAAAAAGGAAGAGCAACTAACTAAAAAGATGGGAGCCCATCAAAAGGATACAGGTTCCAATATGCAAGAACCCCCAATGACCAAATCTGGAACATTGTCAGCAATGACATCCTATCTAATAGAGAATAATATGCAAATTGACTGTCACTCCAACACATAACATGGTTGCCCCCATGTGGTCAAAAATGGCTGCCCGCATATGGACAGAAGATGGCCACCACAAGATATCTGGCAGGGGAGGGCAGTTGTGGGCAATCAGGCCAGCAGGGGAGGCCAACTGGGAGGGACCAGGCCTGCAGGGGAAGGCAGGTGGGGGGTGACCAGGCTGGCAGAAGAGGGCAATTAGGGGTGACCAGGCCTGCAGGGAAGGACATTAGGGGCAACCAGGCCTGCAGGAGAGTAGTTAGGCATCCACCAGGCTGACCGGGGAGTGGCTAGGGGTTGATCAGGCTAGCAGGCAGAAGCGTTTAGAGGCGATCAGGCAGGCAGGCAGGCGAGTGGTTGGAAGCCAGCAGTCCTGGATTGTGAGAGGAATATCTGACTGCCCGTTTAGCCTGATGGTGGGATCAGTCCTAAATGGGCAGTCAGATATCCCTGGAGGGGTCCCAGATTAGAGAGGGTGCAGGCTAGGTTGAGGGACACATAATTCCCCCCCGCCCGCTCCCCCCCCCCCCGCCCCCGTGCACAAATTCCATGCACCATGCCTCTAGTAAACTATAATAAAATAAGTTTGTAATGATTGTATGGGCCAAAGAATAAAATAAATACTCATGAATCCATGAAAATGCAAATAAGGAATTGAATAAACAAGCAAATGGAGGAAAGGGATGCCTTTTTCTGACATAAAAATTTCAATCCTATTTCAAAAAAGAGTAATATGCAAATTGAACATCACTCCAACACACCAGATGGCTGCCCCATGTGGTCAAAGATGGCTGCCCCATGTGGACACAAAATGGCTGCCACAAGATGGCCAGCAGGGGAGGACAGTTAAGAGGGATCAGGCCTGCAGGGGAGGGTAATTGTGGGAGGGGCAGGCCTACAGGGGAGGATATTTGGGGGGGGGACACCACAGGCCTGCAAGGAAGATCAGCTGGGGGGGACCAGGCCTGCAGGGAAGGGCAGTTAGGGGTGATCAGGTTGGCAAGGGAGGGAAATTAGGGATGACCAGGTCAGCAGAGGATGGCAGTTAGGGGCAATTGGGCCAGCAGGGGAGCAGTTAGGCATCGATTAGGCTGGCAGGCAAAAGTGGTTAGGGGCAATCAGGCAGGCAGGTCGAGCAATTGGGAGCCAGCAGTCCTGGATTGTGAGAGGGATATCTGATTGCCTGTTAAGGCCCGATCCTGATGGCTGTCAGACATCCCTGAAGGGGTCCCAGATTGGAGAAGGTGCAGGCTAAGCTGAGGGACACATACCCTACCCCTTGCACCCACCCCCTGCATGAATTGTGTGCAGCAGGCCTCTATTAAACTATAATAGAATAAATTTGTACCGATTGTATGGATTGTGAGAGAGATATCCGATTAGGGGCAATGAATCCCGTGCATGAATTGCGTGCAGCAGGCCTCTATTAAACTATAATAGAATAAGTTTGTACTGATTGTATGGGCCAAAGTATAAATAAGTAATCATGAATCCATGTAGATGTAAATAAGTAACTGAATAAACAAACAAATGGAGAAAAGGGATGCATTTTTCTGACATAAAAATTCAATTAATAAACATAAAATAATAAGAGAAATAGAAAATCACCGTTAGATCACTGAGGTGAGCATTGCTATGGACAAGACCCCTGATGATACTAAAACTAGTGGGTAGAACTTTAAAAAGAAACAGAATGCTTGGATAACCTCATATATATCCCCCCAATATGGGTTAACTATTGTACTGTTTTAACATGTGTTCACATAATCTCTGCCAGCCCTCGATCTAGCAGGTGAAACTTTATTGCTCTCCATTTGAGTATGAGGGGACTCAGACAGTCACATCTAAAACATAGATTATGGGGCCCTGGCTGGTGTGGCTCAGCTGGTTGGAGGGTCATCCAATGCACGAAGAGTTGTGGGTTTGATTCCAGTTCAGAGCACATACCTAGGTTGTGGGTTCAATCCCAGATTGAGGCAGGTACAGGAGGCAACTGATGGATGTTTCTCCCTCTCTTTTCCTTTCAATAAAAAATTAATTTTTAAAAAAAGTTTAATAAAACATAAATTATGGAAAGAGAAATAACTTTATAGTGGAGAAACACCATTAATCTTGTTTTTAAGGTTAATGGCACCAACAAGTCATGCTGATGTCATACATCCTGGTAGGATGTTATTAGAAGGGCACTTCACCTGTATCATCTTATAACCTCAAGGAAATCATGAGGAAAACCTCAGATAACTCACAGCTGAGGGGTATTCTCCACCATATCCTCTGGTGCTCTTCAAAAGTGTCAAAGTGGAGAAAGACAATGAGATACAGAAACATGGTGTTAGTTCACAACCAGAGGCAGGGGAGGGCAGTTAGGGGTTACTGGGCGAGCAGGCAGGCCATTCCACATTGGTAGGAGGACGGTTTGTTAACCAAGGATGCTTACAAAGCTTGTCTTGAGTGACTGCAAGGCAGCGAGATCTCCCCCTGTCCCCTGGAACCTTAAGCACTTATAGAGAGGCCATAATGGGGTTTAGTCACATATACAATCCTTTCAGCCACTTATTCCATCCAGACATCTCAACAACACTTCATTCTCTCTAAGCTATGCCCTTGAAATGGCTCCCACGGTGGGACAGTGGGCAGAATACACATGCCAAGGACAGAGGAGGAGCCTCAGTGGCCTGTGTGCAGGGTGGTCCTGTCCTCTGATGACCTCCTCCTCCATGCAGACCAGAGGACATGAAGAAGACACGAGGACAAACACAGCACAGCTGGACACTGGTACAGGAAAAGGGTGTCAGTGGAGACACCCTGGCAACAGGAAGATGGCATGTGGTTTAGTTGACAGTATTGTGGAAGGCTAACTTCTGCCTTTGGACACCTGTGCCATCTCATACACGATGTTAGCACCAGGGGAGGTGGGTGAAGAATGTAAAGGACTCTGCCCTATCCACACACTCGTTTGTCACTACAACTATTTCAAATAAAAATGCTTCTAAACCCCAGTGAGTTAATTGTAAATGATTGCACTGAGAGGAATGACAATACATACAATCACTACCTCTTCCTTCATTAGTCGTATTTTTTGACTTCTCACAATTATGAAAAATGTATTTTTGCACATCAACGTTCATGCACATACAAACTTTTACATTTCATATAGGTAAAGACACACTCTGCTATAAAAATAACTTTGGCCTGACTGGTATGGCTCAGTGGTTGAGTGTCACCCTATGAACCAGGAGGTCAGGTTTCGATTGCCGGTCAGGGCACAAGCCCGGGTTGCAGGCTCAATCCCCAGTGTGGGGTGTGCAGGAGGCAGCTGATCAATGATTCTCTCTCATCATTGATGTTTCTATATCTCTTCTCCTCTCCCTTCCTCTCAGAAATCAAAAAAATACATTTAAAAATATCCTCATAACAAGAGACTTCTTTACACATGGAAGGATAGGAAAACACAGTGGGTCCAACCTGTCACTCCCAGAGGTCATATACCCAGTTACATTTGCTTCTCCTTCCAATATTTTCTACTTGGCAACTTCATCTTAGTTTATATCGACAACCTGAGCTCCTCGATTAGCTCATGATGGGGTCAATTCAGCTTTCCTATCAGAATATGGAGAGAATTTACATCAGAGCACCTGAATAATCAAGTACTTTGGAGCTAAGAAATGTACTTTAATCTTCCCGTTTAATTAAAGTCCCTCTCCCTTCTTAACTCTCCCTATTTCAAGGGATACTAGTTTTTCTTGTTACACATTTTTGTGTGTTTTTTTTTTTCTAAAGGAGGGGTTGATATTAGGTTTCTTCTAGACCTCCACGTGAAATTTAAAATTAACACAAAAATATACACATAATCCATAATACTTACTCCATACCTACACATGACCTTGTTGGGATTATGTTTGAAATTACATGAAATTTATTGATTAATGGTGAGAATTTTATCTTTACAGTATTGAATTTTTCATTTATAAATATAATAAATGCACAGGTTTTACTTGCTTATTCATATAGATATTTTAATTCTCACCCAAGAATATTTTTATTAATTTTGAGAAAGAGAGAGAGAGAGAGAGAGAGAAAGAGAGAGAGAGAGAGAGAGAGAGAGAGAGAGAGAGAGAAAGGGGGGGAAGAGAGAGAGAGAGAGAGAGAGAGAGAGAGAGAGAGAGAGAGAGAGAAAAGGGGGGGGAGAGAGAGGGAGAGATAAGGAGAAAGAGAGAGAAACATTGATGTGAGAGAGAAACATGGGTCAGTAGCCTTTCATATGCACCCTGACTAGAAATGGAACCTGCAACCTTTTCTGTGTACAGGATGACGCTCCAACCTACTGAGCCACACCAGCCAGGGCTGTTTATTCATATATTTTTATGCCTGTGATGAATTGAATTGTGTCTCCCATAAAGGTATGTTGAAGTCCTACCTCCTAGTCCCTGTGAATGGAAACTTATTTGGAAATAGGGTCTTTGTAGATGTAACCAAGTTAAGACTAGTCATTAGGGTGGGCCCTTAGCCATCTGACCAGTGTCCTTACCAGGAGAGGAAAGTGCCCTGAGAAGATAGAGACACACAGGGAGGAGGCCATGTGACCACGGAGTGGAGGTTGGTGGAACAGCGCAAGCTGAGGAGCTCCAAGGATGCGACCCCGCCTGTCCTGGGGAGCCGGGCCAGGCAGGAAGGGCTCTGCAGTCTCAGAGGGAGCATGCTGCAGCCAGCCAGGTGCCTGACCCCTGACCTCCTGACTGTAAAGAGGGCATTTCCGGTGTAAGCCACGTGGTTTGTGATACTTTGTTATGACAGCCAGGACACGTAATTAATACAATGTCCTTCCAAAAAGTTGTATAATTTTATCTTTTATAAAAGAATTTGCTTGCCTTTTATTAGATTTATTTCTAAGTATTTAATGGATTTTATTGTAATACTGAATAGGATCTTCTTTTAAAATTATATTTTCTAATTGTATCCTGATTGTCTATGAGAATATTGTTACTTATTTGCATTTTCAATTTATTTTTTGTTTGTTTGTATAATTCCAGTTGGTTTTTTTTTGTTGTTGTTTTTTTGCCACCAAACATATAGTTTGCAATTAACAAAAATTTGTTTCTTTCTTCCCAACTCTCAGGCTTTGTTATCCTCTTGCTTTTTCGCAGCCACTGAGCATGCTTTGTCTGAGGAAAGGCTGTGATGGAAGGCCTGCCTGTCTTGCTCTGGTCTGTAAGGTTCTCCTAATGCTTGCTGTGGGCTTTGGCAGGCACCCTTTTCTCTGAGGGAAGTTACCTTCAGCTTACTTTGCTAAGTGTATTTATAATGAATGAAGTGGGTGAGATGTTGCACTGCTAAAAATAATCTCGCTTTACCTGGCTCACTCCAATTTTCCTCTTACACAGGGACATAAATGTCACTTCCTCTGTGGAGGTTCTCTTGCCAGCCTGCTAGCTGCTGTGCTCCACCAGTGTGCTCCCCGGGCTCGCATTTTCTCTCTCCTAGCATCTGCCTCACTTTTAAAAACATGCCTGTGTGATTGTTTCTGCCTTACTGATGCCAGGACTCTTGCTTTCTGCCTCACTGCTACCCCCATGTCCGATCCAGGGTCCAGAGAATACCAGTCACTTCCAATGGCGATAGAAAGAATGAATGAAACAAAAAGAAAACAGGAAGCCTTATAAAATTAAGCAAAGCACAATTAGATGTCAGAACATTCATCCAGACAAAGATCTGTGCAGGGTTTATGTCAACAAAATTATGGAAGTCTCCTAAGAGATAAGAAGGAAGATTGGTTAAGTGGAGATTCATCGCCTGTGCTTCTGGGTGGGAAATTCCAACTTTATGCCTTTATTATATCACATTTGAGTTTCAAACTGTTGGGAAGTAACTAGTGCCAGGAAAATGAGGAACAAAATACAGTTAGGTCCTTGTGTAAGACCACAATAAATGTCAGATGCTTTCAACACTTAAGTTTAGAAAACTTATAAACCAAAAATGTACTAGAAGAAAATGTACATTGACTTTGGGGACACCATTTTCCACCAAAGGTAAAAACTACAAAGAAAATACTTGAGAAATGGAATTTGAATCATAAAAATGAAAAGCATATGTAATAATAATAATAAAAAAACATTAAAACAATTTCCTGGTAAAGACAAGCTGGTGCCCTGACTGGTTTGGCTCAGTGGATAGAGCATCGGCCTGCAGACTGAAAGGTCCCAGGTTTGATTCTGGTCAAGGGCATGTATCTTGGTTGGGGGCAAATCCCCAGTGGGAGGTGTGCAGGAGGCAGCTGATGGATGTTTCTCTCTCATCGATGTTTCTAACTTTCTATCCCTCTCCCTTCCTCTCTGTAAAGAATCAATAAAATATATATTAAAAAAAAGACAAGCTGGTAACTCAGTAATTGGAAGATATATGATAGAGGGGAAAATCTGATATCCTTAATATCTTAAGAGGCTTTTACGAATCCGTAAAAGCAATAATAGCAACTAAGCCACTGACAACTAATAAAAATAAAACCTGAACACCTTCCTGAGTGTGAGCACACACTCTGTGAACATGAGTGGGGCTGAAGGAGTCCCAGTGGTTGTCTTTCTCTGTTTTGTTTGTTTGTTTGTTTTTGTGGATCTGGTAAAGGGGCTGTGGGAAGGGTGCTGATACGACCACAGTACTTGCCAATGGAGGACAGTAATGACTATACTTTTTCCTCTTCTTCTCAGGTTGCCTACATTTCCCCTCCTTGATGCAGTGATCACAGGACCAGGGCTGCGAACAGGGACGGCTCCTGAGCTGGGAGCTGTCATAGTTCCCAAGGGCCTGACTGAGCAGGGGTGGAGGGGGGTGGGGGTGCCTTCACCCTGCCAGCACTGGGGCCAGCAGTGAGTGCAACTGCTCTGCCTGGTGGTGAAGCTGGCGCTGCAGGTCTGCACCTGTGTCCTCTCACCGCATGTGAATCAGCGTGGACGGAGGGAGGCACTTGCTAGACCAGCACTGCTGCCTGCGGCCCAGGCCAGCACCATGGCGAAGCCCTGTGCCTTCCAAAGGGGTGAGCGTTTGGGACTACGTGAGGAGAAGGGTGAGTGAGGAGCACATGGCTGGGCTTTGCCATGGGGGAGATCCAACACTAACACCTGACAGAGGCTCAGAGGTGGTATTGCCTCCTGGCTCCTCAGAGCAGGTCCGCCTGGAAGAGGGGCATGTGCGGCTGAGACTCCTCCTGGAGACCGGGGAGATCGGGTGGCGGCCTACAAACCTGAGTGGCCTTGCCCTGCGCTGTATTTTCATGTGACAAGAGGCTGGGCCGGATGGTTAATGGTGACTGAACAGGATTCTAGTCACATGCCAGTGCCTTTTGACCTCTGTGACTGTCTCCTCCCAGGGACCCTGGGAGAAGCCCAGGGGTAAACGGTGAAATGGTGACTTATAATAAGAAATGTATGTTTGGCCCCGCTGGCAGGGCTCAGTGGTTGGGCATCACACCAGGAGGTGATGGGACTCCCAGACAGGGCACATGCCAGGGTTTTGGGCTCGATCCCCAGTTGGGGTGTGCAGGAGACAGCTGCTCAATGATTCTCGCTCATCATTAATGTTTCTGTCTTTCGCTCTGAAAAAAAAAAAAAAAAGTAATCTATTTTCAGTCTTGGACCCATTTCTGGCACAGAGCTCCTTGGGACATTCTGTGATGAGAGAAGTAACTGCTTTTGTTATTGAGGTGACTTCTGAAAAGCCTTTAACTGAGGTGGGGACCCAACCCTGGAAACCTAATTCGAGGGTTGGAACTTTTAGCAGTCCACATCCCAACTCAGGGAGAGGAGGGACTGGAGGTTTAATCTACCGCCAACGGCTAAAGATTTAATCAGCCCTGGATATGCAACAACCCTCCACAAAACAGACAGTCAGACACACACACACACACACACACACACACACACACACACGGGGTTCTGAGGCTCCCAGGTTGGTGAGCATAGGGTTCAGGGAGAGGGCACCTGGAAACGCATGGAAACTCCGCGCGCATCCCCACACCCGCTCCCGCATCTCCCCCGGCTGCTCCTGGGTCACATCCTTTCCTAACAACCGGTGATCTAGAGCAGTGTTTCCCAACCTTCTCTCATGATGAGAATCACCTGGTGGAGTTGTTAAAACACAGATTCCTGAATCCCAACTAAGAAGTGCTAAACTAGGATTTTTGAGAACATATAGGTAAAATTGCATACCTAACTTAGTGCTCTGTCTTAGAGCACTAGTTAAGTATACAATTTTACCTATATGTTCCCAAAAATCCTAGTTTAGCACTTCTTAGTTGGGATTCAGGAATCTGTGTTTTAACAACTCCACCAGGTGATTCTCATCATGAGAGAAGGTTGGGAAACACTGATCTAGAGAGCAAAGCGCTGCTCTGAGTTGTGGGAGTTGTTCCAGCAAAGTGACGGAACCCAAGGAGGGGTCCTGGGGCCCTCTGACTTAGAGCCAGCCGGTCACTGGCACAGGTGACAATGGAGCAGGCTGAAGGGAGACCATCCTGTGAGACTGAAATTAGCCAGAGTTCATTTCTGTTCCTTAGAAAAATGGAGAAGGCATTAGACTTGGCGTGCTGAATGCTACTGGCAGCTCAGGGAAGCGAAGCCCAGCTCCCACGCCGGCTGGTGGGACAGAAGACAGAAGGGTGCACACGCATGTTCTGAGGAGAAGGTTTACTGGGAGCAGGCGTGTCGGGAGCCAGTATTTAGATTCAAATAATTATGGTGACCACTGTGCGTCAGGCACCGGGCCTGGTATTTTGCTTATGAAATATAAGCCAATTTCATTCTTCTTCTTTTTTTTAATTTTAATGTTTTTATTGATTTCAGAGAGAGGAATGGAGAGGGAGATAGAAACATCAATGATGGGAGAGAATTAGTGATCAGCTGCCTCCTGCACGCCCCCTACTGGGGATCGAGCCCACAGGCAGGGCAGGCGGTTCCTGGGTCAGAGAGGGCACCCTAGCTTCGGAGTCTGTAGAATGGAGGCGTGCTGGAGGCCTGGAATATTGTAAAGCTCGGCGGGTCTGACTGGGCATGGGTGAGGCTGAGGGAACAGAAAAACGCTTCCCTCTGGTCTCCAGACCCAGGGATTGCGGAGTCTGAGTTCTCCCTATGAGACAGCCCCAACTTCCCATCACAGGGCCCGGAAGAACTGCTCCCAGGACAATCCTGGATCCAGAGCAGAGGAAAGGGAGCCAGACCAGCCTGAGAGAAACTTGTATCCCCACACCGACTCTTCCCCAGCAGCTGCAGGCCTAACAGCCCAGCAACAGTTCTCTTCCTGCTGGAGCCTCTTATTCCAGTGTCACTGCTTGGGGACCAGCGGGCGAAAGGGTCGTGGGAGATTTCCCCTGAGCAGCCTCCAGGCCAGTAAGACGCATGCAGGGTACCCTTCAGGGGTGGCACCAGGAGCATATGCCCCACCTGCCTGGCTTCTCAGCCCAGGCGAGGGGCCCAGAGTTGCCGGATGTGCTGTTTCAACAGCAACCTCGTATCCAGATATTTTTGGGGAAAGCCCTCAATCTTAAAATGATGCCACTGTTTTACATTTCTTCATATCACTGTGCTGGCCACATTCAGCTCTCCATTTGCCACCTCTGGGCTAAATTTTAATACCACTTTGTCCAAACCTTTCCAAATCTGAAAGCACATCTTTCGTGAAACTAGATCTTGGAACAGGTTCTTAGGATGGCTGAGAGGGTGGGCAGTGAGGGTGGGCGCTGCTGGTGTAGGTGGGCCCTGGGCCACAGGCTTGGCCTCAGGTGCTTGGCCTTGCAAGAGTGAGGGACCCTGGCAGTGGCCTCCTGGCTGACCTCCCTACGCTGGGCTGGGCTGGAAAGAGGGATGGGTGAGCTGCGTCCCACAGCTGCAGGGGCCCCAGCCCAGGAACAGCACAGCAGTGCGGCTGTGTGAGCTGGAAAATGCACCCCCGGTCCCCGGGTGATTTACAGGACACCAGCCCCTGCGTGCGGAGCCCTGGTGCTCCATAAAGATGCATTACGAGGGAATAATCTTTATCTGAACTGGAGCTGCGGCGGCGAAGGAGACTGTCCAGCTGAGAGCAGCAGTGAGCTTTTGTTCGATCTGGAAAAGTCCCTGTTCTTCATCGTATTTGATTAACATTTCTTTTTCCTCTTTGACACTAGGTATCTAGTTAATATTTAGACAGTATATACATTTTCTTTCAGCGGCTGTATCTATTATGTGATCAAACACACCACACCAGACCCGCCAGGCCCCCAGCTGTGGCTAGCGGGGTGGGGGTGGGGGTGGGGGGGAGGGATACCTGGGACTCTCAGGGCCAGGCCCTAGGCGGGACAGGCCGGGTGGGGTTGGGGGTGGGGGTTGGGGGTGGAGGTTGGGGGTGCGGGGTGGAGGGTGGGGGGGATCCAGAGCCAGCCCTGTCTCCAGGAAGCAGAGTCTCTCAGCTTGTTTGTTTATTAGGTGTATAGATGAAGGACGGTCTCAGGCTATTTCAGTTCAGAAAAATCTGAATTCCTTTAGTGGCAATGTTCCCAAGGGACGCTGGCGCGGCTGTGATTGAGGAGGGGGCAGAAAGCATCACCTGGTGGCTGGACAGAGGCAAAGGTTTGGGGCAGGAAAACCTGGGGGTTTGTGTCAAAGCTCCACCCACCAGGAGCTCCCAGCTAAGATGGGGAGGCTGGAGAGATGGAAATCGGGATGGGGAAGCTGCTATGGAGAAGAAATCGCTCCTGGGCCCAGACAGGAGGGTATCTTGGGAGAGAAGGGCGGGTCCGGGCCGGCAGAGTTTGCCTGGGGTCCCAGGGCAAAGGGAAGCCGAGCTCGCTAGCCCCTGGCCCCCTGCTTCCCGGTGCCTGGCGCCGGTGGCGCGTGGCGGGCGGCGGGCTTTACCTCCCTAAAGTACTGGGAGAGGATGGAGAACGCGGTGTCCCAGGCTCCCAGGAAGAGGGAAACCACGGGCTGAGCGGGGGACACCTCCAGTGTGTGTGCGGGGGGCACAGGATCTCCGCTTCCCGGCGCCCCAGCCCTGCGCTCGCCTCCGCTCCGCGCCCCCTCCGCAGGCGCGCGCGGCGCACACCCCTCCCCGGCGGCGGGGGCGCGCGCCCGGCCTCCCTCCCTCCCTCCGCTCCGCTCGCTCTCCGGCAGAAAGTTAGCAGCGGGAAGGAACTCGGGGCCGCACCAGCGCGCGGCGGCGGCGGCGGAGGCTGGAGCAGGAGCCGCGGCCGAGCCTGGAGACAGAGGCGCTGCGGGCGGAGCAGGTGCAGCCGGGCCCGCGCGCCCCCCTCGGTCCCCTGGCCAGAGGCTGAGGGGGGGCGCCGGGGGCCGCCCGGACTCCGCGGGCCGAGCCGGGAAAGGGGCCATGCGGCCGGGCTGGCCCCGGGCGCAGCGGGACGGCGGCCAGGGCCGGGGGCGCAGCGGCGTCGCTCCATGCAGCCGGGGCGGCTGGGCGGCGGCGGCGGCGGCGGCGGGGGCGGCGGCTGAAACCATGTCCGGGCAGCGCCGGGGGCCGCCGCCGCCGCGAGCCGGGAGCCGCGATGGCCCCGTGGCCCGTCCCTCCTCCTCCGCCGCCGCCGCCTCCGCCTCTGGCCGCGCCGCCGCCGCCCGGCGCCTCGGCTAAGGGGCCGCCGGCGCGCAAGCTGCTGTTCATGTGCACCTTGTCCCTGTCCGTCACCTACCTGTGCTACAGCCTCCTGGGCGGCTCGGGCTCCCTGCAGGTCCCGCTGGCGCTGCGGGAGCCGCCGGGCGCCGCCGCCGCGCCCCCGCCGAGCCCGCCGCCGCCCTCGCCGCCGTCCCCCGCGCGCCTCGGCGCCCCCGCGCCGCCGCCGGACAACGCGAGCCGCGCGGAGCCCACCGAGCCTCCCGAGCGGCCCGCCGCCCCCGGGGCCGACGGCTGGGGGCTGGCGAGCGGCGGCGGCGGCGCCCGGGACGCCTGGCTGCGGCCCCCGCCGGACCCCAGCGAGGTGACCGCGGCGCGGGGCGAGCTGCCCGGGAGGGACCTGCCGGAGAGGGACGCGCCCGAGCCCGGCACCGCCGAGGAGGAGCTCGCGGGCCGGAGGGCGGCCAACGGGAGCGGCGAGCCAGGCGGCGCCGCCAGCACCCCGGACTACGGGGAGAAGAAGCTGCCCCAGGCGCTGATCATCGGGGTCAAGAAAGGGGGGACCCGCGCGCTGCTGGAGGCGATCCGCGCGCACCCGGACGTGCGGGCGGTGGGCGTGGAGCCGCACTTCTTCGACAGGAACTACGAGAAGGGCTTGGAGTGGTACAGGTAGGACCGGCGCGGCGGCGGGGAGACCGGAGGGAAGTCGCGGCGCCGTCCCAAGGGCCCGCGCCCCGCGCCCCGCGCCCGCGGAGGGAGGCTCTGGAGCGCTGGCGGGGCGCCCAGCGCGGAGGGAGGGCTGGGGCCGGCCAGGGAGGGCCGGGCCGGCCGGGGCCGGGGAGGAGGTGACGGCGGCTCTGCCTCCTGAGCTGCTGGTCCAGCCAACTGCTTCCTGAACCTGCGCAGCTCCATGCCTGGGAGTTCCCGGCCCTGGTGCCCTCCGCGTTCCTTCCGCAGGCTCTTGGGGGGCTCTGCGCTCCCGTTGGGGACGCGGAGGACTGAGTCCGGGCAGCCAGGTTGGCCAAAGGGCTTTGAGATCCCCGGGAATCTCTCAGAATCGCCCTCGAACGCATTTGCGTGGCTGTAATCCAACTATAAGTATTTTCAGGATAGAGCAAAATGAACAGGGAACAGTTAAAAAGCTGGTGCTGGCGAGTTTGGGCTTTCTAGTGAAGACCTAGGATGTCCGCAGAACTTTCTGTCCCCTTGGCCGAATGAACACTGGGTTGGGTTGTCTCCATAGCACCGCTGAACAGGTGCCAGAGGTGCCCTGGGTGCTGATGCCTGCACCCAAGCCCTTCCCAGCTTTCACCCCCTCCTGTTTCCCCCTCTGCCAGCGGGCGGGCAGGGGTGGAGGAGATGGAGAGGGAGAGGAGAGAAGAGGAGGGGGCTAGAAAGTTGAGCGCAGGTAACATAAATGAATGCCCAGCTTTCTTGCCAGCCCTAACATTTAAAGCAGCACTGGCACTGATGCCCACACGCAAGCCTCCTTTGCTGTTCTCTTTCCCCCCTTCCCACGTTTTATCTCCTCCGAAAACGGATCTGGATGGCTGGCCCCATCTCTGTTGCATCTCCGTAATTAATTGCAATTGTCAAAGGGAAACACTGGCGGTGTCAGCCAAAGTGATGTTATCATCCTAACAGAGCCAATAGGTAAAACCAGGACTGTTTCCTAACAAGTTGTTTTCCTGTTGAAGGGATGGCGTTCTCAGTTTAAATTACAGCCTGGGAAAGTTTTAGAAATAACAGCTTCAGGAATATATAATAAATGTGTGATTGCTTCCCCCCTCCCCCCTCCTATTTTTAAAATACGCTTTGTACTTGGAAAGCTGGAGAGAGGACACTTAGGCATACACATTCCAGCACATTAAAGGAAATAGCAAATGTGTCTGTTAATGTCCTGCTTGTTTCAAAAGAGAGAACTAATTGCAACATTTTTAGGAGGCTTCAAACAGCCCCTTCCTATCAAAACACAAAACAGCAAGTGCCCAATTTAACTGGAAAATCAGTACCGCGAACATCACAGGCCGTGACTTCCGGTTGCAGTTATCATTAAAAAGGTGTTCGGATCATGAATGCAACCCTGGAGGAGGGAGGGGCGCACTGTCTGGGGAGGGTTCGGTTAACTGATGGTTGCAGGAAGTTCTAGCTGTTTCTGTGGGGGCAGTTTTGGTCTTGTGAGGATAGCTGGTTCCCCCTCCCCCCACCGTCCTTCCCCCTCTCCCCCCCCTTCCCCCCCCCCCCACACACACTACTGATTGTAAAGCTGTGTATCTTGTGAGAAGTGTCAAATGCCCTCTCAGGAGAGGGTGGCCTAAGGATCAGATCTTTGGGAAACGTGTGTGGGTAGTGCAGCAGCTGGAGACAGAAGGGGGGTGTGACGAGATACCTTCAAGGTGGTGCGGGGTGTGTGGTGGGATGCGAGTCAGGAAGCCCTCGGGCAATTTTCTGACTGAGGGACTGAAGATGCCTAGGCGGGAAAAGAAGGCACATGCACTGCCTCGCTGTGGGGACCTGGCTGTGGTATTTGGGGCTCCCCTTCCTGCTACATGGCAGAGATGTGGCTGGAAGTGGAGGATCACGTGGTGTCTGTGTTCTCAGTCCCACCCAGGCTGTCTGGGTGGAGGGTCCCTGTATTGCTGAGGTGTGACCGGAAGTGCTGGAGAAGAGTCTGCCAAACATGGAGGGAATCTTAGCCGAGCGGACTCCCAGAACCCCTTGCACCCACAGAAGCACATGTGCCCTGATGACTGCCATGTCTCTAGCCTTACCAGGGCCAGCGGTGCTCTGTGGCCCCGGGATTTTCCTGAGCTCCGTCCCAGGCTCCCGCCTCTGTGCGTGGGAGAGGCGGGCCGGGCATCCTCACTGGCTTGTAGAGAGGAGGCCATGGCACTGATTCAGGCCAGGACAGACACCTCGCTCTCTGTCGCTGGTGTGGCCCCGCCTCTGGAGGTTCCACTTGCCCTGGAGTGCCAACACCCACCGGAACCTTCCCCTTCTGCCACCTGATGGCACAGCCCCAGGTGAATTCAAGGTCCTCTCTCCCCCCCCTGGCCCCCCCCCCCCCAATGCACTTCTTTTTCTGTTCAGTGTGCCTCCCAGGGCCCACCGATTCTGCAATGTCTCTGGTGCTTGTTTTCCGCGAGGGGGCAGAGCAGCGGCTGCTCCCAGCAGGGTGGCCTGGGCCTTCGGGGGCAGCCCAGCAGCCAGCAGCTGCGCCTTCTCCCAGCCACTCCAGTGGTGGCTAAATCCGGGTTTTGCTTCCTCCCGTGCTGTTGATCTAATGTGATTTAAAAACACATTTGGGATTAGAACATGTGCCTCCGATTTCCAGGCCCCGATAGCCTCCTGGATTAGGGCGTGTTCCGGCTGCAGCGGAGCCGGCTCCCTCCTGGACAGCAAGGCCAGCGGTCAGTGACGCGGGCAGGCTACACCTCCACGCCCGCCCCCAGATGAAGGGCAGAGTCCCAGCCCTCACCTGCTCTGACAGGAGCTCGGAGCTGAATGGGCAGGGCCTTGCATGCTGTAAGGGCGGGCCCTGTGGTGGGGTGGCCACCGCAGAACCCATCCAAGTGAGGAGAGCGTGGCCTCCCACCCTTTAGACTGTGCAGCCACCATGGCCGCGTGCCAGCCTTTGGAAGCCACTCAGCCCGGGCGATGGGCAGTGACCCTGCAGGAGTTCAGGCTGTCCTCACGGCCAGCAGTTGACGCCCAGCCCACTGGCCGGGAACGCCACTCGGGGGAGGGTTGCTGTAGTCCGCCAGGTTCCGGAGGACAGTGGTGACAGCATCATTGCCACATGGCGTCTGGGGAGAGAGGGAAGGAGGACCGGTGCTGTGATTGTGGGGGTTGGCGCTGGAGAGACTGGTCACATTGGAGCATCATGAGGAGGCTGAGTGTGCCTGGTCCACGGGTGGCTCCAAGGGCACACGCCTTGCCCAGGGTTTCTGGGAAGGACCCCCGGGAGCTGCCCGCCGTGAGCTGGCAGGGTCTGCCCCACCGCAGAGCTCCCTCTGCCCTGCATGGCCACACAGAAAGCCCTGGAAGACCGTCTTCCTTCTTGTGTTCCACAACTTTTATCTGTATTTTCTGTGTTCCAGTTCCGTTTCTGGTCCTGGGGATAAAGTGGGCCCCGCTGGTTCTGGAACTGGCCTTTCACAGGGATGGAAAGATGGCAAACCGCAAGGCTGTCTTTGTGCCTCTGTCAGGGCGGCTGCTAGGAAATTTAAAGGTGCACTGGCGACTTACATTTTATGCCCGCTGGACAGGGCCCCCTCCCGCACATCAGTGCTTTTACACGTCCAGCACCAGTCCCTCGGGGATGCTGTGACCGTGCAGCTCTGACTCAGCACGGCCGGGAGGGGCAGGGGGTGCTGAGATCACAGGTCTCAAGTGTGAGGGGCAGGGGCTTATTAGAGTGTGATCAGTGCACACGCACCTGTGGCTTTAAATCAGATGACAGGAAATGATGCCAATGGATGTTTTCAAAGTAGCAGGGGCAGCGAGTGCCAAGGCCCTGGGGTGGAAACGATTTCCAGAGCGTCTTTTATTATTCCCGAAGCACGGCCTCGGAAGCTGGACAGGCCTGAGCCCAGTTCCCGGTGATGTTGTGTTCCCGTTGGACGGCCTGGGTTGGAGAACAGCCTCAGTTTACCTGAGAGTAGTTCCTTCCTTGCAGGGTTGTTGGGAGGAAGAAATGAAATGACAAGACTGAACATATTTTATTTTCTAAGCAAAAAATGGGTTCTAGAGCAGAAATCCAAATAGGCCCAAACTGGGTTTTTCCATTTCTCAATCTTGTTGGTCTCATCCGCTTTATACATTCTATCTCAGCTGTGAGGATGTTCGCGGAAATGATTCCTTACCCGGATGTTTTGGGGAAAATTTGATAATGACTGGCTTTGCAATCTATATCAGCTTAACCTTTTCAACCAGGGGTCGCCGAGGGCCGTGGGCAGCCTGGAAATGAGGGAAATGAGCCGGGTGGGGAGGAACGGGGTGAATGTATTCTGTAAAGGGGTGCCCACTGCTTGCGTCCAGCTTCTCTTTTCCATGCTCAGAGGTGCGTCAGGGTTACCCGGTCTCCCATTTGGGAAGAAAAAGTGGAAATCAGGTTTCAATGTGAAATATCCTGGTTTTGAACGTTGGCAACAGAATGAGATTTCTTCAGAGTGCCGTGTGGCCAGCACTGTGAGGCAGCAGACCGCACCTGTGGGCGGGACCAGCCGGCTGCTACCCCTCCCAGCCTCCGCTCCAGCCCATGGCAGAGCGTCGCCGGCGTGGCTGGCCCGTGGCCTTGCCAGGACCGCTGCTTCCACGGGCTCCTTCAGTGTCCATTCCCCTCCGAGTCCCAGGTCTGCACCAGCGTGGGGCAGAGGTGCTGCGCTGGCCACCACACAGAGGGGCTAGATGGAAACAGGGAGGCAGATCAGGGCCGTTCACAAACACGCTTCCCGCCTCTTCCCAGTGAAGGTTTTCTGGAAGGCGGGAGAATGCTCCTGTGCTCACTCACGGATCATGAGTGCCCAGGCCGGATCCTTGCGGGTAAATTACGCTTACAAATAGAGTCTGGTCAGAGTTAGAAAAGTTGGGTTCTAGGCTGTGCTCTGCCACGTACCAGTTCTACCAGACGTCAGGTTACTAAACAAAACAATCTCTCTCTCACTCTCTAGCTCTCTCGCTCTCCTCTCGCCCTCTCTCTCTTTCACTCTCGCTCTCCTCTTTGTTTCTTAGATGATGAGGCTAGATTGTCTCCATAGGGCCTGCCCATTTGTTCAGGCACTGAAATATTTTGGTTCTAGAACACATTTCTATATTGTTCAGAGGAACAAAAAGGAAGAGTAGAAGCAACATTGTTTGCAGCATGTTTTTGCATCTTTGGGCCAGAATCCGCTCATCCTCATTGCTTGACACTGGACAAGTTACTTAATGTCACCAAGCCTCGCTTTCTTCATCTGTATAATGGGCTTCCTGTTACTTCCAGGGGATCATGTGAGGACGAAATAAAATGGTATCCATAGTACCCACAGAGCTTGGGACAGCCAGTTCCCCTCTCCCCTTCTCTCCTCTCTCTCCCAGTTTTTCTTTTTTCCATTGCTTTTCTCTTCATTTCCTTCCTTTTATTTTACCAGTCCTGAAGGTCCCAGAGAGAAAGCCATAATGCATTTTTTTCATTTGAATGCAGTCTTTTATTTCCAGATTATGTCTGAATGAGGGATTTCAAACCCTGAAGCAGCTCTTCAGTAGCTCTCCAGAGAATAATCAAAGCCGATTCCAGAATTTGGTCTGTTGTAAGGGGAGCAGGAGGAGGAGAGGAGTCAGCGGGCTGTCCAGCAGCACGGGGAGCTGTGGGCATGTCCTGGAGCCCGCAGTGGGAATCTGCTGCCCGGACCGGGCGGCTGGCCGCACCATCGGCGGAGCTGAACAGCTGAGAGCGCAGGGCTGGTCCGGGAGGCCCGGGAACTCTGTGACATGTGGCTGCTGCCACTGCCCCTGCCTTCGGAGCACAGTTCACTGTTAGTCTTACTTCCAGTCAGGCCAGGAGAGAGGCCCGGGGACGGGGTGAAGGACTGATTGCTGGGCCGCATGTCAGGGCTTCGGTTTCACGTGATGGTGGCGATCTGGCTCCGGACCTGCCGGACCGCCGGTTACGGCTATCCCTCGATTCCATGGTTTCTGTGGTTGGACAGGCACCTCTATAGCTGTCTTGGGAATTTCACTCTGAGATTATAACTCGCTGAGGGAACCTCTCAGCCCATTTTGCCATTAATTAAAAGCAGGCTGTTGGTTTTTGTTTTGTTTTTTAAACACTTGCCAGTTAGGATGACCTTCCTTTAAATTTTTTTTCCACCTTTACTTAGAGATATAAACATCTGTTTACAGGGAAACAAGGCAATACATGAAGATTGTCCATGCTAGAGTTTGAACTTAAACTGTGACAAACAAGAAAGGTAACTTACTGGCATATGTGATTAGGAAGACGTAGGGGGTGATGGGCATCAGGAAAAGCTGGATCCAGGGGCTCCAATGGCGTCCCCAGGGCTCCCGCTTCCCGCTCTCTGCCATGTCTCCCTGCCGTGCTTCACTCTCAGACAGGCTGCCTCACCACGTGTTAGACAAGGCAGTCAGCAGCAGGCCTGGTGAGCATGTGCATGTCTATCAGCTGTGGGAAATGGGTTTCCTTAGGAGTTTCTGTAAGAAACCGCAGAAGCCGGTGGCCCTGCCGGACATGTGGCCTCCCCACAGCAGTCCTGGTGCAGCATTCATTTTGTCAGGGTGGCCAGGTGGCCACTCCTCGGTTTGGGGGTGGGGGTGGGAAGGGCGGGGGGAGCCGAGAAGCAGGGTGAGTCCCATTGGAACCATAAGGAGTAGTTTTCCTGCAGAGAATGCGGCTTTCAGAGGTTCTATTGCTAGAAGTGGGGGGATGGGACAGTAAACCACATGCCCATTAAACACGCAGACCCACGCTGGGCCGGGCACAGGGTCTCTCTCAGTATTTTAATCCAGGAAGAGGAGCAGAGGGTTCATTTGGGAGGCTCGGTGCCTGTGTTTTGGCCATTCATCTATTCATTGATTGTGCATGTATTGATCGCTAATTACTTGCTGGGGCAGATGGGTGTCCATCGTGGCCAGGAATCGGAAAGCACTCCTGGGGCAGAGACATGGACCAGCACCGACTCCGTTTCATAAAAGTCCGTACAAGGTGGATCCACTCCAGGAATGGAAGGATGGTTTAATCTTAGAAAAATGTAATCATTTGACTTATTCTTAATGCAAGTAAATGAGAACATCCTCGGATTTGTTTTATGGATGCTAAAAAGACATTTGATCAGATTAAATATCTGTTCCTGATTTTTAGTACAACCCGTGATAAAACAGGCTCATTCCCAAACCCAGCATCGTGTTCAGTGGTGTAACACTAGACACACCCCACAATTCTGGACCAGGACCCAAAGCCCATGGTCATCACTGCTATTTACCATTGCTCAGGAATTAACAAACGATGCTATTAGATATGGAGCAGAACAAGAAGGTAGGAGGTAGAATCATCACCATTTGCCACTAAGTTCCTCTCTTTTTCAAAAACTTAAGTAAACAATGATGTTATTAGGAACAATAATAGGATTTATTAAGGGATGGAAATTAATATGCAAATCTACAAATTTCCTATATGCCTACACCAGCAATTTTGAAAATATAATGAGAGACAATATTCTATTTATGGAATCAACCCAAAAGACAAAATAACTAGGAATAAATTTAGCAAAAATTGCAAGGGACTTGTAAGAACAAAATTTCAATACTTTACTGAGGGGCAATAAAAACAAACAAGTGGCTGTAGCTGGGTTGGCTCAGTGGATAGAGTGTCAGGCTGCGGACCGAAGGGTCCCAGGTTTGATTCTGGTCAAGGGCACATGCCTGGGTTTCGGGCTTGATCCCCAGTTGGGGGCGTGCAGGAGGCAGCCAATCGATGAGTCTCATCATTGATGTTTCTATCTCTCTCTCCTTCCTTTTTCTCTGAAATCAATATGCATTTCTTTCTTTCCACCCATTTGTCACCCCCTCTCTCCTGCCCTTTCTCCTGGAGTTCTTTGCTGCTAGATTGAGATCAGTCCAGCGTGTCTAAGAATGGTCTGAAAATAATGTTTCTGTGAACATGGCCCAAGTGTTGGACTCCAACCATAGGATCTCCTTACTTTCCACATTCTGACTGAAGAGAGGATGGTAAGACAACGGACACAGTCCTGTTTCAAAAACAGGGTCATAAATACTCGGTGGGGGTGTTGACGGATTTATATCAGATTTAGATGGTAGGACTGTGCCCAGGTGTGGATTAACAGTTGAGTTGGTATCAATTTAGATGCACTCCTGTTGTTACAAAACAAACAAACTAACAAACTAACAAACACACAACCTAGGGACAAGTGACGGTTATTTTTAATGCACCAGGAAGATGACGATTTGGATCTGAATGAATGACAGTATTGACTGTGGCAGCAGTAGGAGCAGTGGCAGCAGTGGCAATGGTAGCACAGTAGTGGTGGCAGCAGTGGCTGTGGTGGTGACAATGGTGGCAGCCGTAGCAGCCGGAACAGACGTGGTGGCAGCAGTAGCTGCAGAAGCAGTAGCAGCGGTGGCAGCAGCAGCGGTGGCAGCAGTGACAGTGGTAACGGTGGCTGCAGGAACCGTGGCAGTGCTGGTGACGGCGGTGACAGCAGCAGTAGCGCTGGTGACACACACTGTACGTGTGTGTGCCAGGCTCTGTTCCCGATGGTGACGACACCCAGTTCACAAGCACTCGGTGAGACAGGAACTGTTCTGCCCACCTTTTACAGAGGAGGAGATTATGGCACAAGGAGGTCCCAATGTGGAGCTGGGATTCAAACCCAGGGGTTTGGCCACAAATATACGGCAGGTCCTTTATTTGTGACGGGTCCTTTCTCTCGGGCGGGGTCCTCCAGCCTCACGGGGAGGGCCGGGAAGCTTCAGGCTGGCCTTGGCCTTCCCTCTGCAGCTTTGAGTCCCTGCGTCAGCCTGAGGCGCAGGCCCACGGCCCAAGCTCCCTGAGGGCTCTTGTCCCAGCACAGAAGTGGCTTCCTTTCTGCCCGTGGACCAAGTTCATTCCCACATTAGGGCCTTTTATTTCCTGTGTTCCCCTCCTGGGACACTCTGCCCACCCCTCAGCTGCAGGCCTCCTCACTCCCCTTCAGGTGGCGACTCAGATCGGAGCTCAGACCTTCCCGGCCCCTCATGTGCTTGTCCGTGGCATTTCCTTCAGCGTGGGCTGCTCCCCAGCCTGGGCTGCTCCCCAGCCTCGGCTCCTCGCACCCTCACCAGAAGGCAGACTGCGTGGGACACGGGGTCTTGTCCATCGTCTCTGTCGCCAGTGCCCAGAACAGAATTTGGCACACAGTAGGCACTCAGTAATGGTCAACTAATCACTAATTATGAATGCATGCCTGCATGAATGAACGAAAGGAGTGCATTGTGTGTGCTAAATTGTCTTCCAAAACCTTCTGAAAAGAAATAGCACCTCTTCTGGTAACTCTGGCTGAGAATTGTCCTGATGTCTTTCTCATACTATTTTTGCAAGATTATTTTGGGTGTAAGAAAGAGAAACCCACTCAGACAAGCTGTGGGTTAGAGCGTATCCCCAAAAGTTTCCTTCAGCACACAGCGTTGCCCCAGTTACTCCGCACAGCGGCCTGGCAAGGCCCGTACCTCCTCATCCCGTTTTAACAGAGAGAGAGACCGCCATCTCAGAGATGAGCACGGTCCCTGGTCGCCTACGGGCTGTCCCAGTCAGGTGCCTTCTCACTGCCACACACACACACACACACACACACACACACACGTGGCTTCTGGTGTCTGGTCTTTGTTGCTGTCACTGCCAAAGTTTTAGGAGAGCCTGGGCCATTCCTGATGGGCTATTAGGCCCCAAGAGCAGTTGGGGTTCTATTTCTCTAAATGCATGATCAACATTGTGTGATTGCCCTTTAACAATCAAACCACCCCCTGCAGCCCTCTGCTTGATTTGTGACTCCCAGAGGCGTAGGCACACCTGTCCCTGTACCTGGTGGGGAAGTGGGGGGGGGGGGGGGAGGGGGCGGAGGGGATCCTTCTGTGGGGTTAGAGGTCTGGGATCTCAGGAGCTGAGGAAAGAAACATTCCAGTCAAACTCCCTGAGCGCGTCTATCAAAGGGCACTGGGACTGTTGGGGGCTTGGTGGTATTTTGAAAAATAAAGCTGAGCCTGGAACCAGGAATTAAGGGCTGGAGTCCGAGTCCGGGGTTCACTTTGCTTTGTGTGATAGGTGAGTATGTAGCCTGCAGCCCTGTTTTCTCATCTCATCTCAGAGGTGGGGTGGGCAAACAGCCCCGTCCCTGCACAGGGGCCGCAGGATAGGATAACGGGATGCGCTGCGCTGGCATCTGCTTTGCCTACTACGTGTTACTAACCCCTGCACGTTGGCGCGAATCCCCCCGGTGATTGGTTCTCTGGAATGCTGCACTTCAGGGATGCCTGAGATGCAGGATAAGCACTCTTATCATAAAGTCAGATTAAGACGTTTAATTTGCAGGAATATCAAAGACTGTGGGCATCCCACTTGGAGGGCGGCTGCATCAGGATGCAGGATTCTGAACGTCTGTCTGAGCACCCCTCCACCTTTTACAGCAGGGGTCCTCAAACTTTTTAAAGTGGGGGCCAGATCACGGTCCCTCAGAGAGCTGGAGGGCCGGACTATATGAACTACTAATTCCTACTGTAACACCTCGGCTGTGCTCACTGCCCAAAAAACCTGGCGGGCCGGATCAGACTCCTCTGCGGGCCGCATGTGGCCCGCGGGCCGTAGTTTGAAGACCCCTGTTTTACAGGGAAACACGGGGCGCTCCAGGCACATCTGCTTGTAGGGTTGCCTGCAGGTGCTGAGCTTTGAAGGGGACCGGAGACTCTCTCCTTCGGTTCCCATTGGCCGCCGCCCCTTCTCCCGTGCTCCCAGTCAGGGCTGCCAGTCAGCATAGTCAGGGCCGCCTCTGGCTGCCTGGCTCCTGCTTCTAAAGGACGGGGGCAGGGCAATGGCCCCGATAGCCCGTCCTGATCTCCGGACCCTCTGACCTGGCCCATTATGTGGGGATTGAGGCTGCAGATGGGATTAGATTGCTAACAGCTGACCTGGAGGCGGGGATTATCCTGGATCATCTCGCAGGCCCCTGTCACCACTGGTCCTTTCTAAAGGGAGAGGGAGGCCAGGAGCTGGAACTGGAGGGATGGCGGGAGGGCTCCGCCCACTGGCCTGCCTTTGGAGATGGGGAAAGGGGCCAGGAGCCAAGGAATGCAGGTGCCCCGGGAGCCGGAAAGGAAAGGAAAGGACTCTTCCTCGGAGCCTCGGAGAGGCAGCCCTGTGGCCTGCCCGCGCCTGTGGGCCCTGGGGCTTGGTCAGCGCTGCTGTGGGCATCTCACAGGGGCAGCCCGCTCTCCACCTTCCCCAGCAGTCATCCTGCTTCCTTCTTCCCGGAGAAGAGCACCTCCCGGGCGTTTTCATGTGAAGGCCCACTGTGTGCAGGTGGTCACCGTGCTGGTTGGGATAAAAACCAAACTTCCGCCGCCAAGAAACCCCACATACAGTGACCTCAGGAAGATCCACCGGTTTCTCTCCTGTGTGTCGACAGCTGCATTCACAGCTGAGCCCTGCATGGAGGCGGCTGGGCAGGAGCACCCCGAGCTGGAGCACCCCGAGGTCTGCATGGAGGTGGCTGTGTGGAGGCAGCCGGGTGGGAGCACCCCAGTGCTGTCTGGAGGTAATTGGTTGCCTCCCACATTTGCCTTGGTCGGCAAGTGTGTGCCCTTGACTCGAATCGAACCCGCAACCGTTTGGTGTGTGAGTCTGTGCTCTAACCACTGAGGCTCACATTCCTTCTTTACATTTTCCAGTGGCTCTTTGTCCACCTACAAAAACAAGTTAGTCTTGACCGTGGTCTACAAGGCTCTACAGGGCCTGAATCTTCACCACACTCCTGTGCCTTCTTCTCTTCGCTCCTCTGGAGCCCTGCTCCTGCTCCTGCTCCTCGGAAGCCAGGCATGGCCCGCCTCAGGGCCTTTGCGCTGCGGCTCCCTCCATCTGTGCCACTGCTTCCTTAGACAGCTGCTCGGCTGGGTCCTCCCTCCCATTCCAGCCTCTGCTCAACCATGTCCCCTCCACGTGGCCTGTTCTGGCACCGCCTGGATGGAGCGTGGTCTCTCCTGGTGAGAGCCACATTCTTTGGAAATGGCTGCGGGGTTGCCATTGACATTTGCCTACACCCATGGTTAGTTACTTCAGCTTCACCCACATTAAGAACCAGGTGTCTTCATTTCCTGCTTCTTAATCCTCCCATTCTGGGGGGAAGATCTGGTGCCACCAAATGACTTTGACATTGCGGAGGTCAGTATAAAACATGTTTATATAACGCTCAGCTACCCCTGTGATTTAAGGACACGGCCACGAGGTGTGGTTATGGGACATGTGCTGAGCCCAAAGGAAGGTGCGTCCCGAGATGTAGACGAGAGAGGGTCCTGGCTTGTTCCCGCGGCGACCCTGCCTGTTGCCCTGCACGGCATGGCACGAGGCTCTGGGAAAGGGATGCTCCAGTGAGCAATGAGCTGGCATCAGAGCCGATGTGTCCAGCACGTTCAAAGCAAACAGACAAGCTCAGATCCAGCTGGGTACCTTTTTCCGTACCTGCTTCTCAGCCAATATTTTCCTTTGTGATTGGACACAGAGAATATCGCCAGGTGGTATTTTTCCTTCCTTCTTAGCATGCCCACAACTATCTGGATGTGGACAAACATGAACATACCATGTTACCATAAATATATGCTAAGACATTTGATATTAGGGAATGTTACTACAGTACACATGCCAGGTAATAGACAGGTGCCCTGCCCACTTCACACCTGGGAGTTGCCTGCCATTGTCCACCCCAACCCGGGACCTGCCAGGGCCACTGATTCCCAGCGCGTCTGTGCTACCTGGTTCTCATCCACGTAGGAACTGCTGTGTTGAGAGTCCCTCCTTCAGCTTTACCTTCAACTCCGGTGTGGTGCTCCTAGATTTTCTTGGGATTGTACTGCTTCTTCTTCTTTCTTTTCTTCTCTTTTCTTTCTTTCTTTCTTTCTTTCTTTCTTTCTTTCTTTCTTTCTTTCTTCCTTTCTTCCTTTCTTTCTTTCTTTCTTTCTTTCTTTCTTTCTTTCTTTCTTTCTTCCTTCCTTCCTTCCTTCCTTCCTTCCTTTCTTTCTTTCTTTCTTTTTTTTTTTTTAAAGAAATTAGATGTTCTTTTCTTTCTTTTTAAAAAAATATTTTATTGATTTTTTACAGAGAGGAAAGGAGAGGGATAGAGTGTTAGAAAACATCAATGAGAGAGAAACATTGATCAGCTGCCTCCTGCACACCCCCTCTAGGGATGTGCCCGAAACCAAGGTACGTGCCCTTGATCAGAATTGAACCTAGGACTCTTCAGTACACCCTTCAGCCCACAGGTCTTAGCTCTATCCACTGAGCCAAACCAGTTTGGGCTCTTTTTTTTTTTTTTTTTTTTTTTTTTTAATTTCTGAGAGGAAGGGAGAGGGAGAGAGAGATAGAAACATCAATGATGAGAGAGAACCATTGATCGGCTGCGTCCTGCACATCCCTTACTGGGGATTGAGCCTGTAACCCTGGTGTGTGCTCTTGGCCAGAAAGGGACCTGGGACCCTTCAGTCCGCAGGCTGATGCTCTATCCACTGAGCCAAAGCAGCTACGGTGGGGTTGTGCTTCTAATCAGTCTCTTTACCTGCCATTCACCAGGAGGAAGAAATGGCTAAAGGCAATATATTGGAGCACATTGGAAGAAAAATTCTCCTGTTGGTTAGAAACTTGCTTCAGCTATGGAATTTTGTTGGCCAGGATTCTTCTGGTTAAAATGCAAAAACAAGAGGTAAAATTTGAACCAAACACGAGCCAAAAAGGAATTGAACGGCTTAGGCGTCTGAGAAGTCCTGGGTGGGCGGCCTACGCAGGGCTGACACGGTCAGCAGGCCTCTTGTTTTGGGAGTCTGCTGCCGCCAATGCAGCCGGCTCCTTCAGCCCTGTCCCCTGAGCTGTCAGGGGGTGCCAGCCGCTCTCTTGCCCCAAACGCAGGCGGGAGAGTGGGCCGCCTGTTCCCAGGTGCCTCTGCTGCCCTGTCCTCCAGCTCACCGCTCCCTTTGGGCCAGGCGGTGCACAGCGGCCTCCAGGCCCGCTGCCAGAGCCGCGGGAGCCGCCGAGAGCCGCCGGGGTCAGTTCCCCGCAGGCGCAGAGGAGAGAACGGGCGTCTTCCCAAAGCAAAAGCAGGACGCGGTTATCGGAGAAGGGAAGCGGATGCTGGTGCCAAAACAACAGATGTCTGTTTCGAGACTCGTCTGTTCAGATGTAATCTTTCACCGGAGAACAACCGAAGGGAACACACACACGACGCTCCCGCTGGCTTGTGGGGCGAAGGAGGGTCTGGGCTGATCTGTGGCTTCCACCACAGAGGGCGCCCCGAGGCCTGGCTCCAATCGCCTCTGCTCACTGCCCAGCATCCGCGGGTCCCCGCACCAGGAGGGAAAGAGGGAAGGAGGGCAGGGAAGGAGAGGGGGAACCGCAGAAAGGACACATCTCTCTGTGCACCTAAGGTGTGTTAAGTACTGACAGCATTCTAAAGAACCAGCCCTCAGAAATCATTATTTATTTCTATTTATATATAGTTTTTATTGTTGATAGTATTACAGATGTCTCCCATCCTCCCTCTTCCCCCAGCCCCTACATCTTCACCACCCTATTCTCCGTGTCCAGGGGCTATGCCTGTAAGTATGTAAGCTCTTTGGTTTATCTAGAATTTTCTGTTTCCATCACTTCCTGAGCAGCCCCTGGCAGCTGCCTGCGAGTATCTGAAGGGCTGCATCTCTTCCTGCAGAGAGAGTTCTTGGGCCAGCGAGGGGCTTGGCTCATCCCAGTGTCTCTCCACGCGGACCGCTCCCTCCGCGGAGTGAGGGCGAAGTGGTTCGCCTTTCCGTCTGGGTGTAAGCCAGGCAGCCCGGGGTTTCTCGTTCTCCGTCACTTTACCTCTTTACTCTGTGGAAGGCCTGCGAGAGAGACTTACTGGTTATGTGACTTAATATTTTATGCTTTTGGAAGACATTTTATGGGAAGAAATCCACATTTGGGAAAAACATCTTTTTTGGTCAGATCTAATGTCCTGAGATACAGTAGGTCTGCTGTGCGTTGTCTGGGGGATTCTGGGGCTGTGTGTGTGTGTGCGCGCACACGCTTGTGCCCATGTGTGCAAATTACATCGTGAAGGTCCCTCAGCTGGGATTCCCTGGGAACTTGCCAGATGCGGGCTTCTAAAGACCCAGGGTCACTATGAGGTCCAGGCCATTTTCCATATGACCTTTGACCTTCTGGAGGCTCCAGCTCCAGCCATCCTTGGAACTGTCCCCTTGGCTGTGGGTCCCTCCTCGAGTTCTGCGGGGTGGGACTCTGTTCTCATTCCCCACAGAGAACACCGCAGGCTGCTCCCTCGAGGCTGGCCTGGAGGAGGAGGAGGGGGCAGGAATCGCGCCAACACGCTTCTTGCTGGTCACGTCTCCGTAGGCCGCTGTGAGGCTTGTTTTCAGAGTTTTCTTCTGGATTTCTCTTGACTTTTTTAAGATTCTCAGGACTTCTTCAGAAGCCTCTGTTATTTCAGGAAAAGGCAAACTTTAATCACCAGGAGATGATGCAGGAAATTACCTTTCCTGGTTCCTACTTCCCAGCTTCTGCGCCTGTGCACAGTACGAATCCTCAGTGACGGTGGCTAACTTCCTTCGAGTACTTACCTGATTAAAAGGAACCCCAGTGCGTCCTGGCCCTCCTGGGTCTCACTCAGCCTTCACTCAGTAGCCCCCTATGGAGTTAGGGTACGATACACTCCTGGAAACTGAGGCACAGGGAGCTGAAGATGGCACCCCAACACCCACAGGGCGTTCCTGCTGGGACCAGGCTTCCAATAGAGGCGTGTAGGTGCGCTGCTGTGGCCACGGCCTGTGCTGCTTCTCTGAGAGAGAAGATGCTGAGGTCTTGCCACCACAGGGACCCAGTCCAGCTGTCGCTGTGCCGCCTGCAGATAGAGATGGAGACGGCCTGGCCATGTCTGCAGAGAGTGCATGTCTGTGACTGAGAACAGCTCCATGGCTGAAAGTTCGGGCTGCTTGGGAAGTGAACTGCCTGTCGGAAAGCTGTGAACTGTGTGCATGGTGTCCGCCTGCTGGGCTGGGTGACGGTCTTGGCACTTCAGGGAACTCAGAGAGCCTGTTATTTCCCAAGCCCTGCTGAGAGACACAGCAGCCCTGCCATGCCCTCTCCCCGTGGCAGCTGAGCTCAGAGTGACTCTGGGCTGTGCATTTTATTTTATTTTATTTTATTTTATTTTATTTTATTTATTTTAATAGATTTCAGAGAGGAAGGGAGAGAGAAAGAGAGAGAGAGAGGGAAGCATCAATGATGAGAGAGAATCATTGACCACAACCCAGACATGTGCCCTGACTGGGAATTGAACCGTGACCTCCTGGTGTATAGGTAGATGCTCAACCACTGAGCCACACCAGCTGGGCGTGGGCTGTGTGCTTTAAAGAGGAGCCTAGGCGACTTCAGGGTATGTGCTGTGAGGGACGGGGAGCAGCTGTCTGACCCCCTGGGCTGTGGGATGCCGGAGGAGGACTGGGCGCAGACAGTGTTTGCTCTGTCGCGGCCACACCCTGGTCCCTCATGAGGAGCCCCCTCCCCCACCCGAGGTTGGCAGCTGCTTTGGAAAGGTGTCCTCATGAGCAGTGCTTTGGTCAGGGTGAGGAGCAGCATCGCTGCCTGTTACAGAGCTCTGTGACATGGGCGCCCTGGTGTTGGTGAGGCAGGTGCCAGGTGCCCGGCGTGGAGCAGATCTTCCGCAACCTGCGCCTCCACGTCTGTGCCCGGCGCTGCCTGCACCCCTGAGCCACGCGTGTGCCCTGCCCTCCCGGCCTGATTGTGGCAGCTGCCCTCCCAGCCCTCGGCTTTGCCCTTCTCGCTTGTGTGGGACACTGCGGCGCATTGACTGGGTGCTGGTATTCCCTCTGGGAAGTCCACATGCACAGTGCCCCAGACAGCCCTCCTGGCAGCCCGAGAGGGAGACCGTGCGTTATTTAAAAAATTGTTCCATTCTCTTTCCTTGTCATAAAAAACACAAAATACATGTTTTCCCATCCTGGCCACCGATGAGCACACGTATGCAGCACATTCCACTGTTGGGGGACAGATCACCAGGACTTTTTCTTCCTCTACATCTGACTCTGCGGCCATTAAACTTCATTTCCTTAACAGCAAATCACAAACATCTCTCCGTAGCACCGAGAGAGTCTATTTGTCTCCATTCCACACACAGGAGACTGAGGCAGGCGACGTTGGGTGACTTGCCCAGGTCACCCTGGCCCTGACCTGAGTTCGTCGGAAGCCCAGGACCTCGCTGTCACATTCTGTGCTTTGGTCATCACTGTGTCCTCGTCTTCCTCTCTGCCGACCCCCGGGATACAGTAGGACTTCCTTTGAGATCGTTACTTAATGGTACTTATTCAGTGACAACAGTTAGACAATGTTGAAAGCATAGAAATTCTGTCACCCAAAGCTAGCTGTTACCACTAATTTAGTGTCAGCGCTTCCATAAGTTTTCAGTAGCTACAAAGTATATATAGTTTTCAAAAATGTGTGTTTTTAAAAATAATTTTCTTCTTTTCAGCTAAAAGTGAACATCTTTCTATGCCTAAAATAAGCTTTTATAATATAATTTAAATACTTTCATGAATGTAAAACTAATATAGAGAACGGGCGTCACAGAAGTGAACTGCCGGGGAGAAGGAGACGGAAGAGGCACACACACAGCAGCCCCGATAGGGACCCAAGACGATGGTATCGGAGGCTCTGTGGATGCATCTTCATGATGGTGGGTGGCAGTCCTTTCTCATTAATATTTTAAAAAACGAGCACCCGGAATCCATAAGGGAGACTGGTGGGCTTGTACATTGAAACTAAGTGCATGCGAGGGAGAAGTCCCAACGCCGTTAGCCTGCTCCGGCTGCCGCGCAGAGCACCGTGCGGGCTGAACCTGGCGAACTGCATGTCTCACCATCTGGAGGCAGGAAGGCCACGTTCAAGGTGCGGCCAGGGTCAGTTCTTCGGGCTCTCCCTGTGCTCTGGAGGCCTCTTCTCCTCCCGGGGTCTTCACAGGGCCTCCCTCTGTGTGTCTGTGCAAATACCCCTTTTCTCCTAAGCACACTTGTCACCATGGAGTCCCCTCCGTGACCTCACTGTCTCCTCAAAGGTGCTGGCTCAGGTCCGTCATGTTTGGAGGTGCTGAGGGTTAGGGCTTGGACACATGCGTTTGGGGGGCAAACCTCAGGCTGTGACGTGGAGCGAAGGCCAGGGAGGAGCCTGGAGGCCTCGCTTTCAAAGCAAACGCAGGTCTGAGGCAGAGCGGGCCTTCTCTGAGCTTCTGGATCCCCGGCCACCTCTGCTGCCGCCTCCTCCCTGAGCAGCTCAGGCCTGGCGTCATCCCCATTCCCAGCTCTGCATCTCTCTCTTCTAATCTCCATTGAGAGAAGCAATTAAAGTTTATTAATTCTTAGAGGCCAGTCTTAAAAACAAAACACCTTTATTGTGAAAGTGACATGAGCTGGCATTAGAAGAAAGACACTGACAAACGGGGAAGTGAAAGGTAAGCCTTCCCCTGTCTGTGGTTTGCCTCCTGCCTCCTGCTCTGCCGCTTCGTTCCCAGGAGGGCAGCGGACAGTCACGCTTCCTTCGCTTTGAGCTGGCAGCCGGGAGTGAGAGGTGGTCACCCACACGATGTGCTGACACTGGCCACATGGTGTGGTGACGCTGGCCACATGGTGCGGGACGCTGACCACGTGGTGTGGTGATGCTGACCAGGTGTCCACACTCCCAGCGCTGTCGCTCGCTACCCCCCGTGCTGCTTCCCCATCTCCAGGCCGAGAGCGGGGTTTGCTTTTCCCAGGACGCCGTGAGGTGGGCCTGCGATTGCCCCGTGTTTCACCTGAGCAAGCTCCGGCTCGGAGGTGCGCAGGAGCCGGCCCGCAGCCACAGAGCTGGGCAGCGGGACCAGGCTGCTGACTGCCGAGCCTGCCTCTGCTGTGGTGACCATCATTAGCTCATGAACACTTCCCAGGACACCGCAAAAAGCTCAAGTTCCTTCCCTGTAATCTCGACATGCAGCCTGGGGGCTGTCTCATGATAGAGCGACCGCCCCTCTCCCCACGGACAGCCTCTGCATTTACAGACGAGGCGCGCAGGTGCCCTGGTGCTCTTGGTGCGGACATCTGTGGGGAAATGGACGGATGCCCTTTGATATATTCTGGTCAGCTGTCAGAGAGCAGTCTTATTTCTACGTTTTCGGAGAGACCCCCACGTAGCCTCCAAGTGATGCTAAGGCGTGGGTAAAGCTCAGGCCCTTTTCTGCCCGGGCACCTGCTGCTCCTGATGAAAGCTTTTAATACCGAGCGTGGATCCCACGTGCAGTTACCCCGGGATGGCAGGAAGAGGCCGCTGAGGGTGGTTATCACTCCCGGGTGCTCTTATTTAGAGTTTAGTTTCTCTTATCAAAATGATACCCAGCGCCCCTTCTCTCGCCCTCCCTCCTCTCTGAACCGCCGCAGACATTTCTCTCACAGGCTTGAGAATTCAGTGAGGCCAGAGGTTCCTTTTTAACTTTCCCAAGCGAATGTGAGGGAGTGGCAGGGTCACGTCCGCTCTAAAGCCAGATCGGTGTCCCCGGGTGCTGGTTAGTGACGGTGGGCAGCCTCTCCGTGTCACCAGAGTCCTGCCTGGGCCCGCAGCACCCTGGGGAGCCCAGCGTGGCGCCTGCTGGGTTTTGCACACCCCAAGACGGGCGTGCGTGAGCGACAATGGGAGGGACCTCTCAGGCTCCTCTTCTCTTGGGATGAGGGAGAGGTCAGAGAACTGAGAGCTGGCCCATCTCTGAGGAGCCTGTGACCCCAAGGCCCGTGGACGGAGAAGGATGTGTCAGGTGTGGTCCTGGGTTTTGGGTGAAGTGGGAGAGGTGCGTCCCTGTGGCCAGCTGAGTGCTGTTGGCGGGGCCTCTGCAGCCCCACTTGCCCGGCCATCTCCGGAGTGGGGCACCCCGGGGGTACAGTGCCCCGTCTTCTGAGAGAATCTTCCTCCCGCTTTTGCTGGGAGAGGCCGCTCTTGGTCTCTCAGCTTCCATTGGCCCATGACAACCTGCAGTAGAGACTGTGTTCTGGGCTCCCTTCTGCTTGATGTGGCTAATGAGGCCGAGTCCAGGCCAGTGGGATTGAGAGTGGGTGCTGGGTAGAGTGGGTGCTGGGTATGACTCCTGAGAACGTCCTTCTGAGGACACGCTTCCGGCTGGTGAGAGAATGGGCCTGGCGGGGAAGCTTGCACGGTTATTTGCCACGATGGCGAGAGAGCCGCACCTGAGAACAGATAGAAGGCGCCCCTGGGAACCCCTGAACGAGACAGGTTTCTAGGTTGCTTGCGTCACCATATCATTTTGGGTTTTCAATTGCTCGGGCTAAACTTGATTGTAATTGGTAACATGTGCCGTCCATGTTCCAGGCGGCTGGCATTTTAGGTGAATCATGTCATAGACTCTTCTTGCTGTCCCCAGTGTAAAGATGAGGAAACGGAGACTTAAGAAGAGAAATTGCAAGTGGCTTGTCCCAAGGCAATAACACCTTGTTTTGGGACCAACCCAAGATTCTAGCCTGTTGGACTCCAGAACCTGTGCTTTTACTCGTATGCCTCCTAGAAACGATGCCAACCTTTATTTCTCAGCTCCTATTGCTTGCCTGTTAGTGTGCCAGGCACTGTGCTTGGTGCTGGGGACACAGTAAGAGAAGGCAGTTGGTTCTTACTCTCGTGGCACTCGCTTCCATGGAGAAGCTCTGTAACGCATCGGGGCAAATAAAGCCACCGTTATAAGCCAAGGACGCTGAGGGAAGCCGCTACCGCCAAGGGTGGAATTTGAACAGCAAGAGGTTTCGCCTTGGGGATCAGAGAGTCTGGGGAGACTCTTCAGAAAGTGGCATGTGAAGGACGAGAAGGAGGTAAAGATGCACGTGTGTGCTCATGTGTGTGTGTGTGTGTGTGTGTGTGTGTGTATGAATGCGTGTATGCGTGTGTGTATTTGGGGCAGCAGTTCAAGCAGAGGGAATGGCATGTGCAATGACCGCATGCCAAGAAGGTGGGTAGAGTGCTGGAAGAAATAAAAACCTACCCTGGCCCGGCTGGTGTGGCTCAGTGATGAAGCACCAACCTATGTGTCAGGAGGTGGAGGTTCCGTTCCCAGTCGGGGCACTTGCCCGGTTCGGGGCTTGATTCCCAGGAGGGGGTGTGCAGGAGGCAGCTGATCCATGATTCTCTCTCATCATTGATGTTTCTCTTTCTCCTTCCACTCTGAGATAATAATATAGATAGAGAGATAGATAGATAGATAGATAAGTAGATATAGATATCCTGTATAATAAAAGCCTAATATACAAATCAACAGAACAGAGGAATGACTGGTGGAACGACTTTGCTATGATAAGCACTGACCACCTGGGGACAGACACTAAATGCAGGAGCTGCCCCCAGGCCAGCCAAGGTGGGTGCCAGTGGGGGCCCCACCAGTTGCCCCACGTCAACCCACAGATGGAGGTGACCGATGGCTGCAATAGCAGGGGTGAGGCCAGCTGGCGAGTGGGTGGTGGGAGGCAGGGCTGGCCAGCAAGTGGGCTGGACTGGAAGGCAACTTGTGGGGCAATCAGGGGGTGGGGCCAGCAAGAGGGTGGCACCAGTTTGGCCAAGGCAGGTCCCAGCAAGGGCCCCTTGATCATCTCACAGATTGCCCCACAGATCTGCCCTGATCACCAGCCAGGCCTAGGGATCCTAATCATGCACAAATTTTGTGCACCAGGCCTCTAAAGTGTGTGTGTGTGTGGCCTGGTGCATGAAAATTCATGTACTAGAAGGGGGTCTCTCAGCCTGGCCTGCCCCCTCTCACAGTCTGGGAGTCCTCAGGGGCAGGAGGCGACCCAGCAATCAGAGGAAGGCGATGACCCCATCATACCTCTGCTGCTGCCACTGCTGGCAGCACAAGCCTTGGCTGGCCCTGGTTACCTGAGCCTCGGGTGGCCCTGGGCAGTTGTGCAGCTGCCATCTGAGACTTGCCTGCATCTTGGGCTGGCCACGGGAGTCTGGGGGCCGAGGGCAGGTCCATCTGTACCATGCACCTGCCCCCGTACTCCCAGCTGGGCTGAAAGGACTGGGGGACTCCGGCGGGGCTGAGGGGACTGGGCGCTACCATCTTTTGTCTATGGGTGCCTCCATCTTTGTGATGGTGTGATAGTCAATTTGCATATTCCCTCTTTATTAGATAGGGGTATCTATATCTATATCTATATCTATATCTATATCTATATATATATTTAAAAATCCCACAGTGCTGGAGCTCAGGAGAGTGAGGCATGGTGAGGATGGAGCTGGAGAGGAGAGGGAGGTGTGGGGAGGATGGAGCTATATGGAGAGAAGAGGGAGGCATGGTGAAGATGAAGCTGGAGAGGATTGCTGAGAAGGGGCTGGTGAGACATGTAAAGCTTCAGAGCTTTCTCTTCAGAGAGATGGAGAAGGAGGCTGTTCACTGGTGTTGGCACACAGGTGGCTCTGTCAGCCTCCTACTGAACCATCGCCTGGTTGCTATGTAGAGAATGACAGGAGGGACAGAGTGTAGGAAGTACTCACATAGTGCAGGAATAGTTCTTGGTGGCTCAGGCAGGGGATGGCAGGGAAAATGGGAAGAATTGGGAGGTGTCTGGCTCAGGTAGGAGGATGTCAAGGAAGATGGGAAGGACTGGGTGCTGTTGAATGATATCTGGCAGGCAAGATGGAAAGGCTATGATGTTGGCTTGCCTCTGGGCCACGAGAGAGAGGGATGTCAGGAGGAGCTGGTAGGCATATGGCTTCAGTCACCTGATGGGAGAATGATGGTTTAATCCCTGAGACGTAACCAGGAGAAAAGCGGGCTTGGGGTAGGTAGAGGACATCTGCTCAGTGAAGCTTCCCTGTCTATCCCGTGCCCTGGTCCTTTGCAGAGCAGCTCATTCACCACGTGATTTTCAGTTAGATTTCCTGGTCGGAGCACACTGTGCTTCAGGGTGGCGGTGTGCTTGGGGCGAGCACTGGCTCAGTGACCAAGGCTGGGACCAGAGTCCAATCTGTGGGATGATGAAGATGGAGTGGGAAGAAATGCTGAATTTCATGTGGTTTTGAGACATTGACATGTAGACACTGAACGGCTGGATATATGTATCTGAGCAAGGGGAGAGGAAAGGCTTGGAGATACCCAGCTGTGGTGCAACATAAACGTAATAAAGCCATGGTCAGGGTGATTTTGCACTGGGAGTGCGTACACATGGTGGGAGGGAGGAAGGCTTAGGATTGGGCTTTGAAATTGGGTGGAGAATCCATAACGATGGAAGAAATAAAGATGCAGGGGCCAGTGGAAAACAGGATGCATTCTATGGCTAACTCAGGGCTTTGAAAGGGAAGGATGGAGCAACCACGTTCAGTGTCACCAAAAGCTCCAGGCTGGAGCCAGAAGGATGTACACTTGACTTAGATAAAGCTTGAGGAAGAGCGATCTCAGGCCATGTCCTGGCATCCGAGAGCAGGAGCCAGCACCACCGATGCCTCCCCCGGTGCAGAGAGAAGTGGCTCAGCTTGCCGTTTAGTACCTGAGAATGGGGAGAGGTGGAAGTGGGGGCATGCATAAGGGATCCCGTTCCTGGCCAGGTGCCGCAGAGGCCGGGCAGGTGGGAAATAGCAAGGCGCTCTCACCTCATGGAACTCAGTCCCACTTAGGTGAGCGAGAAGGAGGGAGGGCTGAGGGGCAGAGGCACTGTTTCTTAGCCAGACGTTTCTCCAGGACCTCCTCTTTCCCTGCCTCTGAAGGACTGGGGGGACTCTATAACTCAAATGCATATTATATGGAGAGTTTACCTTCTCCTGACAAGAAGCATCGTGCTGGAGGGAGGACATGGAAGATGGACACTTTTATATGCCCCTTTGTGTATTTGTGACCAGATTCTTCAATGCACCTGGCTTTCTGTTATAAAATGAAAGATTCCGAGCCTTGGTTATCATTTTGATGTGTTGACAGCAGTGTGGCCAACTCAGGAAACTCCAGTTTATTAGATAACTGTCTGGGATTTTCCTGGGAGTGGTTGACATACCAGACTTTGTTTTTGGAGAATAAAACTAATCAACTCTCTCTACCCTAAAATTAACCTGCTGCAGGTTTTTATTAGAACCTGCTCTGTCAGATCTCAGGGGATTAAGACCCGGAACATAGGGCATGTCTGTGTGTAGGTGTCTGGGAGTTGGTGAGCAGGGCTGTCTGGTCTACCAGAGGAGCCAGGGAACTGCTGTGCGCTCACTGCCCTCCTCATCAGAACCAGCTGTTTGCTTCGGCCCAGCACACAGAGCCCGGAGAACGCCCACTCTCCTCCTCTCCCTGGTCTCATTTTGCTTTGCTTTTCCGCCAGTGAGAATGAAGGCAGCATTGCAGGAAATGGCCTTGGTCTCTCAGATGGGACCCCACATGGGCATGGATATGGAATGACTTGGGAAGGCCACTGCATTTGAACAAGCTATTTCCAGGGGCTTTTGGGAGGAAGAACAAGGTGCCATGCACTAGACACTTAGACTGCCTTGGGCAAGGGCGCCAGCGGGTGACGTGAGCTCTCAGTTGCTTGACTAAGAGTTTGGGCTGTAAGATTGCTGGCTGTGTTGCTTTGAATGAGTTACTGAACTGGTCTGACTCAGTTTCCTTATCTGTACAGTAGAGGAATTAATAACACATATTCCATGGGATAGTTGTAAGGAATAAATGAGATACACATGCAAAGCTCTGGAAAAGAAATGCTAATAAAGCAACGTAAATGATGTAGACATTTTTAAGAATGAGAAGTAAATTATCTATGGGTACCGACAAGTGGATCCAGGCCTTTGGGAGTTTCTGTATATTTCTTTCCTGAAATTCTTTTGGGATTCCACTAAAAATTCAAGCAACTATATTCATCTAATATTGGATGATTATTTTAGCTGTCTGCTATCTCCAGTACATTGCAAGATGCTAGGGAAACACAAAGGAATCCCAAGACTTGAGAAAGGAGTGTGACTTTGAGCAGTATATACTCTCTGACAATTTTACCTGGTCAGGGAAGCCACCTTAGTTTGGCCCCAAAGTTTCACAGTAACATCCATAAGGACGGGTCTGTCCCTCTGTCCAACAGTGACGTTTGAATGCTTCTCTTCTCCAGCCCCAAAGACTGTCAGTCTCCCTGGGTTAGTGTTCTTCTCCTGTGTTCTCACATGTTGATACTCACGTCTTGTCTGAGTAGCCACAGAGGGTAGTTTTAACTCTCTCACTGCCCATCAGTAAGCATTCTCCCCACCCAGGCGACACTCCGAGTCGCCTGCAGAGCAGTCCTGGAGGGCGTGATCTCACACACGGGATGGAAGCGTGGTGAGGTCAGGCCACACCTGCGCCTGCGGAGATTTGGGCAATGGAGGAGTGACTTCGTGATGGAAAGCAGCCCCAGGTCCACTGGGGTGCCACGGAGCAGAGCAGAGCAGATGAAATAAAGCCACCAGTGGACCTGGTTTCACACTCCAGCTCCCCACCTGCTTTTCTCAAACCTCAATGTTGCCAACAGGAAGCCATCAGGTGAATGAATAGTCCTGGCTCATGAAATTCCTCCTCTGATTGGGAAAGCCGTCAGGTTACTGGCCACTTCATTAACGCATTGTGAGTTAAAGCAAGTTTATTGAGTTCTTGGGCAATTTAAAGCGTAATAAACTCAGAAGGACACGTGGTGGCTGAGACCTGTGGTCACAGGAAAGCTTTGTTACGCTTTTTGCTGTTGCATTTTAAAGACAAGCTTTTTTTTATTTTTAGAATAGATATTTTTGGTACTTTCTTTTCTTTTCACTCTTTCCCTCCTTTTGCTTCATTTTCTCCCTTCCGTCCTTTCTGTTTTATAGACACAACAATCACCTGTGTGTGTTGTCACGCCACGATTCGGAATGCCTTTAGCTCTGAATGCCCCTGGCTTTACTATTCACGGGCACCTGCTCCGAGGCACATGCCCCTGCCCGGGTGTGGCACACACCGTTTCCGAAGGCGCTTTCCCTTTCCACCGGCACATGTCCCAGCACGGGGCGCGGCCTGGTCATCTCATTCATCGCTTCTGTCACATGTCCCATCTGAGAGCCTCCTTCAGGTGGTACTGTACTTCACCACACTACACTTGGAAATAGCCTGAGGTTTTTTTCTGGAAGAAACAATTACATAATAATTGCTCATTGCAGGAAATTTAGAAAATGCCAGGAAACACGGCATTCTCCCATAATCCTGCTGTCCACAGGGGCTCCCTGTCTGTGTACATCTGTGTATGTCTATTTGATTACTGGTATTACCTCAAACTTGGGATTACACTGTGTGATTTGTAACCTACATTTTCCCCCTACACATAGAATTTTGACATATTACCATGCTACCAAGTAATTATTCTATTCACCACAGTGGTCTTTATTTTTTTTTTACTATATTCTGCAGTAGGAAATACATTTTATTTAATGAACTGGTGTAAACACACAGGCATTTAAAACATTTTTCACGAAGCCCGACTCCCACTCATCATGTGCGGTGCAGTCACATTTTGTGTTCTTCTCTTTGAAAAGCTGGCCACGGCCCACAAAGCTGGCTTCATGACTCATTAGAGTCCGTGACCCACAGTGTGAGCCCGCTCCTGTACTGCACGCGTTTCATCGGTGTGTGGTGCTCGCTGGGTGGTGGCGCTGTGTCAGAATGCACTTAGCTGATGCCAGACAGCCGGACAGTCACTGCTCCCACCGTTTCCCTGGTCCCACAAGCTGCAGTGAACAAGTGGGTACAGAAAGCACACACACACACACACACACACACACACACACACTCCTACGATAAATTCCTAGGAGTACATGGCTATCCAATTACTGGGTCAGAAGGTGAGCACTGAGCCTGATTTTAAAGGGCTGATACACATGGCCCAGTCTCTCTCCAGGAAGCTGGTGCAAATATTTACACTCTAGTCCCCTGTGTCAGGATGTCTGCTCTCCCTGCCCTCACACGTAGAGCCTTAGTCACAGGTGGAATCACAGCTTCGCTTGGTGGTGAGGGAGAACTGGCCTGTGTTACCAATGGTTGGAGCATTAGCCTGGGCACTGAAAGTTTTTAGGTTCGATTCCTGGTCAAGGGCACATGCCTGGGTTGTGGGTTCGATCCCGGCCTGGTCAGGGAGCTTGAAGGAGGCAATTTATTAATGTGTCTCTCTCATGTGGATATTTTTCTTGCTTCCTACTTCCCTCCCTCCCTCTCAAAAAATCAATGGAAAAATACCCTTGGTTGAGGATTAACAAAAACAAAAACAAAACAAAACAAAAAAATGCCCATCAGAAAAACACCTCAATGATCTACCATTGATGTGGTGGTGATGCTTCTCACTGATCACTTTGGGCCGAGTGCTTCCGGTGGAGAAGATCCTTGGGAAGCACACAGGCGCTTGGAAGGAGTGGTCGCCATATCCCAGAATGGCCCGGCCCCCTCCCCCCGGGTGCACCCGGTGCCCCCCCCCCATGCTCAGTCCTCCTCCGGCCTTTCCCAGGGGCCTCTCCCGGCTGGGCTGTGCCAGCGGACACACCTCGTGACTGGAAGCATGTTTGGTGTCCGGTTGGCGTCCGGGATCGCTGGTCAGCGTGTGCTTTATGGAGGGCTGAACCCGAGGAACCGCACTCACGCCCACACGCACGCTTTAAGGGGGAAGTCAGTGTTGAGTTCAGCATGAGGACCTCATGGGAGCGCTGGGTGAGGGAGGAGGGGTGGCTCAGTGTGCACACCCTGGAAATGAGCGGTGCACCCCACACAGCCTGCCGCCTGAGTCCGCCGCCTCTTCTCTTCAGTTGGCTGTTCGGTGGGTTTACATTCAGGTTTTAGATTCGGACTGTGCTCACAGCTCAGGCCTGCTGCATCCTAGCTTTGTGACCTCGGACTAATGGCTTGGCTTCTCTGAGCTTTATATTCGATCTTGCAAAGTGGAAGGTGCGGTAGCTTTGCCCTCGGCTGTTGGTTGGGTTAAAGGATAAAGGTAACACCTGGCCCCTGGCAGCCCCTGGGTGGGGTCAGACTCCAGTCCGGTGGGGGCTGCTGTACCACTGAGACCCAAGTGCTGGCGTCTTTGTCTTCTGTCTCCCAGCGGTGATAATGGTTAACCCCGGAGGAGTTTCAGTCCTACAAGTTTGTGCAGGGCCCTCGGGAAAGAGTCCGGAGAAGTGGGCCCCCCCCCCGCCCCCCGAGGAGCCGCTGGGAGCCCCACACCAGGGACCCAGTGGGAGAAGGACTTCCTTCCTGGACCCCCTGAAGTAGACATGGGACACGGCGCTTGGAAAACGGCCCCAGACGTCTGATGTGTGAGAAGCCTGTGGTTTCCTGCATTGGCCACACCTTGTATGTGTGCGTATCGAACGCTCCAGACCCCAGTCCTGCTCACACTCCATAGTGCACCTGCACCTGTGCCCTCTGACCCCAGACGCCCCAGCCTGGCTGGGACTCAGGTTCCCCCTGGCACCAGTCCCTCCCTCCCAGGGCCCCTCCCTTGTCTTTGACAAAGTGTTAGGATTAGCACCTGGGCAAGCAGCAGAGCTAGTGAGGGAGCTGCTGTCCCGGATTTCAGTCCCAAGGACCGACTTTCAACTGCAGATCGGTGACACCTCCCATTGTCAGGGCTCAGGTCCCCCACGCTCACTCCCTTCCCTGCCCTCTGGTTGTCACGGGACTTCTTTCCCCTGAGTTATGACGTCTTGCATTTCAGCCAAAGTTTTATTGCTTCGGGACCACCGAGTCTCGTGTGGGACGTTTGTCACTGCATGTGGTGTAACGCACAGAGGCGATTTCTTTCAGTGACTTTTCCAGGGAGTGGTTTTCAGTGAGTGGGGGAGGGCGGGATGTGACCGGGGGCTGAGCTTCCCAGGCCAGGTCCAGCCACGCACGCAGCGGAGCTCCCCACGACTGTGCCTGGCCCCGCGCCCAGGACTAGGCGGCACTGCGCTCCGTTGTCTTTTGGGCAGAAAGAAGACAGGCCTTACTTACTGCCGGGAGCTGGCCAAGTCTCCGCCAGGTCGGTTGTGGGAGTTTTGCTTTATTGCATGTAGTGTTTTCATCAAAGGAAGCAGGTATCTCCCAGTGGCAGCGCTGGGGAAACGGCTGGGAGCCGGTTCTGGGCCTGGGTACGCCTGTTGGGGGTTATGCCGTGGGGTTGCCCAGGGAGCCTCTGGTTGTTGTCGGTGTTCGGCATCTCCCAGGCGCCTGTGGACACAGTACACACTGAGGAGCTTGGCTCTAGAACAACTGTTAGCTACTCCTCCCCTTTCCCTCCCTCGCCCCTCTCCTGTCTCCCAGCCGGGATTGGGGGTCCCTCAAACCACTTGTCAGGTCCCAGGATTTGCTAGGAGGACTTGCCGCACTCACAACAGCCGTCAGTTGGACACAGCCCCAAGACATTGCGTCCACAGCTGCACGGTGAAACCAGCCAGGGAAGGGGCGGAGGGCAGAGTCTGGGAGAGACGGGCCGACCTCAGCTGGCTTTACAGTGGAGCTTCAATGAGCCGGAGTCTTCCATCAATGACTCACTGAGATGAGGGCCAGGGATCGTCCTGCGGGTCAGTCATGTCAGCACTGAATGCTCATGGGCCTGACCTTAGCCTCCTCTGGAGGTCAAGCTGACAGGGCGTGGCTGGGGCTCCAGCCGGTCCCCACAAATCACAGTGTTAGCCTAGGGCCTAGGCTATGGTGCCGTCCAGTGTCTCGAGTACAGAGACCCTCCACCAGGCAGGATGTTTCAGGGCGCAGAGCTCCTGTCCCAGGGTGTGGCCAAGGGTCAGTCCTTTCCTTGGGCTGTGAAGAGTCCGGGCCCCCAGGCCTGCTGAGGGAGCCCCACAGTGCCTGCCACCCCACATAGTCCCCGGGGCAGGCAGTGCATGTCGGGAGAGACGGCTCCGTGTGTTAAATGCAGGGCAGCGACCCACCAGCAGGAAGCCTGCGATGATGTCATGCTAACCAGCCTGGAGAGCAGCCAGCAGTCACAGGCCTCCGGTTAGTCCAGGCCTCCGGTTAGTCCAGGCCTCCGGGTTGCCATGATTCTGCCCCTATTAGGGGTCCAGAAAGACCGACAGAAACTACTCAGCAGTGTGGCTTACTGTCCTCTGTCGACATCATGGCAAGCCCCCCCCTCCCCCGCCCCCCCCCCCCCCCCCGCAAGGTGGATTCTAACAAACTGGGGGACAGGAGGGGAAGACCAGCCTCCTCAGTTCAGGCATGGACCAGCCCTCCAGGCTGTCCTGCCTGAGGGTGACCGTCGTACCTGCCTCGTGGCACAGGGATGCTGATGGGAGGACGGAGGTGGGCCTCGGCCTGTGCCCAGCACACAGGGAGCAGCCGCCGAATGGCAGCGTCCCTGTTGACATCAGTGTGACGATACAACTATGCCCTGACTGAGTCCAGGACCTCCAAGTGGGAAGTGCCTGCCCAATAAGTCAGTCCCTTCTCTGAGATCCCGCCCATGTGAGGGATTTATAGAACCTTCTGCCTGGGCTGCTCTCCCTCCAGGATTGGGGAGATGGGAACAGTGGGAGAGGCATTTTAGATACTACCAAGATAGAAGCACACACATTTTATCATTTAAAAGTCCCAATCAATTGGTGCTATGAGATATACTTTTGTTACCTTTGATTATTACTCATCTGAGTCATCGTGACTCTGACGGGAGCCTGGGCTGGGATAACTGGCTGCGTTAGATTCTCCCCCGCCTCTTGGTGCAGGAGCCCTGCTCCCAGCAGACCCCGCACAGGCGTGGACTATGGATGAACTTGGCGTTCGGGTTCCTTCCCCTGGACCCAAGCAGCATGCCTGGCCCAGTGGCATCACATTTCACACAGGAGTGAGGGAGAGTAGCTAAATGACTCAGTTACAGGCTCAGAAAAGCTGTATGAGGACTCAATCTAGTCTAGGCTCCAGGATTAGCATTGTGGTGCAGAAGAAGTTGGTTGGCTTGGATTCTGGCCCCTGTATAGCGGGTACATGCAGGCTGCCTGGGCTCCTGGCTGTAGCATGTAGTACCTTGTACATACAGGCTGCCTGGAATCTTGACTGTAGCATGTAGCACCTTATACATGCAGGCTGCCCGGGCTCCTGGCTTAGCCTGTAGAAGGTACATGCAGGCTGTGTGACCTTGCATGAGTTACTTAAGCCTTAGTGTGCCTTATATGGATACTCCTAGTACCTACCTCGTAGGGTTGCTATGAAAGTTGAATGGGGCAAGTTGATGTGTTTAGAATGGCACTGAACATGTAATAAACATGGCATGGTCTATTGATTATATTATTGAGTATTTGGGGTTTAAGTTTACTCCTGTTAAGAAGTATGCTCTCTCTCAAAGATGTTAAAACACAACTCTCTTAGAATCTCCATAGATATTTATTTATTCACGAGAGGAAAAGGAATAAGTTCTAGGGGCTGCAGGGAGCACCTAAATGGAAGCTGACCTTGTGTGGGGACTGCAGCGGGACTGTGGAGGGTGGGGGATTCGGTCTCTTTTATAGGAACAGCCATTACTCTTCTGGCCCATTGCTGTCCTGTAAGGGTGGGCTCCATGTTGCCAGAGCTTCCATTCTGCAAGAAAAGCCAGCGGTCTGCGTTTTTATATGAACTCTCTCAGCGTCTTAAGTTGCTGCAGACATGTAAAATCGAGGATGGGCCAAACAAGCCTCACGTTTCCGTTCCGTGTCTGCACAGTCCAGTCCGCAGCAGGCTGGCCGCGTTCGTTCCCGCTGCAGTCCGTCGGTCCATGGTGTGTGGGGTCCGCAGGGCCACGTGGCTGCGGAGGGAACAGGAGCAGGAGCGAGCAAAGCCAGAGGACCGAGAGAGCCATGTGAGCCGAGAGCGCCCAGAGCCGGTGCGCCAAGCAAGTGACCGCCTTCGTCTGGGGCAGTGGTCGGCAAACTCCTTAGTCAACAGAGCCAAATATCAACAGTACAACCATTGAAATTTCTTTGAAGCCAAAAATTTTAAACTTAAACTATATAGGTGGGTACATTGTTATTAGCTTAATTAGGGTTCTCCTAAGCTGGCCTTTGCTAAAACTCAAGGGGCCAAAGAGCCACATGTGGCTCTCAAGCCGCAGTTTGCTGACCATTGGTCTGGGGATTATGTGTTCCCAAACTTTTGTGGGCTTGCATTGGCTCCACCCCCTCTGGCCATCCCAAGGCTCCCAGGCTAGGCTGACAGGCACCCACCCCATGTCACCCCTAGTCACTGGGCATGCGCCACTTCCTCTTTGTCCAGCCCCTTCCCCTGTGACCTGCAGGGATGGGCGGTGGCTCCCTGGGGCGTGTGAAATTGCAGCTTCCTGGTGCTGTAACCCAGATGGCCCTGCTTACAATGTCTGTCCTCCCCTTTGTTCTCTTCCTGTTGTTAGCAACTGGCTAATTACAATGGTATTAACACCTTCCCAACTGCCAGCTGCCCTCTCCTATTCCACAGCCAAGCCTGTTCACATAAACTCACCCTCCATCTTTCCCCCTCGCTCATTCCAGCCAGGCACACCAGCTTCTCTGCCGTGTGAACAGCCCTTTGTGAAAGAGAAGAGCCACATGCTAACCTGACAAGCTCAGGGAAGGCCTGCGTGGCAGTCTTGCAAACCCAGAGACCTAAGATAACCACAAAAGATGGTTTGAAAATTAAATATCTAACAGGTTATAGTAGGTAGTCATGTTCCCAGATATTTCACCTGACAAAGATCAACTTTGATCTACTTTTATTAAGCCCACCTGCCTTTCTGCATCTAAGATAACATATCTGTGAGATGTCTGGGTAACTTGTAATTTCCTTTTTACCCTGGACCCCTCAGGGCACTACAAATGGCTTCGAACATTCCCTCATGGTTATTGTTACCAAGCTAATTGTCAAAAAAGCTCATGTTCATCATTTCACCTTTTACCCTATCCCATAGGTTTCCCTGCTTCGCTTTGTCCCACCTCCTTAATCTATCACCAATGAATTTCATGTAACTCACCTACGTCCCTTTCCTTTGATTGCAGTGTATAAATATAGAAACGTAACTCATCATTCTCTGGAGCATTATCTCAATCCGTTGAGGTTCTGCTTCCTGGCATATGTCGACAGTTTTGGCTCAAATAAACTCAAAAAAAATTCTTTACAGGTTTCAGTGGTTTTTCATTAACACCTTGCTGGTGCCTGACTCAGGCCTTTGCCTCGGTTCGCTCCTTTGTTAGTGGTTATGGAGAGTCATGCCCGCCCCCCACTCCCTAACCCCTGCAAGTGAGAGCAAGCATTTTCCACTGCCCTAATGACTGCAGAGGGGACCCTCCCGAGACTAGGTTGGTGGGGTCACGGACACTACATGCCCTGTGGTGCTCAGGACAGGCCCACACAAGGGAGACCCACTCCGAGCACCATCGGCACCCACTTTGAGGAAACCTGCACCTGCCTCGGTGGCACTTGTCCGGAGCTCTCCTGGCTGTCGCCTGTCACTCATTCGTAAAAGGTTCAGAGCACAGCCCGGCTGCACAGGCGTCAGCCTGCTCCCTCCAGCCAGGCCTCTGCCCATCATGCCGCAGAGCGTGGTCCCATCCCAGCACTTGTCACTCCTGGGGACTCTTGTTTACTTTCATTATTTTTTGTTTGTGTCTTCCCACCAGCACACACATTCCGTGAGAGCAAGGATTGCGCCTCGTTTGTTTACTGCTCTATCTTCAGCATCTAGAACAGACCCCGCACTTAATAAATATTTATTGAATGAATGAATAAATGATTGACTGAATGAATGGAGACCGAGAATGTCTGCTGATGATCTTAGCCTCCCATTCGACCAGCAGCTCTCTGCGCCTGCCCACTGCCCCCGGCTCGGCTTTAGCGATGACACACTTGACAGAGAACCACAACTCAAAGCCTGGCGGGGGCTGGCGTCACGCGGCTGCGCCCTCCTCGCTGCTGCTTCCTGCGGAGCCAGAGCTCATCAGTGTCAGAGCGAACTGGACAGCGACGTCGTGGCTGATAGTTTCCTGAAAGGAGCTTCCACGGCCGGCTCCTGGCCGTGGCTGTCTGTTTGGGATGGCAGCGCGTGGGGAGATGATGCTGTTGGTTATTGGAAGATGTCCTTTCCACTTAAGCTTTCTGGGAGAGTCCACGTGCGGCTCACAGACCTTCAGATAGTGGGCTGCAGTGCTCTCAGGCGTTGGGCATCTTCATGGGGCTGACGCGATGAAAGCCTCTGGCCAGGCTCCCCTGGGCGGGGGAGGGGAGACCAGGAGAGGGTGCAGCCCCTGCAGGGCTCCTATGCCAGGGTGGGTCCCTGCCTGGCCCCTCGACATGAATAGTTGCCGCCCTGAGTAGGTCCAGGCTCTTAGATGAAGTGAGCCTCCAAGACCTTAGGGCCACGGTGCCGTCACTCGGTCAAGGTGGGCAAGCAGCTGGAAGCAGCGCAAGCCCATAGCCGTGCTCTGGGGAGGCTGCCTTCGTGGGGGGGGGGGGTCGCATTGGTTTGTGTGGCTGCTTTACACCAGGCACCATTAAAGGATGAGTAAACGGACGGTGGATTCCTGTGGTAAGCACTTTCCGGGTCATTTTATCACTCAATTCCATCAACCTGGAAGGCATCACTTACCCCCTCTGTAGGTGGGGCAGCTGAGGCCAGAGAGGTGGGCTCATTTACTCCAGGTCACACAGCACATGCGCCCTGCCCTCCCTGGCCCACCTTCTGACTGCTCAGTGGATGGCTCTCCGCCTGCCCCGTCATTCCCCGTGTGCTCCTCTGTTGGCTGAGAACCAGGGGAAGGACCAGGTGTGAGTGAGCACAGTTGGAAGACATGGGGAGAGTTTCTCATCACTTGGCTTATTGTGGAGTTTTAGTTCCCATCTGGAATCGTCACTATTACATAATTTTTTATTATAGTATACAATTTGTGTGTGTGTGTGTGTGTGTGTGTGTGTGTACTTTACTTTTGCAAAACTTATTTGAGTGGAAGATTTCTATTTTTGAATCATCTGTCTTTTTTCCTTCCCATGCAGGACTTTAGCAGACGTTGTAAAGTTCATTACGCATAGACATTTTTCTGTCCCATTTTGCATTTGAACATCAGAGATGGATCATAAATTGTTTTTTTATTGCTTTAAATGATGTACTCCTCCATCTTTTTCTGTGTTTTGTTTTTGTATAAAGGAAAGCATTTACCTTGCCAAGATTTGATTTTAAGTACCAGCACTGCATTTCCTTAAAGGATGCGTTGGAGAAAGAAGAGACAAAAAGGCAGAGGGCCAGATTGGCAGGAGCCGTGCGGCTGAGCAAAACTGAGGGCACCTCTTCTCGGTGAACTCCACGGAGTTTCTGATTCAGTACACTTTAAAAACAAAGAGAGGCTATTATGTCACCTTTGTTTGAAATAATAGTAAAAACACTTTACAGTTTATAGCACTTTCTCGCCTGTATTATTTCATTTAATAGACTTAAATGAATTCAGTGACATTTGTTTCTGCTGCGAATGCTCCCGCCCTGGGCGGTGCTGCCAGTGCGGGGTGGGGGGTGGGGACTCCTTGCTCTCCAGGAACCAGTGACGCAGTAGAGAGGTGTGGTGCAGGAAGCACGTGTTGGGGAGCAGTCTCCCCAAGCATAGTGGGCGTACACTGGCCATCACTGTCCGTAGTAAGGGACAGAAACAGACAAAAAGGAGAATTTATTGGTGTGCATGACAAAAATCCAGGGAGTGTATGTAATAATACTACACTGGATCTCGATGTACAAATACCCCCACCCAGCCCCCTGGCTCTCCTTCCTGTCATGTTTGTTCATGTATGGACAACTCTCCCCATAGCGGGATGGCCCCAGCGCCTCCACGCAGTCCTCGAACCCACACAGGTGCCCTGGCTGGTAACGAGGAAGGATCTTTCCTAGTAATTCCACCAAGGGTTGAACTCGTATGGGTCATATGTCCACCTAAACCAACCATGCTGGTCTGGGGAATAGGCCATGCTATTGGCCAGGTCTGAACATGGGCAAAGGTGGATCCAAGGGTCAGGCATACCTGAGAGCCTGGCAGAGAGGGGTTCCCAGATAAAATTGGGTGCTGTTGAAGAACAGAGGGGTGGATTCTGGCCAAGCCAAGGCAATGGGCCCTCACAGGTCTCAGCACTCAGCCTTGGAGCGGCTCCCGTCCTGCCCTCTGCAGCGTCAGGCTGTGCCCAGGGCCCGCCTCTGCCCACACCTTGCAGGGTGTGGTTCACGGTTTGAGCCTTAGCGCCTGCCAGTCAGGTCTCTGCTTTGCACCTTCTCAAACCCGAGTGCTCTGTGGCTTCAGTCCTCAATGCCGAGGGGTGATATCAGGTTCTCCGTCTCTTGCCCCGACTTTTCAGACAAACCTGTGCCTCTGGCTTCTGTGCTTCTCTTGAACTGCTGTTCAGTTCTTGATCTTCCATCAAACTGCAGGTCACAAACCCAGCCTATCAATGGTTCCGAAGACCAGCCTCCCTCTGAGCACCTCGAGCCCCCACAGTTGATGCATCAGGGAGACCCACAGTCCCTGCTGCCCTCTGAGCATGGCAGCCCTCCCCTCCCCCCTCTCCCCCCTCGCCGCAGGGTGGCCGTGCTCTGTGGCAAATATGGGGCGGGTCCCAGGCTGAATGCTTGCCTTGGAATCTCGGCTTTGCCTCCATCCTTCTCTCTCTGTGACCTTGGGCAAGTTTATTGAACCTTTCTTCTCAGTTTGCTCATCCATAAAAATAGGGATAATAATAGTAGCTGCTTATGAGTGTCATGTGAATAAAATGAATTATACATATAAAACACTCAGACTAGTGTTATCATATAATCACTTTAGAAATGCTAGCTATTTATTTTGGGCACAAGGTGAGGTGTAAATCAATTAATCAATCAGCGTAGGAGAGAAGTCAATATTTTGTGAGCAGCTCATTTTCAGTCCGGTGGGTCTTGTGCCGATTCTCTCTGGTGCCCATGTGTCTCCTCTTCAGCTGCGCGCACGAGACCTGTTGTTCTAGAACAGGACGGCTTTGCGAGTGTTAGCATCGCCTGTCCCTTCCGCCCCCGTGCTCCCTTCCCCAGGTTAGAGTCTAAATTCTTCAGTTGATATTTTCTGACCACTATCTCCAATCCATTCTCAATTTTGTTCCTCTCAATTTTATCAGCATTCTTCTTCCAATGACATGTCCAGAAATGAATTTAATATGCCATCTGTTTTCCACAAAGTATATTAAAAGGCTCATCTTTAAACGCCATCTCCATTTATATAACGCGGCATTGAATTAGCTTTTTGGAATCATCTGCATCACAGAGTTGACTAATATTGAGTCCTGTGGTCAACTAAGACCCTAAGAGATTTTCCTTTGTCCCAGTTTTATTTGATCAGATTTGCCTGACATTTTGATTCTGCCACCCAGCACCCTGGACAATGAAGCCAGCTTGGTGAGAAAGGCAGTTAGTAAGCCAAATGGATGTTTTAAGATTACGTTCAGCTGCACATACCAGAAACATCCCACATAACAGTGACTTAAAATAAGACAGAAGTTTAAATTTCTCTCCAATATAAAAGAAGCCCAGCCGGCTGGTGTGGCTCAATTGGCTGGGCATCGTCCCGGGCACCAGGAGGTGGCCAGTTTGATTTCCAGTTAAGGGCTCATGCCTGGGTTGGGCTGGATCCCTGGTAGGGAGCATGTGGGAGGCAGTCAATCAACATGACGCATTGATGTTTCTCTCTCTTCCTCTCCCTTCTCTCCCTCTAAAAAAATCAATAAACTATTGAAAATAAAAAGATACAGAGTTAGATATGGTCTAATATAGTCAATAGTATCTCCATGGCCATCAGGGACTCAGGCTCCTTTTAACAGGTGCGTCTCTGTCTTGAACATGTTGCCTCAGGGTTAAAGATGGATGCTGGGATTGCAGCCGTTGTACTCGTATTCTGAGTGGGAGGAATGGAGACAAAAAGGGGCACATTTCTTTTTATTATTATTATTTTTTAATTTTGTAAAAATATATTTTATTGATTTTGTACAGAGAGGAAGGGAGAGAGATAGAGAGCTAGAAACATCGATGAGAGAGAGTCATCGATCACCTGCCTCTTGCACACCCCGCATTGGGGATATGCCCGCAACCAAGGTACATACCCTTGACCGGAATCGAACCCGGGTCCCTTCAGTTCCCAAGCCGATGCTCTATCCATTGAGCCAAACCGGTTTTGGCGGGGCACATTTCTTTTTAAAGGAGTTTTCCTGGAAATCTTGAAACCTACTTCTCATTGGCCAGGACTTAATCACATGACCACGACTAGTTGCAAAAGAGGCTGGGAAATACAGTGTTTTACTGGGGAACTATGTACCCATATAAAATGCATCGATTACTAGAGATGAATGAGAGAGTAAGTGCTAAGTTGGCAACTGCAAGTCTCAGCCACACATATGTTGTTGATAGCATTCTGCGTAATTTCAAGCATGGTGTCATCTGTCAGACACCTAGAGATCTTCCCAAGTATGACTTTGAGTGGATGATCAATCCATCATCATTTCTAAAATGGTGTTTTCAGACCGTCCACAGCAGATTTGCTGGAGATGCTCATTAAAGATGCAGAGAGATCCTGTATTTTATACACATTAAATATTTCATTTCTCCCTTTAAAATCAACTTTATTGAAGTATAATTCACATTTCATAAAATTCACAAAGTATCAGTATGAAATTAACACGTTTTGATGACCATATGCAGTCATGTGTACCATCAAGGTATGGAATATTTCTGTCACCCAAAAGAGTTCCCTTGCAATACCCTCTCCACTGTGGCCCCAGTAAATGTGCTTTATGCCAACTTTTTACTCTGTCTAGAATTTTATATAAAAAGAATCTTATAGCATGTTGTAGTCTTTTGTAGATTAAAATCTGATCTTTCCTAATCTACATGTTTTCAAAAAAAACAAGCTCTGACGTGTCCTAACCGTTGTTTCATTTGGCTCTGATTTCTTCATCTGGTCCCTATAGTGTCATTGGACAGTTTGTCAGATGTTATGTTTGGCAAATATGGAAACACAAATACCCACTGCAAACGGCTTTTCTCTTCATTGTCACCTGCCTCAGGCATCCTCCTGATCCCATACAGATTCCACGCCCCTTGGGAAGCTGCCTTCATTCCTCTCATCCTGCATCGGCTGCCTGTTCCCCACGGTACATTGCTTCGTGGGCTTACCTATTGATTCTACTGTAAGCCACTCTATTAGACTGTGAGTATCTGGACCTTAGAGGAATTGGCAGGCATAGAATGGGATTCGAGCATCCTCAGTAAAGCAGGCAGCATATGCAAAAGCACAGAGATAGGAGTGGATATGAAGTGTTTAAAGAGGAAGAAAGGGTGCCAGTGATCAGAGCATGCAGTATGTAGGGGCTCAAGTCACAAGTGGGTGTTAACCATCACAATTAATCCAAAAGAAGTGGGAGAGTCTTTCTATATATTTATTTATTTTTTTTTTACAGAGAAAGGGAGAGGGACAGAGAGTTAAAAACGTCGATGAGAGAGAAACATCAATCAGCCACCTCCTGCATATCTCCCACTGGGGATGTGCCCACAACCAAGGCACATGCCCATAACCGGAATCGAACCTGTGACCTTTCCATCCACAGGCCTATGCTCTATCCACTGAGCCAAACTGGTTAGGGCTAAGAAGTGGGAGAGTCTTGATGGCCCACATGGAAAAAAAATATTGTCTGCATTATTCCTCATTACAAGTGTTATTTAGTCCTCTTGCCATAGATGGCTGGCCAATTAGAAGCCATGGACAGGACAAACAGGTAGCCCTGAGCGCTGTTTCAGAAGGTGGGGATGGGCTCATTTTCAGCACCACAGTTGTGGACAGCACCTGTTGCACCTCTGAGCTTTTGCTGCCTCCTATAGGCTAAGATACTTGGTTGTGTCCACTCAGGACTTGGGGCAGGACTGGACTCCCAACCCATGGGCATCAGTGCTTAGGAACTGAAAGGCACAGCGCCCTCCCTGGCACAGGGTATGCTTAACCCTTGCATGTCCTCACCTAGTCCTCCTGGACCTTCTTGGGCAGGTGCCGTTTTTGCTTCTCTTTTATGGAAGGAAGGACCTGAGGCACATATAGAACAGAATAGGGGCAGGTCCAGGACTCAGGCCTGTGTTTCCCTGACCCCAGTGTCTGTGCTCTTAGCCACCGGATTTGCTTTTGGTGGGCACCAGCAGACTCCGTGGAAGTCTTCAGCTTTCATCAGAGGCCCAAGCGTGGGTGTCTGCCCAGTGGAGAAGCAGTGCTGCAGGTCATTCACAGGCGGAACGCCGCCGGAGCCAGCTCATTCATCCCGGGAGTGGTGGGAGGAGAGCGGGTTTCCTCAGCTGGCTTCCCCCTGAGTTTCAAAGGGCACCCTCTCCACTAAACATGTCAGCTGGCAAGCAGGTGTGTGCATCTGAAATGTTCCCACAGTTTGCACCTGTGAAAGGGGGAGTTGGTGGAGTTCAGGAACCAAGTCTTTCTACACCAATAGGAGTCTTCGATGCCCCCATGGAAAACCCTTGCCTGCTTCCCCACTAATTTCATTTACAATTATGCTTCCCAATGCTGGCCCGGGACCCGGTCAGTGGGAGGTCCATCTCCTCGTCTGTGGGGGAGATGCGCCGAGCTGTGCTTGGATGGGCATGCTCACAGATGGCACACGCATTGCTTCCTTAATGGTGGCACGCCACTCCTCCTCGCTTCCGAATGAGCCCATACTGTGCCCCATTAGCTGAAATTGACATGCGGTTATTTTCAGCGCCATTTCTTTAAAGAACTCCGTCTCACGGTGCCTCCGCAGCTCCCCCCTTGCTCAGGGGAAGGAAGAACCCCTGGGAAAGTGTGGTGGCAGAGCCCACTCCTGCCTTCCCACCCTCACACCTACGGCTCGGAGAACATCACGCATTATACAGACATTAAGGATTCCTCCCTCAACGCGGATCCTCTGGAAATCTCAGCATCAAATGGCTCCATGATAAAAATGCATGAAGCACTATTCTTATTGGTAAACTTATGTATCCAGCTGAGATGCGCACATGATAATGCAATTTTCTATGCAAAAAGGCAAATCTCCATCCAGATATTATTCCACGTCATTATTCATTCCAGAGACGTGATTGCTGTCCTAGGTTAACTGATTGAACTTTTGGAATGAAAGCTTCAAGCTTATCTTACCGGCTATTGCCTCACTTCTCATAAATTGCCATTAGATTGGTAGGAATGGATAAATGTACACTCCATTAGGAAATATAAAAGTTTTTACACTGGTTTAGGATAAAAACATGGTGAAAGGGGGGCATTTCTAAGGTTCAGTACAGCATGAAATTGAAATCTTTGGGGCATAGAGAGTACACACTGTGGATATTCTCCCCGTTGTTTTCTGATGGCTGGGAGGGGTTACGAGGAGTGGACAGAGCACCCAAAATTCACCTGTAGGTGCCAAACCAGAGCGAGAGGAAAAACACGCTCGGGTGCTTCCTAAGTCTGTGTCTGTTGATTATCAGATTCTTAACAACACCACCACTGATAATAACAGTAACGTTGCTCTTAAGGTTAAATATGTGCCGGGCACTGACCTAAATGCTTGTCTACCTGTAAGCTGGTTTTTTGTTGGTTAGGAGATGGAGAAGGCTGCTCTGATTTTAAATTCACTTTTTGCCTCTCACTGTGTCAGCAAGCTACTGCTCTCCCTGAACCTTGCGTTCTTATTTTAAAGGGGATAATAACAGCTTTCATTAATTTATATAATACTAGAGGCCCGTTGCACAAAGATTCGTGCAATAGGCCTTCCTTCCCCTGGCTGCTGGCACTGGTTTTCCTCTGGCACCCGGGGCCCAGGCCTTTGCTCAGGCCGCACCAGAGAAGCTAAGCCTCGAAGCTTGGCTTCTCAGCTCCAGCCACAGTGGAGAAGCCAAGCCTCTTCAGTCTCCAGCCTTCAGACATCTTCAGTCTTCATTCTTTGCTCAAGCCAGAGCCTTCAGTCTTCACTCTGTGCCTGTGTATGCAAATTAACCTGCCAACTCCTGATTGGCTGGTGGGTGTTGCAGAGGTATGGTCAATTTGCATCTTTCTCTTTTATTGGTGTAGATATGCAAGATGGACCCTGAGACATAGCAACTCTAAGTGAATATTGGTGGTGGTTATTCTTATCATAATTAATATTGGTGGCTCTTTTAAAAACTCGGTGAGCTAGATAGTATCCATCTTAGTCCCACTGTCCAGATGCTGAGACTGAGATTAGCAATGTGGAAATGGTTTCCTGAAGAAGCAGAGAAAAGAAAGGCCTGCTCTGGCTTGCTTTCATGGAGTGACACACTGACCGACTTTTGTGCTGTGAGAGGACCATTTTATTAGGCTCTGGTTCTGTGAGAGGAGCAGAATGGCACCTGGCCCCGCTGGGAGCGCCCGCATGGCCTGGCGTTGGAATGCCCAGGTCTTCTAAGCCCGTGTCCTGGGCCCCGCTGGCGTGCCCGGAGGCTGGGTCCTTGGGGATAATTGGGATGGTTGAGGAAAGTGTCTGCACGACTTCTCCCGGCATGATGGCCTCAGGGCAGCAGACTTCACACGTGCAGCCAGGGCTCCAAAGCCAGTGCTGCCGGACACGGCAGGCTGCGTGGCCTTCAGCGAGCTGGCCCGGGAAGGCACATGGCATCGCTCCGTCCTCTGGGCTCAACAGTGATGATCCCCTCTGGACTCCCGGCCTTCATGGAAGGTGAGTCGTAAGCATAGCGACTGTGGCCCCTGGTCACTTCGCTGCTGTTGAGACTTGAGGTCACTGTTGTGTCTGGGCCAGACTGTGTGCATGCTCCACCTAAGCCTGGGAGCTCTGGCGCAGGGTGGATTGTGGGAGGGCCTTTCTCAGGCTCTGTGGGCCCCGCCCTGGCCAGCGTTGCCATCTCAGAAGCTGTGTAGATTCTCTCCTATGACTTCCCAGCGCTTGCCTTGCCTGTGTGGTGTGTGTGTGTGTGTGTGTGTGTGTGTGTGTGTGTGTCTCAGGCACACGCGTCAAGCTCTCCCGCCTCCGTCATTCCATCAGGTTACCTCACCCTTCTTTCTCCTTCTCCCTTCTGCTGCCTTCTCTCTAGTGCATTCAATTAGTTCTCTTTGCTGCCTTAGCAATAAACCAGTTTCCTCCACAGCATCAGAATGAGTCTCTCTCGTTATTTCATTTAGATTGTTGTTATGTTTGAAAACTGGAGGGCAGGGCAGACAGGAGGGAGGAATGCTAATTTCCAAGGAGTTCCTGTTGGGTGGAGGGAGTGCTGCTGACTGAGCCGGGAGCTCCTGGGACAGGAGGGAGGGCCAGGGAGCTGCCCCTGACTCCTGGGAGAGGAGGCATCGATGCGATGCGGGAGGCCTTGTACTGTGGACATCAGCTCATGCCGCGATGGAGCTTCACAGGAGCTGGCGCGTGGGGTTCTGGTCAAAGGCCAACTTGAAGTGATTCATTGTCTCGACCCCATTGCCCTCCTCAGAGAAGAGATTTCCCATGGAGATGTGGGCGATGCCTGTGTGCCTGTGTATGCATATGTGTGTGCAGCCTCATTCAGCTCTCCATCCTCTCCAGCTAGGGGAAGGCTCCTTCACTGTCGCCATCCCTGGGAAAATGAAGTAAGTGGCAGAGACCGAGCTGGGGATCCTTGTAATTTGATCACAGGAGGTCCTAGAGCGTCAAACAAAGCCAGGCCTTAGGCTGTGTGTGGGGAACGATGTGGATGATGTAGGCATGACACATACATGACACTGGCACTCTGGCCTCCTCTGCTGGGAGCCTGGGAGTCCCCTCAGGAGTGTGAAGTGCCGTCGGCAGCGAGTCGTGCCAACAGAGCCGGGTCCTGTTCCTGCTCCTCACGGTGCCCCACAGCGCCCACGTTCGTCACGGGACTGAAGAGCTTCATGGGGAAGAGGGTGGAGGGGCCTGAGCAGGTCTGGACGGGAACCTGGAAGCCTAATCGCCTTCCGTGGTCCCTGCTGCTTGGCTCACGCCCAGGGCGGTGTGTGTGGGGCGTGAGGCGTGAGAACAGCCTGGCTCCGCCTCTGTCGGGGTCAGGCGTCAGCCCCACGTGGGTGAAAGGAAGCCAAGTGTCCTTATGCGTAGATTGTTTTAAAACACCTTTCCCGCCCAGGTCCTGTGACGAGTGAGTTTCACATCTGCTCTAGTGAATCCATTTTCCCTTCCTTTTAATTTTCATTCCAAGACCCAGTCTGGGCTGGCTGGGAATGCCACAAAGGGGTTGGTTTGGACCAGCTTTGGATGCAGGAGGTGGGCGAGGAGGGGCCTCCAGTTCCATTTGCTCCATGAATTCGTTTGTCCCAGAAAGAGGAGTTTCCCGAACGGCTCTGAGGGTCACGGTCACTGCTTATGCCGACTCCTCACCCGGGGGTGGGCTGGGCGCTCCACGCTGCCCCGCTGGGCTGGGGACACTCAGATCCGCAGATGGCCAGCTTTCCAAATGGCCAGTCGGAACTGTTATTAATAATCCGGAGACGTGCAATGGAGACGAGTGAGCGGCACAGACACGTGCACTTGGACAAGAAAGGCCACTCTGCACATGAGAAATGAGCCCCGGAGTTGTGCAAGAATGAGGGAGAAATTTAGTAATTAATCACCTGGGTCATAATGAGGAGAGGAAACCAGTGTGATAAAAGGATTTGTCTGAATGGATTACAGGCGACTTGAAAAGCAGGAGAAAAACGCTGCGGAGGGCATTGCTGGCGTGGGAATTGGGCGCTTAAGAGATCCTCCATCATTCTTCCCGTCAGCCTGCGCTGGCTCTGCAGCCACGTGAGATGCGGCTCCCTCCTCCTGGGGTCAGATTAGCCACTGACGGCAAAGCACACACGTGATGAGGAATCAGGTATTTGTCGTCCCAAAGCACACGGGGTTCCCCAGTAGGTGATGCATCAAAGCCCCTCGCTAGCTCCCCGCTGTTCTCAGTGTCTGCTTGCCACCCTCCTGCCGCCCGCCTGGGGAGGCAGCTGTGCAGGCCGCATCGTTACAGACCGAGTTTCTCTCATGCTCTGTCTGTTTGCTTCTGGAAACAATGAGGCTGGCGATATTCTAGAGTGAGTGTCTATTGCAGCCGGCAATCCTTTTTATGCATTTTCTGAGCAAAATGCCATGTTGACATATGTGGGCCCACAGAGGAGATTCACATATGGTGGCCTGACCCCATGGAAACTGCTCAGAAGACGTTTTCCCGGAGAACGGCCTTGCCAGGAGGAGGCGGGTCTGTGAGGGGTGCTGTTCGCCTCTGCTGGCCCGGTGTGGACGCCCTCCCCTCTGAGGGCCCAAAGCGGCCTCTGGGTTCAAAGTGTCTGTCCAGCGCAGGAAGCTTTCTGGGGTGGGTGGCCTGCAGAGCCGCTCAGAGAAAGTGCCCGGGGTCTCAGGACACTGGGGGTCAGAGGGCAGAGAGGCCTCGCAGCTTCCCGAGACGGCGATCACGTGGGTGTGGTGTGTGAAGAACTTTGTTCAGTGCTTTGCATGCAGGATGATCTTACTCCTCGCAAGCGCCTTAGGAGTTTGTGTTGTTAGGATTTCTGTTGGACAGATGGGGGAACTGAGGCTTAGAAAGTTCAGCAGTTTGTTTGTCTAAGGTCACTTGGCGATAACAGGTGACAAATCTTAGTCTCAAGCCCAGGTCTACAGGGATGTAAGGCCAGGCTCTTAAGAACTGCAGCACGCAGCTGCTTAGAGGGCTCTCAGTCAGGACCGGAGATTGCTTATTCCCAGTGGCCTTTTTTTTTTTTTTTTTCTGCCACAAAGGCCAATAAGAACTAGGCTTTAGTCACTTATTTAGTTGATTATTTTCTCCTTTGGTAATCTGTTTATCCAGCCTTTTCATGTTTATTCAGCACTTGCAGTGTGCTGGACACAGGGTGTTCTCATGGAGCTTTCTAGTGGGGTGGATGGGAGGCACCATGTGGACAGGTGAGCAGAAATGGACACACACCAATTTCACATGGTGAGAATGAATTACTGAGGAGCACAACAATGTAATAGTTATTGACTTGGTTGTGGGTCTTCTGATTGGGATGGCTGAGAAGGGCTTTTTAAGGAGGATTTGTCTGAATTATGAAAAGAAACTAGTTTTGGGAAGAGCTGGTGAAAGAACAAGTTCAGAGTCCCTGGTAAAGGAATAAATTTGGTGTGTTTTAGGAGCTTAAATAAAGCGAGAATGTTGGAACTAACCCTTGGCAGCTGTACTGCAGACCCTGGTGAGGAGCCTTCAGTCACACAATTTATCCACCCACCCACCCACCCACCCATCTATCATCCACCCTTCCCCCCTCCCTTACTTCTGTCCTTCCATTCCCCCATCCCTTCATCCCTCCATCCCTCCATTCATCCACCCTTCCATCCATCCATCAATCTATGCATCAATCCTTTCATCCCTCCACCCTTCCATCCCTCCATCTACCCACCCATCATCCTTTTATCCTTTAACTAGAGGACCGATGCACGAAATTCATGCAAGAGTAGGCCTACCTTTCCCCCAGCTGCCTGCACCGGCTTCCCTCAGCACCCAGGACCCGGAGGCTTCCCTCTGGCCACTGGCAGGCACCGGGGACCTGGGCTTCCCTCATAGCCCTGGATTTATTAGTCCGGAAGGACTTTGGTCTAATTAGCACATTATGCTTTTATTATTATAGATCCTTCCATCCATCCACCCACTCAGCCTCCCATTCAACAAACATCCAGGAAGGCCTTCTCCATAACAAGCCCAATGTTGGCCCTGGAGCCACAGAGATGAAAAAGGAGTAATTCTTGCCTTTAAGAAGTTCACATACTATTCACAGAGACTGAAACTAATGCCAGTAAATAAAAGCGGGTTCACACTGTGATGTTAAAGTGCCGCCGGAGCCCTATAGAGACAGGAGGAGCTCTGCCTCTCCCCTGCGGACCAGCCAAGGCCTCCCTGGGAGGTGCGGCCAAAGCGTGCTTCAGAGGAGGCGCTCTCCAGGTGGAAAAGAAGGAAGAGGAAGCAGCCCAGAGGCCCAGGTTTGGGTAAACTGGGAGGGGTCTGGGAGAAGGGAGTGACAGCAGTGCCGGAAGGTGAGGATGACCTTTGTGCCCTAGGTCAGAGGTCATAGAATGGAAGCCACAGGTTACATATGGCTTAGACCTGTGCTTTGTTTAGACTGGACTGGGGTTTTTAAAATAAAGCAATTTTTCAGTTTTTAATTGAGAGATCTCACACATAAAAATCCATATTTTCAGCTGTGAAAATGAGATCATTTTCAGAGCACTTGGGCCTGCCCTCCTACAAGGTGGCATTGGCTGACTATTCAGGGAAGGAGGCCACAGTGGGGCCTGTGCCCTGCTGTGCCCAGCCCTGCCCTCCCAGCTGGCTGAGTATCAGCTTCCTTATCGTCTGACTTGCAGTGTTGTCTTAGACGAAAGAGGAACATAAGACATTTTCTTTCCTTATGTCTCTACCGCAAGAAGGAAAACAAAACCTTCCCTGAGAGGTCTGTCTGTTTCAGGAAAAGTGAGAGAACATATTTCTTTGTGGCGGTGAAGACTATTCATCTTCAACATGCAAACAGTGTGTCCGTGTGGGGGAGACAGCTCTGGGTGGTACTACCAAGGCTCACACGCATGCACACGCATGCTGCTTCCCTTCACGTGACCGTCCGGACCTGGACGACACCTGTGCCCAGGACTCTCCCGCAGGAACTGAGGTCTCACGCAGAGTCTGAAGCAGAGGAGTGACAGGTGTGTGGTGATTTAATGAGACCACGCTGGCCACAGTGGGAAGGGTGTTGGTCATAGTGGTTGGCAGTGGGAGGTGAGGGTGCAGGACACACCCTGGAGGCTGTCGCAGTTGTCCGGTTGAGAACAGATGTGAGCCTGAATTAAAATGAGACAGTGGCAGGAGGAGTCCAGGGCAAGGATGAGTTGGAGATGACCTGACAGGAAAGCGACGAATCACATGACAGCAAATCTCACCCCTTCCCCAGCTCATTGCACCCCAAAGAAGAGGCCATGTCCCCAAATTCAGCATTGACCACAGACCTTTGTGGGGAGGCAGAGGCAGCTACGATTTATCCTTGAAACTATGATATATCCTTGTACAAAACTGCTGTGTTGATAAAATGATCACATGTGAACATTGTCCTTGGGGCAGGTGCAGAGGAGGAGAGTAAAGAATGACAATGGAGTTGGGAACTCTGAGGAAAGGAGACCTAACAGCATAGGCCAACGAAGATGCTGGAGGCTCTGGGGCCCTGTTTTCCTGCTGTGTGGGGAGGCCTGGGGAACTTCTTACTCATGGAAAAAACTGCAGCAAACCTGGCGCGGCAGCTCCCTGCTGGAGGTAGGTCCTGTCTGTGTCATGAGATCAAGAGCTACGTTGGGCAGGCTCCTGGCACCCTTTCTATGCAGCTGATTCTTGAACAACATGGATCTGAACTGTGTGCTCCACTGATATGTGGATTTTTCAATAAATATGTGGTTGGCTTTCTGTGTCCTCTGGTATCACATCTGTGGATTGAACCTACTGTGGACCACAGATAGTATTTCCCATCGCGGTAGGAGTCCCCAGCTGGGCAGCCGATGTGTGTGTGGTTGCATGCATTTCACATGAGGGACTTGAGCATCGGCAGATTTTGGTATCTCTCGGGATCCAGGAACCAATCCCGTGCATACTGAGGGATGGCTAAGTTTGGGGAGTCAGTTGTATGTGGATTTTTAACTGCATGTGGGGTTGGCGCCCCTAACCCCTGCTTCATTCATTGGCCAGCCGGATTAATTTCACAGCCCTCATCTGTGTGTGTAGTTTGGTGAAATCAGTCTCCCACGCGTTCAGGGTGCCGCATGGGGTTGAGCAGGTGGGCACTGCACCTTGAGGACAGTGCCGCACACTTCGATCCCGCATGAGTGGTGCTCTTAGACCGCCGCCCTGGGCTCCAGCCCACACAGTGGTGCTCAGCAGCCTTGTCAGACTAATCTGATGTCAGTGCCACATTATTTTGGCAGCTGCAGTTTTGTAGTGTGTTTGGAATAAGAGTATGTGAGTTGTCCAGTTTTATTCTGGTATTACTTTTTTTAAAAATATGTAGTCAACATATTGTAATGCGTTTGTATGGTGACAGATGGTTACTAGTATAAATTATTTAAAAAAATATATAGTTCTTCATTGGTTTCAGGCAAGAAGGGAGAAGGAGAGAGAGATAGAAACATCAATGATGAGAGAGAATCATTGATTGACTGCCTCCGGCATGCCCCCTACTGGGGATAGAGCCCACAACCCAGGTATGTGCCCTTAGGCTAGAATCGAACCTGGGACCCTTTATCCGCAGGCTGACACTTTATCCACTGAGCCAAGCCAGCTAAGGCTCTAGTATTACTTTTAAAACCTGGGTTCAAATCCCAGCTCTAACACAATAGGCCATGTGCCTCACATTCCTAGCCTTTAAGCCAGGAGTATGATACTGCCTTCACCTTGGGCTCTGGACCAGACTGCATGGCTTTGAACCTCTCCTCTGCCACCTCATGGCTGAATGACTTCAAGAAAATTCACTTAAACTCCCGGTGGCTTCACTTTATCATCCATAAAATGGGATAATAATAGCGTACACCTCAGGTGTGGCTCCGGGACTAGATGAGTTAATACACATGAAGTGTTTGGGACAAAGCACTGAGCATCGTAAGTATTCCCTTCATTCCAGCTCCTACTACGGTCTGCACTGATGCCTGCTGGGGGACAGCAGTAGCTCCATAAAGATTACTGTTTTCACTCGGAGAGCAAAATCTTGCTTGTTTTGTGGGTGTAAGATCCAGGACCTGACACATAGTAGGTGTGCAGTTAGCTGAATGACTGCTGTGTGCTATGTACGTCTTGCCAATGGGTCTCGTAAGACTAGAATGAGGGAATGGCTTTTGAAGCAGTTGAAGGAGATTGTAAGGTTTTTCATTGCTACAAGAGGACTAGTGGGTCCCATTTGATTATATATATATATATATATATATATATATATATATATATATATATTAAATAAATTAATTAAAAATAAAAATTTAAATTATTAATACTTTATCATTTGTTTATTGCCATTTCATGTGACTTCAAAAAATAGATAATTTTAGAACAATTTTAGATTCACAGCAAAATTGAGAAGGTACAGGAATTTCCCATGTGCCACGTCCCTGAAATACGCACAGCCTCCCACTATCAGCCTCCCCAGTGTCAGCCTTCCCTGCTGTCAGCCTCCCTGCTGTCAGCCTCCCTCACCAGATGGGACATTTGTTGGCATAGATGAACCCACGCTGAGCCATCACCACCACCCGAGTCCGTCGTGTACATGAGGGCTCACGCTAGATGGGTACAGCCTGTGGGGTTGGACTAATGTTCGGTGACATGATTCGAACATTGTAGACCAGAAAGAGCATTTTCATGGCCCTATAAACCCTCTAAGCATGGCGGAGTCACCCCTCCTTCCGCCCACCCCGGCACCACTGATCCCTTACTGTCCCCGCAGCTTCGCCTTCTGCAAATGTCAGATCGTTGGAATCACACAGTGCGAGGCTTTTCAGATGGGCTTCTCTCGCTGAGATGCATTTAAGGCGCCTTCGAGTCTTTTTATGGCTGGATAGTTGGTTTCCTTTTATGATCGAATACTATCCCACTGTCTGGCCGGCCACAGGCCGTCCCTCCCTCACCTGCAGAGGGGTGTCGTGGTCGCCTCCTGGTTTGGCGATTGTCCACGAGCAGGTTCCTGTGGGTGTGCGCTGTCGGCTTCTTTGGGAAACACCGGGGGACACATGGCGGGGTGCCATGGTAGGAGATCATTTGGTAACAAACCAAGCAGTCTTCAGATGGCTGCACTCTTTGCAGCCCCACTAGCGAGGAGGGCACGTTTTCTCACTCCATGTCCTCAGCATTCGGTGGGTCAGTGGTACCTCATTGTTGCTTTACTTTGCATTCCCTGAGGACATAGCATGTGGAGCGCCCTTTACATTTTAATTTTGTGTTCACCATTACATTCTGGTCTCATGATGGGGAATTTCCGTCTTCATTCCTTTTCCTCTCCTCAGGTGCCTCATTCAGGGAAGATCTCAGACCCTCAGCCAGGGGTCTTCAAACTTTTTAAAGTGGGGGCCAGATCACGGTCCCTCAGAGAGCTGGAGGGCCGGACTATATGAACTACTAATTCCTACTGTAACACCTTGGCTGCGCTCACTGCCCAAAAAACCTGGCGGGCAGGATCAGACTCCCCTGGGGGCTGCATGTGGCCCGCGGGCCGAAGTTTGAAGACCCCTGGGACACTGAGCTGGAGACCGACTGGGTGCAGGGGCCTGTCAGGTGGGGCTGTTGCAGACTGACTGGGTGCCAGTGTCTGTCAGGTGGAGCTGCTGGAGACTGACTGGGTGCAGGTGTTTGTCAGATGGGGCTGCTGGGTGCAGGGGCCTGTCAGGTGGGGCTGTTGCAGACTGGGTGCCAGTGTCTGTCAGGTGGGGCTGCTGGAGACTGACTGGGTGCAGGTGTTTGTCAGATGGGGCTGCTGGAGACTGACTGGGTGCAGGGGCCTGTCAGGTGGGGCTGGTGGAGACTGACTGGGTGCAGGGGCCTGTCAGGTGGGGCTGTTGCAGACTGACTGGGTGCAGGGGCCTGTCAGGTGGGGCTGCTGGTGACTGACTGGGTGCAGGGGCCTGTCAGGTGGGGCTACTGGAGACTGACTGAGTGCAGGGGCCTGTCAGGTGGGGTTGCTGGAGACTGACTGGGTGTAGGTGTTTGTCAGATGGGGCTGCTGGAGACTGACTGGGTGCAGGGGCCTGTCAGGTGGGACTGCTAGAGAAGCCTGTCTTGCTCACTGTTGAGTCCAGCCCCTAGCATGATCTGGAACACTGAAGAGTCACAATGACTTCTTAATATACATGCTTCGGAGTGGGTGCTGGAGTGGAAGGTAGTGTTTTAGAGGAAATTCTCTTCTGGGGATCCACAGGCCCTCACTCTCTTCCTGTGTGTCCTCTGAACGCCCATAATGACTTGCAGTCTCTCAGTGTGTCCCCAAAATGCTCTTCTGCACCCAGGAGGGGACAGGAGAGGAATGTCCCTCTGTGGGGCTACCTTTTCCCATTCCCTCCATTTCCCCCCACCCCAAAGCTGAGAGGGGTAGAGAGCTCTTACAGCAGGGACTTCCTGCCTCTCTTTCCCGTTTATCAGTGCCCTTGCTCTGATCATTGTGTCAGTCCCATCGGTACCATGTTGATCATGTCATTGGTCCTCTCCCCAGCTGTCTCTGGGTGGTTGGGGACGTTGATCATGGTCTCTGTCTCACCGGCTGTATCTCCTGTGATACCTGCACTCACATTGCCATTGCCTCGTGGATGTCATCCAGTGTCTGCACTCCCTGAGTCACCCCGAGATCTTGTCTCGAGTTGTCACTGGGCCCAGCCTGTTTCTCTCAGAGTCCTTCCTCCCAGGTGGCCCAACTGCCATGGTCTTCAGGCTGCCTGAGCCATCCGAGGGCTGTACCTGGATCATCCGTGGGCTGTACCTGAACTGTGGGCCATGCCTGAACCGTCCCTGGACCATGCTTGAATCATCCGTGCCTGAACTTGAGCGTGGAGACCTGTTGGCTGGTTCTCTTGTTCCCTTCAGGGGTAGAGCAGCTGATTGGTGCCACAAAAGGCAGGTGGGAAGGTGGGTGACTGGGATGCTAACCATGGCCTGCCAGGCTTCAAGTAGCTATTGTCAGGAGGGGGGGGGGGGGGCTCTGTATGAACGAAGGTGCTGAGGGTCAGCCTGGCGCAGAGATGGCCTCTGAGCAATGGGAAATGAGAGGCTAGCTGAAAACATCCAGGACTTGAATCCATTTGGAGGATCTGTGTTGGTCTGCTCGGCTGCCACGGCAAAGTACCACACACTGGGCGGCTTCAGCAATGGAAACATATTTCCTTAAGGTTCTGGAGGCTGGAAGCCCAAGGTCAAGGAGCTTGCAGGGCAGGTTTTTCTGAGGTCTCTCCTGACTTGCAGATGGCCAGCTTCCTTGTGTGTCCTCCTGGGGTTGTCTCTCTAGTCTGTGTGTCTGTGTGTCTCTCTGTGATCTAGTCTCTTCCTCTTATAGGTACATCACTCATACTGGATTAGGACTCAGCCTATGGCCCCATTTCATCTCAATGACCTCCGTAATGGCCTCATAGCCACAGATAGCCATGTTCTAATTACTGGAGGCAGGGCTGCCACCTAGGAATTTTGGGGAGACACAGTTCAGCCTACAGAAGTGACCTTCCTATAAAAAAGCTTAGGATCATCTAGGGAACAGCGGGGCAGTGGGGCTGGTGCTGAGTCAGGGATAAGGTGGAAGAACTTCAGAGGCTCCTGAGGCAGAGCCCCCATGCAGGTGTATATGCAAATGGCAAAGCCAGGTGGGAGGGGTTGCGGCTTGCCAAGGAGACTGCTCTCCAGGTCAGACCCGGAGTCAGAGAGAGCTGGCTCAGAGCTCTGGCAGGCCGGCGAGGGTCAGGTCCCGGGGAAGCCTGGGCCTGGTCCAGACCTGCCGGTGGATTTCTTGCAGCCACATTGTGCTCGCAAATACCAGAAGGTGATTCCCGTGCGTCATTCTGCTCAGATGTTAGTTCCGGGGACTCAGGTGGCTGTGCACCACCCGCTCAGCAGAACTGTCTGTGATGACAGAGAGGCCCTCGGTTTCTGTAAGGTCCAGACTGCTGGCCTCCAGTCTCCACTGAGACCTACAACCCTGAGCGTGGCTCATGGCCATCATGTTGGTAGCATGGTCCTGGCAGTGCAGCCTCCATCTAACTTCCTGGAAGGTCAGCAGGAAGTGTTGGGGCCTCCAGGAGCCAGGACAGATGAGCCTTCTGAGTGGCAGGTGTTGGATGGAGCAGCCTGTGCACACCTGATCGTGGGGGGAACCATCTCCGAGCCGCTCTCTAGCACCCGGAGCACGCAGCCAGTCAGTAGGTATTCGCTCAGGGCCGGGAGAGCCAGCCCCCTCATCTGCGGTTTGCTTTTCAAGGTTGCCGTTACCAGTGGTCAACTGCAGCCCAAAACAAAGTGGAAAACTACAGAGATAAACAGTTACACACTGTAAATTGCATGCCGTTCTGAGATGAAATCTCACCTGTCCTGTTCCATTGCCCTGGAGGGAACCATCCCTTTGTCAGTGTCTCTGCTCTGTGCCCACTCCCACCTGGTTGTCACCCTGAAGCCTTCTGGGTTATCAGAGCTCCTGCACTGCTGCTGCAGTGCCGTCACCTTCGTTTTACTTAGTGATGGCCCCGAAGCGCAGGAGTGGGGGTGCGGGCCATTGGGGCATCCAGAGAGAAGCCTGCAGGGCTCCCTTCAGATGAAAAGATGAAAGCTCTCCACTTACTAAGCAAAGAAGAAATACTGTAAGTGACAGTTGCTAGGCTCTACATCAGAAGAAATGTTCTACCTGTGAAATTGCATAATCTACCTAATAAAAGAGTAACATGCTAATTAACTGTACTTTCGTGACACACACCAGCCAATCAGGAGTGAGTATGCAAATTAACCCAGCAAAGATGGCAGGTTAATTTGCATACATGGGCTCTGAGCGGTTGGGAACAGAGTGGGATGCTTGTGTTGTCGCCATGGTGATGACGCAGGCATCCTGCGCCATCCTGGCCACTCTGGACCTCTGAGTAGTATACGAATGCCGAAAGGCAGCTCTGGCCAGAGTGAAGGTGGTGCTGGCAGCCAGGGAAAGGACGACCCACTCTGGCATGAATCTTCTAGTGCATTGGGCTTCTAGTTTATAAATAAAACTTTATCGGAGGTGTACATACAGGGTTGGGTGCTCTCCCTGGTTTCAGGCATACATGGGGTCTTAGAAGGTGTCCCTGCAGATAAGGAGGGGCCCAGGGCTGGGTCTGTTCTGGTACTGCCTGTGCTTCACTGGCCAGCAGTTACCTGAGTGCACTGCAGGGGATGGTGGCCTGTACCAGCTACACACCTGAGGTGCATTGATTTAATCCTCATCGGGAGTCTCACAGTACATCAACCCACTCAGATGTTAGCTCCGAAAAGCATGTTCTTTCTTCCCTTTACAGCAGAGGCAAGAGGGCAGGATGGTGGACCTGGGACCCACACTCATGACCACTGAGGTCTCGGGAAGATCCCAGTGGAACGGGTATGGATGAGGGGATGTGGGGGGTCTCACAAAGCACAGGGAGAGTGAGCACCTCTTGGTGGCTTCAGCGACTCAGTCACTGTGATACCAGCTCCTGGGGGAATGCCAGGGCTGAGGCATCGAGAGGCATCTGTGAGGGATTTACCTCAAGCGAAAGCCAGAGAAGGGAGGGAGACACCAGGCAGAGGGCCAGGCGCCAGGGAGAGGAGCCTGTAGTGTGTGGGGTCCTCAAGGGCGTGAGAGCCAGGGCCGACCTGCCTGCCCAGAAGGAGGGCAGGGCTGCGGGAGTTGAGGAACTGGGCACCTCTCCGGGCTTTAGCTGGCTTCTGTACCCTGGCCCTGCAGGCCACACCAGGTCCATCAGAGCAGCTGCAGGGTGAAGAAGGTGGCTCTGACCTCGACCTCTGGAAGGTCATCAGAGGCCCAGGAGTCATGGAGGAAACACTTGCCTTTGGGAAAGTTGCAACAACGGCTGCTTTCCAGGCTGCTCAGCGGTGTCTCGGGATGGAAGGCAGCCCAGGCCGTGGGAAGCCTCCTCTGATGGCCGTCCCCCAAGTCCTGCTCTGTGGGCTGCGGCCAGGTTGAGAGTGGCCTGGGCAGAGGGAACCCCGCCAAGGCCCCAGGGCGTCTGCAGTGGGCACTTTCCTGCCATCTCCAGGCAACACTTTGAAGGTCAATTATTTATGCATTTGCCAAATATTGACCGAGCACCAGGCACTGAGCAAGGACAGGACAGACTCTGAGTCAGATATCAGCAGGGCAAGCCTTTGGCCAGTGAGGGAGGCTGCGTGGGCTGAGGGTGGGAGATGGGAGGGGGACGGAGTGTTGTGCAGTGGGAAGGAGCATGCGCAGAGCTCCGAGGGTGCTGGCAGGAGACAGGATTCATGGTGCTGGGCCTGAAAGCAGGGCGGGGAGGGCAGGAGTGCCTGCAGGGGCTAGCACAGGGCAGGGCAGGCATCCTGAGTGGGCTACGCAGGTTGTCTTTTGTGCTGAAGGCAGTGGTGAGCCACTGAAGGCTTCTGAGCAAGGGAGTGGCCTGCTCCGATTTGAATGTTTAAAAGATTGCTCTGGCTGTGATTGGCGAACAGAGCAGATGTGGGCAAGAAGGGAAGAGCAGTTGGAAACCAGCTCAGGGAGCAGCCTGGACGGAGTTGGCTGCAGCAGCAGCAGCGGTGGGAGAGGCAGGGGAGTCCAGGCAAGCAGAACCCGAGGACTTGGCCAGGGAGCGCAGCATCCTGCTGACTCCTGGCTAGGGCGGTGGAGGAGGTCCCAGCCGGGGTGTGGGAGCACAGAGGGATGAGCAGTGAGTGGGGGATGGTGATGGGTTCTCTGGGGGACACGTTGGGACACTGAAGGGAGGTGCCCACAAGCAGTGAGACCCGGGTCCTGAGCCCAGCGGAGCGGATGTGCGAAGGGAGCGGCAGAGGCAGGGGCGAGAGGGCGTGTTCTGCTCAGATGGGACTTTCCCGGCCTTTTCCTTTCGTGCTCACAGTGCAGCATTTCACAGATGAGGCACACAAGGCCAAGGGCCATCCCCCGCTTCGCATGCGGCCTGGGGTTTGGACCGCAGCCTCTTGTGTGCACGCACATGTGTGCTTGCGTGTTTCCCCAGTAGGCATCCTGTCATCACTCCTCCCTGTGCCAGCCAGTGTTTGAAAATATCGCCGTTGCCTTTGCCAACTTGGCACATGTCCTTGGCTTAATGCTATAGGACACCCAGTGTTGACTGCCCCAGAATAGGGCTGGCACAGGGACACGAGCTCGGGTGGGCACATGGAGGAGGCGGTGCCCCGGGAGCTGGCACCCGGTTAGGAGGTTCTCTCTGCTTCCTGCCATGTGTGGCCATGGACATGGATCTCGGTGAGGTCACTCTTCCACAGAAGAACGAGCGGCCAGGACACACTTCTGCTTGGCGCTGAGTGTGCCTGGACCGCGGAGTCCTTTGAGGTGAGAGTAGCCTGTGGAAGGCCGCCTTCTGGTCCTGTCAGCTGTCACCTTCACCAGAGAAAAGCTCAGACACAAAACAAGAGAGACAGCTCCAGGGAAAGAGAGGGAGAGAGGGGAGAGAGAGGGAAGAGGGGGGAGAGGGGAGAGAGGGGGGAGAGGGGAGAGATGGAGAGAGGGGGGAGAGGGGAGAGAGGGGAGAGAGGAGAAAGAGGGGAGAGAGAGGAGAGGTAAGCGGGTGGGACAGTGGTAGTGCTGGTGTGGGGCTGTTGGAGCGTGGCAGAGCTGCAGCCACGAGCTTCCTGATGCTGCAACCTTATTAAAAGTCATATTTTGATCCTTGGAGCACACCTTTGTTTTGCAAAAAGGAAACAAATCCTGGCATGAAATGCTGTTCCACTGAATTTATTCTGAGCCACGCTCCTGCTCATTGGGCCAAGGCGTTATGAAGATTCCGAGACGCCACCGAGAAGCCTGGGCTATAGGAATACATGGTCAAGACCAGGATGAGGAGCTGGTTGCCATGGGAGCTGAGCTGGGCTGAGAATGCCTGCTCCCAGCCCTAACTGCTTTGGCTCAGTGGATAGAGCGTCAGCCTGTGGACTGAGGGGTCCCGGGTTCAATTCCGGCCAAGGGTATATGCCTGGGTGCAGGATCGATCCCAGTGGGGGTTGTGCAGGAGGCGGCTGATCAATGCTTCTCTCTCATCAATGTTTCTGACTCTCTATCCCTCTCCCTTCCTCTCTGTAAAATCAATAAAAAGTATATTTTTAAAAATGCCAGCTCCCAGTCCCCTGAGACATGGCCGACTCAGACTGAAGGTCTGTCATTGCTTTGACTAGAGCCATTCCATGGCAGACCCGAGGTTCCTGCGAGGAGGACTCTGGTGGGTCACACCTCTTTTTAGGCCCAGCATAGGTTCCTGGCTGCTGTGCATCTAGGAGAATTAGCGGGGATGGTCCAGAGGGAGTGCCAACCTAGGGATGATCTTATTGAGTCAGGTGCCTCATTCTCCTCCAATCAGTGGTCAACTCGGAGAAAACGGTCCTTTGCTGCACCTGGGGTGCCGGGAGCGGAGTTGGTAGGGGCCGGGCCCTGCTGACTTGCCCAGTCCCTGTTTCCAGAGTCTCTTGTGTGGGAGCAGTCTTGGCTGGAAGCCCAGTTACCGGACTGGTAACGACAGGTGTGTTCGTTGGTCGCTGTGGTTAGAAAGTGGGACCAGGAAGAGCACACACATTGGGTAGCAAGTCAAGAATCCCAGAATGATGCTAGACCCCCACCGCCATGCTCATTTAGTCTGTTTGGACAGGGAGGTGGGATGACGTGGGTAAATGGGCAAGGCTTGAAAATAGGCACCACTGCCCTGGCTGGGGTGCTAAGTGGTTAGAGTATCAGCCCACATACCAAAGGAACATGGGGTTTGATTCCTGATCAAGGACCTGTACCGGGTTTGCAAGTTCAGTCCCTGGCCCCATTCCGGCCACATTCAGGAGGCAACCAATCCATGTATCTTTCTCACATTGATGTTTATCTCTCCCTCACTCTCTCCCTCCCTCCTCTCTTTCCACTTTAACTAAGAAGCAATGGAAAAATATCATCCAGTGAGGATTAAAAAAAAAGGCACCATCACTTAATAGTGGTGTGGTCTTGGGGAGCTCAGCCAGCCAGTCAGAGCCTCCGTCTCCTGGGCTGTGAGCTGGGCCCACCTTCCGGGCTGAGAGGATGAGGTGAGGTGAGGTGCCTGCCCCAGGTCCTGGGACCCCAATGCATGTGATGACGTGAGGCTCTTACAGTGGAAGGCAGGCAGCCCTGCAGCGTAGAAGGCATTGCAGAAGGAGTGTGACCTCCCAGGTGGATAGAATCTGTGAATGAATTTTACGTATTGACAGTCAAAAGAGCTCGGCAGACTGTGTTCGGGCTTTGTCAGTTAGTGTCCAGAAAGAGGAGATAATAGATGGTCTTAGCTGGTGATTGTCTATCTGTCCCACTCATTCTCTACCACTTTATTTTAGTTATCTGTCTATATATCATCTATTGTTTTATCTATCAGTCATCTATGTACATGCATCATTTAAAAAATATATATATTAATATATTTTATTGATTTTTTACAAAGAGGAAGGGAGAGGGATAGAGAGTTAGAAATATTGATGAGAGAGAAACATTGATCAGCTGCCTCCTGCACAATTCCCACTGGGGATGTGCCACAACCAAGGAACATGCCCTTGACCAGAATCGAACCTGGGACCCTTCAGTCTATAGGCTGACACTCTATCCACTAAGCCAAACCTGTTAGGGATTAAATATATATTTTTATTGATTTCAGAGAGGAAGAGAGAAGGAGAGAGAGAGAGAGAGATAGAAACATCAGTGATGAGAGAGAATCATTGATCGGCTGCTTCCTGCATGTCTCCTATTGGGGATCGAGCCCACAACGCTTAACTGGAATTGAACCCAGGACCCTTCAGTCCACAGCAAGTGCTCTATCCACTGAGCCAAACAAGCCAAGGCTGTACATGCATCATTTTAAAATCAAAAACTCAGTTGAATGCCTGTCAGGAGCCAGGCACCAGGAGCGGGTACCCTGCACAAAGCGGGTACCCTGCCTTCTCAGAGATACACTCCGGTGGAGGGTACGGCACCGAAAAGCAAGCTTGTTGCAGGCAGTGACAGTGCATGAGCTTCATCTGCTTCCCTGTTCTGTCCCCTCAGCATCTCCGGAAGGAAGAAGCCTTCTCCCCCTCCTTAAAGATGAACAACGTGGCGTCTGGGAGGTGCCCGTGCCACCTGGTGGGCACAGCCAGTCTGCAGAGCCTGGCTCTGAATCCTGCGCATTTGTGAGGTCCCCATCATGTGACCTGGGAGAGGAAGAAACAGGAACTGATGAACTGATGGGTAAAAAGGGAAGGTTTTCAAAATAAAAGTTTGGTCTTAAATTCCCATAGCACGCTTCCTGAGTGGTGCAGGTACTTAGCGTCTTGTATTGCCAGGCAGATGTCTATCCTATGGTTAAGCCATGCTGTAGTCATCTTCACAATTTTATTCAACGAAAGTCTTTCCTCTGCTGCTTCACCTTGCCCGCTCTCTCCATTCTTCTGGGATCCACAGGCTGCAAGGCCGGCCCCCCAGGCCAGGCAAGTGTCAGAATGAGTGCAGGGCCTGGGGGTGGGGGTGGGGAGCCTGAGAGTGGATGTGCCACCTCCAGGGGCAGACTGACCTGTCGCCAGCCAAGTCCCATGGCGACTCTGGATGCTTCATATTGTCAGTACTCTCCATCTTAAAAAAGAAACACAAATAGGATATTTACATGTGACATGTTGAGTTTAAATTTGAGTTCAGCTTTGACCAAAAGAAACAAGCCCCCTGTGTGGGCCACCGCACACACCTGCAGGCCAGGCCATTCCAGGGCCTGGGCTAAGCGTTCTGTCTGTGGATTAACTGTCCGGGTCTGGATCTGGGCAGTGAGGCTGCCACACCATGAGCGCCTACTGTGTGCAGGGCATTGCCTGGCATTTCTTGGGGACGTAGTAGCTCGGAGAGTTTGAGTCACACCCAGGTTACATAGCCTCCCAGTTTCTTATCGTGCCCAGCAGACTGGCTCCCTCACGGGCTGTGTCCCTGGTACCCGAGTACCAGTCAGCACGGATGGCATCATACCATAGATGCGCTTTCATGGGGCATACCCTCGCAGTCAGTTATTTTTAAATTGTCACAGGCCTGCTGTTTGCTTGTGAGGGGAGACCAGGCAGGTCCGGAGGCCCTGGGCAGGAAGCAGCTGTTACCTCTCCTCTCTTGTTTCTGGAGCAAACACACTGACCGGAAGCCCAGCTGCAGTGTGTGGGGTCCTCAAGTGTGGGAGGGCCAGGCCCGACCTGGCTGCCCAGGAGGAGGGCAGGCCTGTGGGAGTTGCGGAACTGGGCTCGTCTCCGGGCTTTAGCTGGCTTCCGTACCCTGGCCCCGCACAGGCCACACCAGGTCCATCAGAGCAGCTGCGGGGTGAAGAAGGAGGATCTGACCTCGACCTCCGGAAGGTTATCGAGGCCCAGGAGTCATGGAGGAAACTTCAGGTGGGGCTGCTGGAGACTGTCCGGGTGCAGGTACACCCAGACAGTCTCCAGCAGACCCACCTGACAGGCTCCTGCACCACTATGTACTGGGCCACAGCCTGGGGTCCCGCCAGTGGGAGCTGGCTGGGCGCAGAGGAGCCCTGATGTCTCTTGGGGTGCAGTTTGGATGCTTGGTGCTCTGCAGTGGCTCCCAGTGGCCTGTGTTGTGAATGTTGGCCTGAAAGAGCCGCCAGGTCCTGCTTTACTCAGTGGAGCACAGGGACCATTCACACCCGAGAGCAGGGACAGTTCACACCCGAGAGCAGGGATCATTCACACCAAGAGCAGGGACCGTTCACACCAGAGAGCAGGGACTATTCACACCGGAGAGCAGATTTGATCTGCTTGGTGCAGTGGGGTCGACAATTTCAGACTAGAGGCTGATATTTTAAGTTAGGGGATTTCACACACACATCTGGGCTTCTGGATTCTTTTTAAAAAATCCAAATACGGAACAACACTGGGCCCACATTTTTATCCTGTCACAGCCCCTGGCGCTGAGTGAGGATATGGGGGAGACAGCGAGGGGCCCTCCAGTTTGCTGCATTCCGCACCATTCCGTGTTGTTGGGCTCCAGACACTTCATGCAGTTGTGATCTCCCGGCTCCTGTGACATTTGAGTTTGTGACCCAGATTCTGATGTGTGTTGGGTCAGAACATGAGAGTCTGACACTTGGGCAGCAGGAATCAGAGTGCCAGCTCTCTCAATCCGGGGCAGTTCCCACGTGCAAAGCCAGCTCCGGAACCTTGCCCGCCAACCCCATTTCCTCGTGTGCCTGTGTGGGAGTGAGTGTGTCTGTGTGCACACCTGCACGGTCCGGTGCACACACACCTGCCTGCATGCCACGGAGCTGTGGGGTCTCACGTCTCCTTCTGTCCCACTCACCAGCCATCTATGTCCGCTCCATCCAACCCCAGACTTGGAAGGAGTCCTGGCTCCTGGAGCAGGGAGGACAGGCATCTTCCCCAGGGCCCTTGGGGGAGGGGGCTGGCAGCCTTGGCATTTTACCCTGGATCGCCTCTCACTGCTCCCATTTGTCATGACTGAACTCGGTAAAGTCTCCTTTAGATACCTCGTTCAGCGTGGGAACCCCTCAAGGCTCATCCCTCCCTTCCGCCCTCAAGGCCCTCCCAGTGAAAGGACTTCAGAGGGAAACATTGACTTCAGATTGATTTTTAAATAAGCACCTATTTAGCTGCTGGTGCTTTAAGTGCAGGGTGCATTATACTCTTCAAGGAGCAAGCAGTTCTAATGTCTCCCACTCCCAGAGAGTGAGAGCCCAGCCATGCCAGCAGGGGGAGGGGGAGAAAGAAGACACTAAGGCAGACCCAGGTGGTGCCTCCTCCTGTCCCAGCCCTCCCCCAGGCGCCTGCCCCGCCCCCTCCCCTTCTGAGTGCAGGTGCAGCCTGGGAAATGTCCTGGCTCCTGACCTGGGGGGGGGGGGGGGAGGGGAGTTTCCAGGAAAGGTGATGGGCCGTGTTTGCACTTGGAAAGGGACTTAGAAGTTTCAGGATTTGCACTTGCCTTCCACTCGGTGAACGTTTTTCTCCGCTTTTACTAGAAATGTCTAGAATCTGAAGTGCTTTTGCCAAGTGAGTACAAGCCCTTGCTCCTCTGCCAGGGCTCCCTAGAGCTGAGGAGAAAACGCACAGCCTCCTCTCGCTCGTGTCAGGTGGTCTTGAAGATGACAAGCTGATGGCCACTGTTTACTGATAACTTCCTCTGCGCCGAGTATTGGATGCTTTATAAAATCATCTCATCTAGTTCTCACGACCACTCTAGGGGGGTCTGGTTCTGTGATCATCCCCAGTTTACAGATCAGAGACTAAGGCACAGAGAGGTCAGGTAACCTCTCTCAGGTCACACAGCAAGGAAGGGGTGGCGCCTGCATTTGCGCTGTTCTCTGAAGTGGAACATGTTCTAACTGCAGCCTGCAGTGATGCATTTTACCTGCTTCTGCTCCCTGCTCCTTCTCTCCGGGGTAAAGCGTGGGTGGAGGTGGGATGTTGCAGTAGATGAAGAGCAGTTAGCGTGCGGGGCCTCTGGATCAGCCGGGTAAGAACATCTTAACGATAAGTGACTGTTCCGTGCTCAGATGCATCAGGGCCAGTGCTACGTGCTATACATGCATTTTCTGGGCACTTGTCTACATATCCTGTGCTGAGCATATAAACCTACGTGACTGAGAGCTGGGTACGGATGTCACAGACATAACCCCACAGGCAGGATTTTAGCCAGGACTGTAGGGTCAGATGGAACCTGTGGCACCCATGTGCAGAACCGACCTCTCGCCCATGGCACTGGGCACTGCAGCGTCTCCTCCTCCGCCCCACCTCAGGCCTCTGCTCAGCCAGCCGGCTCTGGGCTGGCCCTGAACGTGCCGAGTGCTGTCCCACCTCAGGACCCTTGCACCTCTTTCTCTCGTGGCACACCTTTCCTCCTCTTCCCCATTTGGCCAGCCATGGTTTATCCTGTTCCAGCGTCACCCCAGGGATCTCCCTCATCTTCAGTAGGAAGAACTGGTTGCTCCTTCCTCCCTCCTCCGGAAGCTGGTGTCCTCAGACCCTCCCTGCCCTCCTCACACCTGCTGTTCTAGTCTGTCCCTCAGGGAGGTGACAGTTCTTTGAAGCAGAGAGATGTAGGGATGGATCTCATGCAAGGGTGGGGACCGTCGGGCCCGCGGGCCTTATATGGCTTGGGAAATCATTCGGTCTGGCCCTGCCAAAGCATTGGGGTGAGTTAATTAGATGTCTGACCAAATAGAGCAGGCTCATTTTTAAGTTGGTAATTTTGTTTGGTGCGTGAATATGTCAACACATCTCCAAATGGTCCCTTGGCAGAAAAAAGTGTCCTTGCACTTGATGCTGATCACCACCTCCCCACCCCCACTGGCACATCGGGGCACTCGGTACCTACTCGTTGAGTGAGTCTCTCGCTGTGCCCAGCTGGGAGGACGGAGCTGGGAGGTGCTTATGTTAGTCACTGCTCTGCAGAGAAGCAGAGCCAGGTGCGATGGTATAGATGCACATTGTATGAATTGACTCACATGGTCACGGAGGCCACGGAGGCCACGGAGGCCCGTTATCTGCCATCTGCAAGCGGAAGGACCAAGAGAGCAGCAGGTGCAGTTGGATCTGAGGCTGGAGGCCCACACACCGGGAACCCTGCTGTCTGAGGCCGGAGGAGGCGGACTGTCCCGGGTCACGCGGAGAGGGGATTGCCCTTCCTCCGCCTTTGGGTTCTGCTTGGGCCGCAGCTGATGGGTGGTGCCTGTCCTCTGAGGTGAGATGGTCTTGACACAGTCCACCGTCTAGTATCCTCCAGACACGCCCTCACAGACACACCAGCACAGTGTCCCCCAGCTCTCCGGGCGTCCCATGGGCCATTAACCATTGCAAAGCCCCATGCATTTTCATTGGCGGTTCTCTTCCCCTGCCCCTCCCACCTGTCACCCTGGCCTTCACACCGCACTCACCGGAGAATGGAGATGTGCCAGCTGGGACTAGTGAGAGCTTTCTGTCAAGGGACTGAGGGGAGATGTTTCAGTTTTGCAAGCCACACAGTCTCTATTGCCACTGCTAACCTGTGCCGCCGAAGCGTGAATAGGCTTGGTTGTAGGTGTGGCTGCCGGCTGGGTGTGGCCGGCCAGCTGCAGCTTCCTGACTGCTGTTTGGAGTGTTCTTGTCCTGGGATGGTCACCAGCTTCTCTCATCACAGTCAGGATTGGCTCTGTTGCCTCAGCCATAGTCTTCACCTGGCCTGGAGGAAGCAGCATCTGTTTGTATCTCTGTGAATGCGTCATCCCCAGCTCACGAGACGTCCCCTGCCCAGAGCTCTCCTGGGAAACCCTGTGCTCTGGAGCCAGCCCTTGCAGCGGGACTTCCGCCTTGGAGCTGTGTGGTCCCCGGTGGTCTCGAGCCTCTGATCCCCACTTAGCTCATCGTATGTGCCTTGCCCGGATTTAACGGCTGAAAAAATACTTAGTGTGTCTCAGGCACAGGACAGGGATTGAGCAACTCTTGGTTCCTTGGTCTTTGTGCAGACCTTTACCCCAAATCTCCTCCACCTTTCATCTGAAATGTGGAAGGGGGAGGGAGCAGCAGAGAAGGCCGGGGCAGTGATGTCTTCAGAATTCAGAGCTTTTCCAAGCGAGAGACGATGGAGTCTGAGGAAGTCATCCTGTGGTCTCACCATTCTCTTCGAAAGGGAGCGAGAAAAACGCGACATTTTGTTTTCACACCTGTAATGTCACGGTCTACGGCAAGCCTGGGATGCCAGGGGGCTGTGATGTGGGGCCCGGGCCCGGGGATGAGGGGAAGCAGGCATACCTCGGGGAGGCGCTATGCCCAGCTCTGCAGGACTGGGGCTCTGATGCCTGCTGGTATGGCAGGCCCTCCGGGAGTTCTGGGGCCGGGAGGTGCAGTGCGCCTCTCCACAGGGAACAGAGGCAGTTGGTCGGGACACCATACATGTCTGTACATGCCGCATGCCCTGAGTATATCCGTCCCATGTGTGCCATGGCATGCAGCTGAGTGTAGCAGGATTTCCTGGTCTGGGTGCCCACTGTCCCCAGCTCTGTGCCCGTACAGGACTGCATAGCCTTCACAGACGCCGTGGTCCAGGCGGACCTGGCTCCCTCACTCTGCCCCCAACTGAGCATGTGTGTCCCCTAGATGGGGTCTACTCTCCCGCTGGCCTGCACACGGTTGGGAATTGCACTGAGCACCTACACGGATTGAACCGGCTGTGAGTTTATCTCCCTAATTGATTCAAGTCAGGGCCACGTCTTCCTTCTCTCAGCTCTCATACCTTACGTGGTGGTGATAAGAGTTGCTATATGATGTCACTAAATGTGAAAATGGGATTGTTTACGTCTAAGTCTGGGCATGGCCGCCTGGGGAGAAGGCTGTGTGCTGCCCTGAGAGCAGCGTGGCCCATGCTATTAGGGAGCCCTGCCAAGCCCCGAGTTGCAGAACATCTGGTGACCTGAGGAGGTGTCCCCGAGGCCTGTGACGGGCTTGGTCGCGGGCACACTGTCATGCGGTCCGTCCTGCTTTCCCAGGCTGCCCTCAGCAGGTCGACAGTAGGAGGCGGGTCCAGTGTGGAGGAGGCCAGGGCAGTAGTCACATGAGCACCGGGGGACTGACTAGAGTGCAGACTGTGAGTCTGCCACAAGAGGAGCCGCCATGGCCTGGGCCTCTGACAACTTCTCGGTTGGGGGCTTTGCTAAGCCCTGCAGCGGCTCCAGGCCTCTAACAGGCACTGCCGGCATCAGCCTGTCACCGTGGGAAAACCTGGCTCACAATGTTGAGCGATGGCCCAGAGGACTGGGAGCAGGGGTGGCAGAACTACATGGCACACACGTCTCCTGCTTTCCGGAAAGAGTCTCTCCTCCATGGCAGTGGATGCTCAGACCGGGACCTCTGAAGGCGGCCTGCCAGGCTGGGTCTCCTCTGGGCTCTGGGTGACCGTGGCCAAGTCACTTGGTTGCTCCATGCCACAGCGGCCTCACGTGAGCAGTGGGGATGATGAGGGCTCCCAGCCTGAGGTGAGGTGTGAGTGGCGTGTACTTTGGACAGGCACCGAGTGCCAGGATGTGTGAGGGCAGCCAGCCCGCAGGGGTCATGTGGGAACCTGTCCCGCACACGGGCCCTCCCCCACGGGCTTGCTCAGAGCTTCCCATGCATCTTCTCGCTGGGGGAGTTGGCTGCCGGCAGGGTCTGTGTGCGTACCATGATGCACGCGGCAGCCACTTTCCTCGGCTGCACTGACTGCCTAGGGCGGAGACGTTTGCTGCATAACGTCCCAGCTCGTAGCTCAAACCCGTGGCTATTACTTTCCCTGTGCGGACTATGCTCCGGGACGCCTCCTGCAGCGCTGACTGAGCGTTGCTGTCAGCGGGCCTTCGTGATGCCCTTGCACCACCGGGTGTGCGGTTTGTGAGCTGGACATCGACCCATTGCAGTTCCAGAGCAGAAGCGAGATTCATTCTGGGACTGGTGGGGACCATGCCACTCTGCTGGATCGACGTGCCAGAGGATGGTTTTGCCAGAGGTCCCAACTCGAGGGGCGTCCGCACGGGGCTCTGGAGAATGGAGCTGGACGATGAGACGCTGGCACATGTCTGTGGGGTGAGCACTGCTCCTGCCATTAGCCATCTACAGTCAAGTGCTGCCTTTGTTCTGTGGCTGGAGCGTGACTGAGTGGGTTCTGTGGCTAGAGCACATGACTGAGTGGGTTCTGTGGCTGGAGCATGTGACTGTGGGTTCTGTGGCTGGAGCATGTGACTGAGTGGATTCTGTGGCTGGAGCTTGTGACTGTGTGGATTCTGTGGCTGGAGCTTGTTACTGTGTGGGTTCTGTGGCTAGAGCATGTGACTGAGTGGGTTCTGTGGCTGGAGCATGTGACTGAGTGGGTTCTGTGGCTGGAGCATGTGACTGTGGGTTCTGTGGCTGGAGCACATGACTGTGTGGGTTCTGTGGCTGGAGCATGTGACTGTGGGTTCTGTGGCTGGAGCCGCACAGGCTCTGTTATTAGAAACGCCAGGGCTTTTCACAGGGCTTCATGGGAAAAGCCCTTCCTATGCAATCCGACCGTGTCCCCTGCTGCTTGCAGACCTCCTGTGCAGGTGCAGTTGGCTTCAGGTCCTCAGTTCTCAGCTGGCACAGCAGGCCTTACAGGAGGACAGCCGGCCCTATAGGAGGACAGCAAGCCCTATAGGAGGACAGCCGGCCCTATAGGGGGACAGCAGGCCTTATGGGAGGACAGCCGGCCCTATAGGAGGACAGGGGCCCTATGGGAGAACAGCAGGCCCTACGGTATAACAGCAGGCCCTATAGGAGGACAGCGGACCCTACAGGAGGACAGCCAGCCCTATAGGAGGACAGCAGGCCTTATGGGAGGACAGCGAGCCCAATGGGAGGACAGCGGGCCCTAAGGAGGACAGCAGGCCCCACCCTCACAGGCACCCATCTCAGCTTCCCCGACTTGAACCCAGGATCGCTTTCCCCTGAGTTTCTCCCCCGGCCCCCTGGTGGTTTGCACTTGTGCACAGGTTTGCCTTGGCGTGCGCTCTCCTTTGCATGGCTTACCCATCCTCCTCTTCCCCAGGGCGGGCTCCTGCTTAGCCTGTGGACCCCTCGGGGAATGCCCCCTTTGGAGAAGCCTTCTCTGGGCCGTGAACCCAGCTCGCTCTCTCCTGGCCTCATGCCCACTCTCTTCTCCTGTGCGTTCCTGGGCCACTCCTTTTGGCTCTGTCTCTCCACCAGTCCATGCTCCTCAACCGCAGAGACCATATTCTTGTCCATCTCTGAACTCCTGGGGGAGTCTCAGCGTATTTATTCTAGGATCACCCATGAGTTTGAGTCCTGGCGTGGAGGAGCCTGCTGTCTGCAGGCTATGCTCACTGGGAGGGTCTAGCCTGGGCCCAGCCGTAGTCCCCCGACGGAGGAGTAGGCCCCCCTCCCGGGCCACAGGTCCAGCCTTAGCAGTGATGGCCTGTCCCTCGTGGACTCCTGCCTTGGGCTCTTGCTTGGACACTGTGGCACAGAGACATGGGAAGGAGGTGTGACCGGAGTCCTCAGGTGCTGGGCGGTTCACACTGGCCCTGACTCAGAGCCACGGGAGGAAACAGTCCGCACGCTGCTCAGTGCATTCTCAGCTGCACACATTCATAGAGTCCCTTTTATCTGGAACTCAAACCCGGGACCATGCACCTTCAGCTCTTTCCTTGCTCATGGTCACAGGAATGTCCCAGCTCTAAAATCCCATCTTCCATGTCATTCCAAACTCTACACATCGGGTGTCTGAGCCCACAGGACTCAGTCGTGCTAAGTCGTGTTTATCTGGTCCTACAGAGTCAATGGTTCCACTGTTAGCAACAAAACATAACGAACAAAGAATTCCCAAAGATGCAGGCCCTCCTTACAAGGCGCATTTCTCCAAGTGCGTTGCGTAGCCAGTTCTTCCTCCTCCTCCGTGTCCTCGGGTCCTCCGGTGCCTCCACGCCCCTGCAGGGCGTCCTCTCTCAGAGCGGTGGGAGCCCCGGAAACGTGGCAAGGGGGTCGGTCGCTGTTGTCCCAAGCACGTTAGCTGCTGCACATCAGTGAGCAAACCCATGGTGCTACCTACTCGGCCTCAGAATTAACATGTTCTGTCTCCACTTTATCTGTTTTGTTTGTTTCTGTAATCTCTTCTGTTTTACTCAAAACCTGCCAATATCCTTCACACCTCAGCATCTTTGCCAGGATTCAGTAATTATTATTCCCTCTCTTCTCCCCCCCCGAAAATACCTATTTGCTTCCTATATGCCACAGCTCTGGACTTTGGATACAGCAGAAAGCACAGTAGCTTACCCATTGACTGTGTGACTGAAATAAATACTGTGGCAGGAGCTGGGAGCTCTGTGCAGAGAAACGGAGGTGAAGGAATAAGCCTTGTGGGTATTTGGGGCAGAGCCTTCCAGGGAGAGGAGACAGCAGGTGCCAAGGCCCTGAGGTGGAAGAATCCCCGTGGCTGTGGGGCCACCGAGGGGCGGATAGTGTGGGGCGTGGAGATCACTGTAAGGGCTTTGGCGTTTGTTCTGAGTGAGGTGGGAAGACGTTGGAGAGGCAGGCGTGGGCAGACATGACGGCTTCATGTCTTAGCAGCATTCCTCCAGCTCTCGGGTTAGAATAGACTATGTGAGCAAAACGTGGAAACTGAAGGAAACATGTGTCCCGTGCTGCAGACCACGTGTCAGATCTTCTGAATAAAATCCACTTTTCCTGAGCTTCTCAGAGCAAACACCAATCTGGGTGTTGCTGTGAAGGTGCTTTAGAGATGTGATTACCTTAGATCCTCAGACTGTGAGTAAAGCAGATTACCCTCCGTGATGTGGGTGGGCCTCATCCAGTCAGGCGAATCTCTGTCCACACCTTTATCCACACCCACGTCTCTATATCCTTGCATTTAGCAGATTCTGCATTTGCGTGGACATCGAGGCAAACCTTCCTCCAGCAAAAAGCTGAAGGCTCAGTTGATGGATCTCAGAGAGGAAGGGAGAGGAAGAGAGAGAGATAGGATCATCAATGATGAGAATCATTGATTGGCTGCCTTCTGCAAGCCTCCCACTGGAGATTGACCCCACAACCCAGGCACGTGCCCTGACCAGGAATTGAACCGTGACCTCCTGGTTCATAGGTCCACTTTCAAACTGAACTACACAGGCTGCTGGCAGGTCAGCCTTCTGGGCTGCGTGGTCTCGGCCCCCTGCTCCCTGTCCCTCAGTTTCTGCACCAGTGAAGGGTGGGTGACCCCAGGGGCTCAGTGGAGAGTAATTGGAGCTAATCCAGGTTACTCATGGGGTCAGCCCTAAGTAAGTGATGATTATTATTTTTATTTTGTCGTTGAAGCCATCCCAAAAGGAGGCGAAGCAGGGAACTGACAGCGTGGCTGGAAATCCCAGCTGACACTGCCTTGGGAGACCTGGGCTCCTTAGCAGTCTTCTGTGTCTGTAAAATGTGGATGGGCGATCACCGCTGCATCGGAGGGTGGTTGTGAGGTTGCAGATTATGCCCAGCGGAGACTGTTAGTGATCGCTGTGCACGTTCACCCCTGGGTAAGTGAGTGAGCGTGGTTTGTGTGGGGTGACACAACAAAGGCTACTTTGTTTTCGTTTTCTGCCTCTTTGGAGTCACTTGGGCTGGTTCTGGTGCTGCCTCAGGATGAAAGTTCTGGAAGGCCCCATGAACTTTCAGGTACAGATTCCATGATAGAAAGTCCTACAGACTCTGTACATGGTGAAACTCAGTTACACAGCAAATGCTCAGTCCCGGGCAATGGCCAGAACGTTGAACTTGGTTTTTGGGGCCACCCCTGGGGCAGCTTGTGTCAGGAGGGGAGCTGAGCAGCTGCTCCCTGCCTCCCCCATCCTGGACCATAGCTTCCCTGTTGGTTGTGGGGTGCAGAGGGGCTAGGGGAGTGAAAGGGTGGGCGTGGCCTGCCTGGACCTGCAGGTGTTTGAGGCGACTCTTCTTCTCCAGCTGCTGTTGGGTTTCTGTGGAGATTCTCTCTCTCTCTCTCTCTCTCTCTCTCTCTCTCTCTCTCTCTCTCTCTCTCTCTCTCTCTCTCTCTCTCTCTCTCTCTCTCTCTCTCTCTCTCTCTCTCTCTCTCTCTCTCTCTCTCTCTCTCTCTCTCTCTCTCTCTCTCTCTCTCTCTCTCTCTCTCACACACACACACACACACACACACACACACACACACTGCAAAGTGCTGCGGCCCCTCGGGCACTTCTCCTGGAGGCAGTGCTGCACCTGCATGCATGCCTGCCTGTCACCACAGCCTCCCTTCGGCTCCTGGCAGCAGGACGTCACTCTGTCCTCCTCCTGCTGAGGTCCCTGTTCCTCCCAAGCAGTCCTCTTGGATGGAGCCTTCTCTCCCACACCTGGCGTGTGTCTGCTCCATGGAAATACATGCTTCGCGCGAACTCATTTACTCTCCACCTGCCTCGGGGTTGGGTGCCACCATCCCTGGCACTGCAGGTGGCACCGAGGCACTGAGGGCGCCCAGAACTTACATAGGCTTGTGCCGCTGGCCACTGAAGACCCCAAGATCTTAATCCAGCCTGCGGATAGAGTGTGGGCCTGTGGACTGAAGGGTCCCGAGTTTGCTTCCATTGGTTGTAGGCTCCATCCCTGGCCCTTGTTGTGGCGCCCGCGGGAGGAAACCAATCAATGTATCTCTCTCTCATCAATTGTTTTCTCTCTCTCTTTTCCCTTCCCTTCCACTGTCTCTGAAAAGCAATGGGAAAATATCCTTGGGTGAGGATGAACAACAAAAGGGAGATCTTATCCAGGTCATGTGACCCTAGGACCCTAGCCTTTGACCACCAACCTTGTACTCTTATTTTTAAAATTAGCCTTATTATCCTTTCCTGTCTGAGAAAAGCTATTTAAAGACTGTTCTTCCCTTTTGGGTTTTTAGTTTTTTTTGTTGTTGTTGTTTTTTATTGGGGGGGGGGGGTGAGCATAATGAGCTGAAAATGTCCAAGTCACCTTCATCTAGTGTCTTTCCCTTCCTACTTCTCCCTCCCAAATAGCTAGACTTTCAGAAAATCAAAAACAAACTCTGCCAGCAAACACAATCACCCTGTCCTGCTGGCACGCATTTGCTCAGCTTCACGGCGCCTGGCCCCGGGGGCTCAGGGGCCCCCAGTGTGCTTCCCACAGACTGTCTCGGCCTCCTGTCCTTCCATGGCTCACAGATTCTCCCAGCTCCTGCGGACAGTCCCCCCGTGGGGTCTGAGCAGGGCAGTTTGGGATGCAGCTCACGAGAGGACAGCCCCCGCACGCCCTCCTGGGGACCGGCACCACCCGTGTTAGGCAGACGCCACGAGGAGCCTCAGACAGGGAACTAAGGTGCGCTCGGCAGCTGCTTGGCGGGCCGTTGTCCTTTAATAAAAACAATGAAAAATCTAATGCGAGCAAATCAAATATCAGCTTGTTTTGGTGAATGTTCCGACTTCATTTAAAATTAATGAGATTTTATTAAATTAGAAGATTCAAATAGGTTTCAATAAAATCAGTTCACATGCTGTTGCAAGCAGGGGCCTATGGAATCAGACTACCGGCCCTCCTGGCTTAATGGTTTGAAAATCCTCCTCCTGCATCTCATTCCTCGTGGTGACAGGCTGGCTGTGTCCCTGGCTGTGGGGCCCGCCTCACCCGCTTCCACTGGGAGCAGCATCCCCTTCCCCGCTGAACACAAAGCAAGCGGAACCCAGCCCTCATTCTGCTGCTTTCTCTGAAAAACAAAATGAAGTGGATTGGGAGTCATTTAGCCAATCTGCCTTGTTCCAATTTCTCATATCAGAGGAACGCCGGGCGCCTTTTCCCCCTCGTATTTCGTAGATTGCAGATATGTTTGAAGATGTCATTGGCAGTGAACGGATTCTTTCCAATTTTCCACTGTGTTTCTTTTCACCAATCCAATTATCTCTTTAACTCAATGCTGCTTTTATTTATAGCTTGTGACACCTCTTCCAAACCTCCTATCACTTTCCAAAAGGGTTCAATTTTTAAAGCTGCTGCCGACTGCCCATTTCCCCAGCTTTTGTAGGTGAACTGGGGGTTGGCTGCCCTGCCCTCTGTTTCAGCTTCAGCGCCGTCGATGGCCGCTGTCACTGGAGGTCACAGTTCCCTCCCACCAGGACCGCTCCCAGCGACACTGCCCTCACCATGGCCACTCCCACCAGCACTGCCCTCACCATGGCCACTCCCACCAGCACTGCCCTCACCATGGCCACTCCCACCGACACTGCCCTCACCATGGCCACTCCCACAGACACTGCCCTCACCATGGCCGCTCCCACCGACACTGCCCTCACCATGGCCACTCCCACCGACACTGCCCTCACCATGGCCACTCCCACCATCACTGCTCCCACCAGGGCCACTCCCACTGACACTGCCCTCACCATGGCCACTCTCACAGACACTGCCCTCACCATGGCCACTCCCACCAGCACTGCTCCCACCAGGGCCACTCCCACCAGCACTGCTCCCACCAACACTGCCCTCACCATGGCCACTCCCACCAGCACTGCTCCCACCAGGGCCACTCCCACCAGCACTGCTCCACCAGCACTGCTCCCACCAGCGCTCTGGCCACCGAGCCAATCCATGCCTCCGCCTGTGGTGACTGGCAGGCCTCTGCTTCCCAGACATTAGAGCCATCTGGACGCTGAGCCAGCCTTGGGGGGACTGCATTATATTGGAAGGTAGGGCCGGTGATGGGGGGCGGGATCTGATTGAGGAAGAATTTTTGGTAATCAGACAGCAAGCTGCCTTCTTTTACACCCCGAAGGAAGAAGTGTGTGAACCTGTTTTTGTGGTGATAAAATATAAGTAACACAAAGTTACCGTTTTAACCGTTTTTAGGGACCCCTTCAGAGGCATAGGTACATTCACAACACTGAGCCTTTATCACCACCATCCATTTCTCAAACTGCACACATTTCAGGGAGTTTGAACAACTTGGGGTGACAAAATGTGTTAAATGCATTTTTGTATCATCCTGTCCAGTTTGTTCTTTAAGAAGCATCTTTTCACTGATTTCCAGCACTCCTGTTGTCTCCGCTGCTTCAGGCGTGGCTTCTGCCCAGAGGGCTGCAGTGAGAAGAGGTGGACAAGAGCTCCGGATTGGCAGGAGGGAGGCACAGGCCTTCTGTAGCTGTTACATTTTATCCATGTAAAAAAGGAGAGTCAGGGAGCATCACTAGCTACACACGCTATAGATATGTCCTTTTCTGAAACATGAGGCCGCAGTCCCCTGGCGTCAGCTCCACCTGTGTCCAGACCCACCCAGCGCGCATGTGGTCCCCGCCCTCGTTCTCTGCAGAGACCTACTGGGCGCTGGCTCAGGGTGCTCAGCACAAGTGGTGCCACACTGTGTGCATTGTGAGCCATTCGCTTGGCTTCCTCCAGTTTTATTAATGCAGTATTCACACAGAGCACGGTGTGCCTTTGATGTGTGCGGAATTGTGACTGAACTTCCATCTGTTGTGAAACGATGACCCTGATACGTTTAGTTAATGTCCGTTGTCTCATTCGATACAAAAAAAAATAAAATAAAATAAAAAAGGAGGGGCGGGGGGGAAAGGAACTTGTTTTCCCTGTGATGGAGCAAATTTTTGATTTAGCAAATCTCAAAGGTGCCACCCAGTCATCGTGTTGTACGTTACAGCCTGGTCCTTATGTATCTCATTGCTGGAAGTTTATACCTTTGACCACTTGCAATTTGCTTTTTTACTCAAGAGTATTCCTTGGAAGTCATTCCTCACTGTTATACCAAAGTGTCCAGAAGCGCCAGCGGAATCCTTACCGCGTGGTGCATGCTGGGAGTTAGGCGTCATCGCCTTTCTGTCTCATTTGACCTTGACAGCAATCCTGGGAGGGCGGGATGGGTGTGGGCTCTATCCTCATTTTGTCCATGTAAAAAAGAAGAGTCAGGGAGTTCAAGGTCACACAGGGAGCTCAAGGTCACAGAGCTGGTGAGTAGAGTTAGAATTTGAACTGGAAATGTATGGCTACCATTTCACCAAGTTGCCTCTAACTGTTAATTCAGAAATTTCAGTCATTAAGAAGGATTTGTTTCTAATTAGTCCCAGTAAATTGTCACCCACATAGATGTAACACAGTGGGCGCGGTGAGCGGAGTCTGACCTGCCCACCCTTCCCTGTCTCAGCCACCCAGGGGAATGATGGGAGCTGACCCCGGGGAGGAGGAAGGCAGGGACTCTAGGCAGAGGGAAGAGCCCTCCAAACCCAACAGCCCAGCATGGCTTCTGTAGCAGCCGGAGGGAGGGCTGGGGGCACAGTGGGGAGGGGGAGGGTCTGGGCCTGGCAGACTCATCTGTGTTTTGAGAGTTCTAGGAAAGCATCAAATGCTTCTGAGCAGGAAGTGGCGTTGCATTTCTAAAAACCACTCAGCCACACTGGACTCGGATGCCACAGACCAGAGCGGCAGGTGGAGGAATGGTGGCCTGGACACGCTGCTGGAGGAGGAGACTCAGAGGCAGGAGCTGATGGGATTGCTGTTGAAGAGGTAGAGCCAGCAGGTCTTGGGGTCACCCTGAATTTGGGGAGGGAAGGGACGGAGAGAAGGGAGGTGGGGAGCTAGGGAGGATGTGAGCCTGTAATGGCTGCTGGATTTCTGACTTGAGCAGCTCAGTGGAAGGGAGTGGTATTCATGGAGCTGGGAGGGCAGGAGAGCGGCCTGCTGTGGGAAAGGTCAGGACCTGGCTTCCCTGTGCAGAGCAAAGGTTGGGGTTGGGTAGCTGGTTTCCGAAGGGCCTCCAATTAATCCAGGGAAACTGTGGGGTGGGGCAGCCCGTGGGGTGGGGCAGCCTGTGGGGTGGGGCAGCCAGTGGGCTGGGGCAGCCTGTGGGCTGGGGCAGCCAGTGGGGTGGGGCAGCCTGTGGGGTGGGGCAGCCTGTGGGGTGGGGCAGCCGGTGGAACCTGGCAGCTGGCAGTCGCTCCTCTGAGCTCTGGCTCCTCTCTGGTCAGAGTGAGGTCGGGGCACCTGCCCTGCGGGTCAGAGGACCAGGGAAGCAGCAGGCAGGAAGCTCTCCGCCCAGTGCTCTCCGACAAGTACTCAGTCTGGGTACCCGGATCTTTGTCTTTATCGCCAAGGTGGTTATTCCAGAGCGATTTGTAACTAAAATGCCGAAGGCGCCCAGGACGCCAGGCAGGTGACTGCTTTTCGGTGTGTGTCAATTAGACCTCCTTCCTGACTTCGCCTGGACTCCCTGGACAGGGGTCTGTTCCCACAAGGACACTTTATTGCACGTGCATCAGGCAGGCAGCCGCCTCGGAATGGATGTTGTACAAGCGCCACAATGCATAATTGTAAAGGTCACCGTGTCCGTTTGTAAATTAATTTTCCCTTTCTTTAATGGTTCAGATCAAATTCTCCATTATATGAACTTATTAAAAAACACCCAGCCGCCCTGTGATTCCAGAGGCCGGTCTGCCCGCAGTGGAGCTGTGCGGGGCGGGCGCTCCGCAGCGGGGATGGGCGATCCCCCTGCGCACAGCCGTCTCCCGGGAGAACCTGGCTCTGACACGTGCAGGGCGCTGCCAGTTATTCCCGTCTGGAGACTTGCTAAATTAAAAGCAATTCAAACGTTGCCGATTGGGGCTGAAACTCCGAGGGTGTTAAAAATGTCACATAAAATGTGAGCGTACCTATCGGAAAAGGGTAGTTTTCCTTCCAGAGATCGCTTAGGCAAAGCCATGTGATTTTCAGAAAGTGCAATATCGTTCCACTAAGTAAATATATGCCAGGGCTTCAATGCCTCATCTCTATTTGAAAGAAATATCTTTCGGAAGAAGAAAAATGCTGGGTATGCGGAGAACAGATGTTAACAACAGTGTAAGCATTGCCCACGTCTTAGATGGAAGGGAGGAGAATGCGTGTTTGAAGCCAGCGTTGACTCACCTTGCAGATGCTGTGGCCGGCCTGGAGGTTAGAAGATATGCCCTCTTGGCCACCCGCTGGAGCGGAATTGCAGCTGGCCGCAGTGGGCATCCTGTGTGGACCCTTTTGTCTCACCGGCCTCACCCCCTGTAGGAATTTGAGGCTGGAACCCCTTCCCTCAGCCTGTCCTCATCCTCACACCGGGGAGATGTGGCCCCAGGAGGCCACAGTGCTGGGCCGGCAAGGGCAGCTTCAGAATAACACGTCTTCCTGGAGTGTCAGCTTCATATGACAATCTGAACAGTCCTCTATGATAAAAGGCTAATATACAAATTGCCCCTCCACATGGAATTCGACCTAGAGTTCTACCAGGGGGCGGGCCCAGCCAGCCAACTGCCCTCGGCCCTTCCCCCTGTCGTCCCGGCCTGATTGACTCCAATTAGCATGGGTGGACAGGACCCTCCCCCGCCCCCCCACCCGGTGCATGGATTTGTGCACCAGGCCTCTAGTATTTTCAGGTTAAGACAACAGAGTAGGTTAGAAAATGTGCATGATTTTTGTTCTTTTTCTTCTTTTAAGAGAATACGAGACTTCCCGGGAATATGAAGCTTGCAGTGGGGGAGCTGGTGTCAGCATGTGAGGCTCATTCTCCTGGGTCCATCCAGGTGCATCTGGGAACGTTTGGGAAGGCACTGCCTGGGCCTGGGCTCAAGCTGGAAGTGGCCTTTGACATCTGAAGTCAGGGCTCTTGGCTGCAAGTGACAGAAACCCAATTGCTGCCTTCAGCCAGAGAGGGAAGCGTTTGGCTCTCAAAACTGAAAAGTCAGAGACTGGATGTGACTCCGTTCAGGTCCTCAAATATATATTAGCACAAGTCAGCCTCCGTGAATAATCAATGCATCTTCTCTCTCTGTGCGTCTGTTATTTGTGTATTGTCTGTCTGTGGCTCCACATACCATCTCTTGTCTGTCAGCTTTGTCCTCCTCCTCCTCCTGCTCCTCCTCATCATCATCATTTCTGCTTCCCTCTGTTTTTTCTTAATTCTCAGGCAGAATCTCACAGTGCGATAGCATTGCAAGGATTATCTTCACTTGTCAGTCTCGATGGCCAAGTGTGCTGTTCTTGTCAGGTAATTCCATGAAGTTTGTCCTGAAATCCTTGGCCCTGTTTGGGCTGCATACTCCCTTCTAAATGCATTAATGACGTGGCCAGGAGACGGTGTCTGCTGATTGGCCAGGCTGGGTCATGTGGGGTTGGGGGCAGTTCTACCTGAAATTCCTGGTCTGGGAGTGGGCACTTGAGTGTTCCCTTCTGGAAGAAGTTGAAATGACAACTACAAAAGATCTTATTTAGTTCCAACTTCTCACTTTACTGATAAAAGAGCACAGGGCCAAAGAGACTTACCGTGTTTTATTGTCTCATGAAAAAATATGGGTAGGAGTGGAATTTTAGAAGAAATTTTGAAGTAGAAATATAACACATACAGGAATGTGCCCAAAGGTGAAGTGTACAGCATGATGAACTGCTGCAGAATGAATCACCATGTACCCACCACCCAGATAAGGACCCAGAACACCACCGTGGAGCCCCCCACCGAGTCCCTCGCCATCACCATCGCCACACCAGGTCACCAGGACTGTCTGACTGTGTTACTCACTCACTGTGCCTGGAGGAGGGTTCCGTGTGTCGGCCAGGAAGAGAACGGCCTTTGAGTCTGTTCTCATCAGCCCCACACCGTGTGTCCTTTCCCTTCCATGCAGTGTTCCCCGCGTGAGCTCGTGGAAAATGTGCGTCCACCCTTCGCTGGTGCTTGTGTGTGTGTGTGTGTGTGTGTGTGTGTGTGTGTGTTGGCGGCAGGGGAGGCTCTGGTGTTAGGTATTACAAAGAGTAATCCCCAATTCCTGCATGTTCCTTTGGGGGCATATGTGCACATTCCTGTTGATAATATTGTAAATAGTGGAGTCCCTTGGCCATCACGTAGACAAATCTTCCCAGTTAGGCCATACAGTAAAGTTTCTAACAGTGTGAAATCCCCAGCAGGGCTGAGTTCAGGCTGCCCCTGTCTTCGTCAGCACTGGGTGACATTGCAATTCTGAGTGTTTCTGGGGGTTATGGTGTATCCTGTTGTAATTTGAATTTGCATTTCCCCTAATGATGAACAAGATTGAGCACTTCTTCATGCGCTTTACTGAGCACGTGGTTACACTCTTCTGCAAAGTGCACCTTGGGCTTATTGCTTTTAGTGGTTTTATATTTCAATAAATATCTAAATATATATGTACATGTAGATATATGTGTATATATAGGTAAATAGATATAGATGTATATATACATATTTTGTAGATGTAGATATAGGTGTACATATGTACATAAACATACACACACACACACACACACACACACAAGTATATGTAAATAGATATATATCCTCCTAACTAATTTAGAGGGAATATGCAAATTGACCATCTCACCATCACAAAGATGGCAATGCCCATAGCCACAAGATGGCGGTGCCCATTCCCCTCAGCCCGACCGGGGGTGGGGTCGTCAGGTGCATGGTGTGGCCGGACTCCCCCTCAGCCCCCCAGCTTCCCAAGGCCTGCCCAAGGTGCAGGCAAGCCCCGGATGGCAGCTGCCTAGACACTCAAGGCACAGGCAAGCCCAGGGCTGGCCTGAGCTCAGGTAACCAGGGCCGCCAAGGCTTGTGCTGTTGGCAGTGGCAGCAGCAGAGGTGTGATGAAGACGTTGCCTTCCCCTGATCGCCGGGTCACCTCTCGCCCCCCAGGGCTCCCGGACTGTGAGAAGGGGGCAGGCCAGGCTGAGGGACCACCCACACCAGTGCATGCTTTTTCATGCAGCAGGCCTCTAGTATATATATAATCTCCAGTCTGTTACATGCCTTTTTAGTCTCTTCAACTTACCTTTCTGAACAGTTCTTATTTTTAGATAGCCTAGTTTATCAATATCTTCTTTTTTATAGCGAGTGCTTTTTTTCTTCCGCTTAAAAATTAAGACTTTATCTCAAATTTGTGAAGACATTCTCTGTTTTTTTCATAAAGGTTTATGGCTATATTTTCAAACTTAAATCCAAAATCCATATGTGATTGATTTTTTGAGTAAGATGTGAAGTAGAAGCAAAAATCTGTTCTTTCTGCTTCTTTTTTCCCGATGATAGATCCAAATGACACAGCCATTTGTTGAGAAGTCCACTTTCCCTCCTCTGCAACATAATGTGACTTTTGTCACAGTGGAAGTGATTGTATATTTGTGTGTCTTTTTCTTTACTCTGTATTCTTATTTGCTGGACTATTTATCTATTCTTGAGCCAATTTCACACCATTTCAGTTCTTGTAGCTTTATAATAATTCTTGATATCTGAAAGTCTAAGCCCTTAGAGCTTGTTCTTTTTCTTCATGATTGTCTTGTCTACTCTCAGCCCTCTGAGATTCCATGTATATTTAGAATCATCATGTCAATTTCCATAAAAGTAACTTACTAGATTTGGATTGGAATTACATCAATCATAGCTTGATTTGTAGGACAATTGGCATATTTATTTAATTGATCTTTTAACCTATGAAGGTAGTATATCCTTACATTTATCAAGGTGACTTTTAATTTATCTTAATGATGCTATCTAGTTTCTTGTGTAGATATCTTGCCAGATTTAGTCTTAAGTAGTTGGTGATATTGAAAATGGCATATTTAAAAATTTCTCATTACTTAATTATTTGTTTCTAGCATATATAAACACAGTAGATTTAAAATTTTTTTCCAAATTCACTTTTATTTCTAATAATTTGACTACCTATTCTTTTAGTTTACCTGTATACTAGTGTATAATCCAGTGAACTGTGAATAATGACAGTTTTATTTCTTTCTTACTAATATTCTTATTTTATTTTCTTGTCTTATGGCACTTTATCTCCATGTATTGTTGGATAACTGTGAGGAAAGCAAGCATCCTTGTTGTTTCTTAGAGGGGACATTTTCAACATTTCAAATTAGTTATGATAATTTCTTTAGTGTTTTAAAGTTGCTCTTTAGCAGATCAAGAACATTTTATATTACCAATAATTGGCTTATAATTACCATCAATGGGTATTTTATGTTATCAAGTGATTTTTATACAGATAATGGTATGAATTTTCCCTGTTTGTTCTGTAATATGATGAGTTTATGGATTAATATGGATTGAGTTTCAGAAATTATTGAGATGTATTATTGCATTCTTTTAGGAAATGCATTTCATAATTTTTACTTAGAATGTTTACATCTATGCATATTAGAGAGATAGCTCTGTAATTTTCTTTTCTTGTACCAATGTCAGGTTTTGTTTGATTTTTTTTTTTCTTTTCTTTTTTTTCCTGAGAAGTTTGTGAAAGACTGGAGTTAATTATAACTTAAGTGTTTAGAAGAATTCACTGATGAAGCTCTTGGGGCCTGCCGATTTCTATATTTGAAAGTTTTAATTTATATTTAAGTTCCCTGGTTGATGTAGGACTCTTCAGGCTTACCATGTGTCCTGTACTGGTTTTCTAAGTTGTGTTGTTCTAGGAATTTTCCTAGTAATCTGAATTTCCAAGTGTGTTGGCATAAAATTGCCTTTAATAGTCTTATACTTTATTTTAAACACCCGTAGGATTTGTAATACTGTGGTTTTTTTTGTGTGTGTGTGTGTTTTTTCCACTCTTGATTTTAATCTATGCAGTTTCTCATTTTTTTGAACATCATGCTAGGTGTTTTTCAATTTTGCATGCTTTTTTTTTCTTTCAAAGAACTGACTTCTACTTCTTTGATTTTTTTTCTGTTTTCATATTGAATTTGCCCTTGTATTTGTTGTTTCTTTTCCTCTCATTTTTAAAGTTTATTTGGCTCCTTTATTAATGTTTTTAGCTATATTGGTAGAAATTGTTTTCAGCTTTCCTTATTTTCCAGTGGGTGCATTTAAGGTTATAAATTGCCCTCTATTTATGACTTTATCTCCTTCCTACAATTGCAATTTCATTAATATTTGGATGAAAATATTTTTTAATACCCATGTTAGTATGTCCTTTCACCATGGTTATTAACACTTGTATTGCTTGATTTCCAAACATTTTGGACTTTCTAGTTTTTCTTTTATTATTGATTTGTTGCTGAATTCTAATGTAGTCAGATAATATACTCGGAATGACATTTGCTTGGACTTACTTTATGATCCAGGATACGGTAAATTTTAATAAACATCTATAAAAACTTCAAAATTTTGTGTGTTTATGTCTTTGTGTGCTATGCCAAGTGCTGTGTTTTATTAGATACATACAGTTAGGTACATACAGTTAATCATGTGAAGATTTTTAAAAAAATTCTGGATTTTGCGCTGCTTATTCGACCAGTTACAGTGAGTTACTGAAAGTGTGTTAAAGTTCTTATGCTTGTGCATTTTCTTATTTTTCTTTAGTTATATCAGCTTTGCTTGATACAATTACTGTTGTGCTGTTTGTTGCAGACACATTTAGAATGCTTTGGTCCTCCAGGCAGTGTGACCATTCTATTAGAATGAAATATTCTTTATCTTCAATTACCTGTCTTGTCTTAAAATCTCCCTGTCTTATAGTAGTATGGCTCCAACAGCTTCCTTTTGTTTAGTTTTTGCAAGGTTATAACTTTTCCAACCCCTACTGTCAGCTTTTATTTGCTCTTATATTTAAGGTGTGTCACTTATAAGATCAGCATATAGTTTTTAATGTTAATTCATCTGAACTATATTTAGTTTGGTGCATTTAGACTATATTTTAATACTGATATGTTGAATTTTTTATATAACGATTTAAACTATTTTTTATTTTCCCACTGTATTATATGCTTTTCTCCCTTACCTCTGTGTTTGCTTTCATTTTGATTAATTCAATATTGTAAAATTATTGCATTTACCCCGCTCTATTAGTATGTAGATATTTTTTATGAGTTCCCTAGGGAATAAAATGTTAATCTTTGAATTGTTATTACTGAATACCTAATATTAACGAATTCACAGATAATGCTAGGAAAGTGGGGCATTTTGAATTCTACCCTCCATAGCCTTTATATTGCTATTGCCATACATCATAATTCTACAAATGGTTCATAAGTGTGTTCTTTTGTACAGTCAGAGTTCCACTAAACTCATTAGCATACTTAGACTTTCTTTAATCCTTTCTGCATTTCCCCTTTCTGCCTGGGACCATTTCCTCTATCCCAAATAACTCCTTACATTATCCCCCTAGCCCAGGTCTGCTCCCAACGAATTCTCTTAGGTTTTTTTTTTTTTTTTTTTTTTTTTTTCTGTTTCAGGTGTTTTTGCTTCACTTAGTGAAGAATGCTTTCTCTGAGGATAGAATTGCAGGTTGGTGGTTATTTCTCTGCTTTAAAGATGCAATTGCATTTTTTTCTGGCCCCACTTATGTTACTTGTTATTGAAAAGTTAGCTGCTCATCTAATTTTGTGCCTTTGAAGATACGTCTTTTCTCCCCTTGATACTTTGAAAATGTTTGTGTCCTCAGTGAAGCGGCTTATATATGAGGTGCTTTGCATGAATCCTTCTTGGGTGTGGTGTCGCTTCTTGAGTCCACACTTTGCTGTCATTCCCAGTTTTGGAAAACTGGCAGCTTTTATCTGTTTATGTATTGGTCTAGTCCTGTCCTCCCTATTTTCTTTCATGGGACTCAAATCCTATAAATGATAACCTTTCCTCAGGGTTTCCTAGAGCTCTTCCCCACTCTTTTCTGTATTTCGGCTTTTTTAAAATGACATTTTGTGCATCACTATGGATACTTCTAGCCATGCGTCTACAAACTCTCCTTACCTCTCTCCGAACTGCTGCTTTACCAGCTGCCCAGTTTTTAATCTGAGTCTACCATAGTTTCCAGTTCTAGAATTTCAACTCAGTTCTTTTTTATATAGTTCAGTTGTTTGTTCAGATTCTGTAACTTCCCGTCATTTTTTAGGGAGCATTTTAATCAGTGTTCACGGTCGGAATCTGACAGCTCCAGTAACCGGGTCCCTGGTGGTTCGCCCTTTCCCCCTCCATGGTCTTCTGTGCTGTGCCTGGTGGCCGCAGCGGGGTGTGGGCCATTGCAGATGCCAGTGTTGAAGTTCTGGTGGTGCTGCTGCTCTAGGTGAGGATGCCCTCTACCTGGGCAGGCAGTGGACAGACTGTGCCAACCACCGTGGAGAGAACTGACGGGAGGCTGCCTTGTGTTGTCTGTGTGCTCCTCAAGTTCTGGCTGACTTGGCAGCGCTGAACCCCGATTTATTTAAATCTTGCCCATGCTCTTGCCTAAATCCCTGCTGGCTGCTAGGAAGCTCTCGGAAGCCTTCACACAGATGGACTTTGGTATGTTATTGGCTGTTGTCATTGCTCTTGCTGAGAATGTGGGTCTCCCCTAAGCTACTCCACATCAGTAGAAACCGGATGCTCAGAATTTGATTTTTGGGTTTCTTGTCAGGTCTAACTGGGCTTGTCAGTATCAGTTCATTGTTGTCATTGAGCAACCAGGGATGACATCACCACAATGAATCACTGTCAATGCTGCTTACTTAGCATTTTGGGGTTGAAAGTTGTCAACCCCATTTATTCTCACCTTCTGTCTTCCCTGCAGCCATATAAAGCGAGAATCATGGTCCTCATTCCATAAACGCAGTAGCATCTTCCAGCAGCTCTTGGGTAGGTTAACATCACGTAGCCACGAAGTGCCCTGATTTGGACTCAAACAAAACTGTCTAGACAGTGAGTTCTTCTTTCTTCTTTTTTTTTTTTTTCTTCTTCCATGTTAGTCTTCTTGAAAGAGGATGATAAATATAGGAAGATTCCTAAATGATATTAATTTATTTGTATCATTAATCTCAAGTCATATAATATACTAGAGGCCCAGTGCACAAATTTGTGCATCGGTGGGGTTCAGCTGGCCTGCCCTGATTGGGGTGGAATGGGGGCAGGGCTGACCAGGGGGAGGAGCGGAGGGAAGTTGGGGGGGCAGCAATTGGACCCTGATCAGGCTTTGCTGCTGCAGTGCACATCATAGCTACTGGTCATTCTTGTTGTTCCATTGTTGTGATTGCTTGGCATACATACACACACACACACACACACACACGAGCTTGGACCATGATGCAGAGAGATCTACATTCAAATTCAGAACTGCCCGTTGATTGTGGTATGATCCTTTGCAAGTCACCTTTATAATCTTCTTAAAGTGTGACAATAGGCTGTACCTCCTGTCAGGTAAGTTGGGAATGGCAAAGCAAGTTCTCAGGGGGGCTTAACCACCTCGCTGCCATCCAGCAAGAGCTCCTGTTGGCCGACATATCAGTAAAGATGACGATGTTCATGTTGTTACGGACTCCTCTTGCCCACTCCCAGCACGCCCTGCATTTTTATGTCCTTCGAGGCTTCCCTGGCACATTCACGTCACAGGCTCCCAGTGGCCCGCGATGCTGCTCATGGCATTCAGAAAGCAGACTCCGCGTTGCATTGCCAGGGACAACTGTGCTCTGTCGTAGTGCACAGAACTATGAATGGCAGCCAGGACCTGATTCATAGAAACCAGGGTTACTCAGGCAGCCTTCCTTTATGCAAAGCTTGAGACCCCACAGGCATAGAGGATGCTGACTAAAACGAGGGATTTCCTGTTTAGCTGTCTTTCAGCTCTTGTCTGAAGGCCATGTCATTCTTGCTGAGCAGCATGTATGGCTCCTCATATCCTGTTAATATCCCAGGAGTGTGGAGGCTGGGCCATACTGAATGGAAAGCTGGGTTTCGTGCTTTTTTTTTTTTTTTTTTTTTTTTTTTTAATACATATTTATTAATTTCAGAATGGAAAGGAGAGGGATAGAGAGATTGAATTGTAAGTGATTAGAGAGAATCATTGGTTGGCTGCCTCCTGCACACCACCTACTGGGGCTCAAACATGCAACCTGGGCATGTGCCTTGCCCTGCCCGGGAATCAAACATGACCTCCTGGTTCATAGGTCGACGCTCAAACACTGAGCCATGCTGGCTGGGCAAGGCCAGGTATTTTATGTAAGTACACAGTGAACTTGGGGCGAAGGGAGGGGGCGCACAGATCAGCCTGCTCTCCACTCCACAGAGGGACCAGTGATTCCATCATCAGTACCAAAGGAGTGAAAAAAGCCCTCGTTCCAGGAAGGAAGACACACCCCAGACATGTCTGAGAATGCGGAGGGTCACGGAGCTTCGAGGATGAGGTGGCCGTGGCATTGAGCGGGTCTTCTCATATGAAAGCAGAGATGCAGTAGCGTGTTGGCCAGTTTACACTAAGTTATGCCCCAGTGACAGATCGCCCCAAAGGTCTGACCTGCACTCACAGAGGGTTCATTGTCTGCGTTTCATACCCTCTTTGAGTCAGCTGTAATTATGCCACACCACGGGGATCCTGGAGGGTACGGGCCGTGGAGCTGCCTCTGTCTGGAGTATCAGTGGTTTTAAAGCAGAGAGAAGAGGGAGACAGCCCAGCAACGCCAGTGAAGTCACAAGCAACCTGTGTTTACCTGACGCTTTCATTTTTATTTCATTGGCCAAAAACCGTCATGGGACACCTCGATTCAGTGGGGGGAGAAAATAACACTGTCAGGAGTGGCAGGGAATATATATATATATATATATATATATATATATATATATATATATATATATAATTAATTTTCCACAGAGAGGAAGGAAGAGGGATAGAGAGCTAGAAACGTCAATGAGAGAGAAACATCGACCAGCTGCCTCTTGCATGACCCCCACTGGGGATGTGCCGGCAAACCAATGTACATGCCCCTGACCGGAATCGAACCTGGGACCTTTCAGTCCGCAGACCGACGCTCTACCGCTGAGCCAAACCGGTTTCGGCGCAGGGAACTTTGAACAATAATAGAATCTACCCCAAGGCCAGGTTCATCCATAGTGGGATCGGAAGCCCTAGGACAGTGCAGCTAGAGAAATCTGTGTCTTGAGTGCTGGCCATTGGGGCGTACTAAGCAGGGCAAGCCTCCACAGCACCCCAATCCTTCAGGGGGTCTCCAGCCCGCGGTGGGAACCTGCAGGCCCATCCTCACCTGAGGTGCCTACTTGCCCACGTTGGCTGCCCTCCCTGGACCTGAGGTGAGACTGGACAGCACAGCACAGAGTGACACTGACCCTCCGATGAGCAGGCAGCCTTTCTTAAAGCCCCCCCTGCACACATGGAGGGGGTGTGAGGCAGGGCCCGGCAGCTGGCAGACCCCGCTGCTGGGTCTCTGCATGAGGAAAGCCCTCACTTCCTGCTCATGGGTGGACTGTGGACTGGAGGGCGTTTCCCGAGCTTTGCTGTGTTTCCGTTGCTGCGGTCTGGAAGTGGGATGCTGGGTTAGAGTGATCTCCATGCCGCCCACGCTCACCATGCTCACATTCTCATTGTTTCTTTCCGGCACCGCCTCTTGGCTCGCTCTCTGTGGGTGGACTTGAGAGAGCTGGCTCTCATGTGCTCTTTTCCATTAATATACACAAATGTGTCCCCAGTTAAGTATTTATCACTTACATGGCTCAGGTCCTCTAGTTAGGACCAGAACATGAACCAATTGAAAACTAAGTTTAAATTAATTTGAATTTTTAAAAATTTCTTTATTGATTTTATTACATATGTGTCCTCATCCTCCCATTCCCCCCCCCCCCCCCACTCATGCAACCACTCTCCTGTTGTCAGTGTTCATTGGTTAGACCTGTGGTCGGCAAACTGCGGCTCGAGAGCCATATGCGGCTCTTTGGCCCCTTGAATATGGCTCTTCCACAAAATACCATGGCCTGGATGAGTTTATTTTGAAGAAGTGGCATTAGAAGAAGTTTAAGTTTAAAAAAATTGGCTCTGAAAAGAAATTTCAGTTGTTGTACTGATGGTATTTGGCTCTGTTGACTGAGTTTGCTGACCACTGGGTTAGGCTTATATGCATGCATACAGTCCTTTGGTTGATCTCTCCCCCTTACCTCCACCCTCACCTACCTCCCCTCTGAGGTTTGATAGTCTAAATGGTGCTTCTCTGTCTCTGGATCTGTTTTTGTTAATCAGTTTATGATGTTCTACATAAATGAGTGAGCTCATGTGATATTTATCTTTCTCTGTCTGGCTTATTTCACTTAGCATAATGCTCTCCAGGTCCCTCCATGCTATTGCAAAATTCATGCAAGAGTGGGGTCCCTAGGCCTGACCAGCAATCGGGGCCAATCAGGGCCAGGCCAGTTGGGGCCTAGTGTCCAGGGGGAGTGACTGAGGAAGGTTGGCTGTAGTAAATAAGAATTACTTCCTTCTTACCACAGCATAGTATTCCATTGTGTCGAGGTGCCAATGTTTTTTAATCCACTCATCTGCTGATGGGCACTTAGGCTGTGAATTTCATGGCCCAGCAATAGCTAGCCATTGTTCATGTGTTAGTGTCTGGTCTTCCAGTGTTTTCTCTGTGAGCTGCCACCACCAGCTGAAATGCCACCATGTGAACAGTGCTCACGGAGTGGACACGGGAGATGGTGCTCGGACCCACCACAGCCAGCACCCCTGCTCAGAGCTTGGGCTCAGGATCCTGAGCTAGGTACTCACCCTCCAAAAGTGTTTCTTTGTATGTAGAATGGTGGTTTTTCTTTTCCATATGGTTGTTAGGAATAACATTTTTAGAATACTGCCTAATGCATAGTAAGTGATTAATATTCATAGCAACGTTTTTAATAGTATATATATATGCCTAAATGACCATTGTGACTGAAAGACCAGAATGAACTGTCACCATGACACGCACTGACCACTAGGGGGCAAGGCGCCCAATGCAGGAGCTGCCCCTGGTGGTCAGTGGGCTCCCACAGCCAACTTCTCCCAGCTGGCCAACCTCCTGTGGTCCATCCCCCTGGCTAGCAGGCCCTGATTGACCAATTAGGGCTAGGCCCTGGGCTGGGCTGGGGAACCGAGGTGGCAGTAGATAAGCCCCTTTCTCGGGGGCCGAGGGCCAGCTCCCTCCTTGGAGCCAGTGGCCAACCTTCCTCAGTCCCTCCCCCTGGCCAAGAGCCTCAATTGGCCCAGCCCTAATTGGCCTGGCCTTGATTGGCCCTGATTGCTGGCCAGGCCTAGGGACCCCACCCATGCACGAATCTTGTGCACTGGTCCTCTAGTATTAATGTATTACTATATCGATGTAGCTACATTCATATCATCCTTTTAAATGAAATAATTATATCACAATAGCAGTGTGTAATGTAATTCTTTTAATCCATTTTATATTATAGAATATTTATAATGCTTTTAGATTTTTTTTTATTATTATTGAATAAAACATCCCCTCAAATATTTATCTAGTTGAAATCCCTGCAATTTGAGTTGCTGGGTCAAATACGTGCCAAGGTTTACAGCCTCAGCTATGACTTCCCAGTCTCTCTCTGTAATATCTGCCAGATGTCTCCTGCCTCTGAGAGCCCCCTGTCCCCTTTATGTTCTCAATGCTGTTTGAGAACTAGGAAATGTCAAATTTTAATTCGAATGTCTTTGAATTCTTGTCAAAATGAATGTTTATTAGGAGTTTATTTAGCCCTCCCTCCCCCTACCTCCTTCTTTCTCTGATGGACATCCTTCCTTTTCCAGGTGTCAAATGCAGCTCCTGACAGCGGGCATGTAAATGAGGCATCAGAGGAGAAAAGGAAGTTCCCATGAAACTGTCCCCGAGGCTTTTATTTATAGCTTTGGGGTCTGTCTTTCTGGATTTGCCAAGGTTCTTGAACTTTCTGGTGACATTGGGACGTGGTGGAAGGCTTGTGGAAACATGGGTTCTGAATGCCATGCCTGACGTTTGACTCAGTAGGTTGGATGAGGCAGAGAGTTTGCCTTTTGGATGAGTTCCCAGGTGGTTCTGACTCTGCTGGCCTGTGGCCGCCCTGTCGAATTGCTGTTGTGTATGCACACAGGCGTGAGACATCCACACTGCTCGTAACCAGCTGCTCTGCCCACTCGGTCACAGGCACTGTTCCTGTGGCCTGACCCACACCGGTGTGCCTCGGGATGCATCTTACTCTGTCGTGGTGGTGCACCCTGGTTTATCTGATATCACTAAGTAGTGACCTCTTTTCATTGTTGTGATAGTGATGCCTGGGGAACCCTTGCTTCTCCTCGGGTACTATTATTTTGTGTAGGATTTTCTGTAAGACAGCTGTTAGAACAGGTTGTTGGTAAGTGGGCACACACATGTAAAACTGGACCTATTTCATTGCTCCCCAGAAAGACTGTATGGAGTTTTCCTCTGCTTAGAGGGGGAGGAATCTGCTCCTTACGCTCTGGCCGAGGACAGCGTGTGATCCCCTTTGCCAGTCAGTGTGTCTCTCACACATTGTATTTCACTCCCATTTTAATATAATTGTTATTTGTGATATTACAAACTTTATATGTTTATTGACCATTAATGTAAATTTTTATTTTGGACATCATCTTTGCCCACTTTTCATTCTCATTGTTTATAAAAGCTAATTACTTAACCATAATCTTTATAATACAGGTTGCAAATATTTTCCCAATCTATCTATACTTTTATTTGCCTTTTTTGATGAGAGAAAAAATTAATTCACCTTGTAATTTATATAAGACATGTCCTACAACTTTTCTTTCGTGTTACTTTCCATTTTGATTTTATGTTTAGGCAGACTTTTTCCAATTTGCTATCATTTATTTATTCATTCATTCGACACATGCTTTTGCTTAGCTCCTACCAGGAGCTTCCAGGGCCCTGGGATAAATGGTTTAAAATCCTGCCCTCACAGAGCTTGCATTTAGTGTGAAGAGACAGAGAGTAAGCAAAACAATACAGAACTGATATCATATCTTAGAAGCTGATGAGTGCGATGGGAGTAAATGAAGGGGAGAAGGATGATATGAATATTTACTTAGTTTTTCTTCTGCTTATTTTTATAATTTCGTTTTTCAATTTTTATTTTTTTATTCACTTTTAAATTATCCTGTTGTAAGGCTTGAGGTGTGGTTTAAACCTTTATATTATCTACTAGTGGCCTGGTGCACAAAATTAGTGCATGGGGAGGGTGTCCCTCAGCCCGGCCTGCACCCTCTCCAGTCTGGGACCCCTTGAGGGATATCCAACTGCTAGTTTAGGCCCAATCCCTATGGACATCCCTATTGCAATCTGGGACTGCTGGCTCTTAACTGCTCACCTGCCTGCCTGCCTGATTGCCCCTAACCACTCTGCATGCGGGCCTCCTCACCCTCAACTGCTCACCCCCAACTGCCCTCTAACTGACCTGATTGCCCCCAACTGACGCCCACTGACAGCCTTCTCGCCCCCAACTGGCACCCCCTGCTGGTCTGCTTACCCCCAACTGCCCTCCCCTCTTGGCCTCTATCTCAGCCCCGCCACCATGGCTTTGTCCAGAAGAATGTCTGGAAAGTCTTTTGAAAGGTCTCCCCATCTAATTAGCATATTACCCTTTCATTATATAGATAGAGGCCTGGTGCATGGGTGGGGGCTGGCTGGTTTGCCCTGAAGGATGTCCCTGATCAGGAGAGCGGGCATTTTGGGGAAGGGACCTGTGGTGGTTTGCAGGCTGACCATTTTCCCATTGGGGTGGGGGTCCCCACTGGGGATGGTGCTGGCCTGGGAGAGGGGCTGGGGCAGTTTGCAGGCCAGCCACACCCCCATGGGGTGAGGTTCCCTGCTGGGGGGCTGTGGTCAGCCTGAGTGAGGGGATGATGGCTGTTTGCAGGTTGGCCACGCCCCCCAGAGGGGACCCTTATCTCATGGGGGTGTGGCCAGCCTGGGTAAGAGACTGAGGGCCATTTTTAGGCCCCTCCCTTGGCTGCTGGCCTGGGCGACGGCAACCCAAGCCTCCTGTGTGCCTGGGCTGATGTGTCCGCTGCCCTCAGGCTCCTCCTTTGGCAGCTGGCCTGGGCAGGTGCCGTTGCCAGGGTGACCTCAGCCTCCTACTCACTCTGGCTGGCTCTGTGGCTGCTGCCATCTTTGCTCCACTCATTTGCATACTCACCCCTGATTGGCTGGTGGGTGTCGTGAAGTGACAGCAATTTACATGTTTCTCTTTTATTAGTGTAGAAATTTATTTATTTGATATATGGTTCCTTTTCCTCCTATCTGAAATATCAACTTTAGAGGCCATTAAATACTTCTATGTTTGGGTCTGTTCCTTTTTATTCTGGCCCATCGATATACCTCAGTTATGGAACAATTTTTTTTATTGTTCTTTTATGTTGTGTTTTATTGTCCAATATTATACCTTTCTCTCCGCCCCGTCCTCCTCCTCCTTCTTCAATATTTTGGAGGATTTTCTGATATACTTTACTAGCTGATAAGGTTTAGAATCATGGTGTCAGATTTAAAATACAATCACATTGGGATTGTAGTTACACTTAGTAAGTGATGTTAAGCTTGTGGATCAGTGTTTAAGGATTTACATCGGGGCAGTGTTGTCCCGTCTAAGAACGGGCCACATAGCAGTGTGCTCTGTGCTCCATCAGAGGGCGTGTGGTTCTCACCCAGGCGTGTGCACCGCCCTGCAAAGTTGGTCTACGTCATGGTTATTGTGAACATTACTATCACGTGTTAGGCGTTTACACTGGGTGCTACTGCCACCTGGGGAAGTGGTCGTTAGAACTGTGTGTATAACAACTGAATTACGTGGTCTGGCCTGGCTGCCATTGACCAATGTAGTCAGTTTGCAGGGAACCCCTTGGTTTCCGGGGAGTGGAGTGAGACCCACAATAGGGATCCAGTGCCTCTTCCTGTCCGGTGTGTATGTAATATTGTCCACTTACATTTTACATCGCTCACACTGTCCAGACAAGCTGAGCCAAAAAGTGAAATGACTTCCTTGTCTGATTTTAACTTTCAGGAGGTCCCTGTGTCCATGGTGCATCACCAGGCTGTCAGCGAGCACCACTGTCCCGGGCTATGCCGTGCGGGCACTGAGCCCAGAGAAGGTGGCATGGATGTCCTTTGCTGCCTTTATGACACGCCTTCCCCACAAATGAGGTTTTAATTTTTATTTATTTTTTAAAATATTTTTTCTTGAGTTCATTGAATAAAAGAGAGAGAGAGAGAGAGAGAGAGAGAGAGAGAGAGAGAGAGAGAGAGAGAGATCAATGATGAAAATCATCACATTGATTGGCTGCCTCCTGCACCCTCCCACTGGGGATCAAGCCCACAACCCCGGCATGTGTCCTGACCAGGAATCGAACTGTGACCTCATGGTTCATAGGTGGATGCTCAGCCACTGAGCCACGCTGGCCAGGTGAGGTTTCCGTTTTTACATTCATTCTGCATTTTCTGGGTGCCCTCACCGACATTCTGGCATGAAAGGCAGTGAGGACTTGGGCTCCTGGGCCAGCTTCTGGGAGGGAATGGGTGTGCGCCCATGAGTAGGCCTCCCCGGTGACAGTTGCTTTCCATGGACGGAACAGCCCCCTGTTTCATGGCTTCGGCTTCTCCTCTGAGAGGGAGGTGGGCACCGCTTCAGTTCCTGTTTCTCTCCATTTGATGGGGATCCCTGCCCTCAGTGGAACTGGAGAACCAAGAAGGCTCGGTGTTGTATTTCCCCTTTTCCTCTGGTGAGCAGCGAGCCCTTCCATTCTGCACTTCGCCTCTCTCTGCCCTTTCCGCCCAGCGGGACTCCTTCTGCAGACCTCAGTTTCCCCACTGGGGGCGCAAGTGGAGTCTGCCAGAGGACTCCCGGGGGAACTCTGTCAAGGTGTATCCCATCATCCCATGTCTTCCTCAGGGCCCAGGGGTTTCCTCCAGCTCAACTGCAGGCCGTGCACACCGCTGTGACGTCACCGCTACATGGTTTATTCCTTTCCTTTCCCTTCCTTTCATTCAGAAAAAAGCTCCTTCAGTTCGTTTTGCTTAACAAAGTGTTGAAATGTCCTGTCCCATCATTGCTTTAATTCTGTGCATTGCTATTTCTTTCCTTGAATTAATTCCTTCCCTCTCTCAGCTTCCTCCTTATTTTCCCTCGGCAAGTTGCCTTATGATTTCCTCTTATGTTACAGGGCCTGTTTTCTATGATTTCCTTGAGAGTGAAAAGCAGATGGTCTCTAAAATTTCCCAAGCAATCTTTTTTTGTGTGGAAAATCTGATCCTTCTCTCTGACTGTATGTTCTGTTTAAATCCTGCGCCGACGTTACACCTTCTATTCCAAGCCTGCTGTGGAGGTGGAGGTGGAGGTGGCGGTAGTGTTCCCTGTTAAGTTCTTCCTCGAACGTGGACAGCCATGCTCCGGCTGGGTATCTGCCTCTGAGCTGCCTGGCCCTTTCCTAGGGTTCTGTTCTGGGCACCCGTGTGCCCGGGGTTTTTTGTCTCCAATCTTGTAAGGTTGTTGCTGAGATAATGCACTTAGTGTCACTCATTAGCGAACACTAGACATTAGCACTTGAGTTCATGGTTATTACAGTCTCTTCTCAAGCTGGAGAGGAGGGTGCCTGAGGTTGGCATCAAAGGGTCAAGGCGACCACGGCCCGAGGAGGGTGTGAATGGGGCTTTTGGGGCCCGAGCAGTCCTGTCAGCTCTGGGATCATGCCTGCCTTGGTGGGTGTGCTGTGTGCCTGGCAGGGTATTTGTGTTGGTCACCAGGGCCTGTTGGCTGACTGTGTTCAGTCTTCGGTGTCTTGGCGGATCTCCGCCATTTGCCGAGACTGAGTGCTAACGTCCCAGGGCCGACTGTGCACTTGTCTGTCTCTTTCCTTAGCGCTTTCCGTGTTTGCTTCCGTTTTCCAGGCCCGGTTGTCTGGTGAGGACACAGTCTCATATTTCTAATATAGTCCCGGCCTCTGATGCGGGCTCTCAGCACATACCCCTGAATGACTCAGCAAGTCAAAATGAAGTAGAAAAGTAAGCGATAGGGAAATTTCACTTTTTCAGGTTGTGATTTCCCCCTGGTTGTAGAAGTTATGCGTCCTATGGTTTTCAATTAAATCTTACTAGTTCCTCGTTGATGGATTTAGTGTTGATTTAAAATTGTTAAATTTGAGAAGGAGCAAAACTTCACAGGAAAAGCATGGACCTTCGAGTGAGACGGTGTGATTTTAAATGCCCTCTGCGTGACAAACAGGTAACTCCTCGTTAATTTTCAGCTTCTCGGCTGGAAAATGAACCTGATGGCAGACTGTAAGCTAGGCAACTTGCTGACGAGGGAACGGACTGCTGGCTTAAACCACAATGAAACTGGTTTCTTTAACACAGAGTCTCAGAAGCAGCGCATGGCCGGTGGCCTGGCACCCAGTGCAGAGCGCTGTCTGTGAGCTGAGCTCGGCCTCCCGCGTGCCAGCTCCCCCGCAGAGAGGCCTCCCACGTGGCGGCCATTGCTCCTGGTGCCACGGTGCTCCTCCTCTGCAGTCTTCATGGAAAGAACAGGCCCCTCTCCCGCAGCTCCTGCAGGAGCTTGCTCCCTGGACAAACCCCCCACTTTTTCTAGCTCCTCATTGGCTTTCACTGGACCCTGTGACCTTCCCGCACCCATCACCAGGAGTAGGAAGTGGAGCTCAGGGTGGTCTCAGCATAGAGCCGCTCGGCTGAGAACGGGTCTGTCTGTGGGTCTGATGGCCAGGATGCGGGAGCAGACAGCGCTTCTGCCATAGATGCCAGGATTTCAAAGTCGCTATGAGAATTAGAGATAATATGGTGCCTGGCGTTATCCCCACATGTCCAATCACTGCTGGTATTAGACCGATGGCGGTTATTAGTAGAGTTTGGTAATACAGTATCAGCAAGTGTCTCTAGAAAGCTCTTAGAAAGACAATAAGTTGAGCTGTAAATGTGTTTTATCAAAAACGACACTAACTTCTGAGGTCCAGGGAGCGCCACAACCATGACCCTCTGCCCGTGGCCGGCCTCCTTCACCGTCCTCCGCTGGTCTCCGGGTGGAATCCTGCATCTGTTCCTCTGGTCCAACCCCCTCCCCCCTAACAGCTGCAGAGGCCGCACAGCAGGTGGGAGGCCTTCGCCTGAGATGAGGTGACGCACAGGGGTTCTTGGGGTCACTCCTCACAGCCTCCCGGCGGTGCTGGTGCTGCTGCCCTGAGGATGGGCGTTGAGAAGCTTGGTCTGCCAGCGGCAAAGACCCTCGATTATCTGATACTGACACCCCTCGTCTCACCTCCGCCGTGCCCCTGCCGTCACCACACGCTGCCCTCGCTGTTGGCACAGGCACTGGCATTCACTGACCCCTTATATGTTCTTCCTGCTCTCTGCCCTCTCCTGCCAAGTCTCCCCGCCGCCCAGCCGGCCCCAGGCCTCTGCTGAGGCTGGCAAAGCTGGCGAGGCTGGGCCTTCACGGAGCCCCTCTGTGCTTGTGGCTTGTCCAGGGCGCGAGGGACCCTACAGCGTGTTCTTGAGGTCATCGCTAAAGTTTGAAATACATTTTTATTTTCATTGGCCCCAAGCACATGAGAGCTAATGGAAGCCTCAGCGCCATGAGCTGCCTCCGTGCCCAGGGCCATCACACACACACACGGTTGGCGGGCTTCCTCCTCCCTGGCCAGCCGGCCCCTGACCAGCAGCCACCTCCAGCCTCAGCCGCTCCCGCTCCCAGGGCCAATGCTCCCTGAGTTACTAGGCTGGTGTTTTCAGCATCCATCCCCCGATGTCCCCTTTTATAAAAAATACTTGTAGGACGTCCTGGAAGGAAATTCATAGATAATATGACCCACCCACATGCCTGATGAGTAAAACCAATGTGAGCTAACCGTAATATGACAGAGAGTGAAAATGAAAGGAATCACTCTAAAATAATGCACGTGCCAATATGTAAACACTCCAGCGTGACAACAGTAAAAGGCCAAACATGCACCCGCGATTCACTGCCCGGCCGCACCCTGTCCTTCAGGGCTGGGGCCATCCTCACGACCAGGGTGTCTCCCCTCCGGTTTCAGCACCTTCCACCTCCTCCTGCAGCGCTGTCCCGCTGTCCCACCTCCCACAGTCCTCATAGGGGCTGCGAAGGTGGCCTCAGCCCACCCCCGCAGGCCTGCTGACTGACGGCCCCTCCCTTTGTCATCTGTGCCTCTGACATTCGTCCCGACTTGTGGTTTGCCCTGGCTGCACCACGTCTCTCCTGCTGATGTCCGATCTGATTAATATTATTAATCATTTATGTCCCAAGTCAGAGGCTGTGGCAGGATTCCAGGGCTTCAGGCCCAGATAAGGCTGACGGTCCCTGTGATGGTCGAGGCTGGAACAGGAAGGGAGGGTGTAGACAGGGCTCCCGAGATGCCCTCTCAGCTGCCTCTCCACTGCTGTGTCCTCCTTGACCTCGGTTTCCGCATCCGTAAAGCCAGGTTAGTGGCATCACCTACCACTGAGCAGCCTGGTCCTAGCTGGTGAGAGGATGAATAGGAGATGCTTGTGAAGCGCCTGCGAGGGGGTTGGCACCGGAAGTGCTTGCTCAGGGGCTGTGGTTTCAGAGCAGCCTCCTGGGCGAGTGTGCAGCCCTGGGCAGACTCTCTGTGAAGGCGAGGCAGTAAACTTTGGGGGCGTAGCTTTCCTACAGTGTCTGTTGCAGTTACTCAGCTCAGTACTATGGTAGGAAAGAAGCCATAGACAACAATGCAAGTGAATGGGCGTGTCTATTTTCCAATAAAACTTTATTGACTGATCAGGCCTCAGGCTGGACGTAGCCCAGGGGTAGTTTGCCACTCCTGTTCCGAAGGATGGGCTGACAGGATGGTCTGTACCCCGGAGAGGGCTGGGCCATGCAGCAGTTACAGCCTGGGCTGCATCCATATGTCTTTTACATTTCTTCAGAAAAATAAGATCATATTTTGCAATCTGTTCTGTGCCCTGTTTTCTCTTTATCCACACAGAGAGGGCGTGTGTTGGGTAAATAAATGTATTTATGCAAGCTCATTTTTGTTGCCCACGCTAGTAATTTATTATACATGGGTGCACCATCACTCATTTGGCCATTCCTCTGTTGCTGGAGATATGGATGCGGTTTTGCTTACTGTGGTTTGTAATTATATATTTGCGATGTTATTTCCTTAACATATTTCTCCCATCAGACGGCCTGGGGTATGGAGGTGGGAGTGGTGTGTGCTGCTCAGTCCTTGCTGGATCTGGGGGGGTCATAAGCCCTCACCCACCACTCCCCGCACACAGTCAACTGCTCCTCACCAGCAAAATGTGGGTCCAGATGGGGTGGGGGAGGGCCACACGTCTGGGTGACGGAGAGAGACTGGGTGCCGCAGAGCTGATGCTCCCCAGGCAGCGTCCCAGGTGGCAGCCTCTTGTCACGTATTTTCTGGTGGCCAAGGGGAGAATGTGCCGTGTCCCCTGAGAGATGGCAGCTCCATGCCAAGAGCTCGGCGTACGCAGAGCTGCTCTGGATATCGGAAGCCGTGAAAAAGGGGGACAATACAGCAGGAGGGAGGAGACACCACCAGGGAGTCGGCACCCAGCACCCTGCGGCACACGGAGGTCCCCATCCCATGTCCGATGGTTCAGTTAGGTCCTGATTTCTTTTTGTTTCCATTTGACTTTCTGTTTGTATCTGTCCCACCCAGAGGTGTTCTCCGAGTGCTGGGCACTGAGAACAGGCTGTGCTGACGTGGGTGTGTGAAGAGGGCACAGATCTAGAGATAGGGACAGAAAGTAGAGTCCAAACTCACTGCGAACAGTGCCATCACAGTCCACCCAGCCTCCATGCAGAGGGCCTGTGTGAGAGACAGGGAAACTGAGGCAGCAGGAGGACATCAGAGAGGATTTTTGCTTGTAACCTGGTGCAGCTGCTGCTTTGGCAGGGTCCTCAGAGTCAGCAGCCACCCAGGCTGGGAGGAAGCTTGTCGGGCGCCCACACGTGCTCATACACTGAGTATTCCCACGGAGTTTCCTCTCAGCAACCCCCCTTCCCTCCCCAGGCAGGTTCCCCAGCGATGTCCCGGCCACAGAGGGTCCTGGGCCCCAGCCCCAGCGGCTTCCCTTGACCCTGTCTGACCTGGAGGGCAGCTTTCCGAAGGTGAAATGCTGAGACCGCAGACCCTGCCCCGGGAGCCGGTGTCCGCTCCTCCCGTTCCAGTGGGTTCGCAGCACTCGCATCTCCTGCTGACCTGCGCGGCCGCTGGATTTGCGCTGGAGATTCTGTGGTCGCTACGCCACAGAGCTTGGTCCCGGGTGAAATTCAGCTCCACTGACATGTGCCCGGGGTGCTCAGCAGGGAAGTGACCTGTCATTCCGAGCAGAGACTCTCACCCACGAGAGAGATGTCTGGTTCGCACGGTGGCTTGGCTGCTGGTGGGACACGTGACAGGCCAGGGGACTCAGTGTGCATTGGAGTGGCTGGTCCTGGCCTGGAGGGCTGAAGAAATGCCACTGAGCAAGAAGGGTCTGAAGTATCTCCTTCCTCCTCCTCAGTACTCCCTCCCCAGAAATGCCACGTGCTCCCGTCCTGTGGTGGGTGAGGTCCTCGCACCTGCAGAGAGCGTGGCCAGGGCTGAGTCTGGCCCATGGACGGTGCTCCCTGTGCACTTGCGTCTCTCTGCCTGGGGGCCTGTTCCTGAATCGCCCAGAGAGGCAGGTGGGGTCAGGCACCTGCTCTGCCACTCGGCCCTGCAGGGATGGAGGTGGGTTAAAAAACCTCTTCCTGCGGAACCCTGTTCTGCGCACCCGCTCCCTGACTTCTCAGGAAGTGCAGATGGAGGGATGGCGGAACAAAGAGCTTGTTCGTCTGAGGTTTGATGCAGAACATCTTTCTGCTCCGAGGACTGGACTTATCCAAAGAAAGCACCAATTTCTTCAAGACAATGTGTTATAATTATTTTTATTCCCCTTTCAAAGACGTCAAGTGAAAAGTGTTTCTTAATCATTAAAATTTATACAGTTACATATTTTAGTGATGCTAACTCTACTATTCCATGCTGATCATGACATTTGCAGTTTGGGGAGGGTCGATGGTCCTTTTGTTGTGAAGTGTTTTCCTCTTGTTGCTTTGTAAGAACTCTTTACATATGATACTCTTAGCCCTGCCTCTGCCTGCTGTGTGGCAAATGGTTTATCCCCCACCACTTTTTTCAAGCTGTCTGTTCCTTGGAAGATGCTGGTTTGTTTTTATGTGATCAGCCTGCCGGCCTTTCAGTACACGCTCCCTCCCCGTGCTTCCTTTTCCCCGGGCCCTCGCTTCTTGGCTCTCCTGGCCGGGCGCTCTGCACACCTGAGCTTTCCTCCTAACTTGATGCATCGGAGGCCGCACAGCCTGGATTCCCAGGTCTGCTTGCCCTGAGTTCCGTCCCTGCAGTCCTGGCCCGCGGTAGGTCGGTCCACTCTCCTCAGGAGCTTCTGCAGGTCAGAGGGGGACTGTCCTGGGGAAGGCAGGACAGACCTCCCTTTTCAGGGGCCTCCTGGCCCATTTGTGGCAGTGGCTTCCAGCCCAGGGTTTCTCTGGACAGAGCTGGCAGGTGTGTGAGCGGCTCCGTCCCCTCTGCTGGGTGATGCTCTTCCCTCACCCTTTGCCATTTGAATGTGTGCACCTGCAGTTTCATTTTGCTCTGGGCCTGCATCTGGTGTAGCTGGTCCTGGTCAGCAGTTCCCCCTGACGTCTGGGTTCATGCCATTCTTTGGGGGCCTGAGGGACTGTCCCGAGTGTTGGTCCAGTGACTGTGGCTTCTACAGATTAAATGTCAGTACCACACCCCTCCCAGTGGTGATAGCCAAGCGCATCTCCTGAGAAGACCTGATGTCCCCGGGGCAAGACCACCCCTGCAGAAAGCCCTGGGTCAGGCCCCTGGCCCGGCAGTGTGCGGTGTCTCCAGGGCTCCTCCATCTGTGTGTGGGCGGGAGTGCTGGCAGGGAGTGTGGGTGGCATTCCCCCAGTCCTCGCTGTCTACTCGGATGACAACAAGCAACTTTCTTAGGAAAGGACTGCAGTCCGGCCCCAAGTGTCCCTCTATATTTAGTCTCATCCCCGTGTGTACAAGGATTCCTAGACTCCTGTCCAGCTGGCTGTGTTTGCGCCTTCCGTTCCTGGAGCCCAGGGGATTCTTTGTTCTGAGGCTCTCACATGTTACATTTCTGCTTCTTCATTCCCCCAGGGATTAGGTTTATGAAATTCCAAGGTGTCTAAACTCTTCTCTGACAGAAGCCAGAGGCAGACCCATGTTTCTGGTGGGGTAGCCGGCCCTGGAGAGTGGCTGCGTCTTCCGCAGGGAGGAGGGCCCGGGGTAAAAAGAGGCAGGGGCACACAACTCATCTCGGTCTCACTCTTCCTTTAGCCATCTAAACATAAAAATAGCCAGCTACCTGTAACATAACGACCCTAACGACCAGTCGCTATGATGCTCACTGTGGCCAGTGAGCCAACCCAATCAGGGGATGGGCTGGCTGGCCAACCTCTCAGCTACTACCCCCTGCCAGCCCTCCCCTGATCGGACTCTCGCACCCCGATCAAGAGCAGGCCACTGGCCAAACGTCCCCCCCCCCAGCCCACCAGCCCTGACCCCTATCAGTCCATCCCACCACGATAGGCCCACAGCCCCTCCCCCGGCCAGCCAGCCAGCCAGCAGGCCCCTGATTACACCCTTCTCCCCAATAGGGAGTGGGGCTGGGCAGCCAACCTCCTTCAGCTTCTGCCCCCAGCTGCTCCACCCCTGATCCCACCCCAATAGGGGGCAGGGCTGGCCAGCCAATCTCCTGCAGTCCCTCCCTTTGGCTGGCCCCCTCCACCCTGATCATCTGAGGTTTGATGCAGAATATATTTCTGCTCCAGAGAGTGGCTACCGAGTTCTAGCCTTACCCGAAGAAAGGGCCAGTTTCTTTTTCATCTTTAAGATTGTGGGTTATGATTATGAGCCCCCACCAACCTGAGCCCGCACCACCCTGAGCCCCCATCACCCTGATCCACCTGTAGCCCCTCCCCTGGCCAGAGCCACACTGATTCCCCCTGATCAGGGGCAGGGCTGGCTGGTCACCTACCCATGGCCCCTCCCCCAGGCCACTGATCCCCAATTATCACCCCCTTACCCCATTCAGGGGTTGGCCCACTGCCCACAGGCCCTCCCCATGGCTGGTCCTATCCCCATCCGCCCCTCCCACCCCCAACTGGGTGTGGGGCTTGCTGGCTAATTGCCCACAGCCCCTCCTCCCAGCCAGCCCGGCCCTGATTGGCCATGATAGGGGCAGACTGGCTGACCAACCTCCTGCTATCTCCTCCTCCTGACAGGCCTAGCCCCAATCCACTCTGATTGGGACCTGGCTGGCTGGACCCCACCTGTGCAGGAATTCATGCCCTGGGCCTCTAATTTGATCTATAATTTATTGACTCTATGAGTCTTCTCCAAGGCCGCTACTCTTTACATATTTACTTATTTTTTTGTCTCTTTGGTTGTTATTTAAATAAAAAAGAATTGGTTTTATACATACAGAACACAGAAGCCTAGGTGAAGGGTCTGCAGCCCAAGGCATGGGCCGCAGTGGGCCGAGCAGTAAGGTGATGGGCAGGGGCAGTGCGGCGTTGTCTGGCAGCTGTGGGAGAAACGGCTAAGGGCAGAGCGGCTGAGCCTCATGCCCCCTCCGGGCAGATGCAGAAGTGGAGGCTGCTGAGGAGGAGGCCTGGCGGGGACTGGCCCAGGACACTGCAGAGAGGGAGTCCAATCTTCCCAGATCTTGTCCACGGCCCCGAGGGAGTGGGTGGGGCACAGGTCTGCGTGCAGGCCATGCTGAGAGCCGGCCTGCTCTGGCCCAGAGGTGGCTGCCGTCCGTCCCGGTCCCCATGGCCCCGAGCTCCGCCTCTGTTGCTTGTGTCTGATGTGTCACACCCAGACGAGCTCGATGGAGTGCGATGGGTTGAATCGTGCCCCCAAAGGATATGCTGACGCTCTCACTCCCAGAACCTGTGACTTTTTGGAGGGGACACAGTACAGCCCCTAACACATAAGGGGAGGAATATGTATGGCCATGCAGGCTGGGGTTGGTGTAGGAAATGAGAGAGGCATAGGGTGGTGACGGTACAAGAACATGGCAGAAGTAAGGACCATGGACAGAGTGCACTAGAGAGGGAAATGCAGGGATGGGGAGGACAGGAAGATGGTGAGGAGCAGGTGAGCTCAGAGAGGGTCATGGGGGAGGCGTGTGGAAGGATGGAAGGATGGAGGCTGTGGTTGAGGAGGGTGAGTGGCAGTGGTTTCAGAGGGGATGGTAGCTCCGCCGTGGGCTAGTGTCTGCAGCAGTTTCTCCTTAGGAAATGCAGATGGGCTTGCCCTCCCCAAGCCTCTAGATTAGGGGTGTCGAACTCAATCAGAGAAGGGGCCAAAATCTAAAATCCAGCCTAAATCGCGGGCCGAATGGTTTACTGAACAGTCATAAACTGACAATGTCATAAACTGACAGCGGAGTGCAGTGATGACAGCGCGGTGCGGGCCACATTGCAAGGCCTGGCGGGCTGGATTTGACCCGGGGGGCCTTGTGTTTGACACCTGTGCTCTAGAAAGTCCACTGCTCCCGACGGAGAAGATCCGCAGCGTTTCCGCCAACCTCAGGGAAAGCCGTGTCGCTCCATGTGCCTTTATTTGCAAGTCAGAGGCGCTCTCGCTCAGACCAGGCCGGAAGACAGGCAGGGAGATTTACTGTGCAGATCCAAAGATATGAACTGGGACTTAATCAGAAACAGAGCCAGCCTCTCCAGAGGCCAGGACCTGAAACTGGAAGGAAACTCAGCTGGAACACAGTATAGGACCAGGAACCCGAGATCCGCCGGGATCGGGGCCGCTGCTCTCAGCCTCTCGCTGGGAGCCAGGAGCCTGAGTGCCAGCGCGCAGGCCGCCATGGAGCCCTGCACACGGCCTTCTCCTGCCCAGCAGCGCCCAGCTGCCCTGGATAGTCTCAGCGCTCACGGGCCCTGCTCCGGCCAAAGCAGAGTGCCCCTGGCACCGGTCCCTGGTCGGCCACAGGGTCCGGGACAGGTGCAGCACCCTCCAGGCGGTGCCGGGCGGCCGGACATTTGCTGACAGGCGGAACAAGTCCCGTGGAAGATTTTTCTGTTCCTTAATTTTTTATTAATTGTCGCATAAAAAAAGCAGGCTTTTTGTTTTCATGCTGCTGGGCCTCATTGTTTACTGCCGGCATCGATTTAGAAGAAGACCCTGGAGATGCTGCACTTGGCGTGTTCTGATGCTCCACATGCACGTGCTCATGGGCGGGGGACGGGGCTGCATCCCAGCTAACCCCTCCTGGGGGGAAAGTATTGTGAGTTGAAAGTGCAGCTAATACACCTGTTCTCCGGCCTGGCACAGCCCTGCCGGCCTGCAGGGTGCTCAGAGCACCACCGGAGCCCATAGGTGGCCGAGCTGGCTGCCCCCTTGCCAGAAGCAGCAGGCGCAGATGGAGTTTGCGACATGATGGGATGTGAAAACACAGAATACAACCCCCGGAACGGCACTGCTCACACGGTGCCCCGCCCAGCATCCGTGGGTGACCCTGGAATCCTGTGGCCGGCTGTGCTGCCAGCACCAGAGAGAGAGGAGGGGGGAGGGGAGAAAGAGAGAGAAGAGGGAATATTAAACTGTATCACTAGTCTGAGAAAAGATCAAAATTCAGAATATGGTTCCTACTGAATGTGTATCGCTTTTGCACCATGTTCATGTAAAAAAAAAGTTCAGTCAGGGACCATCTGTATAAAATAATTTTAAGCACTTTAATCTGTAGGAATCTCTTTCCAGAGTAAACCTGACCTACTGTGTGCCAGGCTCTCGTCAGCTCGTCCTGTGACGTCAGGGTCTCGCCATCAGCAGGCCGCTGTTCAGACTGGGTTTGGGCTCACGGGCTTGGTCGCTGGCTGGCTCTGTGAACTTGGCAGGCGTTTCCCTCCGTGGACTAGTGTCCTCGTCTCTGAGGCGGGTTGAGGTGGGAACTCGGTGCACGTGACGTGCCTGCTGGGACCTCAGGAGCCAGCATCTCCTTTCTGCCTGACTCTGGGAGACCAGGCGGAGACAGAGGAGGCAGCCCCGGCACCTTGGTACTGAAAGGCAGGTGGGCACTTGGCTTCTGGCACAGTGAGTCTGGTTGAATCCAGCACTGGATGGAGGTGCCCATCCATCCCAGGTAGCACGTGGCTGGGACACACTCCCTTCAGGGACTGGCCTGGTGGGACTTGCCCGCAGAAGGAGAGGGAAGGCCTGCCTCCTGCCAGCCGCTGGCCTCCTCGGGGGAAGGGCATTTCCCCAAAGGGGACACCAGAAGATCACTCTGGGTCCCCGAGGCAGAGAAGGAGGGCGGGAAGCCAGAGTGTTTCCCGGGGCTGGCGGGCTTCCTCCCCTGGAAGGTGGGAGGAAGCTCCTGTGCTCAGCAGGCGGCCATTGTTAGCAGAGCAGGAAGACAGTCCTCAAAGGCAGGCAGCATGTGTTCAGTCATAACAGCTTCCTCCCTTTCTCCTCCTCTGTCATCTTGGCTTGTGCAGACTGTGGGCTAGATGAAGAGCCCTTGATTGAGGCACCTCACGCTCGCAGGAGCATAGGCCAGGGGCTCTGTTCACAGCTCTCTCCTAGGGCAAGGCATCGATTCTTACTTATTAATCCCCCCTTCCTTTGTATCTCTGGCCCCCTGGCCCCTGCTCTGAGTTCATACTTGAACATCGAGTGGCTAACTTTGATTCTACACTCAGAGGTCTCCTAACACGACGCCACGGATGTCCTGACTTCCCCCACATCTGTTTCTTTCTGATGTGGAGGGTGGGGCCCACCTTCTGGCCTGATGGCGTCCAAACACAATGACTTAGTCTGACTCCTTCTTTCCCTTTCCCTTCTGCCTTCAGTCCACCAGCCAGTTCTGTCTTTTAACTCTCAAATGTAGCCCACCTTGGCCCACAGGCCTGGCCCACTGCCGAGGCCCTGGTCGTCGCCTCCATCTCTCGTCCCGCGGGCAGCGATGGCCTGACAGCTGGCTCCTCCTGCCTCGCACCCCTCTCGTGGCGCTCAGAGGTTTCAGGACACATCCGTGCCGGTGGGTGAGCACCCAGCGCCCCTGAACCAGGATCCGCTCCAGCTCTGTACCCCGTGAGGCTCCAGGACTCCCCGCCCGCCCTGCTGGCTTCTCCAGCCCGTGTTCTCCTCTCCCTGACCCGGTCCCCTCACCTTTCCCGGCCCTGCTCCTACTTGAGGACCATGTGTTGTGTCATGAGCACCTTCCCTGATCATCACATGTCAACCTGCATCACCCATTCGGATTGCCCCTCACGTGCCACCTCTTCGGAGGAGTATTCCCCCTCCCCCACCCCTCCAGAGGCCCCCTGGTAGGTGCACTCACTGCTCTCTGCCTGGAATAATCATGGTTACTTCTCTGGGCCCAAATTCCAGACGGCATGGCCCTTCCTGGCCTGTTCATTGCTCCATCGCCAATGACAGAATCATATCTGGTGCGTAGTAGGTGCTCAGTACCTGTTTGCTGAGTGAAGAGGTGATGGGAACGTGCGTGAGGACACCGTGGGGTTGGCAGTGGTGGCCCTCTTGGTCACATGGTCCCTTTAGGTCTTGCACGTGGGGCTCTAGAAGACTCCCTCAGGCCCGCTGCTGCTCCTTCGGCTCCTCAGTCGTCACGTTTGATTCTTACTTCCTCAAAAATTATCTCGGCTAAAGGTCCTTGTTAGTAATCCACAACAGAGAACTACCTCAGGCAGCAAAGGGAGACCTGGTGCCATAGACAGAGAGGCTGACCAGGAGGCCGGGCGGGCGGGGAGCGGGGAGCGGGGAGCAGGGAGCGGGGAGCGGGGAGGGGTGTTGCTGGGGAGGGTGTCAGCTCCCTCCCGTGTAATTGAGCGGCACATAATGGTGGGGACTTCACATTTCCCTGGGATTTCGCTGACTTTGCCATTTTAGCAAAAAATAATTTATTCCAACGTAATTTGCATTACATAAAATTATAATGAATGTTTTTAAGAACAAGGTGCTGTATATTTATGAGATCGTTGTGTTTATATGAGGAAGAGGTTTAAATGTATTGGCATGTATTTCCCACAAACACTTATATGCAAAGCTATATGCTCGGCAGCCTTGGCATTAACATACATTATTTGCATAAACCATAAACACTGGGCAATTTCTTTGTCAAACAAAAAGTACTGATTACCTCAGAAAGGATATTAATACTTTTCTTCATCCATATTTTTAAATTTGCTGACTGCGTTTTGATGATCATTCATCTTGTCTGGGAGCGCGGTCTGCAGCACAGCCTCTCTCGCTCCCAAAACAAAGCAGCTCGGAGGCCGCGGCCTGAATGCCAATGGCCCGAGCAGCGTGGTCGCAGGGCCTCTCTCCCGCCGAGGTCACGGCTGCGAGGCCTGGGCCTGCGCCAGGTGGACATCTGATTGACAGAGGGGCGTCAGGAAATCTATTTTCCAATTAAATTTTATGTTTATTTTCAGCTCTCCTTCACAGCTTTCCGGTTGGAGTTTTGGTCCACTGAACCTCGCTAGTTTCCCTGGAAAAGAATAGGCTGTTCAAATAATTCTCTGTGCACCCCCCCTTCCTCGCTTGGGATTCTCGGGGCTAGTTTCAGCTGAATTCATAGACACAATGCTGAGGTCACACCCCCCAAAGTTGGGGTTTCATTTTCTATGAGAAGAAGAAGTGAAGTGACTGATACTGACCAGTTGCAGAATAGTCAGAATGTTGATCTTGGAGTCAGCCAGATCTGGAGCCCACTGGCGGGTGACGTGGCTGGATCTGATGATTGAAATGCTCTTCCTGTTACTTCCTCCAGGAGAGAGTAAGAAAGGTGGTCCCTCTGCGGTGGATTGAGGTTCGGAGCAGATGAACTGAGCCAGGTGGGGAGTGTGGGACTGTGCCTCGTACGCAGCCAGCACTCACTGACCTTAACTGGTGTGCCGTCACTATTAGTGCCGTGTGAACTGAAGGTAATGATGCTGCAGCCTAGGCTGCTGGGAAAATTAAACAAGAGCAGGTGCCTGGCATGTAGCGGGAGCCCGGGAGTGTGGGTTTCAGACCGCAGGAGCATCTGGGAACGTGCTAAAAGGGTAGATGGAATCCCAGCTCCAGCTGTCTTGCTTACAACTCAGGAGGGTCGGGTCGTCGTTCTGAGAAGCTGTCCAGCTGGTGCTGATGGAGCTGAGGTTGGGGAACCCCTGGCCCAGAGGCACTCTGGCATCGCGGTTCCAGAAAGATGGACGAGAGTGTTGGGATCAGACATGACCTCGCTGCCCATCACCCCTGGGTCGTTAGGAGAGATTCCTAAGAGTCAGACTGTTCAGCACTGAGCAAGCCTCTACACAGCCATGGTGCCTCTGTGACCTAATGTTGCCTGAATACATGCAGTATGCCACCAATTGTTCATAATTTTGAAATAAACAAAATAAATCACTTATATAATATGTATGCACTTGTGGAGAAGTGGGGAGAAGGAGAGAGGTGTGTAGACTAGATTTTATTTCTTAAGCCGAGAAATGGGTTGTGTGTGATTTTAAAAATATTATTCTTTATAGTTGTTTGAATGCCTGAAATATATAATCATCAATTCCTAAAACCTCCAGGGCAGCTTCCGGCCCTGCCTTTGTCTCCACGTGAAAACTCCAGCTGCCGGCTGAGGTCCGGCAGGGAGGAGTCGCTGGGGAAGTAGCCAGCTTCGTTCTGTGCGCGAGCAGAGGGCAGCGCCTCTCTTCTTTCTGGCGTCGTGTTTGTAGACTCCGCATGTATTTCAGAGTATTGTCTCACACATTTCATCCTGAAATAAATCTGGGTGAGGAGGACTTTATTTCCCAGTTGACAGATGACGAAAACATCCATGTTAGCTGACAGGTACAGATTGGCACCATGTGCCACCCGAGAGGAGGCTGTCCCGTGTCTGCTCATGGAGGCATCGCAGGGACCACGTGACAGGTGAGGAGCTGGGTGAGAGGGCTGGCGGGGCTCAGAATTAGCTCCTGGCAGATACTCTCTCCCCCTCCAGCCGGGCAGCCCACACTGCTCCTGCTTTCGCTTTGACCCTCTCTAAGTCAGGCTTCCTGATCGCAAGTAACAAATCAGTGATTGTTTAAGCAGAAGAGAACTTACGGGGAGGGGCCTAGGGAAGGCAAGGAAGGCTGGACAGAAGGACGCATGGCCGACCGCAGCCATGCCCAGACCTGGGCGAGGGAAGAGCTGGGGGAGCTTCTGAACCCCCCCCCCCCCCCCAAGGCACAGCATGGAGAGCTACCTGCTCCCTGGCGCCTCCTCCCGCCCACAAAGCCAGGAGTGATCAGAAAGGGGAGGGAGGCTGGTGAGCAGGGTGGAGACAGGGAGTCCACACCCAGCAGGCAGTCCCCCTCAGCAGGGAGGAAGAGGAAGATAGGCTGTGTCTGTGTGGCCTGGCGGCCCTGATGGGTAATTAAAACAATGTCGTGGCTGCTTTTACTGCATTCAGACCTGTTTTAATTTGTATTTAGCCAGAGGCTTTCCGGCAAGAGGAACATTTTACACATCTAACAAATAATTATAAATAAATAACATCTCCATTTCTGCTATTTAGGGGAATGTTCCCTTCAGGTAATGCATTTATAAATTCACCTGTTTGACAACAAGCAACTAAAATAACAGCAGGGCTTGACCTGGCGGCGTCAGTGATGGTGGGGGGCGGGGGGGGGGGGTGGAACGCTACATTACAATAGACCCGGAGTGCAGCCCTGACTGAAGAGCAGGGGAGCGGAGGCCCAGGCAGCCAGCAGCAGGTAGGAGGGCTCCACGCACACGCAGGTGCGGGGCCGTCCAGGTCACCGGTGCACCGGGCACCTCCTCAGCACCCTGGGTGCACCCGGGGGAGGGGCCCGTGCATGGTCCTGTGCCCGTGCCCCCTCCTGGGGGCCTCACGTCTCCCCAGGTCGGTATGGTTTGAGCTTCCAAGTTTTCGTTCCTGGGTGATCTCAAATCGAGTTTGCGTGATATCAGCCTTCCTTCCCGAGTGGGAGAGCTGGTCTTGGGGACCCGGCCAGCGGCTTCTGCTGCGGAACGTCGCGGGGCAGAAACGCGCTAGATGCCACAGCTCGTTCACATCCGGGAGGGGTGTGTGTGTGTGTGTGTGTGTGTGTGTGTGTGTGTGTGGACATGAGCCCCCGTCCTGCTCCGTCTTCATTCTCAATGACTCCGGACGCTCTTAAGAAAGGGTGGACGCCTGTTGTTAGCAGGGCCGGTGTAGGCACAGCTGGGGAGGGAGAGGCCCAAGTCAGAAAACGCCGAAGACTGGGAGCGAGGGGGTGCTCCGTGCCTGCCTCCGCTGTCGGATGGGCATGCGACTTCCCCCCAGGACAGCCGAGGCTCCGTGCGTGTAAGGCAGGGTTCCGCCACCACAGCCTCACCGGGGGCCTGTGGCAGGCATGTTTTCAATGTCGTAATAGGATGCACTCTAAGGAGACCCTGCTGTGTGTTAAATGCCCTTTGGGAGTGACACCCACTCTGGTGAAAGAGAGGGGGTGCCACGGGGCACTGAGAGCAGGCTGTGGTGTCAGACGTCTGGGTTCGAGTTCGACTCAGCAGCACAGCTCCCCAGCGGAGAGCTGAGCTGGTTCCCAGGTCAGATGGGAGTACATGTGGATAGAGGACATGTGGGCATGGTGTGCTGTGCCATTCGGTGGGTACCAGCCACCACCACTGACGCCGGCTTCCTGGCTGCTGAACGCTGGGTCCTGTGCTGGGGAGTGCGCTGCGGCTCCTTATCCAGGGCAGCCTTCCCAGAAGTGCCCCTCCTCCCTCCTCCAACCACGTTATTGCTCCCCCCCCTTTCGCCCGCGTCACGGTGTACCTGCCCTCTGTCAGACACCTGTAGCTTGTTCCAACAAAAGGGGGAGGCAATGGTCTCGGCTCTCAGGGAGCTCGTGGTCGAACAGCAGAAAACCAGAGTGGATGGTTTGGCTGCCACCTCCTCCTCCGCTGGTAAATTCTCCCCCGCACTCACTCACGCCAGGGTCTTTGGATAGCCACCGTGCCCTCGTCTGGTGAGTCCCAGGGCCCTCTTTGCTCAGGCTCCTTCAGAACTCCAGAACCTTCTGTCCTTTCGTAGACACTTCCATTCCTGGGCACTTCAGTGGGGGAGGGGTATCTTCCCAGAGAAGCGGGGGTCGGTCCAGCCCCCTGAGGTGGCCCTTAGTTATACATCACAGAATACCCTTTAAATAATTTAGCCAAGAAGATCATGGAGCCCTTTGAGGCCACGTTTCCCGCCAGCCCCCATGAGGACTGAAGGGTCCCTGGAGGGGTGGGAGGTGCCTCCAGAGAATTCCCTTTGTGGTTCGCCTTCCCCACCACTGGGTGTCACTGTTCTACATAAATAAATAAGAGGGGACATAGGCCTTGGCACTGTGCAGCCTGGCCTTGGGTTCAGGGCCTGGGCAGGTTTGGGTAGCTCCTGGTGCTGAAGGTGCCAGGGGACCATGGCTGCCACCTCCCGGCTGGCCTCAGCACAGGAGCCGGCTGCGTGGAGAAGCCTTGGAGATGAAAGCATCTGGCACGTGCCAGATCCTTACTCTGTAGATACCCTCTTTGGTATTGATCCTTTAAAACAGACGCTGAGAGGTGACCCTCGGGGAACAGGGGTAATGCAGTTATGGATGTATTATTTATGCATCTGGCTGCGTCAGGACGTCATAGGGGAAACAAGGAAGTCTCACCGAGAAGGCTGCTTGCCCTCTATCCGTAACCTTCCTCTCTTTGAGAGACAAGGGAATCATAAACCCACAGTCAGAAATAGAATAGCACATTATCCACTGGACCCTCCCTTCTGCCATTTCAAAAGAAGTTTCCAGAATTTTCTCCCTGCAGGACAGTCAGTAGTGGTTTCTCAGCAGGTCCGAGGGGTTATCAGCAAAACAAAGCACCACCCGCTCATCCACTCCCTCATCCGCAGCGGCACCATGTCTGAACCGATGACCTCTGACCCCTCCTTGAGTTATTGCATGCTTTTTTCTGACAAGGAGCTGTTGTGTTACATTGAGGTGTTTACTAAAATCTGGGGCCTGTAGCAATCGGCCAGCTGCCGCTCCGCACTTTTGTTTATGATGGGATGGGAGTGAGACTCTGGGATGTCAAATACAGGACAGGATGGGACGGGGCAGGACGGGAGAGCGAGGGGAGAGGCCAGCACAGAGCGCTTTCCTGACGGAGCTTCTGCCTCAGGAGCCGGGGCCAGTCCAGCAGGCTGACACCCACACGGCGTGCTGCCCAGCGTGTTCCTCCTGCTTCATCTCTTACAATGCCCAGTGACATCTTGGTCATGGTCCTTCGCTTTCCTCCTGTGACTCACGGGCCTGGCGGGTGTGATGGAGAAGGTTCCAGTCCAGAATCCCTTCACCACCTTTCCCTAAATGCCCTGAAAACAGTTCTGGAGGCCTTTGCTGCAGGAAGTGGACAGGGAGCGTGGGTGTGGCAGGAGGAATCTGAGATTGGTGTAGGGTTCCCTGGAGCCATTTTGAGAAGCAATAAGAGACATTCCAGAAGTCGTGTCTCTCCCCTCCCCCCCCCCCCCCCCCCCATACTGTGGATCTGCGAGGTCAGCATGGTATCGGGACTGCTCCACTAGGGAGTGTTTTGATAGGTTCTATCAGATAATGTCAATGTTTTATTTTGTTTCCAATATCGGTAAATTGTTGGTCGTCATGTAACTCCCAGGCTTGCCAGGCCTCCACATAGAGCCCTCATGTGCCATCACATTATGATGATGAAGATAATGTAATGGCAGCTTCCTGGAATAGAGAAGTGATTTTTTCCACAAAGGGCATTTTTAAATGGCTCATTAAGCCATTTTATGAGCACCCTGATGCTGTGAGCACTGTGAAGAAATAATGTGCCAACCGATTGGCGCCAAAATGGGTTCCGACAAGGACTCCATCACCTATGGGGTAGGTATTCTCTTAGAAGGCATCACACATCCTAACAGCCTGGATCAAATCAACGGCGCCGAGGTCTGTTTCCGCGGGCAGCACCCATGCAAACACCTCGCTTGGCTGAGCCTGCAGTGCGACCCCAGCCCACAGGCCATCATGGCAGGCAGTGCCTTGTCTCAGACAGAGTCTCCGCATGGCCAATGACACCCAGCATTTAATTCCCCTTCTCATTTAATTCACAACAGGCCACCTGGGGAGCATCAGGAGTCAGTAGAGCAGCCTTCGGGGTGGTCTCCGCTGTCCTCCGATCTGAGTTCCCAGGGAAGGGGGTTCAGGCGGACAAGGGCCTTCCTCAGGGGTTCACTCGGTGGGTGTCCCCTCTCTGACAGCCTTAGACCCAGAGCTGTAAGGAGGAGGCAGGACCATCAAGACAAGCGTTCTCGCAGTGTTCTCACGGAGGCTCCTCAGCGGGGCGCGGGGGCGGTGGGAGGAGCTGTTCGCAGATGGCGGGGTTCTTGAGTCCTCGGTACCATCTGGCATCTTGGGGCTGAGCCCAGCTCGCCACGGCAGGAACCGTATTGACGACGTACTGGCACCGACACCAGAGTCAATGGCTCCTTGACATTTGGACTCGGCATCATCTGGCAAGTCCCGCCACTTTGCCCGTGGCCGGGAGGCGGCCCGCGCGGATGCTTTTGAGGAAGGAAAGGTCGGCTGGCGGAGCGGGCTTCGGCTTCAGTGCGGGGATTACACACGCACCGCGGACCTCTCCTGCGGGGTTCATGGAATGTGTGCTGCGTCGATGTAGAGATCTACTTGAAGGTCGGAGTTGTGCTGAAAGAAACTTGGGTAACTGACACACTGAACAGCGTGGCTCTCCCCTGTCTGCCTTCAAACGCTTCATACAGACTCCGTTACCGGCATCACCCGCAGTATGGGGCTGCTCCCGCCCTCCCGGCCCTGGGCAGGAACGCGTCTTCTTCACCTCTTCCCCCAGAATCCAGGGCCTGGACTGGCATGTTTTGACACCCAGGGAGCAAACCCAGGTAGCCCCGAAACTGGCTCTGTGTGTGCGCTGTGTTAACCCCATTATTAGGAAGCCATCAAAATATGGTCCTCCCACCAGTCTGGACCTGCGGGATGAACAGCTGTTTTGGACTCGAGGGTGGGGATTCGGGGGGGTAGGTTGGGGGGGCTGAGTGCCTCTCACAGGCCCTGCCATGTAGGGTACTGTCCGTGTTTCCCCAGAGGACGAGGTGGGGTGGATGCGCTGGCTCCTCTGCTTAGAGCCCTGTGATGCTGAACAAGTCCTGTGGACTCCAAAGCCTTAGTGTCTTCTTCTACAAAATGGAGCTAATGATGGTACCTACCTCTGAGTAGGACGTAATGACATTGAGCAAAGAAGGAGGTGAGCAGCAGGAGGGGGACTAGAAGCAGGGCTCCCTGCACCTCCACACATAACCTCCGTTCATCCCCCCTGTAGGGCCCTGTCTTCTGGGAAAATGCATGCTTGCTCAGCTCATCTGTTGGTCCCTGTGAGTTACCCCCAAATGTGGTGGTTTCAGACTATAGCTTGTCATTTCTCACAGCCTGGGGGTCACCGTGCTCCGCGGGCAGCTCTCCTCTGTGGCCTCCAGAGAGAGCAGTTCCAGGGGGGCTGGCAGGGCCCCTTCCTCTGGGGTAATGCTGTGGCAGCGGGCGCTGGCGCTCCTGCCGGACCTCTCCGTATCCTTGGGGTTTTCAGGGTCTCCAGGAAGTTGTCCTTGGACAGGGCAGCTGCTTTCCCACGGGGAGCAGTCCTAAGAGTGAGCATCCGGCAAGATCCAGAGGAAGCCGCCAGAGCCCCTTCCCAGCATCCCACTGGCCAAAAGGGAGCCCCAGGGCTGGCTGGGTGTGGGGGAAGGAGCTGTGTTAGGGCTGGGTCCTGGGAGCGGCTCCCTGGGGAAGGAGGGGCACAAGGCTGCCTTCACAGAGGCCACCAAAGTGAGCCCAGCAACTCTGGCCAAAAAGCTGGAAATAAAATGGTGAGGGATCTGTCTACCGACCATCTACATGGAGCAGCTGCAGTCAGCGTCCATCTTTCCGCCATGGCTGCCATGAGTCCTGGCACAGGTGTGGCAGCAGCCTGGCTGTCTGGCATGTCTGGGATGCAGACCCAGAACCAGGCTGCCTGGTCCAAGACATGCATCTGCAGTGGTGGTGAGGGCTGCTGGGACTCTCAGTAGCAAGTTGTTGGACTTCCAGCTTTCTCCATTGTGGGCACATTGTGTCCAAGGGGACCCCTCTTAACACAGAGCTGGGCCAGGCTGAGCTGATGCAAGTAAGGTGCTCCCTCCACTTCTCTGTGTGGCCATCCTTGGTGTTTGTGTTCCAGGGTTTCTGCATTTCCTCACTGCACTCCTGAGCTCTCCCAGCCTACTTCGCTGATGGGGAGTTACAAATGACTGTCTTTGGGGGACCTCCAAGCTCACCATCTTGCTATGGTTGCTCCCTGCATAGTGAGATTTCTAGTATCATACTTAAACTTTTCATTTGTTTACATACTGTCTGTTCTGTTTCACTCATTCATCTCTCTACCAGAACCATATTGTTTTACTTATTTATTTTTAAATTAACTTTATTGTTGAAAGTATTGCAGATGTCTCTCATTTTCCCTCATTGATTCCTCCACCCAGACACCTCCAGGTCTTCACCACCCTATTGTCTGTGTCCATGGGTTATGTATATATGTCTATAAGTTACTTGGTTAATCTCCACCACCCCCTTCCCTCTGAGAATTGTTCTTCTGTCTCATGCTGTTGTGCCTCTGGAGCTAATTACTACAGCTTCTTGTGTATGCCAGTGCTGTTTTTTGTGGTGGCAAATCCCCCTGACTGTTCTTCCCTCCAACACCAGATATTTTGTTTTGGAATATTCTTGCATGTTCACTTTTCAGATAAATTGTACAAGCAGTTTATTAATTTTATTAAATTTCACCACATTGAGATTTTTCATGGGATTGCATTGAAATAATAGATTGATCAATAAAAGAAATAAAATAAAACAATACTTAATATTTTAAGTATTTTTAAATGTACTTCAGTTAAACTATAATTTTTCTTGCATCTTATGAATTTTAGTTATGCTGCTATCTGGGCCTTTTTTTTCACTAATGTTATAATACATCATTATAATTGGGATTGTTTCCCACTGTAAATTCTTATTGGTGTTTAGAAGAGCTATTAATTTTTGTTTGCAATTGGCCACCTTTATAATGTTCTCCTTAAAAAATTAATAACATTCTTATTAAGAAAATTAACTTGATCTTAGCAGTTATGTTTTTTAGGTCAGGAATTAAAACACACGCAAGTAATGATAATTTGTGGAATTTGTTATAATTTTGACTCTTGACAGTTTTTTTTTTTCTTTTTAGTCTCAATGTGATGTCTAAAATATCCAGAGCAGTTTTGAGTAATAACAATGATAATATACTGTTATATTTAATCATTAATTCTGATTGGAATACCTATAATGTTTCACTCCTAAATTTCTGGTGACTACCCTTTATCAAATGAAATAAAATCTCCTTCTATTTCTTACTTGCTATTATTTTTTTTCCTGGAAATTTAGTTAAACATTTATCAAAATTATTAGCATGTATTTGGGTGATTATACAGGGTCTCTCCTTTATTTTATGAAGGTGGCTGCTTCCAGAAATTCTGATGATGAACCATCATAGCATTCTTGATGAACCATCATACATTCTTGAATTTATTTATAATCTTCCGTGTATTTTCATACAAGTATTTAGTTATAAATTTTCTTCATTCCATAATTTAGATACATAGCTATCTAGTTATTGTTCATTTCTAAACAGTTCATAATTTAAGTTTTCAATTTCTGAGTATATTTTAGAAAACAGTTTAAAATCTAAAAATGGATAGTTTTGTGATGATGTCATTTATTTTTGTTTTTTGCCACCTATTAATACTTTGAAATTTATCACATCAATTGTTCTATACAACTATAATAGTTTGGGCTTCTTTTAAAAAATGTTTTTATTGATAGAGAGAGGAAGGGAGAGGGATAGGGAGATAGAAACATCGCTGAGAGAGAAACATCATCTATTGGCTGCCTCCTGCACACCCCCTACTGGGGATTGAGCCACAATTCAAATCATTTACCCTGACTAGGAATTGAGCCGTGACCTCTTGGTTCATAGGTCAAGGCTCAACCACTGAGCCATTCTGGCCAGGCTCTTTTACTTCTATTGAATTTGAGATTTTATGGCCTGATAAAACATCAACATTTTTGATAAATTTCTTTTGAAAGAATCTGTATCCTCCTGGTATAGAATATATATGTGAATACAGACCTGCATATTTATATACATATTAGAGGCCCAGGACACGAAACTCATGCACGGTGGACGGGGGGAGGGAGCGGAGGGGAGTGTTCCTCAGCCTGACTTGTGCCTTCTTGCAGTCCAGGACGCCTCGGGGGATATCCACCTGCTGACTTAGGCCCCATCCCCTAAGCCGGCAGTCAGACATCCCTCTTGCAGTCCAGGGCTCTCAAAGTCCAGGACCCCCTGCTTCTTATTGCCCACCTGCAGCGGAGGCAGGAGAGGCTCCCACCACCACTGCTGCCCTCTCCAGCTGTGAGCCTGGCTTCTGACTGAGTGGCACTCCCCCTGTGGGAGTCCACTGACCACCAGGGGGTAGCTCCTGCATTGAGCATCTGCCCCTTGGTGGTCAGGGCATGTCATAGTGACCGGTTGTTCTGCCGTCCAGTTTATTTGCATATTACACTTTTATTATATAGGATAAGCACATATATGAACATATCTGTTTACCCAGACTTGTTAGTTGTAATCATTGAACTCCTTTCTGTGTTTTACTTTGATCTGTGAACATCTGAGCAGGAAGTATATCACTCCCTCAGAATTCTAAATATCTTTGATATATTTATTTTGAAGGTTTGTTGTTTGGTATATATCTGTTTATGATATAACTTCTTAATTGATCAGCTTTTATCAATAAAATATTCTCCAGTGTCCCTTATGATGTCTCTCACCTTTAATTCTATTTTTTTCTGATGTTTAAATTACTAATTCCATTTCCCTCCACACTTGACTAGCATTTTGTCCTTTTATTTAATTTTCAATTTTTAAAATTTACTTTGTTCCAGAAGCATGTCCTATAATGAGCATAGAGATAATTATTTTTAAACTCTCACTTGTGGCATCGGGAATTTGAAATTTCTGCGTGGGCTGAGAATCTGCCACATCTTGACTGTCTTGACCTTGACAAATTCTCCCCAACCTCTCAGAGGATATTCAAATAGCAGCTCCCAGGTGACACCTTCCCAGAAATTCTGAGCCTTGGAAAATAAATGGATCTCTCCTGTTTCGAAGTCACTCTATTACATTTAATTTCTAGCTCTTAGCACGTTTTAAGTGTTTACTGGACTATTTTTCTTCAGGAGCCATGAAAAAGAAAACAAAATTCTCATTCTTTGCCACTTTAACCACCTGCTTCCCACGCCTTGCAAACAAAGCAGAAAGAGGACTTCTGCTGTTCCTGGTTCTACCCCCCACCCCCGCAGGGACCTGGGGCCCCTGCACTCAGAAGGGTTTCAAAGAGAAGACAGACAGTGTGCCACATAGAGGTGCAAAGGCAGGAAGGCCTTTAGTAGGAGGTCATTGTGGTTAAAAACTACTTTGCATCAAGAAGGGAGCAGACAGCAATGGTAGGTGAGGGTGAAAAAGCAACAGATTTTCATGTAGAAATAGTCCTCATTATACAGATGAGGCAATGCAGACACCAGGAGGCTCACACGTCTTCCCAGGGTCACGGAGATGGTGAGTGATGGAGCAGAGACTCATGGAGCAGAGGCGGTGTGAGTCCAGAGGCCATTCTTCCTGCTAGATTTGGAGGGCAGCCTCCTTCTCATGGTCCCCATTTGAGATGTTCAGACTTTAAAGAAAGAGTAGGGAGGCTAAGCTATTTCTATGTAATTAATACAGCTCAGATGTGGAATCTGTGGCTGCATCCACTTTTTTTGCCAAGGGAATGGGCAGACCTGAGAGGAGACATGGGACCAAGCCCCCACCAGCCAGCCCCTAGTGGGCACAGAGTGGGAGCCAGAAATAAGCCAGCTCTTGGAGATGTTATTATTATTATTGTTGTTGTTGTTTCCATGCTAATATACTGGCAAATGTTGGGGCCCAATGAATTTGGGTGAATGAAGGACAAAAATGGCTTAGATTCCACATGAGAACCAAGAATAGGCCAACCAATACACCAGCCATAAAAATTACATATTGTTTTAGACAGAAATATCTACCCATCATCAGGAACTTAATCATGAGGAAACACAGATTGCCTGCTCTGTGCTCAGTGTCTGTACGGGGAGCAGGATAGCACCATCCCAAAGATGACAATTCTGACCCCCCCCCCCCCCCATGGGAGGGGCCCATCCTTACAAATGAGTGTGTAGCCACAGATTCCCCATCTGAGCTGCATTAATTACACCAAAATATAATTCATGCTTACTCCCACCATTCCTCTCTTCTTAAAGACACTTTGAATCCCCAGCACTGACTCCCTGCTCATCAGTGTGTGAGGCGTACGTGAGGGAGCAGGATAGCATCTCAGTTCTCTGCAGGGAAAGCGATCAGCTCCAGGCCGCGCCTGTAATCCGCGGCTGTGAGGGCTGAGCCGGGATCTGAGGCCTGGAGTCCTCATGTCCCGGCCTTAGTTCTGCTGGGGCCGATCTGATGTGCAGAAACATCACCTCATTGGTGGGGATGCCAGTCTGCAGACTTGGGTGCCCTCAGAACATCAGTCTTTCACTCCATGACAGTCTGGGGTTCCAAAAACACTCTCATGTGCAACTTCTTTTCACTTTATTTCTTAAATGACATACAGTGAAAATCACTTTATTTTTATTTTTATTTTTTTGCACACAGTCTGTGAGTGTTCACACCTGTAAAAACTCAGTAACTTCCACCCCCATTAGTATTCAGGACAGTGCACCCCCCTTCCATGACGCTCTCCTGTCTGCTTGCTTAGCCACACCCTCCACCCGCCCTCTCCCTGGGCAGCCGCTGAGCTGCTCTCCATCTTTGCGGTCCAGTCTGTTTAAAAACGTCATGTAAATGGAGTCATGCCATAGAAAACCTTTGACACGGTTTCTTTCGCTCAGTGTCACGTCATTGAGACCAAACCAAGTCTTTGTGCACAGTGATAGAGCACACTTTGTGTTAGTGCGCATTTAATCATTCATTGTTGAATATTATTACGGGTTGAATTGTGTCCCCCAAAATATTGGTTGAAGACCTGTCGCCCAAGACATCTGCACAGGACCTTACTGGGAAGCAGGATCATCGCAGACTCCATTGGCTGCGATGAGGACATGGCGGAGCGGAGTGGGTCCTCACACCCACGGGATGGTGTCCTTGCCGAAGGGCAGAGACGCAGAGAGGAGATGCCTGGCGCAGGGAGGGGCAGTTGGGAGAAGACAGAGGCAGGGATTCAAGAGGCTTCCCAAGCCCAGGAGTTCTGGGGCCCCCAGAAACCAGGCAGACACAGAGGGGCTGCTGCCCCCAGGCCTCAGCGGAGCTGGCCTGGGCGCCTTGATGTGGACTCCTGGCCTCAGATCCGGGAGATGACCACTTCTGTTTGAAGCCATGCGATCTGTGGGGCTTTGTGATGGCAGCCCCCTACCAGGACTGCTAAAAACTCCTCCCCATGCCTATCAGCAGAAGATGGCCCAGAAGACATAGGACATATACAGCGGGAAGAGACGGGGTAACTCACGGGGTTAAAGATCACTCTGGAAAGAAGTGTCAGAGAGCAGGGAACCCAGAGGGCCTGGGGCCGGGTACACAAACGAATTGCGGGCTCTTCTTGGTGCTGCTACAACGACGCCCCTCAGCTGCTGAGTCCAAACCCCTTTCTCTGGTTACTTGGAAACTTGAACATTTCTACACATAGTTCCACCTATTTATACTTTAAAAAATTTAAATTCTTTATTGTTGAAAACCCCCGTCCCCCCCACACCCTGACCAACTACACCATACAACAAAATAAACTCCAAATGGATAAAGGACTTAAATGTAAGACGGGAAGCCATAAAAATCTTAGAAGAATCCATAGGCAGCAAAATATTTATACTTTTTCTGAGTAATCTTTTTTTTCTTCAAAAATCTATTGCAGGAGTTGTAGAAATGTTCTATTTCAACTCTATTTCTGTTATGTATGATACAGATAATTTCTCCTAAAATGTTACTTGTCTTGAACTAATTTTATAACTTTCCTCAGTGTTTTGTCAAATGAATGTCAAACAAGGTAAAATCATTCCACTTTTTTTCTTTATTGATTCTTTCCTTTGTTTATTGCTTAACATTTTCTCATTAAGATTATGAAAGTATTATCCTAGATTGTCCTCTAACCTCATTTTAAATGTCCAAGTGTTTAATTATTCTGCGGTTTAATTTTGTGTGTGTAATGTGAAGCATGAAGAATTTAAAGTTTTCCAAATGGGTAGTCATGTAAGCCACCAGTTTTTGAAGTAGTTCTGCAGGCATTCTCTGATTTCCAGGCCCGCCGTCAAGGTGTGCATATTTCTCTCCAACTCACAGCTCCACTTCTGGGCAGTCTGTGTTAATAATGTGCTTGTTAAATTTCTGTAGCTTCCTAACATTTTTTTTTAAATATATATAGCAGATAGAACACACATCCTGAAATAATTTTTTACAGGACTTTTTTATTTTTAAAAATATTTATTTTAAAAATAGCTTGCCAATTTGATAAGAATACATTTGAGGATTTGCTTTGTAGAACAATGAATTTATAAATTCTTTGAGTCAGAGATTTAAAATATTTGGCTTTTTGAATTATTTGGGTATTTTTAGAGATAATTCCATAAATTTATAGAATCCTATTTAATAAAAGCATAGTATGCAAATTGTCCCCTCCACTGGGAGTTCTGGGAGTTCGATCAGGGGGCAGAGCCAGCCAGGGGAAGGGAGGGAGGCCTTGGCCAGTGGCAGGAGGCCGGGGGAAGGGAGGGAATACACAGCTGGCTGCTGCTAGCAGCTAGGGACCCCACCAGTGTACGAATTTCATGCACTGGGCCTCTAGTTTTCTTTATATTCTTCTTGCCCATTTATTTATGTTTATCTCATTTGTTTGGGAAGGGACATCTTTTCATTAATTCTGTTAACTCACTGTTGTTCAGTTACAGGACAGGAAACAGTGTTTGTGTATTTATAAAGTATCTGGCCACCTAATTAGATTGTATTATAAATTAATAGTTTTTCAGTTGGTTTTCTTCACTTTTCCAGTTAATCAGTGTTATCTTCCATGAATAGTGACTGTTCAGCATTTCTTTTCCAGTATTTCCTCTCCTTTACATTGCATTCTCTCAAATTCTAGAATAATGATACTTGGTGAACGTGATACTAGGAGTTTGTCTTTTCCTGACTTTATTGAGAATTTTTTTAATGTTGGCACTTATTTTAGAGTTTTGGTAAATACAGTTTCTTGAGTTGGGAAATAGTTTTTCCAAGAATTGTTATGTAAAAAAAATAGATGAAATTTATAAAATACTTTTCCAGTGTCCACTGGAATAATAAATACATTTGTTTTTAATCTTAATACATTATGTATGATACTACATAATGTAGTCAACTAGATGATATGACTAGAAACCCCAGAGTTTATCAGTGCTTTAATTCTTTCCCTTTTCCATGCCTTGTAATTTTTGGTTCAAAGTTGGACCTGATATGTTGGGTAATAGGAACCTGAGGCAAACAGCCCTTCAGTGTGAAGTTTCATGTTAGTTGGCTGTGGGCTGGGTTAGTGGTCAGAAAACTCATTAGTCAACAGAGCCAAATATCAACAGTACAATGATTAAATTTCTTTTGAGAGACAAATTTTTTAAACTTCTTCTAATGCCACTTCTTCAAAATAGACTCTCCCAGGCTGTGGTATTTTGTGGAAGAGCCACACTCTAGGTGCCAAAGAGCCACATGTGGCTTGTGAGCCACAGTTTGCTGACCACTGGGCTGGGCTGTGTTTGTATTTTTCCTTCCTACAGGGAGGGAATGAACCCTTCCCCCAGGTGGGGTAAAGCTCAGATGAGGTCTCATCCTTTGGAGATTGGTCCTCTGTAGTGGAGGGTGCTCTGACTTACTCTCACCTCCCCTCTCCTCCACCAGAGCCAGGCCCACCACTGCTCTCCCCTGTGAGAACCTGGTGGGAACACACATATCTGTGCTTCTCTGGACCTGACCGTTTTCACCACCAATACGTTCTGCAGATGGCTCCAAACCACCTGATAAAACACCTAGCCGACTTTTTATGACCACAGAATTTTTAAGTGAGGGCATCACTGTTTTTTGCATTCTTTTTTTTTTAATATATATTTTATTGATTTTTTTACAGAGAGGAAGGGAAGGGATAGAGAGCTAGAAACATCGATGAGAGAGAGACATCGATCAGCTGCCTTTTGCACACCCCCCACTGGAGATGTACCCGCAACCAATGTACATGCCCTTGACTGGAATCGAACCCGGGACCCCTCAGTCCTCAGGATGACGCTCTATCCACTGAGCCAAACCGGTTTCGGCTGTTTTTTGCATTCTGGCTTCTGCAGGTGACTCTGCATTGTTGAACCTCACACTTGTTCTGTGTGCTGGTGCTTCTGTTCCCCCCGGGGAGACTCCCAGGCATGCAAGTTCGGAGTGGGAAGGTCTGTGTGCTTTAATTTGAAAGCCGTTTCCAATTTGCTTTCACTGGCACATCGTGTGGAGTAGATTTTGAAAGCATTTGCCATTTCCTCCGTGGTGACTGGTCTACTCCAGTTTTCCACCTCTTCTTGCATCAGTTTCATAAATCACGTTTCCCATTCATTTTGCATGGGGTTTCAAGATCGGTGACGTGAAGTTTACAGTGTGTCTCCTGCGATCTTCAACATGCTCCGCAGCCTGTGGAGCTCTGAGCCGTGTGCCTCTGCTCTCTGTGTAGCTGCCCTCCCCGCGGCACCGCCCTTAGCTTAAGGACGCCCAGGGCCTGCCATTTTTGCATTTGTTTATTTCAGGTTTGGAATGAGTTGCCACTCTTTTCTCCAGGACAGTCATCCTCTGCCACGTGAGGGTCACAACTCCCCTCACCCCCCGCCAATAGATCTGGCGTACTCCCTTGGCTACTATGAACTTATTCTTGGAAAAAGGTGTTTTGTCATTTCTTGGGATTTTGGAGAGAGAAAGCAGACACTTGTTCTAAAATCTTATGGTTCAGTCTTCTCACCTGTGCTTCTGATGGACCCGCACCTTTCTCAGAGGGGCTGGGAGAGACGGGAACTGTGGATCCAGCAGATCCTGGGCAGATCCCAATGAAGGACGGTGACATACAGAGTGAGGCGAAGGCATGGGCTCCTCACCGAGCTACTGCACGCGTGTTATCTCACTTAGTTTCCACAGCTGGACTGGAAGGTAACTCCGGTATCACATCCGTTAGAAAATCAAGGCTCAGAGAGGTAAGCCAGCTACACTCACTGAAGTTCAGGGTCAGGGCTCAAAAGCAGTTTCCCCGATGTGCCCCTGAGCTGCTTTCCCGTGAGCAGCTGAGTTTTATTTCTCCGTCCACATCCCATCGGCCTGCAGAACCACCCGGCCCAGCTGTGTGCTGCCCCGGGGAAAATATGCCCTCAAAGCCCAGACTTTTGGAGTTCTGTGTCTTGATAGTACCCCGTGGTACAGCTCTTGCCTTGAGCAGGGAAAATTACAGAAACGAAATAGCCACCAGCCTGCGATCTTCCAGCCCAGCTCACTGGGGGTGCTGTTGGTCGGATGCAGCTGTGTGCGGCAGGGGCTTGAGTTGCGTGAGGAACTTCTGTTTTCCTAGTGTTGGACGTCGGGTGTCTACAGCTGCAGGTGGGTTCTCAGCCCAGGAGTCCCTGCCGCAGCAGCTCAGCCGGGGCCCAGTTCTGCTGAGCTGAGTTCAGCGTAGTCTGTCGGCATCAGTGAACTCCCTCAGGTGGCAGAACCGGAGTAGGTCCTGGTGTTTACAATGGGAGGCTGGCCCGTGGATCAGGCCTGTCCGCATTGTCCTGGTTATGACTTAAATCGTCATGCTTGAGTAGTTTTTGCTTTTTTGCTCTTAACATTTTTATTGTAAAATAAAACATATCGAAAAGTGCACCAAAAAGTATAGTGAATGATAGCAAAGCCCCTGGCCCGGTCAGAAGACTCTGCCCTCAAACAGCCTGACACATTCCTCTTCGGAGAGAAGAACCACACCATGGCAAGTTATAATAGTTGTCTCTGTGCCTTTCTTTTGAATTTTACCACCTATCATTCTTAAACAATAGAGTTTTGCCAGTTTTTTAAATTTACATGAGTGAATTTATACTAGATATACACTAAGTATCCAGATTATTATGATCTCTGAATGCATAATAATCTGGCCACTCAGTGTGTGTGTGTGTGTGTGTGTGTGTGTGTGTGTGTGTGTGTTAGAGGCCCGGTGCATGAATTTGTGCATGGGGGGTTGGGGTCAGCCAGCCTGGCCAAGGGGAGGGAACATGGGCAGCCTGCCTGCTGGTTGAACTCCTGGTCGAGGGGACAATTTGCATATTAGACTTTTATTATATAGGATATACACTGAGTGGCCAGATTATATGAGCTCTGAACACATAATTGGCCACTCAGTGTATATCCTATATAATGAAAGTCTAATACCGGTATGCAAATTGTCCTCTTGACCAGGAGTTCAACCAGCAGGCAGGCCTCCCATGTACCCTCCCCCTGTCTAGGCTGGCCGGACCCCACCCATGCATGAATATGTATACACACACACACACACACTGATTGGCCAGATTATTATACATTCAGAGATCATAATAATCTGGTCACTCAGTATGTTATTTCACTCAGTGTTTTGTTTGCAAGAGCCACTTCCTGTGTGGAGCTGTGTTTGTTCCTTTTCGGCTGTGCGGTGTTCCTGGGTGGCGTTGAGTGTTAGACAAGTGTGTTGTTTCCAGCTCATGCCCATGAAGGGTGACAGCTGGAGAGAAACGCTCCCGTGTTTTGCCTCTGGGACTCACACAGACGCTTCCGTGAGCAGGTGTGTGCGGGTTCTCCCCTCGCCAAGCAACTTTCGATTTTCTGTGGAACCAAATGGATGTTCCACGATCAGTTCTGTTCTGCCGCTATTTGCCTGAAGTTAACGGCAGAGCCAGGGTGCAGGGCTCAGCCCCACCAGACGGCCCATGTCGCCCACGTCAGACCCAGTCTGTGTCCCAGGCCATCACCTGTGCTCCGTGGGGCATACGCCAGGTGCCCCGCCTCCCCCTCGGGTTTGCTGAGTTAGTGGAACAGCTCGCAGCACTCAGAGAAGCACTTACATGAACGGTTTATAATGTGATGAAGCGGATATGAGGAGTACAGAGGAGCAGTGAGGTGAAGGAGGCACAGCGCAGAGCCCGGAGCTGAGAGCAGGCACCCATCCCGTAGAGCTGGTGCACCACGCTCCCAGCACGGGGATGTGTCCACCAGCCCTGAAGTCCCTGACCCCCCAGTTGTGAGATTTCTAAGGAGGTTTCATCACTTAGGCACGACTGTTACCTACGCCTCCAGTCCCTCCCTCTCCCGGGCCTCGGTGCTGAAAGGTCATAGCTTCTAGCCAGCACCGATCTTCTGGTAACCAGCCGATGAAGATCTGGAACCTATCTTCCCCTTTTCTGTTTGTTTTCAGGATCAAAATTATGTGTAGAGACTTCTTTTGTCTCTGCCAGCAATTTATTTAATGCAGGTTCTCTGTGGGAACTTCACCAGTCCATAGCACATGGACTTTGTCTCTTAATAAATAAATATCGTATTCCAAAGCAATGGTGGATTAATTACGCTGTTGTTCTAGGCAAGGGAAGATGAAAGGAATGAAGTCGCGGTTTAATGGAGGTGAATCTTTGTGGAGAACAGGCCCTGGGAGAGCCGGGGACCCCTGGAGCTGGCCCCTCCCTGGCAGCACACACATAAGGCCCTGCCTTACATGCTGGGGGACAGCGCTGTGCGGCGGGCTGTCCTCGGCTCCTCCCCGGGGCCTCGTCACAGTTTTCCCACGGCAGGAGCTAAAGCCCAAGGGTCCCCAGAGCTGTTTAGGTCAGCACGTGTCTCCTGGCCCAAGCTGATACTCCTGATTGTCCTGTGCTCTCTGGGATTAGAGTGGATCCCCTGCCATCGCTGTTTTTTCATGTGTGTATGGTCTGTGCCCTGCAATGGGGATGGGCGCCACCCACAGGCCACTGCCTGCCTGCCAGTCACAGCAAATGTGGCGCCATGGCATCCCGACACAGCTTACATGTGCATGAAAACAGCTTCACTTCTAAAAAGAACTATTTGGGGGGTCTTTGTCATAAACAGAGGGATTTAAACAATTTCATTTCAGTGATAAACAAGTGGACTCGAAATCACATTACACCAACACACAGCGTTCCCACACCAACAAGCAATGTGCTGGCACCAGCTGGCATTCTACGTGCAGCCCAGTCCTGGCCCCGTGCCCTTGCATAGATTCCATAGGCCTGGGCTCCAGTCCCACGAGACCGCCCCTGCCACTGCCACTGCAGATGCCAGTCGCAAGCTCAGTTGGCACCTCGGGGGTCAGATTGGAGGTCCCCACCATGCCCTCCACACCCTTCTGGGGTCTGGTTACTTTGCTGGAGCGGCTCCACACTCAGGAAGCCTGTTTACTCACTAGATTACGGGTTTATCACAAAGGGTCTCAAAGGCTGGGGATCTGCAGCCGTATGAAGAGACACATGGGACTACGTACTGAGAAGGGGTATCTGCGGTCTCCGTGCCATTGTCCCCGGCCTCCATGTGCCCACCAACCTCGCAGCTCCTCCAGGCCTGTCCTTTTGAAGTTTATGGTGGCTTCATGCCCTAGCCTGCTTGATTAAATTATGGCCATTGGCGATTGATTCAACCTTCATCTCCTCCCCTTACCTGAGGGCTGAAGGTAGGGGGAGGGGTGGGACTAAAAGTTCCAACCCTCCAATCAAATGATTGGTCCTCCTGGCAACCAGCCCCTCTCTCAGGTGAAATCCCAAAGTCACCTCATTCACATAGCAGAGAACACCTGGGTTGCTCTCCGGGCATAGGGAATCCCAAGGGTTTAGGAGCTCTGTGCCCAAATCATCAGAGGCCAAATATTTATTTTTTACTGTTAGTCACAGAATCAACAGCCCCACCCAGAGCCCGCCAGCCACCTCCTTAGACAGAAAGATGCACCTTCACCCAAGAAATGACCAGGGCTATAGAAGCAATGTGCCAGGAGCGGGGTCAGATGCCAAGTGGAAGCAAAGATGCTTCTGGTGTCTTTACTGCTTAGGAAATCACGAAGGTCTGAGACGCTCTGGCCAGGAGCCGGGGTCTGTATCCCTTACGCTCTCTCAGTCGCCCTGCATTCTGGTGCCTGTATTTGGTGCGTGAGTGCATGCGTTTCTGCTGAGGACTGACCGGGTCATTGGGTATTTGTGTCTCTGACCTGGCGGAGTAATGGACACTGCTTCACCGCGTCCTCCCGCCGGGCTTGCGCTGCCTCCTGCTTTGGCTTCTCCTTGGAGCTCTCACCTCTGCTGGCTGCATGGCAGTGGCTCCTTGCAGCTTTGATTGTTGTTTCCCTAATTGGATGGAATCGGGCGCTTTTCTTTCTTTCTGGCTGTTTGGATTTCTTTTGTGTGGTGTGATTTAGTATTTTACTCATTTTTCCATTGCGCAGCCCATTTTCTTATTGATTTATACCTTCCAGATATGAATCCTTTGCTAGTTTTATGCGTTAGAAGTATATTTTCCACTGTGAGGCTTGATTGTTCTCTCAGTGATGTTTATGATAAATAGAACTTGTTAACTTTAATGGAATGAAATTTTATGATTCTGTGTCTGTAGGAATCCAGCTCTTAGGTTTTATCTGAGGTTTCTCTGTCCACCCTGATGGCATGGAGGTACTCTCCTGGATGGTCCTTGAAGAGTCCTATGGATTTGGCCAATTGGATTTAAAAAAACCCTCAATCTTGTTTTAAGAGATCAAATCACCCACTAGAACTAAGCATTGTAAGCATTGTTTTGATTTTATAGAGAGGTGTTATGTAGTTATTTTCCTGGACAGATATTGAATCTGGATAGCGGTTTCAAATCTCTGTCCTGTAGGTCGTCAGAACATAGAAACTTCATACATATAATTTCTCTGTGATGCTACCTCACTTTACCCACGATGCCCATGGACACATGTTAGTCTGCTCAGGTTGTCTTAACAAAATACACAGATGGGAGTACACAGCAGAAATTTATGTACTCAGTTCTGGCGGCTGGAAGGCCAAAATCAAGGTGTCAGCAGGGTTGGTTTTGTCCTGAGGCCTCTCTCCTTGGCTTGCACACAGTCGAGGCTGCCTCTTCATGTGGCTGTTCCTCTGTGCAGGATGCCCCCCTATCTCCCTGGGCCCTCTAACTTCTTATAAGGACACAGTCAGATTGGAGAGGGCCCACCCTGATGGCCTCATTTCAATGTGATCATCTATTGAAGGCCCTGCCTCTGACTCAGTCACATTCTGAAGTAATGGGGGAATGTGACCTCAGACATCCTGTGTGGCAAGGAGCTCACGTGCACAGGTCTGTGGGGCGGACCAGAGATCTGTCTTGGACTGCTGTGCCTGGAGGGCATGCATTTTCTATATTAAAGGGAGCGTTTATTGCTCAGACGGCAGTAGTTTTCTTCCATTTACTGGCATCTCATGGAGGAATCCAGCCATCAGAACACCCATTTCGTTGGCCTCTCTGATCTGACATTCGCTCTTTGTGTGTATGTGGGGAAGCCTGGCCTCCTGGAAGGCTCCCCTGTTCATACACAAAGGAGAGGGGCCCCGGAACCCCAGAAAACAAGTCCGTCCCAGGTGTCTTGTCTTTGATAGAGTTAACACATTACAATAAAATCCATCCTTAAAATCCTACCCCCCCCAGGAGTAAAGAAGACTGAGCTGAGGATGCAGTTCACGCAGCAGGGTGTCACACTGCAGGGCGATCTGTAGGGCCTATGGAGAGTCAGAAATGGGCAAGAGGCTGGGGGGAGGGCAATGGGGACACTAGCAACCCCACTGATGGGGGCCGGAGTGCTGCCTGTGCGGTGGATTCGGCAGGGCTGCAAGGGCAGAAATGACTCTCTGACCTCCATGCCTCTGCATGGCTTCCAGGTCCTGCGCCGGTAAAGCTTCCTTCTGCCAGCCAGACACTCTGCCGAGTGCATCCCTCTGCTGTAGTCGGCATGTCCAGTGCCTTCTCCTTCCGTAAACAACACACTCACACTCACTCACACTAACTCACACTCACACACAGTCACTCACACACACTCACACATACTCTCTCTCTCTCACACACACACACACACACACTCACAAAACACACTCACACATACTCAAACTCATTCACACTCAGGGGCACACTCCCTCTCACACACACGTACTCACTCTCACACGCCCCCACTCTCACACACACACTTACATTCTCACACACATACTCACACTCTCACACACCCCCATTCATACTCACACACACATTCTCATACACACACTCACATTCTCACACACATACACACACTCTCACACACCCCCACTCACACGCGCACACACACTGACTCACATGCTAACACACATGCATACAATTGCTCAATGCATAAAGGTTTCTAAGGCACTTTACTATGGAGGTTTTAATCCCAAACACTCAGTCCACGTCTCTCACTAGCCTCAGGACCTGGCACCTGTTCGGTGCTCAGTGAAGCAGGTTGAGTGAGTGCTGACTCCTTTAAGTCAAGAGTAAGCACTACTCAGTCAGTCAGAGGGATGTTGAATAAGAGCAATCAGCATGAGGTTGGAAGAACTGGGTTCCTCTCCACTCACCCACATATAGCAAGTGCTCAACCTCCTGGGGCCTGACATGGAACAGGAGCCTGGGAAGTATTTTTTGGGCCTCAGTCTACCCAGCTGTTAAATGCACATACAGATGGATAGGTAGATGGCTAGAAAATGTATAATAGATGCCCTGTGGTGTCTGACACTTGTATGTGTGTGTGCCTGCGTGTGTTTACTTTCCCACTGTACCTGCACCATTTAATTTTTTGGATAATTCCATTATCCTCACAGAAACGTATTGACTTAGCTTAGGGGTGAAGAAAATAGGCTCAGAGCCCCATCAGAGGTTCAGGGATGTGGTCAGGACTGCACAGGACAAGGACTAGGATTTGTCTGTCCCGCTCTAAGCTCCAGGTCTCCCCAAAGTGTCCACCCCCACTTCGCGATAGGAACAGGTGGGGTCCAGGGGCCATCCAGGCTTAGGTTGCCCCACACAACTCAGGGCCTGGACGGGTGGGTTGACAGAAATGAGACCAGGGTGTTTTGAGGACAAAGTCATGGATCCCATGCCCATGGGCGTTGGGGATGTCCTTGCTGGGGGCATGTGCTGCTCTCTCAGGGGCCTTGTGCTTTTCCAGCACCTGCTGCCTCTTTCTTATCTTTCCTTCTTCCCTCCCTTCCTCCCTCCCTCCCTGGACCCTGTGGCCCTGTTACAGCTCATTAGATGATGTAGCTAGCACCTCTGCTCTCAGAGCCCCATCCCACTCAGAAAAAAGCCCGCCCTCCCTTTTTCCCTCCCTCATGTGCCTGATACCACACTTGTTACCATGGATGCAAAAGTGAGCAAAACAGACAAAATGACCTGTGACTGTGGAACTTACCTTCTGTTAGGGAGAAATGGACAATCCCCGACATAAAACAAATGACCATACCATGTTCCATTGTGATGAGTGTTATGAAGAAACAAAACGAGACAGTGAAGAGGGAGCAGGGAGGGGACATTTGGAATGTCAGGCAGAGTGGCCAGGGAGGGTCTCACTGAGAAAGTGGTGATTGAGTTTAGTGAGGGAAGGAATGACATGATTATCTGCAGGTAAAGCCTATGGATGGAGGAGCAGCCAATGCTGAACCCTGAGGTGGAAGCATAGGAGAAAGAAGTGGTGGACACTGACACAGTAGAAGGAGAGTATGTTGGCACAGAGCAGGTTGGGAGGGCTTTGCAGGCCTTTGTGAGACACAGTGGGTGCTGGCTTTTTCCTCAGTGGGATGGGGCTCTGAGAGCAGAGATACTAGCTACATCACCTGATGAGCTGTAACAGGGCCTCAGGGGCTGGCAATGGTGCCATGCAGAGGGCAGGCAGAGGTGGTAGAGGTGCTAGTCAGGGTCCAGCTGTGTTCAGGTGAAGTAGATAAGGTGGGATGTGGGTGTGAGTCACAGTGGGTGCCTTCTGCTGTTCCCATCCCACCTGATCAGTAGGGAAGGGAAACACTCCATGTCTGGAATCCAGATGTTGGATATTGTCTGTGGCCCCGGTGGGCAGAGGGAATCAGAGAGTAGACGGAGGATATAGTGTAAAAGAGTGGGTTAGTTTGGGTCTGCCAAGAAACAGAAGCAGATGCCAAAACAGAAGACATACAAGAAGTTTGGGGAGGATGTGAAGGAAAAGGGAGGCAGATGGAGAGGCAGGGGGCTTTCCGACTGCACCAGGTCTGACGCCTGCAGGGAAGAGCAACGGAGGAGGTGGGAGGCATTGTTGCTCACACGATTCGTTTTTGTCCAGGCCAGTGCAGAGTCCTCAAGCCAGAACCACCCACCCGTGGTGCTCCCCACAGCAGCAGCGAGAGGTGCATGTTCACGGTGGCCTCGAGGAGGGAGCCTGGGTCTGAGTCAGGGAAGGCAAATCCACGTGGGTGTTGTTGGAGAGTGGGAATTTTTGAGCATGCTTCCAGAAAGGCCGTGGACTATGCCCCAGATAGAGTTGTCAGTACTGACACCAGGCCAGGCCTTGAGATAGGGTCTCATGACCCCTTCCCAGCAGGTAGATCTTCTTTCATAGAACACTGTCAGCTTTCTGAAGAACAGGATGACCCTGTGAACAACATGATCGTCAATGGCATGACTCTGAGGTTGCTTGGGAAAAACTTTTGTTTTGGGTTACTTGTTCTGCAAAAACAGGATGTGGTTAATGGGCTTAAAAGTGGTCCTGAACAAAGGGTCGGGGCTGCTCTCTGGACTCCCTGCGTGGAGAATGACAGAGCAGTTGCCTGGCTAGTTGCTCACATGGCCGGCTAATAAAGGCTCTTAGTTCTTGCATTGGACTGGGCTCTCTAGTGGTCCTTGGGGATCTTGAAATCTGGGCATAATGGTGTAAAGGAGCCAGAGCCACATGTCAGAGCCATGCGAGTGAGGAGTGAGAACGGACCACAGCAGCAGGAAGGATGATAGAAATAACATTTACCAGGAGGTGTGGCCTATGCAAGCAGGTCACCCCTCAGAGTAGCGACCGGTATCAGTCCTGTTTTCTAAATAAGAAAACTGAAGTGCAGAGACCAATTGACCTAAAGAGTGAGTCCTGGATTCCCACTCAGGCAGCAGAGCTGGCATGTCACGGTGCTGGGCAGAGTGGGGACAGCTGCTGTCCATCCCAGGCACTGACAGGCAGCCTGTGGTGGGTTTCCTGGCTAACGGCTCAAGTTCAGGGGGGGGATCTGTCATAACGCCACTTCCTGCCTAGAGCCCAATTCCAGCCTTCATCGGATCCTCAGCCACTGAGCAGCACCGGGTCTGTATGAACCCTCAGCCATGGGGGGAGAGGCACACCCGTCTCTGTGTGTCTGTGTGTCTGTGTGCACACTCAGCCATGGAGGGAGAGGCACACCCGTCTCTGTGTGAAACCTCAGCCATGGAGGCTGTAGGAACCCTCAGCCATGGAGGGCCAGGACCGAGTCTGACTTGCCTTCCTCTCTATTTGTGGGGCTTACACACACTGGTGCTCAATCACTTAAAAAGTGATGAGTAAATGCACTCATGCCAAGTGCCTCCTCAATGGCAGGACGTGCCCACCTCAGGTGCTGGCACCGCTGGGAAATTTCTCAGTGGTGTTCCCTCTGCCCCGGGGACTGCCAGCAGGAAGGAGTGGCCTCCTCCACACGAGCCTGTCCCCTCCCCTGTGTGGCTCCTTTCGGTTCCCTTTTCCAGTGAGATTTCTGAGCTTACCACACACCAGGCTGTGGCTCCGTGTGGTGACCAGATCCCTGCTCCTCAGGGCTCTGTGGCTGGTTCTGGTTGTGGCCTCACCAGCTGCCCTCTGCCGTCTGCTGGCACTCACGTGGCTGCCCTGTCTGTGGTGGCCTTTCACGCCTGACAGTTGGCTGTGCCAGCGGGGCGCGAGGCGTGACTCGGCCATGTGTCCCTCACTATGGAGCAGGGTGTTACCCGCCATTCAGGTAGCCGAGCCCAGGGCACCCAGAGCAGCAGGAGAGCAGACTTCGATGTGGGGGCACCGTCAGCCCTGCTCTGGCTCATCCTCTGGGTCCCATGGACCGCAGCGAGGCCCACGGCAAGGCCAGGTTCATGCAGAAGCGCCAGGCCCACCTCTGGACGGAAGACTGAAGTCACAGCGTAAAGGCGCATCCAGGAGGCGGGCCTTGGTGGGCACCTGTGTCACACCTCACCTGTTTTTCTGGGCCCAGCTCACCAAGGCGGTCTTCCTTTTTGCCGGTATTACCAATGCCTCCTACAGTCGGGCCCTGGTTTTCATCTTCCTCGTGTCACCTCAGTTGCAGTTTCTGTCTTTGCCCCAGATCTGCCTCTGTTATTCCTGTTTCATAGGTTTTTACATATGTGGACATGGGCTCAGAGTGGACTGGTTTTGCCCCTGGATGTAGACTTAGTGAAATCCTGACTCTTCCCATCTGGACCATTGCTTTAGGTGCATTCCATTCATCTGCCCTTCCTTCCTTCCCACCTTCACTCCTCCCTTCTTTCCCTCGTCTCTTCTTTCCTTCCTTCCCTCCTTCCCTCTTTCCCTCCTTCCCTCCCTCTCTCCCTCCTTCCCTCCCTCCCTTCCTCCTTTCTTCCCTCCTTCCCTCCTTCCTTCTTCTTTCCCATCCACACATCTATCCATGTTTGATCCATTAGGCACAATGGGTTCTTCCTTCAGTGCTGTGTGGGCATCTCTCTAAAGTCATGTGTGGGAGGGGAGACACATGTGCAGTGCTGGCTAGCCCAGGTGAAGCACATGGGATCGTCACGGAGAGGCTGATCCCTGAGAACCCTCCCTTCCCCAACTCAGCCCTCACATGACATTTGTGTTGCCCCTGTCTTTCCTGCTAAACTGGAATTTCTCTGAGCACAAGGACCACACTGCCCAGCTCGCTGCGGTGCCCTTCCCCCAGCACAATGTCTCATAACATTTGTTGAATTGACTTGAATTGGAGGCTACAGAAAAGAGGTGACATCTGAACTGGGCTCCGAACACTAGCAAACAGCATTTAATCCACAGCAACTACGTGAGGCGCCGGGTTATTCTCATTTCATAAGCGAGGCAGCAGGGCCAGGGGTTAAATGATCTGCTCCAGGTCACAAGATGGGAAAGGGAGGGGCCGGGCTCAGGTCCCAGAGCCTGCATGCAGCTCACTGACAAATTACTGTCAAAGGCAGAAACAAAAGCGAGGAAGAGAGAGCACAGCCTCGCTTATTGATGGCTCACTGGTGACATTCTGCTCTCTTTCCACAGCCCTGAGTCCCGCCTTGCAGTTCATCCATCCTTCTGTCCCTCCATTCTTACATCCATCCTACCTCCATCCACACATCCAGCCACCCATCCAGCCAGCAGATGCTCAGCGAGCCCCCAACTGCTTCCTCATAGCCGGGGCCCATGTACCAGACACGTGCCTGGTGTGTGGTCAGTGCTGACTGACCCGCGTCCCGGGCAGCTGGAGGCGGCACCCATGTGGTAGCAGTTAGAGAGCATGGGCTCTGGGCCAGTTTGCGGTAGGTTCACAGCCTGGCTCCACCGGATGCAGGTTGTGACCTCGTGCAAGTTAATCAGCCTCTGCCTCGGCTCACTCACCTGTACGTGGGGTAGTGACAAAGCCAGCCTCTAGGATTGTTAAAGGATCAAACATTGCACACACACACTCTCTGACTCCATTGCACACACACACCATTTTAAAATGACTAGTCTGTTATCATTAAGTAAATGCATAATGTCAATCAAGAAAGACAAGGTCACTACTGTCATAAAGCCTGCATATTAGAGCAGGCATGTGAAATGCGTGGCCAGCAGGCCACATGCTTCGTTTAAATAATGAGGATCAGACAGACGATTATCAGGCCAACAGCCTGATGACCAGGACATGCGCAGACAAGCACACTCCCTGCAGCTCCCCGTCTGCGGAATTGTCCCTGTCCCTGCGCTGCTTCTGGGGAACCGGAGTGTGGGAGCCTGGCTGCTCTCGCTGGGCCCATCAGAAGAGGGAGGGACGCTGCCCCTGAGTGATGGTCATGCATGGCACTCACAAGAATGCCTGGCGGGCATGGCATCCATGTGCCCAGGCCAGCCTGCATGTCCATGCTGGCTCTGACTGCAGACCACACCTCTTCCCAGACTCACACAGATCCCCTGTGTGCCCTGTGTACAAACATTGAGACACACACACACAGGTGTGCCCCGTGTACAAACATTGAGACACACACAGACACACAGGTGTTCCCCGTGTACAGACATTGAGACACATACACACACAGGTGTTCCCCGTGTACAGACATTGAGACACATACACACACAGGTGTTCCCCGTGTACAGACATAGGTGTGTACTAGCATAGTACACACCTATGTGTGTACTATGCTAGTACACACATAGGTGTGCCCCGTGTACAAATATTGACACACACACACACACAGCTGTGCCCCGTGTACACTGAGGTGCATGCACACACAGGTGTGCCCCACGTACAAACATTGAGACATACACAGGTGTGCCGGTGTGCAGTGTTCAGAGTGAGTTTCGGGTGGTCCTGGGCAGCTGGCTCCTCTGTCACTGCTGCTGAGCCCAGTCTGAGGCCTGGGGACTCTGCACATAAGATGTCACTGTAGCCTTTGGCCCTGCTTCCTGCTTTTACAAGCCCCCTGAGCCCAGAGGGGACATTTCCAGCACCCCAAGTGGACTGAATTGGAGCCCCTGAGGAGAATGAGGAGTGGCCATGGGAGGCGAGGCCACGGGAGGCGTGGCTATGGGGAGGCTCATGCTGGCTGTGAGGCTTCTGCAGGTGTGTGATCAGCCTGCCCAGGGCTCATGGGCTTGGAAACTTCTCCAACTGCCCACTTTACTGCAGTGCCTAGACAATGCCGTCAGCGCCAGCTGTGGCCGTGTGTGCCGGATGGCTCCTCGCCAGCACCTGCTGCCATCCTTGGCAGCTCTAAGACTCTCCCGTTGGGCTTGCAAGGTGGTGCCAGCAGCTGCAAGCCTCACGTTCTTACAGCTGAGCAGTGGTGTGCAGGCCTCTGCCCTCCACCCGCCACGGTCGCCTTGGCTCTTGTTAAACAAGGACACACTGACTGGCCTGAACTGCCTGGAGCTGAGGGTAGGTCATCCTACTCAGAGCACAGAGCGCAGAGGGAGAGGTGTTTCCCACGGATGCTCTGTGTTGTCAGAAGGAGGAGGATTGGTTTGGGCCAAAGACAGCAGATGTTTGCTGTGATTTTCCTGTGTGGAGAGCTCCACTCCTCATTGGCACTTTACACCCTCCATCTCTTTCCTGTGCCTCTGCAGCCTGCAGAGTGAGCTTCTCCTGCCATCGCAGGTTGTTTGCGAGGCCGCCCTTCCTGTCAGGCTATGAGGACCAGAGGGAGCGCTGTGCCCCATCATGCTGGGGTCTCCAGCCGCGTGACTTCATGCTGGAAACGCGGTCGGGTGAGTGAGTGTTACTGAGTGGAAGGATGGTACCCTAATGCTCTTGCCCACATCCTCACGTTGGGGTCCAGCCCTCCACCTGATCATGCCTGGCATGGGGCCATGCCCCATCTTCGAATACCCTCCCCCGTGGTGGCACTGGGCTGAGCAGGGTCCCAGGAATTCACGTCCACCCCAATGTGTGAATGCAACCTATTGAAGTAGGGTCTTTACAGATGCCTGAGTGAAGATGGTCAGAGATAGAAGAGGTGCAGAGACAGGCGGTGTCCCCAGAAGGCAGGCTGCCTTGTGAGTTGGAGGCGGGAATGGGGGTGACGTGGCTACACCAGGCATGCAAGGAGCTTAAGTATCGCCAGAGTGAGGAGGGACACAGCGGGCTGCTCCCCCAGAGCTTGCAGAAGAGCTCGGCCTGCCCACACAGGGATCCACATTCCAGCCGGCAGGGCTGACTGTGCAAGAGTAACTTTATGTGTCACCCACCCTTCCGTGCGGTGCAGTGTCACAGCATCCTGGGACTGGAGCACCGTGAGGGCTCTTGTTAAGAGTTATTCTCACACAGCCCTGCAGCTCTGCTTGGTCATCATTCAATGGGTTCATCAGCAGATGCCCATTAGAGACGTGCAGGCAGCACCCTCCCCCTGTCCTCATCCCACGGGCGCCTCTGTGGGGAGCCTCCCACGTAGCAGAGTGGGCTTGGTGAGCAGCTGAATCTGGGCTCAGGTTTGATCTCATCTTGGGTCCACCCTCCCCGATGTGGCCTCGGCCCACGGCCCCTGCCAGCCTCAGTGTCCTCTCGGTTAAGGGTGGCATGGAGTGGTGGGGAGGGCCGGAGGAGTGGCTGCATGGCCAACGTTGTGCGTCCCCCTCTCCCCCCCAACTTGCCCGCATCAGCGACTGCTTTTGTAGACTTAAGGATGTGGAAACGCCAGTCCTGCACCCACTCTCCTCTCCATGGTAATCCTCCCAGTGTCTTCTCCCACAGGGTGGGGTGTGAAGTCCCGTGCCTTCCTGGCTGAGCTTGCTCAGTGGTGCTCACGTGTGCTCACATCAGAGCAGAAGTCCCACCGCCCTCCTCCTAGAATTCTGCTCCGAGTGATGCAGCCGAGTGACCCGACTGCCTTAGCCACGCCACGAGGACCGGCCCTGAGCTCGTAGGCAGCGCAGACGGGCCAGGTGCCCTCACACCTGCTCCCATCCAGGGCGCGTCCAGATGGCCGCTGGCCCGGAGGGCAGGGCCCGCACTTCTGCCTGCCCGTGTCGTGCTGAGTGATCAGCCTGCCGCACCAGCTGCCGGAGGTCTTTGGGGAGCCTGGCTCCATTATGTAGCATATTGCCTACAAGACACACCCCACTTGGCATCACACGCAGGTTTTATCAGCTTTTATCCGAGCCTTTGGAAAAATGCTCAATATTGGGCCCAAGGCTGAGACTGCCCTCCCGCCCCGCTAAGCCTCGGAGAGGCTTCTCTGGCCGCGTGTCCGGGCGCTGGTGCGGCTCTGGACGTCTGTCGCTGTGATGCCTCCCCCAGCCCAGACTCCGAAAACCCCAGGCAGCTGCGGAGCCAGTGAGGGCATCCAAGACAAGTTCCTGGGGTTCCCTAGAGCACGACCCTCACAGCCCTCTGGGGTCCTCTGAGTTCAGAGGGACCCAAGCCCTGGCGGTGGGACTGTTCTTGGAGAACGGGTCTGGTGTGGCCACTCGCCTGCAGCGTGCACTGGCTTGGGGTGGGCGCGGTGTCCCAGCCTGCTGAGTCCACCCAAACAGTGTTTGAGGCGCCTCTGCTGGATGAGGAGCCCGAGGCTGAGGAAGCGCCTGCCTTGCCCAGCGGTTCCTGCTTCTCCCTGGATCCCTGGCCCCAGGCTCCCTGTGTCTGTGTCTGTGCTCCCACAGCGTGTGTGACTCGGCAGTGGATAAATTGCACTTGCCTAGTGGCTGTCTCATTCGTGGGACCAGTGTCACTGGTCAGGGACCACGTCTGCTTGCTCATCTGTGTTCTTGCAGCCCAGCACAGAGCCTGGCACGTGACAGACATGTGACAACTACCTGCTAATGAGCTCAGATGTGCGGGAACCCACTTCTCCAAGCATGAGGCGGACTTGATGTAGGGCGGCTTTTATTTGAAGTGAGGCCTGCACTGTGCAGGGGTCTCAGCCCCAGAGGGGCTAGCCGCTCCTCCCAGAGCATCCAGAGTTCATTCAGGCTGGTGACACCCTTTAAACTCCTTGTAAAGTGCAGCGGCCTCGGTGGCGCAGCGCCGGCCATTAGGGGACTGGTGCTAATGGGAATTGGCCACTCCTCCCACTGCCAGGGCATGAGACCTGCGTGTCCCGTGATTGCTGAACAGCTCCTGGGGTGTCGGGGTTGCTAAGTTAATAGGTAAAGAACGAACAGGCGTGTGGAATGGACAGAAACAGCCCAGCGCAGAGGACCCCCTGCCGGCTGCCTCTTAGGGAACTGGGGCGACTGGAATTAGGGCAGCAGGAGTGGGCTTGCAGTTTGGGCGCGTTCTCTGGTTCGGTGGAGGGCAGGGTGCTGTGCTGGAGGGGGGCTGCTCCCCACGGATCCTGTGGGAGGAGGAATCGGCCGCTTACACTGTGAGGAGAGCATTCGGCTGCCCGTCCAGGAGGTGAGCAGCAGCAGCCGGGGTCTTGAGCGGAGCACAGGGGTGACTGGGAAGCACCTCGTCTCCAACCCCTAGAACTAGGCAGGCAGCCCCTGGAGGCTGGTCCCGGGCTGAGAGCTAAGAAGGAGGAGCGGGGCCAGGGCCAGGGCCAGGTGAGGGTCAGCTCATCCCTCTGGACCGAGAATTCCCCACGGGCAGCGCGTGCACCTCCTCTCCGCCAATCTAAGTGAAGTTCGAAGTGAAGAACTTAACCCAAACAGGACTGGAAGATTCAGAGTAAAAAATAAAGACGAAACCGGAGGAAGCGGTCCCTATGCCTGCAGGCCTTTCCCGGAAGGTGCAGGATTCACTCCGTGTTCATCAGACATGCACAGTGAGGTGAATGGTCCTTAGACAAATTAGGTTTTTTAAATTCTTAGATGTCAGGGACTGACAGTCAGGAATGCCTGGATGACTGAGACACTCAGAAGGGGCTGAATGTGGGGTGACTGGGCCAGGTGAGGGGTTACCTGGGTGAGGTGGACAGGGCGCACTCTTGGTGACCAGCGCCCGACAGAAGGCTTCTGGGGCCTGGGGCTGGCGCGGGCTCTTTCCAGAAGGACTTGATCTGGGAAATGGTTGCTTCACCAGTGGCCCCAGGGGTCATCCTGGGTGGATGGGGGACAGGCCAGAGCAGGGACAGGAATCTGAGAATGGTGGTCTTAGGGGCGGGGCCGCTCCTGCAGCCGGGAGGCCAGGGCACCGGGGCAGGCAGCTCTGAGTTCCAGTCCAAGCTCTGTCTCTTCTTAGCAGCGAGATTCTGGATAAAGAGCTTCATGACTTTGTCCCCGGTTGTCTCATCTGCAAATGGGGCTAAAATGACACCTGCTATAGAATCTCTTTAATGACAGTGACATGTGACCAGATATATTCCACATCCAGCTCAGGACTGGAACATAGTCCGTGACCAGTGATTGACCACAGTGGGTGCTGTTGTAACTGGCATGGTTAAAATAAGGGCAAGATCACAAAATGGCAGCGGGCCAGAGCAGCCTGAGGGTTCAGGGCACTCCGGAAAGGCAGAGGCCACTGGGCAGTGGGGCTGGCACAGCCGGCAGGAGTGTTTAGGACCCAATTTCAGACACACTAGTTTGTGAGAATTCTACTTAACGGTGTGTTTCTTGCAGCTGCTGTCATTTGTCACAGGGAGCGGCAAAGCTTCCTCTGCCTGAGAAGCCTGGCTTTTGTCCTTGAGGGCTGGGTCGTGGTCCAATGTCAGAGCTGCAGGGATGTCTTTGTTCACTGGGACCTTGGGTCACGCTGGATGGTCTGACGGTAGGACTCAGGGTGGGGCTTTCAATAAAGCCCTAAGCACGGAGGCTTAGCGGGCGTCCTCGGCTTGTGGGACTCCATCACATGGTCACTGGTGTCATGAGATCCTTGGTTAGCTGGTGATGGAACCAGGTGTGAAAGTCAGACCAGAGCCTCGTGGCCTCACGGCACGGGAGCGGACATCTGGAGTTCCTGGGTCCTCTTCCTGCACTCAGCCCGCTTTCATGGCTGACCTCAGTCTCCATCCCTCTCATCAGTGTAGTTGTCTGAGCCCCCATTTCTGGCGTGTACAGTCCAGAATGCAACATGGGTGAGCCTAGAGACCCTGGGTATAGCCCCTCCCTACCGACTCTACGTCCAGAAGATTGTGCTCCTGCACTGTCCTCCCAGGTCTGTGCGGGAAGTGAAGGGAGCCGGTGGAGCAGGGGCTGGGCCAGCTCCGAGTCGGGCGGGTCATGGCTGTTCTTTCTCTAGACCATGGTTTATTGATGGCGGTTGTCTCTCCAGCGAATCTCTCCTGATCTCACATGTACAATCCCGAGTGCACTGAGGCATGTCCGAGTGTCCTTCCAGCTCAGGAGCTCAGGGGTTCCCCGTTTCCCTCTGGGCGACCGTGGTGAGATGATGCACCTGGGCTTTAGGGCCGCCTTCCACCTGGAGAGCCAGGGCCACTCAGGGCATCTGTCCGCCTGGGCAGTTCCGAGGATGCCAGGCAAGGTACTGGGGCGCGGGCGGGTTTCTCTTGCTGAGGATGTTGGTTGCCGCTTCCCAGGTGCCGGGAGGACACAGTTCACGTGCTGATGCCACTGCTCACTGGCATGGCTCCCGCCTCTGTCCACAGAGTCCTTCCGACCAGGGGACCTGGCCTCCCCTCATCAGCACCAGCTGCCGCTGCCCTGTGCTGTGTGACCCTCAGGATCGTGCTGCAGGGCGTGGGTCCTGGTCACTTCCCTGGCCCCGCATGGGAAGTGAGATGACGCTCCCTCTACGCTCCTGTCTGTGATTTCAGTCAGCGCTCCCTCCTGTTGCGCTGGCCTTGCCTCACCAGGTACCCCGAGCAGAGCCAACCTCATGCTGCTGTTCGCCTCCTCCCAGCCTGTGGGGTTTGTTGCAGCGGAGAAACCTCGTTCTCACAGATCAGTGTGCTCCCCGAGCCTGTTTTTTGGCTCGGGATTTTGGTCTTTTGAAACACGAAGGATGCAGGCGCTGAAACTCAGGAAGTCTTTTTGCTCAAGACTGCAGTCTTTGCCTGGAGCTTCGGTGGCCTGTTTTGAATCTCAGAAGCTCGCTAGAAAGAAGCCCTGCACTGAAGGCCGTGGGCATGGAGTGTTCTAGCTACTGAAGGGGAAACAGAAGCCATGTGGAACCCCACAAATATCAATAAGTAAAATTCACATCAGCTCCTATGTCACAGTAATCAGCTCTGACTCAGTCAGCAAGGGAGGGACTCGGAACTCGGGTTCAGCCATTCTGCTGGGACCGGTCCCGGGCTGGCGTGAACCTACACGTCTGTGGAGTATGTCCGGGAACGCAGTCACATTGGGTGACCTGCAGCCTTTGTTGATTGTCACCCAGGAAGAAGCCGAGCATTTTAGCTGCAGCCTGCAGCACATTCTCCCAGGCAAGTGCTATCCCTGCCCCCCTTCCACAGATGGGCACACTGAGGCTGGGGGTTAGTTCCTTGGTTAGCTGGTGATGGAACTAAGAGTGAAAGTCAGCCCAGAGCCTCGTGGCTGAGCCCTGAGAAGTGTGGGATGCAGAGCCACGCAGTAAGTACGTGAGGGAGGGGATCACAGGAGAGGTGAATCCAAGGAGTGTGGTCCGCACTATGGTACCCCGTCTCCCTTCACCAGGAAGAGCCTTCCCTCCGCTGTTGGAGGCTGGCTCCTCCCATCATTCAAGTCTCAGATCAAAACATCATAGAAACCGCCGAAGCCAGTTTGGCTCAGTGGATGGAGCGTCGGCCTGGGGACTGAAAGGTCCTGGGTTCAATTTCGGTCAAGGGCATGTACCTTGGTTACAGGCACATCCCCAGTGGGGGGGTGTGCAAGAGGCAGCTGGTCGATGTTTCTCTCTCATCGACGTTTCTAACTCTCTATCCCTCTCAATTCCTCTCTGTAAAATCAATAAAATATATATTTTTTAAATCATAAAAACCTTAGCCACTGGGCTGACCCCTGTGCATGCACAGCCCCGGGTGCCTTCCCGCTCTTGCTCTGTGTGTACGCAGCCTGGTGCCCCACCTCTGGCCTTCCATCTGTGATGTCCACCTGTGTTTGTGCCGTCTCCCTCTGACTCCGGGCTTAGGCTACTGAGGTTCTGGCTCTAGTTTGTCTTGACGTTTTAAGAGTTCCCGGCTCATCGAAGCCTGCTCCATTAATACGCGTGAGCGAGTGGCTGAGCGAGAAGATGCAGGAGAAATGGCCCGTCTCGCACACCTCTGAGCACATTTGGGAAGGACAGTGAGAAGCCTGACCACTCACTGCCTCCAGCTGGTGCCTGTGCTGCTGGTTGGTGGTGGGGCTTTGTGGGTCAGAAGCACCTGCCAGGGGGGGCTTCCCTGTTTGCTGAAGGCCCTGGGTGGCACAGGGGTTCTGCAGATGGGAATTCTGGGCAGGGACTCACTGGAACCCCTGGAGCTGAAACAGCGGAGGTTCAGTTCTGAAATGGTCCCCGGATGTGGAAATCCAGCCCAGACACCCTGAGAGGAGGGGCGGGTGAGTCCAGGTTATGAGCTGGTTTCTGTTGCTCTTTGTGGGCAGCAAACACCAGCTCTGACCAGTTTCTCAAGCTGTGCTTCTTCAGAGCACTGGGCACAGCTCCTTCGGCTCCGGCCGCCAAACACTATCACGTGAGCATCACCTGGGCATCAGGAAGGGATGGTATTTGAAGGCAGCTGCTTTGGTCCATTATTCTAGGATTCCTCCCCTTAAACTTGACTCAAATGTTTGCCATATCCAAGCACTACCTGTGGTTTATGTATGTAATTAACCAGGTATATGTGCAATATATACTTACTACATGGCATATATATTATATTACATATGCAGCAAATATGTGTGTATGTATGTGTGTGTGTCAATCTTTACTTAATATCTTTATTCTGACCCAGCATTTAAATGGAAACTTTACATCATTAATAAAAATGGAAAAGAAACAAAAAGTATCACTTAACTCTAGTAGAAGAGGATTATAAATTAATACAATGAGAAGAAAACAATATGGATTTTATGCCTTTTAAAACAAGAGCTTAGCAAGTTGCACGTGAGATATAAATAAGAGGAACCGGACTGTTTTGAAGTGTCAGAGAGAAAGGAGGACAGAGTTCGGCTCCCCTGTGTCTGTGGCTTTACCTGCTGCCGTGCGGCTGCCCCACCTCCAGGCGTCTGAGCCCTGCCCAGCGCTGCCTATAGAGGCGTCGGGCCTCCAGGAGCCTGTCCGTAGCATCTGCTCTGTGACCATCTGCGCTGCAGGCGGCTCCGTCCCCTGACATTCCCCCAGGTTCTCTCTCCTTCAGGTGAGAAAGTCAGAAACATGGATTCTGAGTGGGTGAGGAAGAAACGGGTCCTTAAGATCCTCTGAGAAGCCAAGGCATTTCAGCAGATGGCGTGGCACCCAGAAAGACAGAAGGAAAGAGACAGCCTGGCCCGTTTCAGGGGAACTGCAGCCGTTCATGCTGGTGGGGCTGGGTCGGCATGCAACCTGCAGGGAAGGAGAGGGGAGAGGGAGGAGGTGGAGGCCGTGGGCAGGGCACCCCAGGACTGCAGGCCCTGCTCCTGAGTGTCCCTGAGTGTGACACCAGCGTGGTGCTGGCTGCCCTCTTGGCCGGTGCCTGTCGTTATAATCCCGTTTGCGTGGCACCTCATTGTCTCCGGAAGAAAGCTCTCTGCTGGGTGACTACATGGGCAGTCTTAGGGGTGGGTGGAGAGCGTGTGAGCTTCTAGGGTTTTGTTTTGCTCCATGAGATGCAGGCTGAGGGGAGATGAATTTCTAAGGGTCATGAAGAGGTGTTTGTAAAAGGTTGGGTGGCATGTCTGGCCCATCTCTGAGGGCGAGGATCCAGACAGACCTGACATCCTGGAATGTAAGAAGTGGAAACTGAGGCACCTGGCCAGTGCACACCTCCTTAGCCACGCGCCTGTGCCCACTGGTGAGGAAGGACTCTGTTTCCCGGATGTGTGGCTGTGAGGTGTATTTTCCAGGCAGAGGAAATCCGCCAGGGCTGCTGACTTGTTGGGGCGTCAGGCAGATTCGATTCTCTGCCTGGAGATAAACCCAGTGATTCTCCGTCTGGGAGTCTGTAATCTCTCCTGCTGTCCGCCTTCCAAGATGGACTTCTCAGGGGTCACTTAGGCACAGACATGGCTGCTCTCTGATCTGGGCCCTTTGTCTGCAGAAAGGCCAGAATGTCCCTGATCACACAGGGTGACGTGAGGCTCACCTCCAGCCGCACACAGTAGGGATTCAGGAGATGTCAGGTGCTACTATTTTGTGTTATTTGCCTCCCGTCCATTCCTCAGAGGAGGAGGAAGGCAGGCACTGCGCCACCCTGAACCGGGACTGAGTCCCTGGAAAGGCTGGGGCTGGCCAGGAGGGAAGGGGGCAGGAGCCTGAGGCCTATGGGCAGGCGCGAGGGGTCGGCACCCGATTCAGGAAGGGACAGCTAGTTCAGTCTCTCTGGTGACACTGGGTGTCACAGATTCCAGCCACAGACAAGAAGCGATAATTGAGGTTGGCTGTGGGTGCTCCAGAAGCTCAACAGGAAATGATGGGGTGACCCGGGTTGCAGAAGGCAGCGAGCCTGTCACTGCTCATGAGGGACTGCAGCAGGTGCTGTTAGCGGCAGCCTGTGGCTGGGCTGGGGTTCCAGTTGCTATGCTGGTGACAAACTGCTGCAGCCCCAACCCCTTCAGGGCAAGCTCCTGTGGTCAGGAGCTTGAGGCTTGTCTGGGTTCCCTGATGTCTGGGTCTCTGGGGGGAAGCCTTAGGGGCTGGCAGTGACTGAGCTCAGGGCAGGGGCCATCGGGAGTCTCCACTCCCACAGCTGGTGGTGCTGGTTCCTGCTGGACCTCAGCTGGGCTCGCAGGTGGAACGCTTGTTTACTCTGCTTGGGGATGTGGGTTAAGTGGAGAAAGGTGGCACGGTCGGGCTCCATCATTCGCACCTCTCACTTGTGCACCCCCTATCCCCATGGAGTGTTGTGTTCTCCGGTGACGGGGACCCAATCAGCTTAAGCTAAGAAGGGAAATCATTTGCTTGCTTACCTGAAAAGCCCGGAGGAGGCAGCCTCAGTTGGGCCATGGACTCAGTGATGCTGCTAGGAATCCCATCTGTCTTTCAGAGCCACTTCCTGTTTCACTTTGGGCCTCTTCTCAGTTGGGATGAATGCATTGACTCATGAATGTGCCCCTCCCATACTTGTTAGGGCGTATGATGCACCGGGCATGCTGCGGGCACTGGGGATGCAGCAGAGAGCAAGACAGCGACGTCCTTGATCTGGTGGAATGTACTCCAGAGGGAAGAGAGGATAGATGAGTAGACAAAGGGCAATGGATGTGCAACTTCAGATACTGCTGTAATGAAGGAGTGAAGCTATGCACGGGGACAGAGTGAGAGTAGAGGGAATGACCATAGACACCTCCGTGAGTGGGCGACGTGTGAGAAGGGACACACATGGTGAGCCAGAGACACTTGTACTGGGAAGGAGTCAGGGTGTGCTGATGAGGGAAGGAATTTCCAGGCAGAAGGAACAGTGCCTGCAAAGGCCTTGAGGCAGGCATCTGTCCTCCAATAACTAAAGGAGGCCAGGATGGCTGGGGCTCAGCCACTAGAGGAAGTCATGTGAGAACAAGTCAGAGAGGTAGGAGAGAGGGGGATGTGTTCATGAGGAGTTTGTTATTTTAAATGTAATGAGAAGCCACTGATAATTTATAAGTAGGAGAACAATATGATCTTATTTGCCTATTTATAAGATCACTCAGCTTGGTGGGGAATGTGATGGCAAAGAGACTTAATTCTTGGCTCAAGACTTAAAACCTTCCTGATTAGCAACCCTTCCCAACAAAGTCCCAGGGCAGGATCTCATTGGTCAGACTTGAGTCACATGCCAATTCATGGACCAATCACTGTGGCCATAGTGATGTGTTTTGAGTGTCCCAGCAGAGGTCACATACCCACTCTGGAGTTGGGGGATGGGTTCAGATCCACCCCACCCTCTGAGACTGAAAGAGTAATTCCTTAAATGAAAATTGTGGGTACATTCAACAAATGAGGTGATGGGTGCTGGCCAGGCAAAAGTTACAGAGTCCTTCCTGAAATGGGGACACTCTCTGCTTCGAATATTCAGTGATGTCCGGAGAGCTGCTTCCTCCTGTTCCTCCCCCATCCCCATAGGGAATGGCTTCAGTGATGAGGCATTTAGCTTCAGGTTTTGATGAGGTTAATCTCACTTCTGTGATCCTAATTCTCCCCCTGAAGCCGGCCCGGTGAGCTGCAGACCTTGGTGTGGAGCCCTTGTGAGGGCAGAGCCCCTGTCCCTGGGCCCTTGTTTTGCCTACAGATCCTGAGCTCATTCCCTTCCTTCCAGGCCCAGTACCGCCGTTCTGCTCGCTTTCCTAGGAGCGCTGAGGACTTCCTCAGATTCTCAAATGCTGGCTTCTGCTAGTTCAATGGGAGCCATTTCTTATTTTAAGCCCGATTTAAGCAGGAATAAAAAAGTACAGTATGCAAATGAGGTTGCTCCCCACTCTAGACAGAGATGCCACACGAGCCAATAAATCATCGCTATTGGGGGAGACAAGGTGAGGACAGAGAGCTCGAAAGCAGGGAGGGAAGTTCCAGGGAAGTGGCCTGGCCCTCTGGTTTCCATGACACAGTGCTAGGCTGCAGGTCGTAGGCTTTCGTTTATGTGCAGAGGGAGAGCCGGTAGGAATGTTTCTCCATACCCCGGATGTGCCTCCATTTGTGGGACACATCAGGTTTCCTAGTCATGCATTAACTTTGAAAGCATCAATTGAGCATCTGCTGGATGCGAACTACTGGGAAGTCGGGTTGTAGAGATGAGAAAGCAAACCTCTTGGACTCCGGGTGGTGTGGGGACAGATGGGGTGGGGGGACAGACAGGGTGGGGTGGGGGGACAGAGTGATATGGGGGACAGAAGGTGGTGTAGGGGACAGCCAAGATGGTGTGGGGAGACAGGGTGGTGTGGGGGACAGATCAGAACATCAATGTGGCAGGGAAGTGGGTTCGGGGCTATAATAAGAGTATATGCCAAGGGGATCCTTCTAGAAAGGGCTTGAGACTGGGAGGGCAGGATACACGGGTGAGACACAGTTCTTCCTGAAATGGGGACACTCTCTGCTTGTGTTTGTGCCTGTGAGTGGCTATGCATGCGTGTGCACATGTATCTGTGTGTATGTGCACCTGCATGTGTGCGCACACATATGTATGTGCAAGTGCATACGTGCTAGTGTGCGCACATGTGTGGATGGGCATATGTGTGTGTGTGTGTGTGTGTGTGTGTGTATTCTGGGCAGTGGAAGCAGTGCATACAAAGAAAGGCACCGGCCTGGAGAGAACAGGTGATGTGGCTCACAACCTGCCTGGGGGGAGAGATAAACGGAATCTGGCCGAATATGAAGCCTGGTCGGTTGACAAGGATCAGACTGTGTGGGTCCGGGGATGTCACATGAGGGCGGTGGGAAGATTGAGAGTTTCAATCCGGGGCGTGACGTGATGGGAACTTGTTTCAGAAAGATCACGCTGTAGATTTCAGAAAGATCCGCTGGATGGAGACGGGTGGTGGGGGACAGGCGGCTGGAGTGTGAGCAGGCAGTGGGCAGGGAAGGCTGGGACCGGAGCCGAGGCGGTGGCTGTCCTCGGCAGTCCTGCTGCTGTCACAGCACATAACGGGCGGCAGGAGGCCCTCTCCCGGGCCCCTTCTGACGCGCTCTGATCCCGCTATGGTCCCACCTCGCCTGACCTGCCCCTGCCAGAGCCTGTCTAGGTGCTATCACACTGGAGCGCAGGCTTCACCCTAGGAGCTTGGGGGCACAGATTTCCATCCACAGCAGAGGCCAGGGACAGTGGGGTGGGGGAAGAGGGACCTGCTTCCTTTTAGGCCTGAGCAGCCGTAGGCCAGGCTCTGCACCCTCGTCCTTGGGCCTCATGGAACAGGGTCTCAGCCTCCCCGGCACTGAGCACAGGATGCGGGCCTCTGCCTGTGTGACGGACCCCGCACCCCTCCCTCTCCTCCCACCCCCCGTGACAGCACTGGCTGACGTGTTCATGTAGGGAGAGGCCAGGGGCATCTGGGAGATTCCACACAGGAGTCAACCCAGGGCTTTGCCTCAGCCAGTGGCAGGCTTCCTGATATGCTGGCCACGGTGCACTGGGGCCGTGACCTGGGCAGTCACCTAATCCCTAGGGCTCGGGCTCTTCACAGGACTGAGATGAGGACTGAGCCCGATGGGGCATGGGGAGCGGATGGAGGGGGCCTGTCTGGACCGGGAGAACCCCTGAGCTGGGCTTCTTCCTCTCCCACCTCCTGGGTAAGGCCACACAGGGGTTCGTGGGGGGCTGCCCAGTGAATGGGGCTGTAGGGAGGATATGTTCCTCGGCTCAGGGTTTGGTCTTTCCTCTGTTTATGTTCAGTGTTTTCCTTCTCTCTCAGCCGATGAGAATGCCCTGCGAGTGACAGCTGGCACTCTGGAAGTGACAGGCACCTCCTTGGGGACAGGCTGTGCTAGGGATGGTGTCTGTGCACAGTGTTCAGTGAGTCTGTGCAGGGCTCCTGGCGGTGAGTCAGCTGCTGTGAGCCCAGCCCAGGGACAGGAGGCCGTTGTCATGCGAGACCTGAGATCCTACTTCCCCAGCTTGCTCGCCAGCCCCTGCCCCTCCTGGCTGAGAGCATAGGAGACACACAGCCTCCTGCTTCTTTCCTGAGCCAGCCGCTCCTCCCCTCCTCCCTTCCCCCCTCCCCCTGCCAGAGCTTCGCTCCTCCCGCTGACTATGGCCTTGGTGTACTCAGAGGGCTCAGGTGAAGGGTCACTTTATGCACCAGGCATGGTCCTAGGGCTCTGCCTGCATTGACTCCTGTGCTCCTCCAGCGAGTCTGTGCAACACAGACCTCACTGCTTTCTCTGCACAAATGGGCGGGGCTTCCCAAGTGGCCCCTGCACTCTACCCTCAGGTGTGTGGACGCCAGGGCAGCTGTGCGTGGTCTTCTGGGCTCTGTCATTGTCTCCCACCCATGCTATTGCTTGCGCAGGTCTTCCTGTAAATTAACTCATTTTAAAACATTAAAATGAAAGAAATGCTCTCTTTCCAGTCAGTGCCATGGGTAAAGGGCAGCCGTAGCACAAATACAATGCAAACACAACAGAACAGTTATATGATAGGGACGGATGCAGGCTGGGCTGGAGGTGGGCATGCTTTGTGCTAAAGGGACATGGATGAGAGTTAGGGGGATGTGAGCGTTACAGCATCAGCCCGGACTTCCTCCTCCAGGCAACCGGACCCGCACACGGCCGGCTGTTTCTCATGCTCAGTGCTCCCCACGAGGCCCTCCCTCTCCCCGAGGTGCCAGCCAGCTGCGGGCAGCCCTTTAGGGGACAGCTCTGTTAAGGAGCTGAAGCGCAGTGGGACCCTGATCTGTTTGAAGTCTCCATCTCTCCCCACTCCCTGGCAGGGTCGCTGTCCCCACTCCAGTGTCACCACTCTGTGCACTGCCTCTCTCCCACCTTGCCACAGCTCTTCCTCAGGGCATTCCTGGTAGGCCCGCATAGCTGCTGACATCCCATTATTATTATTAGAAGCAAAGGGGCCCAGCATCCTTGCCCACATCCCTCGTTCTCCCTCACTGCTGGCACCCCGCACTCCAGTCTCTATTCACCGTCCTGGACCTCCTCAGTGCCAGCTCTCTCACGGCTCACACACGATACTGTGTCTCTCTCACAGCTCACACATGTTACTGTGTCTCTCTCACAGCTCACACAGGTTACCTGTGTCTCTCTCATGGCTCACACACGTCACCTGTCTCTCTCACAGCTCACACACGTTACTGTGTCTCTCTCACAGCTCACACACGTCACCTGTCTCTCTCACAGCTCACACACATTACCTATGTCTTTCTCACAGCTCACACACATTACTGTGTCTCTCTCATGGCTCACACACATTACCTATGTCTTTCTCATGGCTGGCACACATAACCTATATCTCTCTCACAGCTCACACATGTAACCTGTTTCTCTCACAGCTCACACAGGTTACCTTCACCCCACCCCTCCCATTCACTACATCAAACACTCTGATCCACACACCTTTCTGCATAACATTTCTTATATATCTTTCAGGTATCAGTTGGAAGGTAATTTTTATTTAAGGAAAATTATTTGAACACACTCTTCCAACTTTGCCATATTTGCAGCACTTAAATAGTTCCACAAACAAATAAGGCTTAGTATTTGGTGAATGAAAAGATGAACATCAGGATGGGTCAAAGAATGTAGAAGAATGAATAAATGAATGGGTAGGTGAGTGAGCGCCAGGATGATGGACGGGGGATGGACGTGATTGAGATGAGGGAGTGTGAGTGGTGTTTGGGCCTCTGGCCTCTCACACCCTCGTGATCTCCGGAGGAACAGCATCTTCCTCAGCTTCCGGAGCTCCGCCTGCCAGTCAAGCATCTCTACATCCTTCATCTTGGTCCCAAGGAGCTGAAATAACAGATGGAGGCATTTGCTTTTTAAAATCAAATTTTATTTTGAGCTACTAGAGGTCCGGGCAGTAAACCAAAGGCATAAATCACCCCTTCTGGCCTCATATGTTAGCACGTGGCCATCGGAGCAGGGCCCTGCATGAACCGGTGGGGAGAGCTTGCCTGGATCCCCAGGTCCCCAGGGAAACAGAAGTCATCCATCCATCCATCCATCCATCCATCATTCGAGTCTTCACTCCTCTCTTTATCAGTCTTTTAATAAAGCTTGGCATTTAAGAGAAAGATTTTTGAATGACGGGTACCCTGGCTGGAGTGGCTAAGAATTCCGGCTTTACTGTGAATGGGAGGCTATGGTTTGTTTCTGTGTCTTCCTCTACCCCCTTAATTGTGGTCTCAAAGTGCTCTTTCCCTCTCCCCTTTGGATTATAGTGTCTTAAGCTGGGAAGTGATGTGATTGGCCCTTTCCCCTAAGACATCCTTGGTAGACAGCGAAGGAAGCACTAATGGCACGTGAGACTCAGAGAAGGAGATGGAGGGGCAGACGCTAAAGGGGCCGCTGTGCACTGGCAATGGTCTGCATGAAGGGTCTGCATGAAGGGAGGGGAGGCAAGGGAGGGGATGTGTTGGGGGTCTCTAATATTTCCCTCCTCAAAGAGGGGTCCTGGGAGCAGCAAGGTCGGCCTGACCTGGGAGTTGGCCAGAAATGCAGCCTCAGGGTGATGGGCGGGTGCCCGAGGTTGAAGAGGACGGCAGGTGGACTGTGAGGGTGTGGTGGCCACTTGGAGGTGGGAATGAGGGCGTCCCCATGGCCCAGCGAGCATCTTGGGTGCTGCTGTCCTCGCCAGGGACATTCTCCCATGAAGTGGCTGAACCAGGGCTGTACCTGGGAACCCGACTGCTCCTCGGGCCCCGGCGACAGCCCCCGCGTGCTCACGCACAGCCCGCCCATGGGCAGCTTCACTGCTTTATCACCGGGCGGCGTGTTTACGGCCCAGTGATAAATCCCGGGGACGGCCGCCCTGCAGGCGCTGACTCAGCCCCATCCCGCTGGGATGGAGGGCGTATATCAGAGCTGTGGGCCCGAGCCATTCACGGCGGAGTGACACCGCGGCATGTTTCCTGGAGATAAGGTGAGATTTACGTCTGTAAACAGCACAGTGAGGCCTGCCACGCATAATTGCCAATTTGGGGTGTTGAGATCCGGGATCTTTTGTCCTTGATCCTCACAGAAGACTCTCTTCTCTTTCTGTGTGGGGCACTTTGCTTTCTCGCCTTGAATCTCCAGAGACCAGGAGGAGGAAGCAGTTTGGGGGAGGCCCAGGGTCCCCTCCCCTGCAGGTGCTTTCAAGCCAACCCCGGCCGACAAGATGGCATGTGGAGCCCTACCTCAGCCAGGCACGCACCGTGCACCCAGGATGCAAACGGAAAGTGAGATTTCTCTCCAGCAAACACATTATCCACCCTGCCCAGTAGACTCATTTCCCCCCCATCTTTTCAGCAGATATATGTGGAGTGCTAATTCTATGCCCGGCAGCAATGGTAGGGGCCGGGGGCCCAGCAGTAAACATGACAGAGTCCCTGTCCTCAGGGATGTATATTCCAGAGAGGAAGACAGGCAGTAAAACGTGTAACCGGGCAAGTAGGAGTGACAATATAATTGCAGGGAACCGGTGCTGGACCAGAGGGACCTGTGGGGCCACAGAAAACCCCTCTGTCTGCCCTGGAACATCCGGACTGGAGGCAGAGAGAACCCGAGGAGGCTGCTGACCAGCTGTTCACAGCAGATACTTGCTGCCTGGGGAGGGGAAGGATCCAGGAACATTGAGCGCCCAAGTGCTGGGGCCCCGGACGTGGGTGGGGGCGTAACTCCTGAGGGAGGCCCTGGGGGCAGATTCCTAGGGAGCTGCCCACAGTGACAGAGGCCATGCAGTAGAGGACATCACAGATGGCTGCGTCAGGAGGGTTCCACCTCCGCCAGCAGCTGCGAGAGGAGGGCAGACGCGGGCACACTGGAGGGAGAGTCGTGGCCATGGACATGTAGGGCCAGCTCTGGCAGGCCTCCAGAGGGACAGGGGAGTGACTGGTGATGGGGACCTGGCGGGGGGTCAGGGGGCCCGGGTGTGGCCACGTGACCTCTCCTCCCAGGTTGGAGATAGCATGGATCTGACATTCTGGCTATGTGGCTGGGGTGTGTAGTTCTCTCTCTGACCGTTTCTGAAAGGTGGTATCACCTGTGGGCGTAAAGAAAGCTGAAGGTCCCTCAGTGCCCAAGCCCAGCCCCTGCGTGCTGGGCACACACACCCGCAGAGCAGCCCTCATCCCAACAGTCAATATTTATGCTCCTCCGAGCGCCTGATTAGGGTTGTTCAGCGCACCGGCCCCTTGAAACGCGCGCGGCGCGCATGTTCTGCATTGCAAAGTGCGTCTTTTCCATATTGATCTCTCAAATCCTACAGGCCGCATCGATTTTCCCAAGCCCGGGCGGGAGGCCTCTGTGATAAACCAGAGACACTTACAGCTTCATCAGCCCGAAGGACAGACTTATTTTCCTCTGTCTTGAACTTTGCTTGGCTTCCTGGGAGTATAACTTATTTTTATTCCTCTCTCTATTTCTTTATTTTGTATCAGCCTGTGTTAAAGTCCCATAAATAACCTTGGAGACACACGGAGCTGATTCATTTAATTTTCCTTTAGTTATCCTAAGTCGGAGCAGATGTGTGCGGTGACGGGCGGGGAGGGCGGTGAATCATCGGTGTGGGGGAGACAGGCCTCCTGGCGTCGGTGCTGGAGCAGCTGCGGGGTTTCCGGGCTCGGCCAGCAGCGCAGAGCAGCCTGGCTGGGCCTTTTTGGACCAAGTGACAAAGCCACAGCTGAGCCCCCAGAGGCCTCAATACCACACAGTGGGGGGAGGGGTGGTGATCACAGAATGGGGGCTTTCTGTCCTCACTGCCTGCGCTGCCCCCCCGGGGCTCAGCCCATTGAGGACTCCCATGCCGCCTTCCCGCATGCTGGGAGGGGAGGTGCGGAGCCTGAGGGGAGAGGTGCAGCCTGGGAGCTGGAGGCTGGAGGGCGATCCGCCTGCCGGGCTGAGCGTTGGTGTGCCAGGCCTGCCCTGGAGCTGGGGTGTGGGTGTATCCAGAGCCTCACGGACAGGGGCCTGAGTGAGGGCAGGTGTCCTTGGAGTTGCCCTGGGAAGTCCCTGAGTGTCTGCTCAGGGCCAGGGCCGCAGGGCTTCTGGAATGTGTGCCGGTGAGGAGAGCCCTCAGGATCCGCGGCAGGGCAGCACCCTGTCTCTGCAGGCGTCCGGGGCACATTGTGCCCGAGTGTGACACACAGTGCGGGGTTCAGTGCCCAGAGTGCATCTCACATCATCAGACTCACAGCAGGGACAGGGCAGTGGAAATGGGAGGCGTGAGGGCAGGCCTTGGGGGAGGAGGTGTCAGGGTCCGGCCACCTTGTCCTGGGAGATGAGGGGACAGGCCTGCCTTTGTTGAGTGGTCTGAAGAGAGGATCATGGCCAGTGTGGCAGGCAGGCTGTGGATGGGGGTGCCCTGGGCCAGTGGGGCAGGCTGTAGACAGAGGTGCCCTGGGCCAGGGTGGCAGGCAGCCTGTGAAGCGCCCCTATACCACAGTGTGAGGCTACTGGCATCACAGGCTCCACTTCATCAGGGTGGGGATGGTGCGGTGCCCTGAACCCTAACCACAGGCACCACTCACCTTGGGGATGTGAGCATGCTCCATAGGTACAGGCTTTGGCCGAGGCTCTGCATTTCTAACCAGCTCCCACGTGGTCTGCTGGCACATGTTGAGAAACAAGGGGGTCCGGGATCCCACGGGAGTGGATGGTTGGGAGGCGTTTGAGGACACGACATGCCATCTGCAGACGGACATGCCACCTACCAGAGTAGATCTGAGACACGGCACGCTTTTACCTGCCAGCCCTCAGCTAACTCCAGCAGCACTGGAGCAGCGTGAGGGCCTCATCCAGCAGGTCCCTCCTGGTGAAGGCCCTTGTGCTCAGCTCTCAGGTGCGGAGGCCGAAATCAGATCGGCTACTCCCCGCTCGGGGCTCTGGCCCTCGCTGCTGAGTCTGATGTCTCACCTGTAACATGGGATCTGATGTGGGTCGAAGAACGAAGACCATGTGAGGCTTCTGGGCAGGACACACCACGGAACACCAGTCAGTGGGCGGGTCGGCAGTCTGTCTGCAAAGGCCTGACTTAGGAGAAGGCCCAGCGAGGGCGGGGAGGAGCCGGGGAGCAGAGTGCACAGGGCTTTGTTTAACTCACCTACGAATCACAGATGCCCAGCCCTGCCCTCTCCTCGTGTCTTATCTCATCGAAATGGCAAATAAAACAAAGTAACTGTGGGTAACTTAACGCTCAGCAGTACGGAGCTGTGTCCTAATGGAGCTGTTAGGACAGTGAATGGTGGCGTCTTGTACTGAGGGATCAGACGTGTTCCCTCCGCGGCCCAGATTACAGAATGAATCTCCGGCCTTCCCAGGTCCCTGTCATCAGTCAGGGCCAGCTGCTCTGTCCTGGGTGACTCCCGCTCCGATAGCGCCTTGGAGACTCATGAAATCAGGGCCTTCTGTCATGCCAGCCGCCCCACTTATGTGGGGGTGTACAGAACGGGTCACCGGCAGGGATGGGAGGTGGGGGGAAGCTCCAGTCCCAGCACTGGCTGTGCCCTGTGGCAGGTGGGCTCACTGGGAGGCTGGCAGGTGCAGAGTCCAAGCTGGCCTGCGGGGCGGACCCTGGGAGCTCTCCCTCCCTGCCCTGCCCACGCCTCAGCCCTGGCCGTCCAGAGAGGGGCAGGGTTAGTCTGGTCTTGTCCTTATGCGTGTGCCTGTCTGACTCGCCCCTGGGTCCCAGGCTGGCATGCAGAAAGACTCAGTAAGCATGAGTGACTGAGTGTGTGAGGGTGAGTGTGAGTGATACCAACTGCCTGCCTACAGGCAGCCGGAAGCAGGTGGGGCTGGGGCTGGGGCTGGGTAGAGCAGGAGGCAGCATTCTGAGCGTGGGAAGGGTGTGGCCACCTTGGCTAGGAGGCTGTGACTCCGAAGGTCTCCCATGCAGCTAGGAGAAGGGCCCTGGGCCCGCCAGAGGTGAGGCCCGCAGAAGGACAGACAGACCGTGGGCCGTGATGGGATTACCCGCCCCATCCGGCAGCTGTGAGCTCCTCGCACCCCCACCCCCGATCTCGGATGCTGTGTCCCCTTCCGGGAGAGGCTGCCCCCAACCCCCACCCCCCCCGCTCCACTGACCCCTGTTCGCTCTTAGCTCCTTAGCTGCTCATCCTAGCTGCTCAGCTAAACTCTCCCTCCTTCCGGGAGGGAGATTGAGGCTGTGGGAGCACCCCCACACTCCCCCACAACAGTGTCCACCACCTGCATTTCTGACCCCTCCCAGAAGGTCAGCCCCGGATGGAGGAGGGCCCAGTGTGATTTCTTCATCCCGTGTCCCCAGGGGCCAGCACAGGGCTTGGCAGGCAGGGAGTTGCAGGGGGGTCACGGGAGGGGTCCTGAGCACTGCTGGGTGGGTGCTGAGGTGTCACCGCACCCTGTGGCTCTCTGGAGAGGGGCTGTCTGGAGAAGAGCCCTCTCCTCTGGCCGGGGCTGGGAGGCATGGGCTGGTGGACGGCTCATTCGTTGAGGCCTCGTGTATTGGGCGTCTGTTCCGTTTGGGTGCCAGTGATATGAAAATGATGCCATCATAGAAAGAGGAGTAAAACACCTCCATTCTCCCAGTCAGGGTGGGGAAGTGAGAGAGACACACAGCGCGCTTACCACAGCCCCTGCACCGTGAGGGCATCTCGTTGGAAGGCAGATGCTGCTCCCTCCCTGGTCCGGGGAGGCCTGGGACCCGGCCTTTCTCAGACTCTCAGGTGACGCTGGCACTGCTGGTCCCGGAGCCCCACTGTGAGGAGCAGGCTTTCGGAAAGGTGTCAGAGGTGACGTGAGGGAGCCTGGAGGGAACGTGGAGCTTTGCAGGGTGGGGAAGAAAGGCTGGGTGACCAGGCTGAGAAGGGTGCGGGTCCGGGCTGTCAGGGTGATGGTAGGAAGTCTGGCGCGGCTGCTCTTGGGGGATGAGACCCGCATGGAGAAGGTCATGGAGAGCCTAGCGCTGTGCTGAGGGACCCAGCCCCTGTGAGGACAGGGAGACCTGGAGGCTCCACCAGGAAGTATACACAGGAGTGTGTTTTAGAAAAGCTTTGTCAGTGACAGACAGTAATTTGCTAAATAAATGTTTTTTAAAAATTCAAAAAACAGAGATGTACCCCCTAAAAACAGTGTTTCTCAGCTTTGGCACCACAGACATCGCTCTGGGGCCCCACCTCCCGGCAGGAGCCCGGAGTGACCCAAACAAACGCACCTGCTTATGCATTCTGTTTCAGAAATAATGCAATTATTTGCCTTTCCTTCCATTTCTCGGTCTTTCCCTCTTCTTGATACACAAGGAGCTGTTGAGGAAAATACTGTCATAATGAAAATTCCATGTCCTTAACCCCGTGGATGTGTTTGGAGTTCTAACAACACTCTTCAGGTAAAATGATACCAAAAGGAGATCCGCTGAGATATTGAATATCTAGTAATTTCCTGTCCCTCATAACACTGGCTCAGGCTGGCTGAGTTCCTTTCACACCCAGCCGACCTGCCTGGCCCCTGCCACCTCTCCATTCCCTGGTGGCTCTGCGTAACCATAGAAAGCCAGGTGAGGGAGGTTATTGTGAAAGCCGGGAACAGGCACAAAAAGCCTGTGCTTTTTCAGTGCGATAGGCCTGGTGTGCAGGGAGGGAGGCAGTGCGCCTTGGCTCCATAGCTGGGTTCAGCTTACGGTGGCTGACATCCGAGTCCTGGCCCCGTGAGCTGCTGACCCTCTCCAGGCCTCAGCCCCATGATCCGGAAGAAGAAGCATTCTGGCATGGAAGGCAGAGGGGGGTTGGCAGGCTGCAGGGGAGCATCTCAGACAGGGGCACTGCTTGGAGCAGGGGGAGGAAAGGCGAGGCTGCCTTCGCTGTGCGTGTGTCACAGGCCGGCCACGCGGGACAGAGGCCCAGCAGGCCCGCATATCGCTCAGGGCTGTTTGACATCCCTTCTGCAGTGCTGCCGGGCGCCGAGCCATGGTCATGCTGGTCCGGGAAGCTCGGAGATTTGCGTCCGCGGGCAGGTCAGCACCGAAACTGCCCGGTGCTGGCTGCTGCTTCCTCTGCTGCTGGTCTGTCTTTCGAAGTCATTCTTCAGTGTGTGCGCCGCTGCCCTCTGCCCTCTGCCCTTTGCCAGTGCTGTGACCTCAGGAAATTATTTAACCCACTGAACCTCAGTTTCCACGTCTCTAAAAAGGGAAGACAGCCCCTCTTGAGTGGGGGTCAAATGAGGATGTGTCAATCATCTCTGGCACGTAGTAGGGGCTCATAAACATTTCCCGTTATCCCCCTTCCCACACACATGAGCTGGGCAGGGTCACAGGTAGACGGTGTAGACCAGCCCATGTGGCTGCTGTCACACACTCAGCGCAGAGTCACGGAGATGATGTTCGGAGCCTCACAGACAAATGCGAGTCCTACGCTGACCACAGCTGACACCCCCCACCAGCTTAGGGCCTCCCTCCTCATCATAGTCCGACTTGGCTTTAACCTGTGCTGTGTGTGTGTGTGTGTGTGTGTGTGTGTGTGTGTGTGAAGATTTTTGGCTTTGGGTGAAGACAGACTTTCTATAGTTCTTTTGCTGGTCAAACCTTCAAGCAATAAACCTCATATTTATTGACAGACTTCAGGTGCCTTGAAAAGTAAACAGAAACTTGTTCAGGGAAACAGAACTTTGCCCTAGGCTATAAGTGTATTGATTCATTGCAAACATGCTTACGGTAAGATCCCCACGCCTCCCAGTCGGGCCGAAGCGTCTTTTTGAGAAAGAAGAATAGAAATGTTAGCTGTGGACCAGGGGACTGACATCGGCTCATTCTCACCCTCTGCAGACAAATAATAATAGCAATTCAGTTCAGCACACATTGGCTGGGCAGTAACTTTAAACCAGGTGCTGATGATACAGACATGGGTAGATAGCCTTTCTTGCCTGCAGGATAAAAATGTAATAAAATGGGAGGTTATCTCGTGGTTTTATGTGGTCTATCTATCAAGTAATCCGAGCACAAAGAAGGTCAATACCACTGCTGTGTGTCACATTACTGTGGGGAAACTGACCGCCCGGATATTGTAATGTACATGGGATTCACTCACCACTCACCTGACCGAGACCTGCTGTGTCAGGCACTGGACATGCAGTGGTGACCACCACAGAGTGTTTTCAGCAGTGCGGGGAGAGATGGCACGGAGCTGCCAAGCACACACGTGTGCAGGATTAGAAGTTGTAGGAAAGGCAATGAAGGAGCACAAGGCAAGGGCAGTTTAGATGGGGTCAGTGATGAGGCCCATGGATGTGACATTGATTGGAATCCGCAGGATGGTAGGGGCGATGTGGTAAGAATGAGGGCTGCTTCCTGTCATAGGGAAGGAACTGAGGCAGAGAAGAACCTGGAACTTTTAAGGAATGAAAAGGTGCCAATGTGGGTGGGTCCTGGAGTTCTCAGCAGGGAGGAAAGTCTAGCAGGAGGCAGGTGAGCGTGCCCCCGTCCCATCCTGCCGGTGTGCCCTGAGCCCGCAGGGACCTGAAGGCGGACCATTCGGGGTTTCCTAGAGCCGGCCTTCACCCCGTGGGAACCCGTGCCCCAGATTTAACCAGTTTTTCTAAGAACATCTGTGATCTTGGATGTCCACATCACATTTTAACCGTGATTCTTATAGGAGCTAACCAGAGAAGATGGGGCACATTTGGGGGTGGGTGGGGGAGAGAGCAAGAATGCTGTTTGGATGTGGGAGTCTGCAGCTTCGGACATGCACATGGTGGGGTGGGAAGCAGCCTCTGTATGAGCCTGAGGTGGGGCTGAGTGAAACAGGGAGTCGCTGGGAACAGCTGGTTTTGTAAGAAACAGGACTGTGACATCACTTAGGGGATAGTGCAGAGGAGCCTCCGGCCTGAACCTCCGCCCCACCCTGCCACAGCAGCAGTGGGCGGGCACATGAGAAGGCTGAGAGAGGGGCAGATGAGGAAAATTAAGAATGCTGGTGCCATCAGAGGCAAGAGAAGACGGCTTCAGAAAGCAGCATGGTCGTACTGGACACTGCTGCCGTGTGAGGAACTGAGGTCTTACCTGTGCCCCATGGCTTTCCAATACCTTCAGAAGAGTGATGAGGAAAGAATTCGTATTGGAGGTGGCTGAAGGATGGAAGCGGGGGGAGAGAGAGAAATTCAATTAGTATGAAACAAGTTTTTCAAGAAGGTTGGATATACGGGGACCAGAGCAAGAGGCCCAGCTCCTGCCCACTGAGCTCTCAGTGAAGAGGGGCTAGGACCTGCCCAACAAAGGCTGTGGGTCAGAGCCCCTTCGTGTCATCTCTGGGATCTGAGCCGCCTTCTGCTCTGGCCTTTGAGCTTCCACAGTAGCCGTGTGTCTAACGTCAGTGCTGATGAGACGATTCTCCTCCTCTCCACTGCTCTTCCTATGTCTGAGCCTCCGTCATGTCTTATCTGGTTTACATAGACCCACCAGATCGGTCCTGTGCAGACAAGCTCTCCTGGGCCACGTCTTCCTCCAAACTGACCTCCGGCTTCCCATTGGCTCGGGAGCAGCCACGCCCTTTCTGATAACGGGCTGTGGCCTCCATGCTGAGCAGCCCCTCTTGGAAGCCAAGCCCTCTCTGACTTCACCTCCTTCTCACTGGCGTCAGGCATTCTCCTGCAGGGATGCTGGGCTCTTGCTTTTCTACAAACACGCCCCATTCCACCCTGGGCCTCCTTCTGCACCTGAAGTCCTTGCACCTGGGACATTTGAGGCAGTCAGATCACCACAAGAGGTGCCCTTCACTTGGTTCAGGTGTTCATTTACACACTCATGCATTTCCAGCTCCCAGATCTGAAATGGTAATCCCCACCCCTCTTGACACTCTATCCAATGCACTTAACACTACCTGGTAATACTGCACCCTTCTCTCCTTCCCACATCCATGGCTCTCTCCATAACGCATGCTGCAGTGGTCTTTGTCTCTTGTTTACCGATGTATCCCTGGTACCTAGAACAGGCCTGGCGTGGAGTAGGCGCTCAAACAGTTGTGCAATGCATGAATGCATGAATGAGCCAGCTGCAATATCACCTCAAATTCCCAAAGCTCAGGAAAGAGATTCAGAGTCTACACACATGTCCTTTTCCTTATTATGGACCACTCCTTACAACTTGCAGTTTTGTGTCCGTTACTCTTGCGAAGTGTCACAGATGAGTAACACATATGGGAGGATTTAAGTGATTTTTCTAGGCAGCCAAGATGTAAACCACAAAGTCGGGTTTGGAACCCAGGTCTCCGGGCTAAGTGGGATTGATGTTTGACCCTCTCTGGCTGTGGCTGGCAGTTCCCTCGTTCCTTGGCAGAGGGTGGTGAGGACACATGGAGAAGGAAGGAAGGCAGGGGGTGGTGTTATCTTCCCTATGGGGATGGAAGAATTTTTAAAAACTGGTGTTCTCCTCGCTGCATCGGCAGGAGAGGTTTAGGTGCTGCTCTCGCTCTCTGGATGTGGCACTCAGTGAGCCTTCCCCATTGCTTCCATGGCCCCGTACCACTGACCGGCTCCCTCCTCTCAAAGTTTTGACTCCCACTGGGCCCTGCAAGCTCAGCCCTTTGCTGGCCTCGTGGCTTCTGCTGTCACGTGGCTTCTTCTGACTTCCTTTTCTATGCCTTTGGGGTTTATCTTATCCACTGACTGCTGCCTCTAAATGTCCCTCCTTGAGAGAGGATCATTGTTCAGTACATATTTATTGAGCGATTACGGTGGCCAGCACTGCTCTGATTATGGTGGCTGCCTGAGTGTCCCTGTCATCACAGATGACATCTGGTAGGTAGAATGTGTGCCAGTGCTGGGCCAGTGAGGGCCTGTCTCTGAGCATGGGCCCCGAAAGCAGCCTTTTAAAGGCACTTTCTGGGTGATTCCTTTGCAGATTAAAACGTAAGAGCCGCTGCTGCATCCATAGCTCCCCTGGGGCTGTCCCACCCGGCCAGTCAGCTGTGGCAGAGGGTCAGAGGGACAGGGACCTCGGGCACTTTCCCTCTGAAGGGCCTGTTGGCGAGGCACCCTCTGGACCATCATATAAACTTAACCCATAAAAGGCAGCTGCTTAATGACCATCGCAGTCACCCTTAAAAATTGGGTTTTCTGACTTCACTGCGTCAAGTTCACCAACCCTGCTTTTATTGCTCTTGCTTCTTACTTTTCTGCCACTGATGCACAAATCCATCCGCCGAGAGAGTTTCCAACAGGCGTCTTTGTTGACTCTTCAAACTGATGTTCAGCTCGCCAGACTTCTAAGGAGTGGCTGAGTTTGGTGAGAGCTTTGTGGAAGGAAGAGCTGTTGCTAATTGGAAGATACCCCTAATACTTGAGGCTAGATCCCCCTCCCCCTCTTCGTGTTGAACAGGGCTATTAAATGTCTGTTCTCTGCCAGAATCGCCCTGTTCTTTTCTGTTTCCCCATGTTCAAGCTGGAAAGCTCCGGGCTCAGCTGGCCTGTCTGTCAGAGACTTGCGGCTGAGGCCTGGTGCCTGCAACTCAGGGCATCCATCAAGGGGGAAGCCGTTCGGTAGAACAGAATAGTAATGAACAGACTTCTGTAACAAAAGCAAGTTTGGATTTTTTTTAATGAAGTTTCAGACATGTCTTATTTGCCTTTCCTTTTGCCTCTATGTTAATTCTTGAAAATTAAGAAAAATATGAGAGGCAGCCAAAGGGAACATAGAATTCAGGAAACCAGCTGGTTCCGGCCATGGCTTCCTCTCACTGCCATCGTGGGAGGATCTGATCTGCAGCTCCAGCTTCAGTCCTGTCCATGCCCTGATTGATTGGTTTGCTTATTCAATAGGTAAATATTTATTTGCAGGGGTTGGAGGCATGGGGGGAAGGGGACTGGGCTCGAGGTGGCTACAGCATCCGTCAAGTTGATGGATGCCATTGGCTTTCTCTGGGAATGTGACCCTGGACACTCAGAGCATCTGCTGCATCTCCATGGCTTCAACTGTGCACACTGATGACCCAAAACGTTCCCTTTTCAGGTTCCTCCCTGAGCTTCAGAGTCAATACCCAGATCTTAGCTCACAGCATCACTCACATGTTCAATTGCCCCTGCACGCTGTGTGCACAGACTAACCTCAGTGCCTCCCCACAGCTTGCTTTCCTCCTAGTCCACGGCCTCTGTTGGTGACATGACCAGCTGTCCAATTGTTCTACCCAAACTCCCAACGTCCCCTCTGAGCTGCTTGCTTCTCAGTCCCGCATAGTCTGTCACCAAGCCCTGTAGGTCCCCTTAGATGTCTCACTAACGTATCAGCTTCTGTTCTCTCCACCAACATCCAGCCAGTTAAAGGTACTGTCCTCTCTCGGTGTGAGGATGACACTAGACTTCTGTCTGCTTCATGTCCCTCTGAGGGCTCGACCTAACCATCGTCCACCCTACATCCAGGAGATGTTTCAAAACTCAAAGCTCATCAGTTGCTTCTTCTTATTCTAAGGATAACGATTGTTTAGTAATAGTAACTTGTACTTGATTGTACCAGGTACATAGCTGAACTTACTTTCATATATTAATTACCCGTTTAAACAGAAATGAAATCATTGCAAGGGCCATCAGGTCCTGCGGCTCTGGCCCTTGCTTCCCCTTCCCCCCTGAACTGTCCTTATCTGTGGTTCCACACGCCTTCCCTCTTCCATAAAATGCAGCCCTTCTCTGGTTGACCTTGAAGAGGACCTGCTTCTGGAACCATCGGTGCCCGCGTGCAGGTGCCAGGCTGGCCAGCAGCCCCCACCGTCCTGGGTGTGGACTGTGAAGATCCTGTCCGGCAGAAGGGCAGGATTCTGGGCTCCTGTCTTCACTGTGACCCGGACAAGCCACCCTCTGTCTCAATTAAGACACTGATTACAAAGAATTCATTTCCAACTTGTTTAAGCAGAAGACAGGAATTTACCGGAAGCATACAGAGCACCTAAAAACCCCAGGGTCTAAGCAATTATACCTGGGCTCACAGAGGGCTAGGCCCAGGACCCACACAAGCAGTCAGGGGGGAGGGGGAGTCAGCTCCATCACTATCCCAACCAGATGCTCCTGCTCCATGTACAGGCCTCCCGCCTCTCCGTGGGCGAGGCCCACTGACTGGCCCAGAGCAGCATGCACTTCTCAGCTAAGGGCCAGACTCTGCAGCCCAGACCATCACAGCTGCCCTCCCTCCGGGACTGGGGACCCCAGCCGCCCGCTGGGACCAGGGATCCGATCTCATAGGTCAGGAGCAGTGCAGGGGGTAGAAGAATGTAACTTTTGTCAGTGTAGAAGGGGGCAGTCAGCAGGGACACGTGGCCCGGCCAGAAGCCCCGAAGGTGCTGCCCTGGCCTCACCTTGGTCAGCTCTAAACCTTGGCTTCCCCATTCCCTCCCTGCGTGGCGCTAGGAGCTCACTGCCGCAGAGGCACCTTGCGCTCTCGAAACGTACACCGTTCACCTCATGCAGCTGAACTTGAGGGCCTGGGATTAAGCTGGAAAACCTCTTGTGCTGTTTCTGCGAAGAGGCTGCAAATCCCCTAAGTGCCAGCGGAGGGGAAGCTTTGACGAGAGAACACAAGCAAAGTCAAACACTCCTGCTCCCGTGTCCTAGGAGGGGATTTCTGGTTGCAAACAGTGAGCTGACATCTCTTTGCAAAGCCAAAGCCCACATTAGTGCTGGAGAGGGACTGACACAGCAGGGGCTGGGCATTGCCAAGGGCGGGGCAAGTGTCTCTGACCCTGTCCAATAGCCCGCCACCAAGGTTAGCGCCAGGCCAGCCCTTCACCCATCTCTGCTCCCACCTGTGCTGCTGCTCCCTGCGTGGGCAAGCCCCGCATGCTCTGCCTTTGCTCCTTCACCAGCACCTGTCTGCGGGGCCCTGAGGCCTCCTCTCTGTGCGGGGAATTCTGCCACCTTATGGGCTTAGCTTGCAGGGCACCACCACTGTGAGCTCTTTCTAAGGACACTTTCACAGGTCTGATGTGCATGTTATAAAATTCACTCACATGAATGTGTAACTCAATGGTTTTCACACTTACAGAGTTGCGCAGTTTTGAGCATTTCCATATTCTTCTAAAGATCATTCCTGCCCTTTGTAATCAGTCCCATTCCCACACACAAACCCAGGCCACCACTAATCTCTCTGCCCACCCCCCAGACATGCCTCCCTGGGACCACACACACACACACACACACACACACACACACGCATGCACACCTCACCCCAGCTGAGTAGTTCTGTCCTTTGGGCTCCAAGCAGCTTTTGTATGTACTTGTGAGATGATGAGTAATTGTAGTTGGTATCCAGTCCTCCCTTATCTGGGGTTTTGCTTTCTGTGGTTTCAGTTACCCCTGGTCAACCATGGTCTGAAAATATTAAATGGAAAGTTCTAGAAATAAGTAATTCTTAATTTTAAGTTGTGAGTCATTCTGGGTAGTGAGATGGCTTTTCATGGCTTCCTCCCCATCCTGCCTGGGATGTGAGCCATCCTTTGTCCTCACATCCATGCTGTGTATGCTCCCCGCCCAGTAGTCACACAGGAGCCATCTCAGGTATCAGCTAACCAGTGCTTGTGTTCTGGCCACCTTTATTTTATTCATCAACCAGAGGCCTGGTGCATGAAATTTGTGCATGGGTAGAGTCCCTAGACCTGGCTGGAGATCAGGGCCAATCGGGACCTCCCGGCTACTGGCTGGGGCTTTCCTTCCCCAGCTGCCAGCTGCTGGCCAAGGCCTTCCTTTGTTCCATGCCATCGCCTGGTGGTCAGCACACATCATAGTGAATGATCAAATTCCCAGAAGCCTGGTTGGACCCCAGAGGGGATAATTTGCATATTAGCCTTTTATATATATAGATGCATCATTGACAGAACTTTTATTACAGTATATGGTTGCAATTGTTCTTTTATTATTGTTGCTCATCTCTTACTGGGCCTAGTTTATAAGTTAAACTTCATCATAGGTACATATGTGTAGCAAAAAACATACATGTGCAGGGCTCACTACTATCTGTGGTTTCAGGCATCCACTCCAGGTCTTGGAACGCATTCCCTGCAGGTGAGCTGGGAGTTGATTATATGCTCTTCCAACTAGAGTGCAAATACCAAGACCACTCTCTTACTCTGAGGGCTTGGCAAAGCGCCTGTGATGGCAGGTGGACTGCAGCAGCCTGTGTGTGGTTGAGACAGGCAGGAACTAAGTTTATCACTGGATGGAGGGCAAGAGTTCATGCTGTTTTGCTTTACAAGTCTCATTTACTAAGCATCTGCTATGTGCTGGATGCTGCACCAGGTGTTTATATTAATGTTGAAACCTCCCAATCCTTATCTAACCCTCACTTCAATTGAAGAAGAGCTTACTATTTTTATTAGCATTTGCAGATATGGAGACTGAGGTTAGGAGAGGCTAAGAACCTCCCGATTGGAAAGGAACAAAGCCAGAACTCAAACCTGTCCTGTTTAGCTAGAAATCTGTTATCTTAACCACAAAGCATGGTGCCTCCCAGCTGCTGATGTGATATCCACAGAACTACGCCCACATGGGTTCCTGGATCTCAGATCTGCTCAGTGAGTGTCCCTGTTGTATTCACTCTGAGAGGAGCAGGACCATTCAGAATACTTTAAGGTCTCTAACTTAGTGTGAAGCCATTTGATTTTCCTGATCAGATAAATCAATGGCATTCTTTCCTTCACATTGTTACTTTGCCAGCAATGGCCAGTGGAATATGAGGTAATAATAATAATAAAAAAAACTTAGCCCTGACCGGTTTGGCTCTGTGGATAGAGCGTCGGACTGCAGACTGAAGGGTCCCAGTTTCCATTCCGGTCAAGGGCATGTGCCTTGGTTGTGGGTACATCCCCAGTGCGGGGTGTGCAAGAGGCAGTTGATCAATGTTCTTTTCTCATCAATGTTTCTAATTCTCTATCCCTCTCCCTTCCTCTGTAAAAAAATCAATAAAATTATTTTAAAAAAACCTTAGCATTTGTAAAACATTTTAGGAAAAAAACAGCAACTGTCTAAGAAACTGTATTATTTTTCATTTTGAAGGAATCATGTTTCACATTTTGGAAATGTTGGAAGCAGAGAAATAGGAGGTGTGGGATGGTTTGTGACATTTTGGCCTTCCGCTGCCACAGACACTAGCAGAAGTAAGGACTGCTCAGAAGAGATGCTTACAGGACTGGCGATGTCAGTGATAACCTGCTTTCTCTGCTGTGCCCTCTTCAGGGATCAGAGGAGACTTAACAGGGAAAGCTCTCACAATGGCTTAGGTCACAGTCAAGAACGTGAAGGTCTACACATTGGCAGGTGAAGGGTAAAATGAAGTGAACCAAGCATGAGACAATAAGGAGTGGTGAGGACTGTGGTAAAAGGGAAAGAACAGCTCCTGTCTTCGGGGAACAGCTGCTACTTGACCCCAACTCCCTGTTTTCCTAATTTTTCTGTCTCCCCAATTTTTCTGACTCTTTTTTTCAAAAGAAACTAGAAATCTGGATGTTCATTGAAAATCAACCACTTCTGCCCTAAATGGTTTGGTTCAGGGGTTGGAGCGTCAGCCCGTGGACTAAAGGGTAATGGGTTTAATTCCAGTCAAGGGCACCTACCTCTGTCACAGGTTCTATCCCTGGCGTCAGTAAGGGCACATGCAGGAGGCAACCAGTCAATGTGTCTCTCTTACATCCATGTTTCTCTCTGTGTGTCTTTTTTCCTCCCTTCCACTCTCTCTAAAAGTAAATGGAAAAAAAGAAATTCAATCATTTCCATTATGTGTTCATCCATCAGCTCAGTAAATATTTACTGAGCCCTTCCTTACTCAGTGCCAAATCATGCTCTAGGTGCTGAGGACTTAATGAACAAGAAAGACAAAGCTGAGTTTTGACTTCCAGTCAAGATGGCAGAGTACACATTTCCTCCCACAATTACAGCAAAATTGCAACTAAACTACAAAACCATCATTAAGAACCATCTGAAATCTAGCTGAACAGAAGTCCTATAACTAAGGATATTAAAAAGAAGCCACATCTAGACTTGTAGGGAGGATGAGATGTGAAATAGACTAGTCCCACATCCATGTTTGGTGGTCGAAAATCCTTAATGATATCTTAGCTTCAGAGGTCCTTCCTGAGGAGTAAGGGGTCCCAATCCCATACTATGGGCTCTAGTCCAGGGTTCCAGTGCTGGGAAGAGAAATCCCCATAATTTCTGACTATAAAAATCAATGGGGATTAATGCAGAGTGAGAGTAGAGTCCCAGGCAGTTCCTCTTGAAGGGCTAGCACACAGACTTACTCAGATTCACTTTCTCTGAGCTCCAGCTCTGGGGCAGCAGCTTGAAAGGCACCAGAAACATATGTGTGGGTGGGGGGTGGGGGCTGAATTGTCCAGCATCAGGGAAAGAGCTAGAGGGGCAGCTTTCTCCCAGACAGAAGTGCTGGCAGAGGCCATTGTTCCTTTGATGAGTCCTCCCCCCAGAGAGCCAACAGGTGCACCATATCTGAGTCTCCATCAACCTGGCTTGCACTGTTTGCCCACTCTGGTGATTACCTGAGACCCTGCCCCTCCCCAACTTGTGGGCCCACCCAAGCCATTTCCAGTTTTTTTTGTTTTGTTTTGTTTAGTTTAGTTTTTCTATATAAATGGCCTGTCTTGGCTCATGCTTCAGACTTTCCTAAAATCTCTCAAACAAGCAGCTTCTGCCTTGGTGACTCTATACTTCTCACTAAATGTTCCAGGCCCAGCACTAGTGGCAGTCAGCTTTGGTTCACAGTCACAGCTTGGCCTCACCTGGTTCACAGTCACAGCTTGGCCTCATTCAAGCCCAGCACAGATAGCAGCCATCTGCAGATCATTCTGTATGCATGCAAGGTGGCTCTAGGCAGGGAACAGGTGATGGCTGATTTTGGCCTTCTCCTTCTCCCCAGAGGCCCCAGAGCCACTGGACTGCTTTACACTATGCTGAAGCACCACCCAACCATCTGCACAAGCAACACACTCTAAGGGCAAACTCATCAGGCACTAGAGCCCCTCTGAAGCAAGTCTTGCTCTGCGGGTCAGCTCCTGCACAATAGCACCTCGGTGGTCCATGGCTTGACCTTGCAGCCAATCAGCCTGGGAGTAGATCCCTCCCAGTGATGTGCCAACAGCAGTCAAAGCTCAACTATAATAGGAGGGTGCACACAGCATACAATGGGGGCACAACTGGAGCATCCAGTTTAGGTGACCAGCAGGTTGTGCCACTGAGTCCTATGAGACACTCTACCAAGTCTGGGAGAAATAGCAGCTCTACCTAGTACATAAGAACAAACACAGAAAGATGGCCAAAATGAGGAGACAAAGAAACATTCCAAATGAAAGAACAACAAACAAACAAACAAACAAAAAATCCAAAAAACAAAACAGAAAAAGAACTAGACAAAATGAAGACAAGCAATTTATCAGATGCCAAGCTCAAAACTCTTGTTATAAGGAAGCTCAATGAACTTAGTGAGAACTTCAGCAAAAAGATAGGAAACATAAAAATGGGTGCAGTAATTGGCCTTCCTCCAATTTGGGGGAGGATTCTCTCTGTGTCCCAAAGCTCAAACACTATTCCCCAAACCCTCTCCTCTAGCTTTGCCACACGGCCAGGAGGAATGAGCCCAGTTGAAGTCCCTTGTGCCCACTCTAGGGCATGAGCTTTTCTGAGTGACAATCCTCTTCACAGAGGCACCTGAGAAGGTCAGGTTCAAAGGTGATGATGCTGTCTGTGGTGGGCATGGGGAGGCGGGATGTTTTGTGTGGTGTCTGAGCCTGGTAAATCGCAAAGAATTGGTGAACTAAGAAGTGAGTGGAGAAAGACTAGATCTGGAGCAGCTGGCAGATGACAGGTGAGGGAACTGTCTCAGGAAGGTAAGGTCATCTTCAAGCCACAAGGAAGGAGTCGGGTCTATCCTTCAGGCTTCCTGGCTTCTTATCTCATACCCTCGCCCACACTGTGAGAGCCCCTGGCCTGGACCCACATGAAGACCAGGCAAGTGGGCATGCCTGGGAAGTGATCAGCCTGTCTCTCAGGCCTCGGATCTCAGGTGATGTGGGCTGGAGTCCAGGGAGGCACTGGGAAGCTCAGTTTTCAGCACTAAAGTCTCACAGGCTCAGCCAGGGTGATCGCCTAGAAAGCTAGCACCAGGGAAGGAGAGAAATGAGACAGTAGTGTTCAGCTTGTCAAGAAAGAGAAGAAAATACCTCTGTTTCCCCTCATTTGCAAAGTCAGGTGGAGTGGTCCGGGCCAGTCTGTGTAAACACAAGCCGCTCCATCCCAACCCTTTTGATACTCAAACAATGGAGTGAAATTCAGTTCCCAGCCTGCTATGAGTTTTGCCAGGTCCTGGTCTGAGAAATGCTGCTCTGTCTTCATAGGACTTTCTGCTTCCTCTTTCCTGGCCTAGTGCTTTAGAATTCTTTAAATTGCAAGTGACAGAAATCTACTCAAAGTACTTTTGAGGAAAAAAGTACTCAATTAACTGGAAAAGTTCAAGGTATAATGTCATCAGCTGTGGCTGGGGCAGTCTAATTCAGCATGACTGTGGCTAAGAAGATGTCACAGGAAATCTTTCTTCATCTCTTGCCTCTCTTTTTTTCTTCTGTTGTTTCATCCTCAGCTGCTCCTCCCTAAATATTGATGAAGACACGTGGGTCCCTCTGGGTTTCCATTCTACCAATGTAGGAATCCCAGCAAAATGGGATGACCTCATTTTCAGTAACTCTAGCCAACGTCCACGTAACCACTCTCAATGGACACCTTGGATCCTGTGCCCACCCCTGAACCAAAACCCCACTGGTCAAGCCCATCTCAGATCATAAAGGCATGCCTGGACTCAGGAGTGGAGTCAGCTGTGCCCACTCCCTATAGACTGAGCATAGGGAACACATAAGGAGAGCAGGTGCTGGAGCGAACCCTAGATCCTGAACTCCATGTGAGAATGAGCAGTGCCTGGCCTCGCTGCCTCTCTTATTTCAAAATGTCAGAGGAGAGCAAAATGGAGTCAACTATTTGTTGGGCAAAGCAGTAGGCCCCAGGTTCCTTGCACATCCTCTACCCCAAGTGCTTATCACCCTCTCTCCTGGGCCTGCCTCCCTCGCTGCCCTGAGTCCTTGAGAGCTGTGTCTGAGTCACCATTTATATTCCTGCCACTGAGCACCATGCCTGACACCAGGTGAGCACTCAGTAAATTTAATGAAAATGGAATAAAAAGGAATGGAAGTTTTGAGAGACCTGAAAGTGATGATAACGCTGCAAAGACAAAAGGCTATAGCTTGTGAGGTTGAATGAGCAATGTGAGATAGAGTTTGGGGAAACTTGGCCCAAGGCCAGAAGCCACCTGTGGTGCTACCCCCAGAGTTCATCCCACAAACAGTTGCCACTCCTGCACTTCGCAAAGCATAGGGGCAGGCTTGCTGTCATCTCAGCAGTCCAGGCCAGGGGACACAATGGGAGCACTGAGCTAGCAGTGACGATGCCAAAGAAAGCTGGCACACTCGATAAGTACTAGAGTATTACTGAATGGAAGAAGCATCTCTATGTCAGTACTAGAGTATTGTCGGGTGGAGGAAGCATGCTCTAAGAGTACTAGAGTATTGGTGGATGAAGGAGTCATGGTGGGCACACATTGAGAGCTTCATATGTGCCATGACTTGTGTTGAGCACTTCTGTACATGTCACAACAACCCCACGTGGAGATGCTGTCTCTTTTATAGATGAGGAAAGGGCTCTGAGAGTTTAGACACATGCTCAAAGTTCCTTGTCCACCAGGCAGGCCAGCTCCACAGCCTGTGCTGCTAATGGTTGGACCATAGTCTTTCCCATATGGTGTGGAGCAGGAAGAAAGAGGGGAGGAGCCCTCATGTAGAGCAGACATCATGAGGCTGATTATCGACATTCAGCCACATGACCTCGCCAACATTTAATTGGCTGTCTATAAAGTAGGACTACAAGACGGAGGCATTCCCAATGGAAGTTGTGAACTTGGATTCCCAATGTTAGCTTTGCTCAGTGGAGTATGAGAGGCAGGATGAGCTAGGTTATACTGCGGTAACAAATAGTGCCCAATCCTGTGGCATGAGATGCCAAGTGTGATTCCTCACTTTTACTACTTGTCCATCATGGTCTGGCTGGAACTCTGCTTCCCATCTCCTCACTCCAGGACCCTGGATGAGGAGCCTGCTGTTTGGGGTGTCGGCTTTGTAACAGCCAAGAAGAAGTCATGAATTGCACTCTGGCTCTCAAAGCTTCTCCAGGAGGTGACATCCACCCCCTTTGCTCATGCTCCATGGTCTAAAATGAGTCACAGGTCACACCGAACTCCTAAGGGCAGGGTGGTATGATTTTTCCCTGAGCCTAAAGGAGAAAGAACTGGAAACATGGTTTCTAAGGTCTAGAATCCCTGTGTGGCCTTGAAAAACACCCCCTCCCACAGCTGGCCCTCGGTTTCCCCTTGTGTATGAGGTTAATCACTTGAAACTCTTGGAGGACTGACTATCCCATGGAGCAAAGGCCTTGTAACCTGCAAAGTTGGTGCTGTTATAAGTGCTTGCTTTTTATTATTGCTCCTTCCCCCCCCTAACCCCCCCAATCCCAGCTGCGTTTTCCCACCAGTGGTGAATGCCTTGCTCCCCTCCCCCACCATACAGAAAACAGTCCATGCGGGTCCCAGCTCTCCCCCTAGCTGTGGCATTAACACACTCAGGTAGCATGTTTTTGCTTCCTTGCAGGAACAAAGCCTAAAAATAGATAACGTTCGGGACACCAACCAGAACCACACCACAATGTACCGACCCAGTAGCCAGTTTATGTTGATGAAATTCAAATTTGCTCTTTATTCCTTCTGTGGGCAGTTGCAGGAGCATTACCAGGGCCATTTGGCAATAAAATGTGACCGGCTTCATTATGGAGGATGGAGATAAGAGATACCAGTCTGAGGTCAAGGGGCAGCTGACCAGGAGCAGGGGCGCATCACAGGCCTCTGTGGACCCGTCCCGGTGGGGGCAACAGACCTGCAAGGGGGGAGGCTGTGATTAAAATGCAGAACTGTCTTACCTTCCTTTGTTTAGCTCAGAGCCAAAGGTAATTTATGTGGGACGTGTAGCAAGCCATATGGTTGTGTCTGCTGTCGCTTTGCCTTCCAGGCGTTCATCTCTGGGAAGCATCCTGACAGGGGCCACCTCCTGCTCCCAGCAGGCGGGTTTGGGGAAACAGTTCCATTGGAGGGGCCTTGCTGTCCTCTCCGAAGACTGGGCTTCCCTGAAGGGGTGCTGTCACTGTGGCCCTTTCTCCACCCCCCCCCCCACCCCACACACACACTGCAGTACACACCTCAGAGCAGTTCCCACCTGCGCACTCTGCTATAGCCCGTCTTTAGCCCTGAGCAAGCACAGGAGCTGTCGCTTTTGTGCCTGCTTCCTGCTGGCACAGCCAAGACTGGCAAGCTGCATCTCAGGCCGGCCTAACGGTACCCTCAGGTGGGGTGTTACTGCTCCCACACCTGGGGGAAAGGCCTGAGCCCAGGGGACAGCAAGCTGGTAACAGTGCCCAACACACAGTGCTTGCTGGGAGCCAGCCAGGTGCTGGCCCTTCCACCCACCGCGACCCCACAGAGGCCTCCCCGTGAGCCTGCTGTGATGGTCCCATCTCACAAGAGAGGCCTCAGCAGGTGGAGGGACTGGTTCAAGGCAGAACGGCTTCCCAGAGGGGAACTGGCCTTAAACAAGGGTGGTGTGGTTTCTGCTGTTCTGCAAGGGAGGGGACATTAATCAGCTGTTTTCCCCAGAGATGGCGGGGGGCGGGGAACAGGGGGAGGGGAAATCTGGGGCCCGGGCATCTTTTCCTCTTCCCTCCCCTCGCTGTGGGCTCCAGGGTGGCACTCGGGCCTCCTTGATGGGGGCTGGCTCCCAGATGTCCTTGTCCCGCATGTAGTCAGAGAGGTTGAGGGTGACTCACACCATGCTGGCTCCCACCCGTCTGCTTGTCTGCTTCTGCACGCAGACACTGCTCTCAGGCTCTCATTAAACCGCCTTTAATTACTGCTGTGAAGGCACAGAGAGACTTCTGTGCCCCCGCCCCTTGCTGTATTGATCGCTGCCCAGAGGTTTCTGTCACAGGGATTAGAAAAGGTTAGCTCCCCTCATTCTCTAACGCTCTTCCTGGTGATAATTGGCTCCCAGGTGCAGCGTCATTGCACACAGACGTGCGGCCTCCTGGTCTACCTGCGGGTTCAGCTGCAGGAGTGTTAGCAAGGCGGGCAGACCTCTAGTGCTTTTGATGCCGGGTGCACGGGCCCTGCGTGAGGCTCTTGTCCTGGTCACTGCCAGTCTGTCTGCTGCTCCTCGTGCCCATTTCAGGGGAGGTGACTCATATCTGGTTTCCAGCCCCTCTCTCCTCCCCGAGAGCTTCATGTGTACCTTAAGGAAGGTCAAGGGTTCCTGGGGTTCCCGCCCACCCTGAGGCTCCTGACGCCTCCTGGAGGGGTTCCTGCTTTCAGGTGGGTGAATTTTACTTGTTCCTGCGAGTCTGCTCCCTGCTTGGCCCCTGATGCCACGCTGCCCTCTGGGCTCAGAGCAGGTGACCAGGCAGACAGGTGAGGTCTAGAAACTGCTGGGCATGGGTGTGGTGGGCAGAACTGAGGTTATTCACCTGTGACAGGAAAGGCTCACTGTACCCGGGAAGTGGGGGCAGAGCCCTCGGAATGTGCATGCGGAGGGCAGTGACTGACAGCACAGCGTGGCCCAGGACAGCGCCCGGCCCAGTGGGGGAAGCAGCGAGGCTGAGGGATGGTGGTGCCGTCCATGAGAATGAACTTGATGCTCAGCTCTGCCAGGAGGGCCGGGTCCTGCTGTGGCACCGCGGGCTTCTGGACCAGGACGTTCAGGCTGAGGAGGTTTGCTTTCTTGTCTGAGCTTCCACTGGGGTCCACAGGTGAGTATCTGGGGTGGGGCAATCCTAAGCCCTTGACAGTTGTGTAGGCACCTGAGAGGAATGCCGGAAAGCAGGCTCGCGTGCAGCAGAGCTGATGTGGCCAGGCAGGAGGGGAAGGGGCCAGCAGACGTGGACTGTGGTGCACTGAGCTTTGGCGGCTGGAGCACTTTGCGGGCATGGGCCCCATATCGCTAGTTTGAGGGCTTTCATAAAGCCAGACATTGAGACCCTTACCTGAAGTCTCCCACATTAAAAGAAAGGTCAACTTGGAAACACCTATGGGACCAACATAGCGCTCAGGTTTACCTGGACTGGGCTTCTGCTGAATACCCAGGGGGCCCTCCGCGGGGTCGTTGTTCAGACGGCGATGCACTTAGTTGAGGATGACCCCTGCTGGCCCAGCCCTGGCCCGTGACTGACAGTTCCTTTTGCCCCTGGAGAGAGATGTCCCTTTCTGATCCCTGGTCCAATAATGACCCTCTGTGTTCCGTCTGTCCAGCCTGACATTTTTTATTTGGGGAAGTGATATGATGAGGATTTAGAAGACCCAATAAATTAAGCTGAGGCTCATCTATAATTATAAAAGCATAATATGCTAATTAGACTGGACAGCCAAACGACCTCTGGACAGCCTTCTGGGCAACCTTCCAGGCGAAGCCATAGCTGTGAGGGCCAAGCCCCTTGCACAGATTCCGTGCATCGGGCCTTTAGTGGTTAATACGAGGCACAAACAAGCCAGACTTCAAATGGGATCAAGGAGAAGAGCTGGAGAGACCTAGGTTGAAGTTCACTGTGGGCTAAGGCAAATCTCATGTTTCCTTTAAAATGTGAATTGCATTTTCCCCCAATAAGGAGAAAGACCAACTTGGGATGTGTTCATGTAAAAAGGGGATAGATATATAACCCAAGATGATTTATTTGAGCACAAGATGAATGTAACCAGCAGTTTGATAAAGATAATATAAAGACCTGAGGACAAAAATATACAGTCACCCACTAATTATCTCTTGCTACCATTTTCTCTGTGCCAGGAAAGGCGCCACCCACAGGGGGCAGAGGGGCGAGCAGGGTGGGGCCTGCTGCTGAGGCACCTCCAGCAGCAGATCTGGGAGCATCACAGTCAGGCTCAGTTCTCAGGTGAGAAGCCTGGTGCACAGCCCCTGCTTTCCTAGCATTGCACAATCGCACGTCGCCAGCAAACGAAGCGTTTGAGGGCAGAGTAGGCTTTTTCGGGTGAAAGGTGGAGAGTGTTGCAGGAGCAGCAGTCCCAGGCCTTCATGCTTTTGGTCACCGAGTGCCTGACACTTGACATTGTGGGGCCCAAGGCCTCATGGAGCCTGTGCTTTGCATGATGTGGATACAGCCCTGGGCCTGGGCAGAAGCTGACTGACTAAGGCATTCTGTCTTCTGGTCGACCAGTTGGACCAGCTAGGGACAAGGCGATGCCTTTCCGGGACAGTTATGGGTTAATAGGAGAGCTGAACATCTGTCCAGCTGGTCGCCAACTAGAGAGAAAGTGGGAGCTACAGCCACTGGGTGGTGAATTTTTCAGGGGTAAGAATGGAATCCATTTAAAAATAACAGACAAGAAACAAAGAGAAAGTATGTCCTATCATTTGAACTCCAGACCAAGTAATGCTTGAAATATTACCCATGGAGTGTCTAGTTACACATTCCTGTGAATATCCTTCCCTCTCCGCCCCTCTCCTTTCCTTCCATCCCAATCCCTCCCCTCCCCTCTCTTTCTCTCTCCTCTCCTTTCCGCCTCTCCTCCCTTTCCTTCCCCTCTTCTCACCTCTACCATTCCTCTCCCCCTCTCTTTTCCTTCCTTCCCTATGAGTAGAATTACATCTGTTTCAAATAGTAGGCTTCCGTGTGATCTTGCTTACCCATCGGCCATGGAAAGGCATTCCAGGCCGGGAAGCAGCACCTGTGGAACAAGGAGGCACAGAGAGGCACCCTGTGCCCATGGCCCCTGCGTGGACTGGGTGTGTGAGCAGAAGGCGGGAGGTGCAGCTGGGGAGAGGCTAGATGGTGATGGGCCTTGAGGACCCAGGACCAGCATTATCCCTTGCTGTTGGTCGGCCCTGAGCTGATGGTCACAGCGTTTGTTGGGCAGAGCACTAACCCGCTGTGAGAGGCGAGTATGGATACCGTCGGGGTATACAAGTGCTTCTGCGTTCATTTAAGGCGCTATCCTCCCTGGGACACAAGCCATGGCTGAGTGTATCCACTTCATAAATACACAAATAGGACCGGAGAGATGCAGCAAGTAGCTCCAGATGACCTGGTGAAGCATCAGGCTCCACTGTATCCAGGGTCCATGGAGGCAGCCCAGCGGCCTCCTGGCCACAAGGAGGCAGGAGGGGAGGAGATGGTTGGAGACGTCACGTCGCATGACCTTCAGGACAGCCAGCATGGGGGACAGCACCGGCCATGCTGTCCAGCTTCAGAGGTGCTTCTGAGCGCAGGCTGCAGGGCAAGTGCTGGAACTCCCAGGACTGCCCTTTGCACCTGAACAGCAGCCACCTGTGCCCAGGACCAGGACCACTGGCCCCAGCAAGACAGGCTCCGAGAGGCCAGAAACCGCAGCACCACTGTGGACACGGGCCGCACGCTCTCAGAAGCAGCTGGGAGACAGCTGCAGGGCCTCTGGCCGAAGTCACGTGCACAGGAATGAAGAGCACCATCTTGTTTTGTAGTCACAGGCTGATGAGTTGGGGACTGTGAGTTGCATATATTTCATTGCCTTTTTAGGGAGCAAAAAAGACGTGTGCGTCTTCTGCTAGGGAGTCTTGCATTTGTGTGTGAAAGCCCAGATAGGAGCACTCACGCCATCTCTTGCTCAACAATACCGAGTATATTGGAAAGATCGCCGTGGCGATAGGGGCTGGTACCTGATCCTGAGGACGGAAGAGTAATGAAACTCTGCCAAGGCTTTATCTAAGGCATTACAAATAAAAACAAGAGGAAAAAGCCATCTTTTAACTCACGAGTTGTGCCAGCCTCGTTCCTGCCTGTAGGCCTGTGCACCTGCCATTCCTCATTGAGACTCCCCTCCTCCGCGTCTCACGTCCCTGGCCGCTTCCCTTGTCCTTGAGGTCTCAGCTGACATGTCATCGCATCAGAGAAAGCTCCCCTGATCCCCTGGGGACGGCAGATTCTTCTTTTCTTTGTTTGCTGGTGCCTCTGCTCTTTTTTGGGAATACATCTTACCTCGCTCTTAGTCGGCGAGACTGATGTTTACAGCCTTTCTCCTCTGCCAGACAAGAGGTCTGCCACGGAGGCGCCGTGTCACCCTGCTGGCACCTGCTCCCAAGGACGAGAGAGTGATGACATTGTGCTACGGTTTTGTCTCAGGGATTAAAGAAAGCCGGTGAGATATCTCATTCCCAGCGCGTGATCCACGAGGGCTTTCTGGCTGAATGTGTGAGGCTGGCCCTCTGACTCCAGATCAGATGTTTGCCCCTGGTGGTTGTTTGGCTGGTGAAGCTGTGGAGCAGAGATCAGAAACCCATGCTCTTCGTTGACCGGGTGGTGATGGAGGGAAATGTGAGCTTATCGCAGAGGGGCAGGTGCCCGGGGCCAGCTGTGTGCTGCCTGAGAGGCCGAGTGGGCCAGTATGCGCAGGCGCTGCGGTTGTGTTATGAAAGCTCCGGAACCTTGCTTTCATGGGTTCCCTAATAATTTTAATGTTGGCAGTTAGAAGCAAACACTCTATCGATCCATGCGGTCACATGTGGGAGCAGGACCGGCCTGTGGGCAGTGGTGGCCCTGGCTCAGACTGACCGGAGAGTGCCATCCTCAGAGCCACTTACATCTTGCTCATTTGTAAGCCACAGGCCACACAGGGCAGCCAGCGCGGGGAAGGGCCTGGAGACCCTCCAGGAAAGGAGCCGTTGCCCCAAATGCAAATGTTTCCTGTGACTTCCAGCTTTGCTGCCCTGGCTCTTCCAGTCGGATTCCTGATTCACCAGATGAGGCCTGGACCCCACTGTGCTGCAGGGGTTGTGACTATAGCACATGGCGGGGGAGGCAGAAAGCCAATTAGTAATGAGTACCTTGGTTCCCGAGCACCCACATGGATGTCCTCTGGCTTCCAAGTGGATCCCTGAGGAAGGCAGAGCTTTATTCCAATTACTTGGCAATTTCCCAACTATTCTGGGAACAGATCTTTGGAAATTGCCATCAGAACTTTTAAATGCCCTCAATTGTGACAAATCTCCAGATTTGGTTTTTGAAGCAGCCTGGAGTTATTGGTGCGAAGTCACATGAGTCAGGTCTGATGATTAAGCTGTGCGGCACTGTTTGGGGCCACTGTGCTGTGCCTCCGAGGCTCGGAGAGCGTGGCCGGGAGGCCGGGCCGGGCTAGACACAGGGCCAGCGGGAGGGAAGGACACAGGACAGCATAGATGCCCACCATGTAAGGGCAGGCTGTGGGCCTAGGCATGCTTACTCAATTCCAACATGCCCGAGGTGTCAAGTCCAAAAGGTAAATTAAGCAGAATCAGACTTGGTTCTAAAGACAGGATGAGTGAGCACAGGTTTACAGAGGGAACCAGGAGGTTGGAGTTGGGTCACTCTGGGCCAAGGGCCGGGCAGGTCTCCTGTGGGGGCAAGTCTTGGTCAGGGGTCTGGAGAGCAGAGCAGAGCCCCCGGGAAGAAGTCCTATAAGAGCTACACACAAGCATATGAATAGGGGTTCAGGAGAAAACTTCTGTTTTGTTGGGAGAAGGAAGCATAAGGTAAGTTGACCAGGTGGCCTGGAGTGCTGATCAAAGTCGAAGCTGTATTTCAGTGAACACGGCCGCTCCTAGTCCTTCGCTGCCCAAGGCATCTGCTCTCTGGCCTCTCACCATCCTCACCTCCCACCACCTCCTCCTTGCTCTCTGAGCTTCAACCAGAAAAGCTAACCAGCGGCTTTCCATCTGCTCTTTGAACCCATCCACTTTATTTCTGCTCAGGGCCTTGGCTCTGGCTGTCCTCCTGCCGGGACACTCTTTCTTTATGTTTTCACTCTTCTGGCGTTTTCTCAGGCAGGTTTCATCTCAGATATTAACTTCCCCGACAACCCAGACCAAAGCTGCTTTCTCCCACCCAGTTACTCCCAACCCAATACCCGGCCGTGTCCTTCGGCATTTCCACACCCACGCTGTCTCTGTCTTCTCTTCTTTAGAATCCCTCTCCCAGCACGAGAAAGGAGTGATGTGGGGGCACGGGCTGGAGTGGGTTCTCTTCTCTGTCCTCATAGCTCTGACTACACATGGCTTTCAGCAGTGACTGAAGGAATCAACTAGTGAGTGGCAACTGAGTCCAGAGGGCAGAATTGGCCATTTGGTACAGGGGCTGAAAGCATTGGGGGGAGGAATAGGACATCCCTGTGTCACTTGGTCCCAGACCTCTGGGCAGCAGGTCGGAGGTCATGGGGCTGCTCCAATGGGTGGGCTCCAGAGCCCAGTAGTATTGTAGGACCTGGGCCCCACACTTGGGGAGCGGGGAGGAGACACAGGAGCTGATGCAGGGTTTATTGTAGAATTAGCAACGCAGAGTGGATCCCAAAAAGCTGGCCACTGGCAGAAATCTCAGAAGAAGTGAGTCAACAAGAAGTGAACGCATTCCAAATGCATGTTGCATTAGTCCGGGTGGTAGTCACAGGCTCTGTGTGGCCGCTCCGCTCATGCCAGCCTCCGGAGGAAGGTCATCCTCTCCACACCCCGTCTCAGAGAATGAGAGGAGAGGTCCTCTCCACCGCAGGCGACCTGCTCTTTGAAGCAGTTGCTCTTTCCATAGAAGTCTTTCTGTGGAGACTGTTTTACATTGATGTTTGCATGTGTTCTCTGCCCTGTTGCATTTTAAAAATAAACTCTGTGTGGTACCTGCAGGGTGATTTTCATCTTTATCTTAAAAACTAGAGGCCCGGTGCATGAAATTCGTGCATGGGCTGGGAGGTCATCTCAGCCCTGCCTGCACCCTCTCCAATCTGGGATCCTTGTCAGACATCTCTCTCACAATCCTGGACTGCTGGCTCCTAACTGCTCACCTGCCTGCCTGCTTAGTTGCCCCTAACTGACCCCCCTGCTGGCCTGATCACCCCTAAATGCCCTCTGCTGCCTGCAAGGTCACCCCCAACTGCCTTCTCCCTGCCTTCCTGGTCACTCATGCAGCCTGCTATTCAGTCATTTGGTTGTCCCTCACTAATCCCCTGCTTGTTTGGCCTAATTTGTAGGCATCCACCTTGTGAGGGTGTGAGGGTTAATTTGCATATTACCTCTTTATTATATAGGATTAAGGCAGTAAACCAAGCAGTTCATTAAACAGCCCACTCAGTAACACGAAATGATGACAACCATAGCGCTGATCATCAAGACTGTCAGATGAGCCTGCCCATCTCCGGCATCACCCATATCCTCAGCTCCGTGGCATTTTTAGGCATCAGGACAGGCCAAGGAATGGGAGACTTTGGACAAAGAGACCCCATGGGAAGGGGCATGAGGATGTGACAATCACTCCCACAGGAAGGATGGGTGAAGTACCTCACAGTGCACTGAGTGTGGAGAGCGTGCCCAGCTCTGGGGCCTGAGGAGGGCTGGGAGGCATGTGCCACATTAGTGATAGGCAGCCCCCGCCCTGCCCCGCACTCAGCACCCACAAAAACGCCAAAGCAAAATCTCAGTGGATTGAGAGAACACTCTGGAAAATGGCAGTTTACCACTCATTTTACACATCAGAATCCAAGGGAAATCTCAGGGGCTTACATGAAATTCATTGGTGACAGATTCAGGAGACAGAAGAAGGCAAGGGGGAGGGGAATCTCTGGAATTGCATGAAAGGTACAATGTATAGACATGCCTCTTACATGGGCGGGTGCAGAGAGTTAACAGTTAACCAGGAACATGACAGCAGTGCCTATGAGGGGCTCTGTGGTCCGCTCTGGTGAGAGGCTGTGCCCTGAGGAGTCCAGAAAAAAGGAAATTACCCTGACATTCCAAAGGCACGTTACTGTAGATGTGAGTCTGTAGACAGGCTCAGTTGAGGCAAAGATTGCCCTTTGCCAGGGAAGGTGCCCGCCTGGGATGTGACCACACCGTGACACGCCTCTAGTCAAAGCTTTCATTCCAGACCATCTATGTGGTGACTCAGGGCTGCGTTTGCAAGGCCACCAAGCAGGCCTCCCGTGGGCCTGCCAGGGTCAGGCTGTGGCCTGTTGTCCACTCCAGGAAGGGAGATCCAGGTAGGCCTTCTTCACACCCCGGAGGGACTAGACTCAGTGGCTGCCACGCTGCTCCGCTGGCGAAGACATCTTCATTGCTTGTGCATCGGTTTCAAAGGTGACGGCTTGGACGACCATGGAGAGTGTTGGCATCCAGGTTTTATAAGCCTCCTATTGCGGGAGTCCTCTGTGCGGTAGCATCGTCATGGGGATGCCAGGGACCCGGAGCGACGCCTACCGTGTGGACGGGCCACGTGGCACTGGGGGGAAGGGGGGCATGCAGGGTCACATGCCCTGGCTGGTGAGAGCGGACCGGAGCACACCCACCACACCATGGCCTCCTGAGGGATGGTCCTGGCAAAGTGTCAGAGAAAGCCCGCAGAACCGATGGACCCGCAGAAGAATGAAGGACCATTTCTGCTCTCCTGTGCTTTAGGCAGCCGCAGCAGGCAGCGAGCGCCAGGGCTTTCTGGTGCCAGGTTACAGAGGTAAGGGGTGGGACCAAAACCCTGTGGCTGCTATCAGGAAGTAGACAGTTTAGTGGCCGAGATGGACACTGATCAAATTTTATGAACAAACATCAAGCCACAGCTATAATAAGTAAAATGAAAGAGAAACACGGTGCTCTAAGCACACATCACAGGAAATCGACTCTCCACAGGGCTCACGAGGTTGCTAGAAGGCGGTGACACACTAAGAGGTAAGGAGACAAAGAGTTAGTGACAGAGCATTTCTACCAACAAGAAAAGCATGTGCAAAGGTCCTGGGCAAAGGAGCGTGTGCTGAGAGGATCTGAGAGCAGCCGCGTGGTTGGGAACACCTTGCAAGGGGAAGCTCGGTACAGGATGTGGTGGGGGTGACTGAGCTGAGCAGGGTCCAGAATGGAGGACCTTGGGTTCTGCTGAGGATTTGGGGTTTTATCCTAAGCACAAAGGCAGGCCGTTGATGGGTGTTAATGTTTAACGTTAGTTTTAGGACACTTCCTAATACAGCTAACTTCGATAAATGCCTCCCAGATAACGCTCCCTTGTCCATCTTGGGCTCAGTAATTCCAATGAGTCAGCGGTCGCTCTGATAATGCTGAGTAAGAAAGGACCCCACATCTCAGTGGCGTTCAACAAGAAGCATTCTTTCTTTTTTCTCCTCCATGAGTCTTCGAGTCGGTGGGGCAGCTCAGGCTCTGGACTGGGTTCCAGTCTGGTCCAGTTGTCTCTCATTCTGGGAGTCATGCAGCTGCTTTATCCATAATAAATCACAAGGCGTTGGTTTCTGTTCACGTCGCTTCTACGAATATCTCACTGGTAGAGGCAAGCCCACGTGCCGGGGGAAGAGTAGTCTTTTTTTCAAGGAAAAGGCATGGACAGGGAGGAGGAGGAAGGGAGGGGAGGATTGTGAGTAAGTAATGCAGCCACGCACTCTTGCCCTTAATCACAGCAATACAGGTGGTCAAGGGCACGGTTTCAGGATGCAGGCTTCGTGGCTCTGAGACCTGGCTTAGGAACTTCCCAGCTGTGTGAGTCTGGGCAGGTTAGTAACCTCCTCAAAAACCCGCTTTATCATCTGTGCAAGAGAGCTAATAGCAGTGCCAGCCTGCACCAGAAGGGTTAACTCAGGAGCTTAGAGAAGTACCTGCATATAATAAGTGCTCAGGAAATATTCAGTATCATTACCATAGAGTCATGTCTCCTTACATAACCCGGCATGTTGGGGGTTTAGCTGAACTGCTGTTGTAGAAAGGCAGTGTGGTAGATGTGCCACATAACACGTGCCGGCCCCGAGGGCGTGGGTTTAGACGCATCGCCAGCCTCGAGGACAATCTCTCCTGACACAGGATCATTCACACAAAATGCGGAAATGAAAATTATATGTGCTCCTGTGTCAGCTCAGCTCAGGCTTTGTCACAAAAAGTCCTGGACACATTTTGGTTTTCAGAGCCTTCTGGATTTGGGGTTTAGTTTTGTGGGTAAAGGCCGGAGGCCAGTGTTTGCTTTGACATGTGTGCCCACGGGTCCTTGGGCACCCGGGCTGCCCTCTCCTTCTGAACTCCCGCTAAGCCCTCTCAGTGCACGAATCATGTTTGCCGTGGTCCCAAATATCACCTCTTTCCGGAACATCCATGTCTCTGCTGGAAAGGACTCCTCCTGCTGCTGCTGGGCTCGCCCGCATCTGTCCCTGTGTAGCCCGGGTCTAATGATGCGTATTGACTCCTGCGTTTAGGGGTGTGTGAAACTCCATAGCTGTCCTTAGCTCCATGCTGCAGGCCACGCCGCCTAGTCCTTCCTCCACCTAAAGCCCATGACCATGACCGAGGTTGCCACCATGTGCAGTTTGCCAACCTAGTCCCTCCTGTCTGAGCAGGCCCTCACATCTCTCTGCAGTGATGCCGCCTTCGGCCTGTATACACACAGGAAACTACAGCGAAGTTCAGTTCGCTGGGAGCAGACTCACTGCTGCTGATTGTAGCTGCGTGTGGACCTGGCAGAGCTGCTTGTCAGATGGTGTTTGTTACTCCCCCGACTCAGAGCCAGGGGCTACGCCGCTCTTCAGAGCAGATGCACCTGGGAGTCCCTTTGAATGAACAAAGGACTCTTCTTTTCCTTGTGCCATCCTCCCAGGACATCCACCTGTCGAAGGAAAGCAGAGCGGCCGGAAGTTAAAGTGGCAGGAGCACACGTTACCCAGGATCCACTGCGGTGGGGGAACTGAGGCTCATGTAGAACTGGGCGCTGTTCCAAAGTACAACAAGAGGGGATTTCTAGCCAGGGGTCAAGGTGGGACAGCCACCATCAAGGCTTGCCTGTGCTCAGGCTGGCCCTGGATGGTTGGGGGGCTGAGAAGACTGGGAAACTCCTAATTGGCTGTGGGTGTTGCATTTTTTGAGGGCATGACAGTCAATTAGCATATTCCCTTCTTATTAGATAGGATATCTCTTCACTGACCCAGTTCCTGATATCTGGGGACAGTAGCTGTGGCATCCGTGAGGGCAGTGGGCAGCAGAGACACGAGATGTATCCATCAAGGAGCACATACTGATCAGCATCCAGGCAGCCCGTCTGACTCCCTGGCCCCAATTACATCCAGGCAGACGGCCCATCTGACTTCCTGGCCATGAGTAGCTTCTTTCCAAGGTCTTCACTGGCCTTTTTCCTACAACTCACTCCCACCAATACTCTGTAAAAAGTTAAACCCTGTGGATGGCAGACACTGCATCTTATTTATCTTTGTGCTTTCCCTCGCCAAGGCTAGCAGGTCTGATACCCAGGCAATACAGTTACATGTTTAAATGAATGATTAATTAATTGGATGAATGAATGGATGTTTGGATGGATGGATGACCAGATAAATGAATGATTGAATGAATGAATGAATGATGATTGTCAAATTTCTTGTTGGATGCCCTATAGATATGACTACTCTTGGGCTGAAATGGTTATTTTTAAATCAGTTCTGTTGGGTTCATTTCAGGCATATCTAGGACAGTGACTGTTGAGCCAAAGCAGGACACAGGTGCAGTTTGGCACTTGGAGCTGTTGCTGAGCCCTGTAGGTGAAGGCATGGGCTCTGGAATCCAGCACAGGTGCCCTGTGTGGGGCACTGGTCAGCTGAGCTTCGCTCCAGCAGCAGGTGCGTGCGGGAAAGCCCACCTGCTGGCCTCGCCGTGAGGATTAAGTGACTGAGCCATGTGATGCCTGCTGACCAAACCCAGCGTGAGGATGGTCCTCTGTGATGCCAGTTAGCTCCTCTTGCCATTACTATTGAACACACTGCCTATGGCCCGAATCCTCTCTGTAGGAGACAGGGGCTGCTTGTGAGGCTGACCCCACCTGCTGCCGGGCATCCATCCATCCATCACGAGTGTGGGGAGAGCTGGGGCTGATGGGGACTTCGCTTAGAGTCGGCCACTTCCCCACTTAGAGTGGGGCATGACTGTGCTCCTGTCCCAGGTCCTCCGGGACCCTGGCAGACACTGGCGTCGGGCCACCAGAGGTGAGTTTCTGCCATGTGTTGCGCGATATTGGGCAGGTCACTTCACCTCTGAGTTTGTTTTCCTTCCCTACAAAGTGGGATAATAATAGTCCTAATGGCGGCATGGGGGAGATGCAAGACAATAACCACCAGCCCGCATAGTCAGGAACTGGCACAAGGTGCTCCCCACCCCACATGTGACTTCAGCAAGGTCTAGCTTCCTAGCAAGGCATGACCCTGCTAGGACCGCATTCTCTGTTCCAGTCTTGGTCTGCAGGCATCCGATGCTAATCCTTGAGGTTGGGGTGAGCCGGCCCCAAACTATTTGCCATTTAATTCTCTAACCATTTGCCATTTAATTAAATTAAAAATAAAAGCACAGTGCGCTGTGGTGTCTTTTAGTGCCTTTGTAAGCATAGCTGGTTCTTAGTGCAGCCCATGCAGCTTTCTCCCTTTCTCGCCTCCCTCTCTCCTCCCCTCCCTGTGCTTCCTGGGGTCACTGACTGATCAATCAGTCGCTCTCCAACCTGACTCGGGGTCTGCCCTCCTGGGGCGGGGACCTAAGGCATGGCCTAAGGCGGCTGGAGCTCTGGGCAGTGGTGTGGCGTTTATACACCGTTGCGTGTCCGCTACTGGCTGAGGGCTTCTCTGGAAGCATTACTTCCTGCCCCTCCCACTTCTGCCTGTGGACTCCAACCTTCTGCTGGGGCCACGGACAGGTGCCTGCAGCCAGGAGCTGCCCAGGTCTGGAGCAGAATCCTCAGGGCAGCTGCGGACCCAGGGGCTTGGCGTGGTACAGTGGACTGAGGGGCTGGTCCCTGTAGCTGCGGGCACCACTCCAGGCGGGAGGCTTTCCTCTGGACTCATGCCAAAGGGAAGATACGTCTTGTTTAAGCCATTGTTGGGTTTTCTGTTACAACCAAACCTAACCCCAAATGATGCATCAAATAAATGGTAATATTAGTCATCGTAATAGTCATAATCACCAGCACACATTGAACATGTGATATGTGAATCCACCTCCGTGTTTACTCCCCCCCCCCCCACCTTCTCCTTCGCACATGGAACGTACAGGAAGGTGTGAGCTTCATGTCCCCTTCTGCGGTCCTATGTGGGACATGCGAGCTCTCAGAAATGGTTTTGAAAAGCCAAATAAATGAGAGAAACCATAGAGGGAAAGCCAGCATGGAGACCCTGATCTGCCAGTCCCAGCTGCCAGCTCTAACCCCGGCGCGGGGAGAAGTGTGAGATCCTGGCCTGTGACGAGGGAAGGAGCCAGTGTGCACCAGGGAACCTGGCCTGGGAACTGGCCTGGGGAAGAGGCGGGATGCGCTGGAGCAGGGTGTGCCTGAGGAGCAGGTGGCTTCCTAGTCGGTGGGTGCGGAGGCGGAGGCTGGCGGCACAGGCTGTGGAGCAGGGCTGGGTCAGGCCTGGTGGCCATGAGGGTGAGCCTGGGTGCTAGGAGGGGCTGAGGATCCCTGGCGCCCCTCCCTTGCCATCAAGCTGCTCGTTCACCTGCTGAACCTGTGGCCACAGAGCCTTTTGGTCCCCCGGCCCCCGGCATAGCGGCATTGACTCTAAAATTGTTCGAGCCGGCTGGCAGATGGTCAGGGATGTGTGAGGGGTGGCCGGGGCTGGGAGATGGGATGAGTGGCTTTGCACAATGTTCTGCAGGTGCCCTGGCCCTTACCCATTGCTCTGCAGCTTCAGAGCGGGTTCCAGCCACCCCTGCAGGCCGGGGCCTCCATGTGGGCTCCAACACCCCATCTTCTTTTCCCGAAGCCCAGGCACGTGTTCGAACTGCCTTCATGGCCAGCACCGTGTGCCCCCCCTCCCCCCAAGAATCGGCACAGGGCGCTGTGAAGAGGTGAGCGTGCGGATTGTGCTGTTCTCCTCCCGGGCATCCCTGCAGCTCCTGCCTGAGGACTGGCCACGGTACCCGGGCAGCTGGCTTGTCCCGTGGCATGAATTTATTCAAGGAGCTGGCACATTAGCATCTGTCGGCACTGGGTGCTGGGGGGGACACCAGCGTGAGCAGGACGTGGCACTGCCGTTTGCAGCGTTTGGGGGGAGACAGACTCAGTGGTATCACACCGTGACCTGATGAAGGGGTGTCCGAGGAAGGAGGGGCGCAGGAGGAGCTGGAGCAGCCCCTCTCCTGAGCTGGCACTCACCTGCAAGCTCTGCGCATGTCAGTCCCGCTGCCCAGGCAGCGTCTCCTCCCCGCGTTCTCAGCAGAATCTCACTGGTAAGTCAGAGTGACAACAGACGTACTGTGAGGCCCCGAAGTTGCTCCCTCCCTCCATGTCAACAGTCTTGTTTGGGGAGAAAAGGCAATGCTTCCAGAGGTCAGGCCCTCGTGGGAGGCGTGGTCCACCCTAAGCAAATACCAGTCCACGTGCCTCTGGCTGACGCCCTCTGTGACTCAGTCTCCTCTGGGTCAGCCCTGAGCGCTGGGCAAGAGGAGGGAACTTCTCACCGAAACAGTGTGGCTGGAGCTTGTGGGGAGTCGGGGTGGAGATGTTCCCATGATTCCCGGGGCTGGGAAACCTCAGCAATCACTAGGCCTCCCCCTTTCCCCTTCACCCCCTGTATGATGTCCGTGTTTCCCCTCCACCCTTCCCTACAATGTCCGCTGCTCCCCTCCGCCCTCTCCTACAAAGTCTGCTGCTCTCCTCTGCCCTCCCCTATGATGTCCGTGTTTCCCCTCCAACCCCCTCTCCTGCAATGTTGGCTGCTGCCCCAGTAGGGCCCCCTCTGGCACAGCTGTGCTTGTGGCAGGAGCAGAGGCCATCTCTACTGTTCTTCTGCACTTCCTGGAGGAAAACCCTTCCTGGAACCCCGCTGTCAGTCCTTCCTGGAACCCCGCTGTAAGTCCTCAGCAGGACCAGGTGAGGTGCTCATCCCTTAGCCGGGGGAGGGGTGACCGAAGAGGAAACGGGCGGAGGTGGAAACTCTGGTGTCCCCAGAGCCTCCAGAAGCAAGAGGAAGGGAGGTGAGGTTGTGCACTAACAACAGGGCAGGTGGGGCATCTGACTGATGCCTGGGCTTGGGGTTGGATGTGGGTGACACTGGAGACAGGAGGCATGGCAGGATTTGGGGGAAGACCTGTCACAGGCTGGTGAGGCCAGGAGGAGGAGGGGAGGCCTGGGGAGGAGCACGCTGCTCAGAGCTGCAGCCCCCCCTCCCCCCCGCCCCGCCCATCTGAAGGCCAAGACCAGCGATACCTCCTGTGGGGAGCACTCCTGGCCTGTCACAGGGTACATTGCTGGCTGCAGCCCCCGCCCCTCTTCTCCAGTGAAGGCCGGGCAGGGAAGTAATTGCACTCGATCCGGAGCAATGGGCACATCACTGCAGGGATCCGTTTAATTACATTTTATTGAGGCTCCGCAGTCATGAGAAATCAGGGACCTCTCACGGCCCCCTTACAACGAGCCCTTAAATCTCAGAAGAGCCCGTGCGGAGGGGGCACTCATCACTGGCCGCCCGGCATGCCCTGCAGCCTCCGGGTCCTGAGCTCCGGGGAGACGGAGCAGCAGGCAGCCGGGCTGCAGGTGCGCTGCCTGCCAGGGGGCCGGCTCCGAGGCATGGCACACTTCCTCCCGCAGGGCCTCTGTGCGCCTACTGTGTGCCGGCCTTGTCCTGGACTGTGGCTCCTCCGCAGGGAGAAGCCCCGGGAGTCACAGTGAGGGCGGGCAGCAGCGAGACAGAAGCCAGTGTTTAGAATCACCGCTCTGATGGGGCAGATGCACTGGAAGCAGTCAGCTGTCTGTGGCATAGCATCCACCCTGAAACGTAATGGTAACAATGGTTGCTTTGTTTACAACTGCAGTTGGAGCGGAATGTGGTCAGGGGGACTTTTCTTTGATCCTGTAGCTTCCTGAGCTGCTCCGGGGCTGGGGGTGCTGCTCTGAGCTGGCCTCACATACAGGCTGCCAGACGCCCGCTGCTGTGGCTGCAGCTCGGTTGGGGCAGGGCCGCTCTCCATGCAGCTGCTCGTGGCTCCTCTTGTCTTCTCTGGGAACTGAGGTCTCAGGGAAGTCAGGCTTCTTACCCACTGGCTGACACTCTGCAAAGCACCCCAGAGCCAGGCCTTCATGTCCGAGCTCAGACGCCCCAGAATGTCACTTCTACCACATTCTGGTGGTCAGGCGATCGGGCTGGCCCTGAGTCAACGGGCAGATAAACTGACACTGTCTCTCGGTGGGGCAGTGACACAGCCACGCTGCAGAGTAGCCTTGTGACCAGGCCCCCCGGCTGCTGCCCTCTGCCCTGCCAGAGCCAGCGGAGGGCACCATCGGGGAGGGGGTGCGGCCTAGAACCAGGCACCAGCAAGGCCAGCGGAAGACGCTTTATCCTGGGGTCCAGCCCGCTCCTGCAGTTGCCTGTGGGACTCTGTCTCAGCGGTGTCTCCAGGCTCCTTTTCTTCTAACAGGAATGAATGGAAGGGGGAGGGGCTCGTTCTCCAGCTGGTCCAGAGGCTTAGGATACGCCCATGTCTCTCCCCTGGGAGAACGGTGTGTGCTTCGTTCTGGGTTTGAAACCTGAGGGTCTGAGTTCATGCCCACCAGGGCTACCAACGTGGTCTTTGCACAGGGGCGTGGTTATCAGAGCCTGGGCCTCCGGGCCTTTGGGTGGAGACCATTTCAGTGGCATTAGCAGCGCACAGAGCTGCGGGAGTGGAAAACGGTGCCACCTGAAAGCTCCAGCTGACCGGTGCGCGTTTGCTCTGTGACGGTGATGGTCAGGTGTGCATCTGTGGCTGATTTTTAGAAAATAAAACTCAGACTTTGACACTGTCTGCCAGCCTATTGGTCACTGGCTCTCCCATTGCCCGGGTGCGATTGGAGCGTGTGACTGGGAAAAGAAGGGAATGGCAGGCAAGCAGTGCTTGGACACCTCGGTAGCGTCTCCAGTAGAATTTCTGGGGCGGGCAGCCTCGGATACACGCCGTGAGGACACACAGTCCAGAGTCACAGTCTCTCCCATGCATCCAGAAGAAAGGTGCCCCCACCCACGCTAGCTCACTCCCACCACGGCAACTGGTACAGGATGGGAACCCCTGGGAAGGTGAAGAGAGGCATGAACACGGGAACCAGGTTTGGGGTATTTTACGCCCAAGAGGTTCCTGAGTCCTCAGGCTCATGTGGGGCCTCCCGTGGGTGGCTGACCCTCCGAGCCACCGCTGTGTTCCCAATCGCCTCCCTGCGGCCCTCCCTTCTTCCCACGCTGTCGCCTCAGAGACCTTGTTCAAGGGGACTTCCCCTTCGCTTGTGCTGGCGTGAAGCACTGCATCTCTCCCCAAGTCACAACGAAAGGGTATGCACAAGGGTGCTCCAGGCAGCATCATGTGTTTTTGCAGATGAACCCACACAGTGCTTCCCCGGATGTATGTTTCCTTGAACGTGGCGTCACTCTGAGAAATGGTGGCTGAGCTTTCCTGAGCGCCCGCAGCCTGGCTCTCCGTGTCCTGCATGGACCCTGCCCGCGATGGCAGGGTCGTCACCTGCTGTACAGGTGAAGGCCCCGAGGCCTGGGAGGGGGAGGGACAGGCTCAGGGCCACGAGGCTGGCATGGGAAGGAGCTGGGCCTTCTCGCTCACAATTCTGACTGGGCCCGCGCTGTCTCCCTGGCCAGTGGGTTTCCAGAACATTCGAGCGAGGTTCCAGGACGTGGTTCCTGCACCTGCGCCTCAGCATTGCCGGGGACGTGTGGGCAGCGCACCTTCCGGCCTCCCTGCCCACAGATTCAGAAGCTGCTGGGGGCCCAGAGTCCAAGCTGTGCCAGCCGCGGGCCATGCTGGGGCCAGCTCCCTCCGTGGGGGCACCGGTCCAGGGCCAGGAATCAGCTTAGAGTTCTAACTTTAAAAGCAGAAGCTCCAAAAAGTTGGTACAATTGCCCACAGTCCTGTCTCAGCAGGAAGTGGCCGTGGTCAGGTTGGGTGCTTCACTTTGGATGAGCTGGTCAGAGGGCAGCCTCCTGGACGCAGGTGAGGGGAGGTGTGCCGAGGCAGCTGACTGGGTGGGGGGCTGGGCAGGTGGTGGGGGAGCTGGAGGCTCAGCGCAGTGCCCACAGGCAGGGGCAGGGGGTGGTGCGGGGCCAGGCTGCTGGCATAGTGGCCCTCCAGGCAGTGACCACCGCTCTGATCTGCTGTGAACACGCGACCCCTTTATCACTCTCGTTAGATGGGATCAGATTTACGTCTGCTCAGAAATCATTTCCTTGATCAAAGTATGTGGAGTGCTGTCAGAGGGCGCAGGATTAATCTCTCTGTGATTGCAGAGTGGAGGCTCCCGGGGGCGGCAGGGGGGCAGACGGGCTGGGCCGGATCCTGACGGGTGGGGAAGAGCCCTGCAGTCAGAGGCAGGGTGCTGGCAGCACCCCGCAGTGCAGATGAGATGAAATGGGCATCTTGTGAGCAGATGTGGTCCTCGCATGGCCAGCCCAGTGCCCACACTGAAAATCTGGGCATTTCACATAAAATATGGAAAACCAGGACCCTGGGAACCGGCAGCTGTCTTCCCGTGAGGCAGCTCCGTGGCTGCCCCAGAGGAGACTGGAGGGCGTTTACTTGCCCTGCCTCTGGCCCACCCACGCCTTCACTGGGGGAGCGACAGGTGCCAGTCGCCTCGTCTGTGCTTTGTTTTCCCTGCCTCCCTCGTTCTGTGTTCTTTGATGACCAGCAGCATCAGGTGGTGGCTAAGGTGCAGGTTGCTTGGGTTCCGATCCCGCCCCTCCCTCCAGGCCCTGTGACGGGGCTGCTTCCTGAACTGGGCTGTGCCTGTACTTCTGACGTCAGCATTTGTAAGCTGAAGGGAACGGATGGGCTGACAGTGTCTGTCACCTTCCAACGACGGCTCTGAGGCCTGTGACGGGCGGTCGCTGTCACTGCTGCTGGCGGTTACATACCTGCCCCAGTGCCCGAGGTGCTGGCCGCAGCTGTGTGCCCTGCTCCGTGCTGCTCATGCCTCAGTCTGGGGAAGACAGAGCTTTGGGCGGTTTCCTGGTGGGACAGGAACTTGATTCTTTGAGGCAGGAGTTCTTTGGGATCCTGGCTGAATTCATCCAAACATGCTGTTATCCTGTTGGCTGGTGGGCACCCCAAGATCTACCTGAGCAGAACTGGTGGGTGGCAGGTGGTCTGACCTGCGTGTGTGTGTGTGTGTGTGTGTGTGTGTGTGTGTGTGTAGAGTGCTTTGCAGAGCGGCCGTGTGCATCTCAGCGTGTGGTTCAGAGGCTGGGCTGCGGAGCAGGTGTGCTTATTTCCTTCAGCGCCTCGCCTTCCTGGCTGTGACCTTCGGCGGCATGCCCCTTCGCTCTGAGCATCGGCTTCCGGCAACGCTAACTCCCCGGCATGCCAGCGATGAAGGGTACAGTGTGTGGGGGGAGGCTGGCACTCTGTAGGGGGCAGTTCCATGCCCTTTCCCCTTTTTCCTGAGGGAAAGGGAAGGGCCTGCCATAGCATGAACTTGAACTTGAGAGTGGAGTGCATGGATATGGAGCAGATGGCTCCATCCACATCATGGAGGAGCCAAGGTGAACGAGCTGTTATTCCATGTGAGTGTGTTATGGTCATGTGAGCGCATCATGGCCACGTGCTCTGGTTCTGGCCCCTGTGCTGAGCTTTACACCCCCAGCCTGACTCCACACACCATGCTGCCCCCGGAGCCCAGCACAGTGCCCGGCCCAGGGCCATGACTGAAGGAGCCAGCGGACAGTGCTCACTGTAGCGAAGGACTGAGATGTGGCTCTCACTCGGAGTGTGCACGCCCCTCCCCTCCCCTCCCCGTTTTCCATGCCTCCTGAGGAGTCAGGAGTGAAGGTTCAGGAGTTGGACACTCGGTGTCATTCTGAGCGGCCTGAGCCTCAGTTCCCCTTTGTGAAATGGAAGTGGGATCATCAAACCTCAGGACAAGGCCTGGAATGTAGTCGGTGCTCAATAAATGCCAGTCTCCTTCCCCTTCCTCTGGTTGCTGTGAAGGAAGTGTTTTGGCTGTTGAACGATCACTTCATATGTGACTAGGTGTTAAATGTGTCCATGTGATCTCGTCACAAACTCATTTCATCCTCCACCCCGTGGCTGCAGTCAGGTGTTCGCCATGAAGCTACTTTAAGGCTGGGGGTCGGTCAGCTTCCACGCTCACTCAGCAGGGTGATGTCAGGGTTCAGATCCTTGAGGATTGTTGGGGTCAAACATCTCAGTTATTCCCGAGCTGTTGGCCAAGGGCTTGCCTCAGTCTCTTGACACGTGAACCTCTGCATAAAGCAGCTCACAGGATGTCAGCTTGATTCAGTGGAGTGGGGCAGAAGCGGGGAAGGGACAGAGGGAGAAAGAGAGCGAGAATGAGAGCGAGAGAGTGTGAGCTAGAGAGAGAGAGTAGCCCTAGTCTTCTGTAACCTAATTTCAGAAGTGACACCCACACTTCGGTGCACGCTGTTCACCAGAAGTAAGTCCCAGGCCTAGTGCACACTCCGAGGGGGCCTTCAGGGTGTGAGAGCGAGGAGAGGAGGGGCATCTCGGGCGCCCTATGGGAAGCTGCCCATCACAGTGGTTGTGAGGATTAAACGAGTTTCCGTGTAAGGCATTTAGAAGCTTATGTGGGACATCATTCACACTTAATAACTCTGTGTTATTATTATTACTAATATTATGTCATTCTTTTAGCAAATATTCATTAAGTTTCCCACTACATCAAAGCCGCCATCTCTGTTGCTATTGGGAGTGATTAGAGGGGAGCTGGGACCGTTCATTACGGATGAATTACAGGCAGTCCTTCCGCAAGGAGCTCCCAGCGCCCGAGAGGATGCTCAGTGAAAGGCCACGGAGCAGAAGATGTCCTGTCAGGGAGGGCGCATGCGGAGCTGGGCCTGCGGGGCACAGGACGCCAGGAAACAGCCGCCTCCCCGGGATAGCCAGCTGCTGGGTCAGGGCGGAGCTTGGAGTCTGCCTCCTTGGAGGTGGGAGCCCTGAGAAATGTCACAGGCACAGCTGTACTGTACGGCTCCACAGGGAGGGGACAGGCTGGGAGGGAGAGACACCTACTGAAGTCCCGAAGAGAGGCTCCCTTTCTCCGTCGGGGAAGTGCAACAGAAGGGACTCCAGCGCGAGAAATCCCTCAAGACTTTCTTTAAGCCCGAGGAGGAGCTCTATCTCTCCCTGTCGGAGGCCTCGGCTGCGGGAGGAAATCCAAAAACCAGCTGGTGGTGGGGAGTCCGACCCAGTGTCGCCATCTGTGACCTCACACACATCATTCGACCTTCTGCACCTCGGCTTCCTCATCTGAAAAGGGAGGGTTTGCTGACCTCAAATGCTTTGATGATCACACACACACACACACACACACACACACACGTGCATGCAGATGCTACCATTTATCAAGTGCCTTTTTGGAACCCAGCTGTGAGCTTTTTGTTATGCCCATTTTACGGGTGAGAAGACTGAGTCATGGAAGTTCCTTAAGTGACTGGCTAATCCCTGGCAGAGCACAGCTGCCAAAGAGTCTGTCCACCTGAAGTGACATCCATGAGTCTTTGTCCCAGGGTGGGGCCAGGTCAGCTGACCCAGCTCCTTGCCCAGATCTGACCAAGAGGCCAAGCCCCTAAATATGTGATGCTACACTGCACGACTGGGGGGATTTATTTATTTATTTATTTATTTATTTATTTATAATATATTTTATTGATTTTTTACAGAGAGGAAGGGAGAGAGATAGAGAGCTAGAAATGTCGATGAGAGAGAAACATCGACCAGCTGCCTCTTGCACACCCCCTACCAGGGATGTGCCCGCAACCAATGTACATGCCCTTGACCGGAATTGAACCCAGTACCTTTCAGTCCGCAGACCGACGCTCTACCACTGAGCCAAACTGGGGGGATTTAAAATGTGCATCTTCTCTGTGTTTCTCCATCATCTGTCACCGTATCTTTCTGAGGACTCCCTTTAAATCCTTTGAGTTGAGTTTACCCAAATACTTTTTTTTAATATCAGTCATCAAGCCATTAGACATTACTGTTCTACCCGATACTATATCTGGGGACCGTAAGTGGCCTCGGAAGCTATCCCCCAACCCCCTAATGTCTTGGTCAGCACCTCAGACACCCCAGACACAGAGTCACTGAGCTGCCCTGGAAGGGCCTCTCTCATAGCCGGACCTGTGCTGAAACAAGCTCAGAATTAAATGGTGCAAGCTCCTTCAGAGGGAACCTCAGTGCATGGGAAAGGGGTCCTGGGGGAAGCCAGGGAAGGGAGCCGCCAGGTCCTGAAACTCCGGCCACAGGCTCTGCCCTCGGCCCTGGGGAGCCCGGGGGCGCGGTCTGAGAGGCACCACAGGTTTGTTCTCTCAGGGAGAGAGCACAGCGTTGTCTTGAGGCCATGCATTGTCACTCATTTTACTTTTCCTTGTGCTGTTGATCTTCCAGGTTTTCTAAAATAAATTTATTTCATAATTTTTACAAAAAATTGCAATTGGAAAAATATGTCATTAAAAATAATACACTCTGGTCCTTAAATAACCTGTAATGGGCAATCATCAACATATTCAGAATTATGGTCTCTCAGGAAATGACCAGGATAGTTCTTTTGGACTTACTGTGTCCAAACCAAAGGTCCTGATTGGTTGCTCTCCGGAACCTCCTCCAATGCTGCAGCCAGTACCTCCGGCCGAAGCTCTGGAATCATCCCTGACCTCTGCTTCAGCACCCCTGTGACCTCTGTTTCTGAGAAACGACCTCGCGAGTTCCCACCGTGACACACTGGTCCGAGCCGGCACCCTTCCTCGCCTGGAATCCCGCAGAGGCCACCCCTCACCACCGTGCCCTCTCACCATGCATGGGCCACGTGGCGGGAGAGGTGTCATTAATGTGAGGTCCAGGCAGGCTCTTCTCTGTAGCCGCTGCTGTCGTGTGGAATGGACCTCACACACTATGCATTCTTCGGAAAGTGGATTCCTAAAAACCTCTGCAGTGGCCATGTGGTGGGATATGCCGAGTCTGCTTGTTGCTGAGCGGTGGGTTCCCCGTTTAGGCCGCGAACAGTGGTCTGTCTCTGTCTCAGCTTGTCTAAGGCAGGTGGACCTTAGCCGTGGGCTCACTAGCCACAGGGACTCTCTGGGTTCCGAGGGGCAGAGAGAAGCTGAGTAATGCTGCCAGCTTCGTTTCTGGAGAGATCACTGACATTCCCGCCAATTGTGCTGGAGAGAATCTGGAAAAGCGCGCCCTGGACAGCAGGGAGTTTTACTGTCTGTCCCGTGCCCCAGCGTTGTAACTGACCGTGCTGTCTCTATCTCAGTGGCCCTTACTTCATCGCAGTGGCCAGTGTGCCTTTGTTCAACAGTGACTGCTCCTGTGTGAGCTGCCCGTCGGCATGCTCCGCCCTCATTTCCCAGGCGTGTCCATTTGTTCTGCCTCCTGTCAGTCACTGATGGTCCAGGAGGGCGGTGCTCCCTGCACAGGCATCTGGGGGGAGCGGGATGGAGGGCGACCACCGGCGTCCACTGCTGCTCACTGCGTGCTGAGTGCTGGCTGCGCGCTTGGGGAGCAGGACTCATCCACGTTCTGTTCGTCCTCGGAAGCGGCGGGAGAGGGCCAGCTGTCTCCCTCCGGGGCCGGGCCACCCAGCCCTTCTGTGAAGGACCAGAGATCTGTGCTGGGCGGTTCTCCAGGCCAGGCCACCCAGCCCTTCTGTGAAGGACCAGAGATCTGTGCTGGGCAGCTCTGCAGGCCAGGCTGTCTGGTTGCTGCTCTCCAGCTCTACCCTGCGGTGCCCAGAGAATGAGCGAGCAGGACTGTGTGGCATGCATTTCGTTTGTTGACAATGAATTTGAATTTCATTTAACTTTTACGTCTCACAAAATCTCCCTCTTTTAAAACCATCCTTAGCTCACGGCGTGCAGGGCGTGGCCCTTGGCGACAGCTTGCAGACCCCTCTCCTAGGGCCTTGCATCAAACAGAGAGGAGACATTTGTACAATAAATAACACGGCCCAATGCCTGGCGCACAGACCGGGTGCTTAGTCTCCATCATTACTGTCTTGTTACGCCAGTAGAACTGTGTGGTGTGTGTCAGAATAGTCATTTTTCAGTGAGGACTAGTCCTCGCCTTACCCGCTGGCTGAAGCACAGCGAGGCGATCTAACTGTGGCCTCTCCCGTGGGTTACCATGAGGCATCTCCTGTCTCCGTTGCCCACAGCCACCCTGAGCTTCTGGAAGGGAGGGCCTAGGCCTCCAACTCCTTGTCTCAGTCCCTGCGCAGCGTTACCTCCTGGGCCCAGTGTCACCCCGGCCACTGCTCTCTGACTACATACGCCTGGGCTCAGAGGCCCGTCAGTCTAGGATGAGAAACATGTGTCTGTGAAGTGAAGCTGGACGCTTGCATGGCCAGGTGCTGTGCTGAGGACGGACATACACCGGGCTGCAAGCAGGGCCTCTTACCTCAAGGTCGTTCCTCCCTTAGCTTCCCTGACAGCACTGCTTCCTGGGCCTGGCTTCCTCCTTCCCGCGGAAGCACATTGGAATGCCCCTTGACCAAGGCAGGAGTCAGCCCTTTCCTCCCTTCTGCACATCTTGTCTGATCCAGGTGTTTCAGGCAAGTGCAGGAAAGTTCTTTCTCTGGACTCAGATTTATCCAGAAAGGGGCCAGTTTGGGCCCGAGGCCCATGCTGTTTCGGGTTAAGGCTGCATGAAGACTGGGGCCCGTGGCCCTGCTCCTGGGCAGTCCGGGCCCTGAGTCCATCCAGGGTCTTCTGCTGCCAGGAAGCTTCCTGTGGAGAGAGCGCCCTGGGGCAGCTCAGATAGCAGGGGGGACGGCTGTGTTTGCTCACTATCCGGTGCTCCCGTCAGAGCGGTGCTCTCTCCACCGGGCCCACGTGAGCGGGGATTTCGACTCAGACAGACCTGCAGGCACGTCTCCTTCTACCCCGTGCTGGTTCTGTGACTCATGAGCGGCTCTTACAATCCACACTCCGGGCTCAGTGACATTTCCCGCATCACACAGTTAGTCAGAAAGCGCCAAGTGCGAGGAAGCCCAGATTTAACTTTGGTCTCCAGAGCCCAGAAAGTGGAGATCAGAATCCAGGATTTTCAGCTCTTTAGGAATCTCTAGAAAGTCAAGCGCTGCATGACAAGGCAGCCTTTCCAGACTCCGGGTGGTGATTGGGAAACCGGGCTTCTCCGGCTGCGTTTAATCCTAGGAGGTGTCTGCCCAGCGAGCACTGGGCACTCGGGAGGCAGAGGGACCTGCTCGGAACCACCGCCCAGGTGCTCTGGCTTCCTGGGGTCCCTGCAGCTTCTCCTCCGCTCCGCTCACCTCAGAGTCTCTCTGGATTGCAGGACGGTGTCAGAGTCTGTGCCGAAGCCCCCGGGATCCCTGGCTAGGGGGGCAAGGTTGTGAGTGCTAAGCCCTCTCCCAGGCGCATTTCCACTCCTTTCTCCCTGTGGCAACAGCAGCCGGTAATGGTGACAGCGCCGTACAGAGATGCTCCCCGTGTGCGTCTGGCTCTCGCTGAAGTCCACTCTGCTCAGACTCTCCTCCTCCGGGGTCATTGAAAGGTCACCTCCGTGTGGCCCATCTTGGCCACTCTATTTACACTGCCTGCACAACCCTGGCTGGTGTGGCTCAGATGGTTGGGCGTCCTTCCCTGCACGGAAAGGTTGTGGGTTCGATTCCCAGTCAGGGCACATGCCCAGGGTTGTGGGCTCAATCCTCAGTGCAGGAGGTGGCTAATCAACTTCCCTCTCTCTAAAAAAAAAAAAATCAATAAAAACATTTAAAATAAATGAAGTAATATTTTCTGCATTCCCCCAGTCCCACTGCTGTCCTCAGTCTCCCTCTTCTGATTAGTTTTCCTCAGTTACCGCCTCTAAGGTAGCACTGCCATTGCCCGCCTCCTCCCGTGGGCTGCGTGTCCGTCCCGTGGGGCAGGCTGTTCCATCTGGATCGCAGCAGCGCCCCCGGGACCAGGAGCGGACGCTCACAGGATGGAGGGTGGAAAGGCAGAGGAGCTCAATATCTGCAGCATCTGTCTGAGCCTGGCCTCATTATCCCTGCTTTATTGACGATGTGAGAGTTGGGGGTGTTTTCTTTTCGATTTTTTATTTTAGTGAACTTGCTCCCAATGTCACAAAACAGGAGAGGCCCGAGGCGCGAGCAGCCCAGCTCTCTGCATTCGGGGCTGCGTTGGGGCGGCCACTGGGAGGTAGATGGGCAGTTCCAGGCCGTCCTGGTGGACGCCATGGCTGTTCATGCTCCCAGAGTCCATAAACGTGTGTTATTTTAGCCTTGACACTGATGCTTGTGGGGAAAATTGAGTCCTCATTCAGAAGCACATTAGCCGAAGCCATTTGGCGTCACGCTAGGCGTGGATTTTTATGGAGCAGCATACAGGGCCGAGGCCCCGCCCCCTCCGGGCAGGGTGGCCCCTCCAAGGCAGGCTGTGCGCCCCTCCCTTCATGGGCACCCAGGCCTGTGGCTGCAGCTTTGCTCAGGGGACCCGGGATAGGATTTTCAGATGGCGGTTTGTTTTGCCACCCCACTACATCTCAGGCTCGGCAATTACGTTTCATTAACAGGAAAACATGAGCCATAAATCATTGATCAGAAACAGGTTGTTAATCGGTCTGCTTAAAGCATCTGCCGGCTGGCAGGGCGCGGATGCAAATTGATGGCTGCCTGGGCCCGGGACCTGCTCGGCTAGCCCATTAAAGCAACGCCGCTAATCACCCTCCCTGTTTATTGAGCTGGTTCCTGTGTGCCTCTGGGGACTCTGCCCTCCAGCAGCCCTGAAAGCACTATTCCCATGCTACCAACGAGGAGGCCGAATCCCAAATGGGTAAATGGCTGGCAGCTTTGACGTGGCAGAGGTTCAAGGATGTGGGCTCCAATGACCACCGCTCTCCTCCTTCCCGAATGCCATCACCGGGGGACGGAGCAGTGTTTGAAGCCACCAGCCAAAGGATTGACTAGGCCCCCGCCCCGCCCCTGTGGCAGCGCCTTTCTGTGGAACAGACCTCGGCTGCCCGGGGGAGGCCGGGGGAGGCACTTAGAATCTGCAAGATTGGATTTTAAGCCCTGTCCCCAGCAGCTGGAGTTGACCGGCGCCGCCAGGCTGCCGCTAATCCATCTGACTACGCTCCACGCCTGTCGTGGGAGAGCAGCGTGGTGGCAGCTGGGCCCGTTCGAATCCTATTAACCTTGTCTGTTGGAATGACACCTGGCTGTGCTGAAGCCTTGGATCCTGTAATTAGGAATGTAAACAACGCTGGCTTCCTCCCGTCAGCGCTGGCTCTGTGCCTGCCAGCAGACACCCTCCCTCGAGCTGGGCCACCGGGGCCGGGACGCTGCCTGGTCTTGGTCTAACTCTCGGTGATCGCCCGCCTAGTGTGAGCAGAGGCCTTCTGATGCTTGGCCTCATTGAACCTCAAGCTGACCTCACCCGGGGGTTCCTTCCCGTTCTGTGGGGAAGGACATGGACTGTACAGAGACAGAATCCAGGTCTCAGGGCCACGGCTGCTATTCTCTGGGACAGTTCTTTTTTATTTATCAAAAGCCCATAGTATCCATTCACCCCATGTTGTACATTGCATGTGCAACATACACTTGTTTGGACAAGTTTATAAAGGCACTAGAAGCTCGCTGTGCAAATTCGTGCACCAGGGGGGTCCCTCAGCCTGGCCTGGGACATCCCCCAAAACTGGCTCTCTGACATCCCACAAAAGGCCCCAGATTGTGAGAGGGTGCAGGCCAGGCCAAGGGACCCCACTGGTGCACAATCAGGACCAGGGAGTGATGTGGGAGATTGGCCAGCTGGGGAGGACCACAGGTAGGATCCAGGGCATGTCTGGCCTGTCTCACTCAATCTGGATTGGCCAGACCGAGCAGCAAGCTAACCTATGAGTCAGAGCATCTGTCCTCTGGTGGTCAGTGCACGTCATATTGAACATTGAGCAGCCTTAGCATATCATTAGCATATTATGCTTTGATTGGTTGAACAACCCACTGGTTGACTGAACACTTAGCATATTAGGCTTTTATTACATAGAAGGCTATGCCAACCATGGTAGTATCAGAGAGAGTGACTTTATGCCCTGAAGATCCCCTGTGCCCCTTCTGTTTATCCCACCCCCTGCACCCAGGCAAACACTGGCCTTCTTTCCTTTTCCAGAATGTCAGATGGTTGGGATCACATGGTGTGAGCCTTTTCAGGTTGGCTCCTGTTGCTTAGGTGCTTTCACGGGTCCTCCATGACTTCCCATGGCCTGATGGCTCATTGCTTTTGAGCACTGCATCACACACCACTGTCTGGGCGTCCCACCGTGTACTTCTCCATCACCTTCAGAGGGACTTCATGGCTGCTTTGAAGTCTTGGCGATGGTGAATAAAGCTGCAGTTAACATCCATGTGCTGGGTTTGTGTGGACCTGTTTTTAACTCCTTTGGGTAAACCCCAAGGAGTGCAAATGCTGGGCCTCATGGTGAAAGAGTGTCTAGTTCTGTAAGAATCTGCCCCCTGACTGCACGGTGCTGCGCACTCTGCACCCCCACAGCAGTGAGCTCCGGTGCTCCTCGTCAGCACCTGGTGTTGGCAGCGATCTGGCTTTGGGCCATTCTGAACAACTTCGGGACCCAGATATTCTGTCTGTAAATCCAGTAAGCCTTCCAGTGGGATAATAATGCAAACCCAGTAGGACCAGTGTGGAGATGCAATTGCATTGCACATGGATTGTAGTAAGAATAACATCTAAGAGTTGGTGCTGTGCCAGGCACTGTGCCAAGTGGCTTTAAGTGGATTTAATCCTCACAGTGCCCTCATGAGCCAGGTGCTGTCAGCTCCATTTTGCAAATAAAGAAACAGCAGACCCGAGGCCTCAGGGTATGTAGGGAGCAGCAGAGCCACTTTCACACTAAATCTGCCTGACTCCAGGGCCTGCGCCGCCTTAACCGCGGGCTTTGCGTTGCCTCCTAGAGAAGAGGTGTTCAGTAGCAGGTTGTGCTTCTGCCTCAGGCACACCCAGCACCTGCCTCCATCCGTGTCAGCCCTGCAATGCCAGGTCCCATAAGTAGCTTTCAGTGTAAGGCCCTCCCGTCAGCTCGCTGCACATGCTGGCAGGACCCTGTGCCCGCACCTCAGCCGAACCCTGTGGAGAACACAGTCCCGGGGCATTACCCTTCACCCTTGTCATCACGGCCCAGCGTGCTCTCCGAATCCTCGAGTCATCAATAACATTGATGCCGACTAATTGAAACCACTGCGCTGTGAGCTCGGGCTGCACACGTCCAGGAGGGGGTACTAAGCAGGTATTCTAACCAAGTGAACACTTCTTGCTTCAATTAATGCACAAGGCGGCAGCTCAAAGGCAATATTCGGAGCATTAAGCTTCCCATTGGTGCCATTTATTATATCTGATATTTAACACTTTTCATCACGTTATTTCTGTGTTGACAGCTACTGAGAGAAAAGAGCTCTCATGGTGACGGTGACCCAGGAATTACTGTCAAGCCGAGATAGATGATCACTAACCCCTGAGTTGTCCTTGTCTCCCGAGGATAGAGGGAGGATACGATTAGCTTTATTAATGGTAATCAGGGAGATCGAGTTAGTGATTAGCAAAGAAGTGACTCCATAAGAAACAAATCTCTCAGAAAGGCTAACATGACAGAGACGAGAATTAACGTTTATTGAGCACCCTCTGTGTGCCGGGTACATGCTGGGCTACCTGCACGCCGAGGTACCTCTCCAGGCAATCCCTGAGGCTGGCCACAGGTGTGTCCATCGCACACAGTGAGTGGGAAGGCTGAGCTACTGGTTCATTCACGGAAGCTTTGGTGCTGTGCTGATTATGAATACTAATTCTACACTCCCTGCCCTTATGGGGCTTCTATTCTAGTGGAGGAAGTAGATATTTGTGATTATAAAAGGTGCTGAGACAAGAAAAAAAAAATGGAACTCGAAAAGGTGAACCTCATTTAGACTTCAGGGTGAGAAGTCAGGGAGGGCTTCCGGAAGGAAGTGACATCTAAGCTGAGATCTGGATGATGAGCAGTGTTCAGCCAGGCTAACAGGGAGGTGGATGTGTACTCCAGGGAGAGGAAATCGTGCATATCAAGATACAGAGGTGTGGGAAAGCCACTAACTTGCCAAGGATCATGCTTCTAGATGACAAAGCTAATATTTTTAACCCAGGTTAATCTGACTCTTTCTGCTGAAACCCAGTACAAAAGGGAATTTGTGATCTTAGACATATAATCTCCATGATCAGTCTTCAAAGTAAATGCCCAAGGAGTTTGCAGAGGCTGGGAGTCCAGGTTAGGGCCACAGTAGTCTGGTGCTGACACCTGTGGACCAGGTGAGCTTTGAGGGGTGGGGTGCGAGGCTTCCTTGGCTTCTGTCGTGGCCTCTCACAGCAGGGATAGGGGATTTGAGTTGATGTCTCTGTCAGTTAGCTCCGGTTGTGTGGAGGAGAACCCCGGGATGCTGGCTTTAGCACTGGTGAGATGTGGGTGCCATTCTGCTGCAGGTTTGGCCTGATGGAGGGTGAAGAACTAAGATGCCCTTTCTTCCCCACTCAGAGCTGTCTTGCACACCGGTATTTAAGACAAAGCTGGGTGGGAGGCTGTGGGGTGGGGTGGGGTGGGGTGGGGTGAGAATCTTGGGTCGCCCGCCTTTTCTGGAACCAGTCACTGCTGTGAAGGGAAAGCAATGTGCTGATTGGCTGAGGCCTGGGCCCCAGCTGCTCCTGAGCTGAGCATGTCATAGGGATGGGTTCCCGGGGGAAATGGGGCTGTTGCTGAAATGATAGGGGTGGATCCTTTACCTGCCATTCCAAGGATATCAACCCATCTAGGAATTCCAATGACATCCAGGACAGGAACTAGCTTTTGGGGGCACTGAAGGGGAGGCCAGCTGTTCGGAGGTGGTGTGGGGGAAACCGGAAGACTGGGTTCCCCTCCAGCTCCCCTTTGCCTGCTGTGAAACCCCTCGGGCCTCCTCTCTAACTGTGGAATGGGGTTGCTGGTCCTGAGCTTGCAGGGACCCTGCTAGAATAAAGGAGGCACTGGATGTAGGACACCTGGCTCCGGGCACTGGCCCATCTGGCATCAGTGCCAAGTGCTCCTGCGGGTCCTCCATGCCTCCTAGCAAACCATCTTATTTAATCTCTTCGCTTCATAACAGATTTCCCTTTCCCTGGTTTTATCTTATCACATTTTTATCTTTATTCTAAGTCGTCTTGTTTGGTATTTTTAATCCTTTACATTTATTTTTTTCAGTCTTATTGTAACTTATTTATTCTCTTTATTGCCCATTTTGTGTTATTTATATTATCTACCTTCCTTGCTATTTCATACAATATTTTAAAGAGAACATAATGTATAGTGCTTATTTATAAGTCACCATGTTTATCTTTCCAATACTGCCTTTGAGCTAATTTATTCTATTAGTAAATGGAATGAACTTGATCCAACTTATTTATTTTTAACCAATATTCATGTCTTTAAATGTTGTTTTTAATGCTGAGTCTAAAGACTCGCTATTATATGTTGCATTAATAGCATTGGAAATCTAAACTGTACTTAAATACCCCAGCAACACTGACTACGATTACATTATAGCCCTTTGCAATTAAGAAAAATAAAAGCATTTTAACAGCCAAGATCTTATTTTCATCTCACAAAGCGCTGCTGAGGAAGAAAACACACACACACACACACAAAAGGCTCCAAGCACTGCCCCCTCTTACCTAAATCACGCAGCCGAACAGCCCACTCCAATTCCTTCCACTCCAACTCCTTCTTCTGCCCAAGTGCCATGTGCATAAGGAATAAGCCCGAGCCCCTGAGAACTGGTCTTCATCAGTACAGTTTAACTCTCATGTCCTTAGCTTTCCCAGAATGCTCTTCCCTAATCCTGCTCAGGAAAGATGGTGCAGTGCTCACAGCAGGCCAACGAGGTGGCGGGTATCACATGCAGTTTCCTCTGTGAATTGCTCTGTTTTACTCCAGGGAATACAGTGCTTTTCCAGAAGCATGGCCTTGTGGGAAAATCATGACCTCGGAGGCAGAAAGACATGTATCTACTGGCTCTATCACTTCTGGGCTCCTTGAGGACTCAGGTCTCTGTCCAGGGAACAGTGGTCCAGTGTAACGTGATTTTAGCGTGTGCAGGAACATATCGGTGTATGCATCTACAAAGCCCAAAGGCAGCCTTTGCTTCAGGTCTGGCCACTGAAGAATGTGTGTCTTAGCCCGCTCTTGGTAATGCTTTCACCTGTTCAGCTCAGTTCTCAGGATGCTCTGTCCATTGGGCAGCTTCTGGCAGATGCAGGCATACAGATGACCACCTCAGCCACCCGTATCAAAAGAACTTCTGTTTTTCAGCAACCCCAATGACATTTTTAAATGGGCTCTAATAGAACCCACTCCAATGGGCTCTAATAGAACAGGCCTAACCCCGACCCTCTCACTGTGGCCAGGGGATGAAGCAAAGTCATCATCTATGCCTCCACGTGCGCCCGCCCACCCAGAGGCACAAGATGAGCTGGCTGGTTTCTCCAGGATAGATCTGAGTGCAGACAGGAAAAAACAGGCAGGGACATACATTGGGAAACCTACCCCAATGACCTTGAGCAAAATATTTAACCTTGGTGAGTCTTAGTCTCCTCAAGTACAAGACAGGAATGATGACACACCCTTTTTTGGATGAGATATTGAAAATAGTTTGAAAGTAGTAGGTGAACAGTGAGTTTCCTTTTCCCTCTTCTTCTGCTGCCCCCCACCTCCGTTTTGCTCAGACTACCAGGACTGTGAATTGGAACCGTGGCCCTGTGTCACCTTGCCAAGAAGCACATTCGCTTCAGTTGATTTGTTCTTCCTTCTTAAAAAAAAAAAAAAAAAAAAAAAAAAAAGGCATATTTGTAGATAAGATGGGCCAGCAGATAATCAGTATAAATAATGACACAGGAAATTCTTCCCTTGGCTGGTAACAAGGGAAGAAATGTGATCAGAGACCAGATAAGAGATGGGACCAAAGGCTTCTCATTGTTGGTTAAAGCAGTTCTCGGCAGGCGTTGGTGGAGACCACACTCCACCCGATCCATGCCTTCCTGGATTCCACGAAGAATTCTCCTTTGGCTGTGTGACTGCTCACATCCCTCCTGCACTAGAGCCCTGGCATAGACTGAGACAAGACAGAGTTTTATAGCTTCTGGTATTCCATGTGGCTTAAATATCTAGAGATATTTATATCATTTTAAATTACAACCTAGGATTTTAGCTAAGTTATTTCTTTTTACACTTAGTTTTTAATCTATCTAAAATTTACTATACAGTATCAGGTAACTGGTTCTATTTTTTCCAGATAATAGGCAGTTTTGTCTGCACCATTAATTAAAAAAACAAAAACTATGCTCTACTGGCATTTTTATTGTATACAATTGTCCTATATAATGCAATTTATCACAAGGTTTATTCCCTGCCTCCCAATCTATTTATTGATTTGTATTAATTCCCCATTGTTTTGATTATGGTAATTTCATGGTATGTTTTAATACCTTGCAAGGCAAGTAAATCTTCACTATTCTTCTTGACTTATTTTTTAGTTATTCTAGGGAAATTATTCTTCCATGTGAAAATTAATATCATTTTATAAAATTAACAAAACTTTGGTACCCAAATTAAAATTGCATTAATATGATAATTTTGAGGTAATTGATATTTTAATACATTCAGTCATCCCATTCCTGGACATAATATATTTTCTCACTTATTGATATCTAGATTGATATTCTTAAGTACAATTTTATAGATTTCTTCCTCTACGTTCCATATCTTTTTGGTTTAATACATTTCTAAGTATTTTTACCATGATTATAAATACAATTTTTTTTTCAATTTTCACTTCTAGCTAGTGATTGCTTGATGTAGAAACATATTGATGTTTTATATTTATCTTATATGCATTTACCTTATCAAATTATTTTTTTTATTTGTAGCTTCTTATACTTAGTAGATTTATAATCTATATATATAAAAGCCTCATATGCAAATTGTCCCCTTGGGAGTGTGACCGGGAGACTGGAAGTTCGATTGCTCACTATAACATCTGCTGACCACCACGGGGTGGCATCAAACAAAGGAAGGCCCCGGCCAGCAGCTGGCAGCTGGGGAAGAGAGGCCCTGGATGGCAGCCAGAGGAAGGCCTGGGCCAGCAGCCTGAAGTCCCTGATCGACCCTGTCACTAGGCAGGCCTGGGAACCCTACCTGTGCATGAATTTTGTGCACTGAGCCTCTAGGTAATTATAACAGCAAAGAGAAAAAGGTTCAACCTCCAGAAAAACACAAATATTACTAGTGATGCAGGTCTTTCTTACCTCATTCTTGATTTCCATGAACTGGTTTTTGAGAGGAATGATCTCCATGTGTCATTTAAATTTAAAAACTAATAGTTCCTTAACCATTTCTCATATGGCATATATAAGGTTGATTGGTGGTGAGTAGCAGACACTGAACTCAAACTAGATAAGGAGCATTTGTGAAGACACAGGAAGGGACATTCACAGTGACTTTGAGAAACACCGGACCGACATTCTCATCAGTGGCACCCAGACCCTGTGTCTCTCTATCTCTGTCTATGCTATTTCCTCCACTGACCTCATGGCCATAGTGTCCCCTAGCAACCCAGACTTAATGTCCCTTCAGTTCATCAACTTCAGCAGAAAGTCAACATTTTTCTTGCAGTTTCCAACTGAAGTCCTGACTTGATTTGGTGATCATGAGCCTGAAGACTAAAACTAGAGCCAGTTTTATACAGAAAGGTAAAATTGTGATTGGGCATGCCTGCATCAGGTATCTACTGCTCTGGCTGATTTTAAGGCCCAACAGGAGCTAAGAATGGTGGAGGGGTAGATGCTTCCCTGAGGAGAAATGGATACTGTTCCCCCAAAGAATATGCCGAACAACAGATTCCACCAGGTTGGCACCTCATTCTCCTAATCTTCCTCTAGATATTCTGTTTCTCTGTCTCTTCTCTCTCTCCCCCTTTCTCTAAGCATGCTTTCGGATCAGGATTTTTAAAAAAGAAACTGTATTTTTCAAAACAAAATTCAATGTCATAAAAGATAAAGGTGGGGGAAATGTTCCAGATTAAAGGAGACTAAGGAGATATAGCAACAAAATGCAATCTCTGATCCCTGACCAGATCCTGTACTAACGGGAGAAACAAGCAATAAAGAACAGCATTGGGTCAATTGACAATATCGGAATTCAGGCAGTAGATTAGATAAAAGTATTGAGTCAGTGTTAAATTTAGTGAAGAGGATAACTGTACTGTGGTTACATAAAATACCTCTTATTCTTAGAAACATATACTGAACTATTTAAAGGTGAAAGGCCCTGGTATACACAATGTGTTCTGAAATGGTTCTGAAAAATGCTTGTGTGTGTGTGTGTGTGTGTGTGTGTGTGAGCATTACATGTAGAGTGGATAGTAAAGCAAGAGTAGTTGAATCTGGGTGAAACTTTTGTAGATATTTCTTGTACTGTTTTTATTCTTGAACCTTCTCTGAAGGTTTGATGTTATTTCCAAATAAAAAAGTTTAAAAGGTATTAAGATTTATCTTTCTTTAGGCAGTAACAAAGTAATTGAGGTTTTTCAATAAGCGTGCAACATAAGAAGATATGTTTTTAGACCTATTTTGAAGGACACTGCAATTAATATAAGCTTGTCCCTGATTCAAAGTGTGATTGCTTTTATCCTGTTAGGGGAGAGAGCAGGCCTCCCTCTTACTGGCTGTCAGTGGGCGTTTTAAAGGGGATTGAAGAAAGGGCTTCCTTACTGCTTGTCCCTACCTACTGGGCCGGAATGGCCTTTGAAGAGCGATCCCGCTGGAAAAGGCAGACTAGGATGGAGAGGACCTGGAGGCGGGAGGAAGTTTAGGGAATTCTTGGCAGTGGTTCAGCCAGGATATAAGGAGGGAAGGGGAGAGAGGCTGTGTTGGGGAGATGATTAAGGGAGCATTGTCAGGACTTGGTGACTGACTGAACGTGAGGGTCGGGCAAGGCTGATGAAGAGCCGGTTGACCCCTGTAGAGACCTGAGTTATTAACAGGATGGAAGTGCAGATAGATGGGGGCTGGGGCAGCAGGGAAGAGTGGGATATGCTAGTCCTTTGCTTCTGTGGGGTTTTCAGTTGCACATATTTAGTAGGAAATGGGGGTCATGGGCCTGTGCTCAGAAGGAGAACCAAAGCTCGCTGTGGTGTTTGCGATCATCAGTCCACAGGTGGGCATTCACACCTGGGGAACGGTGGCGTGGCTCAGGAAAAGCGGAGTCACAGAAGCACAAGGGGCCTCACCGAGGGCCCTGTGACATCTTCTCTCCAGACCTCTCCAGACGCAGGGACAGCGACATTCATCTCAGCTGCAGTCCATCTTCTGAGGCCAATGGGGCCGATCCAGGCACAGTTCTGATCTGTTTACTTAAGGGAGGGAACCAGGAATAGTGCAAGAAGCTGAGACCAAGTTCCTTGCTGAGCAAAATCCTGCGGAGCTGCCAGATCAGGGGAAGGGTGGGCTGCAGGCCTCGGCCTGGGGAATCCAGGAATCAGAGCTGGGGCCTTCGGACTTCCGAGGGAGCAGAGCTGTGTGCTGCTGGGTTCCAGAAAGGCTGTGGCTTCCTAGGTGCGTGCTTCAGTCCCTTCCTTCAGCCCCTCCTCAGGGAGAGCTCTGCAAAGTGTACACTCACCGTGTGCGCCGTTTGGGCCATCAGTACCCATTTCTCTCACAAGACACGCAGTCGCGTGGTTGAGTCTCTGGGGAAGAAGGGACAGAAACCCCATCCCGGGGACCTGAGAGGATGTGCTGAGCCACGAAACTAGCACCGGGGATCAGAGGGCGCATGTGTGGGATCCGCATGCTGTGGAGCCATTGGAATCCCCAGTTGGAATATTCGCTTTCCTGCTTACTGAACTTGGCAACTGCTCTCATGGGAAAGACGGGGTTAATGCTAGTACCCATGGCAGAGAGAGGGCCTGCTGGTTTAACATGACAGGTCTCCTAGGACAGGGCTAACCGCTCAGTGAGGCTGCTTTGATGAAGGGGCAGCAGGCCTGGCCCCCACCTAGCCCCTCATCTCTGGGATCAGCTTCGTCCTTAACTTCATGCTCAGCACCCTCTTCCCCGGGCAGGAGGACACCAGACAGAGCGGTGCCCGCACCAGTGTCACACTCCCTGCAGGAGTGCCTCCGTGTTTAGGATTTCTAGCCCAGTGGAGTCAATAGGGCTTCCCTGTGCTGCTCACAGGGCAGTGAGTGAGCTGACTGACCTGTATCCCTCTGGAGCCACAGACACTGTTTCTGTGGCCTTCGAGTTGGAGGTGCTGTCAGGGTGGCATTAGGGAGCGGGGGCTGCCTGTGCTCCCAGGGAGGAGGACCTTCAGCCCCACAGCCCCCTGCACTCAGCGTGGGCGCCCACCACCCCTTCGCTGGACCTCGGGGGCCTGCGCCTTCTGTGCTTCCTTGGACAAACTTGCTTGTCAGTGTGGGCCGGAGTGGGGCTCAGCTCCAGCTTTCCCACTCTGCAGACCCAGTCTGCACCCCGCGCTGTGCCCCGTCCAGTTCTCTCCGTGCACGTGTGTTTGTGCTGTTTAAGTGGGGCCTGCTGTCACGCTGATGGTCTCTGGAGGGAGAGAAGACGGGCGCTTGCTGCCTCTGCCCGCTAACCCTAGTCCCTCCTGACAGCACTCAGTGCTTCTTGCCCTCCTGACAAATGACTCGGGAACAGGTTTCCTGGGGGGAGACGGGGCTGCAGCCCAGGGGTCTGGGGGTCTGCAGTCCCTGAGCAGTGGCCCACGCCTTTCTTTACCACTGAGCTGTACAGGCCAGGGCCACACGGGAAGAGTGGCTGGTTGGTAAACCATTACTCCTCTCTTTGCAAAGACGGCGTGCATAGAGACTAAGAGACCAAGGTCATGTGCCCGTCCTCAACCCGAGATGAAGGAAGGAGTCCCGGTGAAGTCATTGGGGAAACATGGGGAGCAGGCGTCCAGCGGCTGCGGTACTTCTGGGGGTGTGCACGTCAGGAGGGTTCTGGCAGTGTCTCTGTGCCGCACTCTGCGTCCTGTGCCAGTGCCCAGAACCAGTGTGTGGGCACACACGGGGGAGGCGTGACTCAGTCTGGTGGGAGGCGAGGGCAGAATGTGCTGTGTGGGTGCCGGCCCGTGTGCAGAACCCACAGAAACACCTAGTCAGAGATTCCGTGGCCGCGCCTTCACGCTCCTCCGTCAGTTTCCACTGGAACCAGGAAGATGCTCCGCGTCTGCCCTAAGCGCCGGATCAGTGCCTGTGGCTCAGGTGCAGAGTTAACCCACTTTTATTACCAGCGGTTTTGTGTTTTGTTCTCTTTTACCATCACCATTGATCTTCCCATTCGATATCCTTCCTCCGGGCATAGAGTTCCCGCGCCTTTGCTGAAATAGCCTCGTGTTAAGAGGGATTCCCGTGTGGGAGTCTCCGGGAAGAGATCAGTGATCATGGGAAGGCGGAGACAACGCCCGCTCCCAGGCTGTCCCGGGGGAATGCCGGGCACTGGGAACCAGGGGGCTCCGGCGGAGTTCCTTAGCCATGCGCCCACCCTGAGGACTCAGGTGACCGCTTACTCAGTAACATAATGAGTCTTATTTTGAGTGATGCAGGAGTTAATGGCTAAATCAATCTGTGTATTTAGCAGGGGCTTTATTTCCGCAGGAAGTAAGCGGAGATAAGCCACCTCCGAGTGAGTTAATTGGATTGTGTTTAGTGTTTCTGCTGCTCGGAAGCCCAGAGGCCCCTGGGCCATTCCCGCCCCGTGGGGTTACTAACTCAGGCTAGGTTCACACTACTGACTGCAGTTCACTTGCTCCTGTGTCTCAGACACTGGAACTGGGAACTGGATTTGCAGGTCTACTCCAGTTCTTCTGCATTAGTAAGAACTAGCCCAGATTCTGCACAAGGCAAACAGGTGAATAGCAAGGAAATATGTTCCAGCCCTGGCACAGGAGAGCTGTGAGGGGCGGTGGGACTAGGAAAAGACGTGGCTGGGTGAAGAAAGATCTCAGAGGCTGTCCAGGAGGAAGGCCAGGGGGCCCCGTTAAGCCAGGGTTTCTCAACTTCAGCACTATAGCCATTAGCGCTGTCCTGTGTGGCATAGGATGTTTAAAAGCCTCTATCCTTGGCCTCTGTCCACCAAATTAAAGGAGCACTCCTTGTCCCCAGTTGTGTCCATCAAAAATGTCTCCAGACATTGTCACACTTCTCCTGGGGACCAAAATAACATCCAACTAAAATTAAGCTTAACTACAGTGTTGGTGTGCAGAGGTGTGGATGGATGGATGGATAGATGGATGATGGAAGAATGGATGGAAGAATGGATGGAAGAATGGATGGATGGATGGATGATAGATGATGGATGGATGGATGGGTTGATGGATGATGGATGACGGATGGATGGATGGATGGATGTTGAAGGAATAGATGGATGGAAGAATGGATGGATGGATGGATGGATGGATGATGGATGGATGGATGGATGGATGATGATTAATAGATGGATGGATGATGGATGATGGATGGATGGATAGATTGATGGATGATTGATGATTAATAGATGGATAAATGATGGGTAGATGAATGATGGATGGATGGATGATGGATGGATGATGGATAATGGATGGATGGATTGATGGATGATGGATGATGGATGGATGGGTGAGGGATGGATGGATGATGGATAGATGGATGATGGGTGGATGGATATTTTTATTTGTTTGTTCATATTAGATGCTAGCATTTTACCAGCTTGAAGATTTCATGTAATTATCTGAATTTTAGGATTTTCTTGAAATATGAGGAGATCTGTTTTCCTGAACCCATGGCAGTTGTCGATAGGAGCTGTCCTTTTCAAAAGGACATGCTGTTTGGCCCGCTCTCTGCTGTGTTTCTCCCAGGCCGTGGAGGCATTTGCTTTAGAACTCCTGCTTTAATTTCTGCACCAGCAGAAGCTTATCTCTTGCCCCAGAAGGACTCGGGATCAGATAGAACTGGATTCAGGTCTTAGCTTTCCCCATTACTGGCATCAAGGATCTCTCTGCCTCAGTGTCCTTATCTATGGCATTGTTTAGCCTCTGCAGTGTCAGCAAAGTGGGGGTGTTAGCAGGTACAGTCCAGGGAAGTTTGGGAGGTAAAGGGCACTATGCGAAAGCACCGTAGGACTTAATAAATACCGTTACCCTGCCCCATGGTTTCCAAACCCTGCAGGCTCCTGTTAGAGGCGTGAGTCATACACCAGGCCTTCCCCCCTTTCCAGCACTCCCCTTCAGGCCGAGGGGACCCAGCCTCTACCCACCCCACGACACTGTCCTGCAGGGATGTCACACTCGCTTCCATGAACTCTGAGTGCGAACGGGGATTATGAGGCAATAGGAAGGGAAGCCGCCTCACCCCAAGGCTCTCCCTCTTCTGAGGTATAACGTCTGAGGCTGATGGCAGGTAGAGTCGGGGTCCCTGTTACAAACAAGCAGGCAAGCAGGGGTCCGGAGCTCAGCACATGGACGACCCAGACCCGCTGGCGTCCGTGAAGTGCCTGTGAGGTTCCCTCACCTCCAGGTCCTGCATCCCCGCCTGTGCACCGACTCCCTCCGCAGTGCCAGGGGTGGCGGCCAGTGCTGGGCCAGAGCAGGCGAGCAACTCCTCCCCAGTCTTCCTGGCACTTCATTCAGCAACTTAGACCCGGTGCCTTGTCCTGGGGTCCCGGCCCATGCTGTTCCCCACGTCTCACAGCCTCTTCTCGCCGCCCAAACCTTGAGCTGGGCTCTCCCTTCCTGCAGCTCTCCGCTCCTCTGTGGACGCCACAGGGACGTCTCTGCTCACCTGGTTTCGTTAGCTTGCCCCATGGCATCATGCTCCTGGCTCAAAGCATCTGCCACGTCGTACATTTAAATGTCTTTCTTTAATGACGATTGGTCTTCCCCAGCAGACAGTGAGTTCTGTGAGGGCACAGGCTGGTCTGATTTTGTTCACTATGCCATCCTTAGCTCCCAGCACGGTACCTGGGACATATTAGCTGCTCAGTAAATCTTGGTGATGTGAAGAAATACCGTAAGTGGATTTTGCTGCAGGAATACTCTGCGCATACCAGTAGCTTACACTGCAAAGGGGTATCTTCTACTTGGTGAGCTTCGAATCCCCAGCCATGGGCTCAGGCCTCTGCTTTTGAGATGTGGGATGGCAGCATTGGCCAGCCGCAGGGCACTTGGTCGGTGTGGCCAAGCGAAAGAAAACGCACACTGCCCACCAGCTCTGCAGACCTCCTCCCAGAAGTGACATGTCCATGCCCGTGCACACGGTGCTGGCGCAGCAGGTCGCTGCTCTCGCCTCCTTCCATGGGGTGGGAAGTGTGGCTCTGGGCTGCAGTCTAGTGAAAACTAGCTCACCTCTCAGCTGTGGGACCCTGAGCTGTAGCCCCTGCCCCTGGGGAGTCAGCGCTGCTAAGTCACCTTTCACTTTGGCTTAACTTTCCCTCCCAACATGGCCACATCTCTTTCTCAGGAAGCCTGTGATGCCATTCATTCATTCATTCATTCATTCATCCCAGGCCAGAAGCTGCCAAGGCTGAACAAGGAAGTCCTGGAGATGAGAGAAACACGCCTGCCTGCAGAGGTCTTCAGATGGGAGGGTGGGAGTTGTCAGTGTTCCCACGTCTGACTGGCGTGGCAGTGTGCCCACGGTGATTGTTAAGTCTGTTTTCTTTGTTGGGAAGGGGCTTTTACATTGGGGTTCCAGGAAACCCAGAGAATATGGGTATGTCCTTAGGCATCTGTCCTGTCAGATCTGAGAAGAGCTGGTCTGTAAGGCGCTCACCTGGAAGCCAGGAAGTGCAGCAGAGGTGGGTGAGTTCACAGGCCGGTTGTGTGGAACGCCGGGGTCCTCAGAGGGAAGAGGACTCCGCCTGTGGGAGCTCAGAGGGCTCCTCAGAGGAGGGCCCATCTGGGCAGAGTCTTGAAGAGAGGGCTGATGTGCTGGGACAGTTGTTGGTGTGTTTTGGGGCCGATGGCCAGTTTCCAATCTGAGATCTGCCATTTATTGGCCTCCAGATATTAAACTACTGTCTTACCCTCTCTAAGCCCTGGTATCCTCTCATGGAAGATGGGACCTTGACATTTCCTCGTGAGGACGCCTGGCACAGTGCCCGCCGCGGATGGCTAGGAACTCGAGGTGCTTGCTTGTGTGGGACTAGAGATGGAGGCTGCAAATGAAAGTGCCTCCAGGGGCAGACAGATCAATGAAACCACAGAATGCGGGTTGGAGGGGACTGTGGCAAGTGGCGGGCCTCGAAAGCATTTGGAGTGAACTGTTTAGAGCAGGCAGGCAGGCAGGCATGACTCCGCTGGGTGGCAGGTGGGCAGCTGGTGACACACTGATAGCAGGTGTGCGTGATCACGGATGTGCTTGTGTGGAGGTGAGCATGTGTGTTCCCATACCGGAAACAGGGTTGCGATGGAGACAATGTGGGCATGACAATGGAAAGGGACGTGAAATCCATTTTTACTAATTCACTGACCACATGGTAAGGGTGAGTCACAGAGACTAGGAAACGGAGTCGCCGACTCCAGCTTCTCCTCCCGTGAATCCCAGGGGCCGAGATTAATGAAGGACAAGCCAGGGCCAGGCAGCCCTGCCGTTTCTGGAAGAAATCGAGAGGGCTGTAAAGTTGAAGAATGGAATAGATTCTGCACCTGAATAATCAATTAATGCCTCTTTAATGATTGTGAGAGAGATAGGTACAAATTCCAAATCAATCTCAAGCGTTAATCAAGCGAGGCAGCCGGCCTGGGGGCCCACAGCTATGCGGGCGGGTGTGGCTCGCAGGCAATCCTGGTTCACCATACGGGGAGGAGGACACAGAGTCCCGGCTCCCCTCCTCGCCTGGCACCTGGGGAAGGACTTCCTGCAGAAGTATCTGAGCGTGAGGACCAGGCAGAAGCAATGATGTGCCACCAAACCAACATGAAAGGGGACATGTGTCCCTTGTCCATTGAGCCAGACAATCCTTAGAGGACAGGTCAGAGGAGAAAGGTCAAGGTCGGGGCAGCTGAAAAAGCAGAGTTTGCAGAGTGGCTCCCAAGCACAGCTGCAGGTTTCCCGGAATCTGTGATTCTGCTTCTGCCGATTTTTATGTCGCAGAAGCTACTGATGTCTGTTCCCTTGTTTATGAAAAATCCAGATTCACTGGCGATGTGTTTTATACACCACCACCTCTGCTGACATATCCCTGCTGGGAAGACAAGCTGAAGACACATGAGACAATTAAGCAGTGTCTCGGGGCCTGAAATAGCACATTATAATGTGCACTTGCTCCTGCCCCCAATCTCCAGGACGCTTAGAGGCCGGCCGCATCCTTTATATTCTCCGAGTCTGTTCAAGGGCTGGAGAGTTGGCAGGTGTTTGATAAATGCTCACTGAATAAATAAATTTATTAAGTAAGAAATACACAGCAAAAGTCCAGGTGTGTTCTGAGAGGTCAGAGGAAGGAGAGCAGATCTTGGATTAGGGACATTGTTAAAGGGGCAGTGCCGGGCGAGGTGGGGACCGGTGCACAAGGGCCGCCGCCCAGCGCCTAGTCCTGGTTTTACCGCTTAAAGGCTATGAGTGTGGGCAGCTCACTGCAGACTTTGCCTCTATTGCCCCGTCTGTAAAAACCAGGCAGGCGACGTTATCTGCTTTGGAGGTTGTGAGGCTCAAATGAGTTAATTCATATACCACGTGTGATAAGCACACAGCAGCATCCACCATTGCTGTTCCCGGGGCGTTTGCAGTCACAGTCAGCACACGTGTGTGCGGGTTCGCCCAGCAGGCGCTCGCACGGTCATCTCGGTGCCAGGCACACAGCACATGCCTTTCCTGGGCTCCCTTCTCTTTCATCCCAGTGACCACACCAGACTCCAGGTATGCCAGACATGCCCACCTCGGGCCCTGGCACCAATGGTATCTGCACAGAGACATGTTCTTAAAGAATCAGTGGAGAAAACCATCCACTCTGTATCACTTTCTCTTACCTTATTCCACTTTATTTTCCCTGCGGCCCTTGCTATCATCTGAAGTTATTTATTGTTCGTCTCTCCTACTAAAATATGACTTTGTGAGGGCAGAGACCACATTCCTATTGTATCCCTGGGGCCTAAGTCAGTGCCCACTCCCTGGATACTGAATGAATAAATGAACAAATTAATTAATGAATGGATGGATGAATGAGTGAATGAATGAATGAACGAAAAGTCTGTTATCACCATTTTGCACAGGAGGACAGTGAGTCTCAAAAAGGTGGAGTGACTATTACCCAAATAGTGCCAGATGTTACCTGAGGAGTTAACCTCTGTCCTTGCGTTCGGCTATGAAAGAATTCAGAGCCAAGAACTCCCCCCATAGGAGAGAGTTTACTGAGAAAGTCCCAGAGCTGGGGGTGAGCCTGCTGGGCTGTGTGGACTCAGGTCACAGGCTACGGAAGGACCCTGGGAGCCTAGGAGAAGGGATGCAAGGCCCAGGCTGTGGAGAGGGGACCGGAAGGTCTTGGGAGGCACTCAATAGGCTATCCCTCAACTTTCCAGACCAAGTTTCAGCCCTGGTCTCTCCTGATTGGTCAGTGCTAGGGGCGGGGTCACTAGTCATTGCAGCTGGTCCCGATGTCACTTCACCTAGTTTGGTTTTTTATCGGGGCCTGGAGCTGAAACCCAGCCAAGCCTAGATATCATCTCTAGTTTGACCAAACCTCTGTCTCCGTGGTCCATGACCCCAGGCTTTGTTCCTAAGATAATTTGATGCTGGTCAGAGCCTCAGTGTCCGGAAGGTCCGATGCTTACGGTAGTGGTCCTGCCTGGGCATCCAGGAGACTATTCTCCCATCCCCTGATCCTCCTCTAAGGGGTCTAAACTGCATGATTAGTGACAGGCCAGGGGAGGAAGGTGAGGGGCAGGTCCGCACCACATGACCATCAGTGTGAATGACCAGGGGTCTAAACCCATGGCCAACGATAAGCTAGGGAGGAAAGGTCTCCCGGAGCAAGGCCCCACCCAATACTTGTTACCAGTTTAGCCCGTTGCTGGGCACCCAGGGCTTCCCCTGCATCCCTTCTGCTCTGAGCCTGTCATCCCTGCTCTGCTGTTGTCTAGCCACCTCCTCCACCCACTTCGCCACCACATAGAAGCCGACTCAGAAGTCCAGGCTGTCTCCACCACACCTTCCTGGCTCCTGTGATGGGAATTCCTGGCCATCATAATGAACTAAAGCCATTGAACACAGCCCTTTCCCTAAGGGAGCTATGGTAAAACCGCTAGAGAAAACATCTTTAAGACAAAATTAACGAAAGGGATGGTTAAAATGGATGACCCTGTTACACCTGCACTTAGAGTTGGTAAAGTGGAGGTTAAGGATATCGCCTTCTGCATGTCAAACAGCCCGAGATGTTGACCCTCACCACACGTTTGGGGCCCTCAAGGCCAATTCCGCTCAGACCTTCTGGCTACAGATTTAGGGGTTTCCACAGCTACACTGGGGTGTGGAAGTTCAAGGAATGACTCTCAGAACTCAGGGGAGTGCTATACTTACAATTATGTTTTATTAAAGCAAAAACAGGCACATCAAAACCAGCCAGCAGGAGGGAGACCGAGCAGAGTCAGGTATGTGCGGGGGAAGGGGAGTAGGTCTCGATTTAAGAAACGAGTTTATTTGAGCACAGCTGACAACAGTTGCCGGGGAGCAAAGTCTCAGATGCCCCAGGAAGTTAGCTTTGCAGCCTTTATGCGGGGTCGGATTATGGCAGTGTTTCCCAAACTTCTCTCATGATGAGAATCACCTGGTAGAGTTATTAAAATACAGATTCCCGAATCCCAACTAAGAAGTGCTAAAGCACTAGTTAAGTATACAATTTTACCTATATGTGCCCAAAAATTCTAGTTTAGCACTTCTTAGTTGGGATTCAGGAATTTGTATTTTAACAACTCCACCAGGTAATTCTCATCATGAGAGAAGTTTGGGAAACACTGGATTACGGCGTAGGTAACAAGGTCATGTACTCTCTGGAGGGTGGTCATGGCTTCTTTCAAAAGTGTGTTTACCTGGCACACAGACACATGGGCAGGGCTTGCTTCAAGCAACGATAAACCTTTTCCTAAAAAATTATGTTTGCAGCGTTTATGCCTGGGTTGTGACTACCCAGGTGGGAACTGAAGATTTATGCCAGCACCCCTGTTTCACCCACATGGGGAGGTCTAAACATGAAGCTTCGTCATTCCTAGAGATGCCCCATCCTCCGGACATGGGTGTGGCCAACGGGGACGTTCACCCAGGCACCGGTGCCCAGAGTTTTGCCGGGGCCCCATTCATTGAGTTGTTGCCCATATGGCTGACTCCACCCCCAGCCCTGCTCCCCTGCCAGTACTTCTCAACTAGGGATGACTGAGCCCTAACCTGGAGACATGAAGCCAGGTGTAGACACCTGTGTGGTAGTCACAGCTTGGGGTGCGGGTGGTGTGACTGGGGTCCAGTGAGAGAGGCCAGGAGGCTGCTATACATTGCACAGAGCACACCTCACTCTCTCTCTCCACAAGGAGGGGTGCTCTGGCCCCAAATTCAGTAGTGACAAGATTGGAATAAAGTAAACACGGAAGAAGTGAGCCTAGAGCCACGTGGTTGCTCAGAACAGCATATGGGCGACAGGCTTGCCCTCTCACATCTTGCCCCTGCAAACACAAGGACGCACGTTGTGGGTAAAGTACCTGGGACTCTGCCCACAGATGTGGTGTCAGCCAGCCCCCAGGGCCCGAGTCCGCAGGTATCTCACAAGGTGACATGTTGGTGTTACCAGGTCATCGCCGGAGCGACCAAGGCAGCATTAGATAACCTGGACTCACAGGGCCAGGACATCCCTCACATGTCCTTCCCTTTGTCATTACACCCAGGAGAGGGGCTCAGTGTGGCGCCGACAGCTTTTTTTTATGCTATTTTAAAAAAATATATATGTTTTATTGATTTTTTACAGAGAGGAAGAGAAAGGGATAGAGAGTTAGAAACATTAACGAGAGAGAATCATCTATCAGCTGCCTCTTGCACACCCCCTATTGGGGATGTGCCCGCAACCAAGGTACATGCCCCTGACCGGAATCGAATCTGAGATCCTTCAGTCTGCAGGCCGACACTCATCCACTGAGCCAAACCGGTTTTGGTGGCACCGGCAACTTTAACACCTGTATGTCACACCCCTGTTATTGGTAAGTGGCGCCCGTTATCTTTTCATGGAGACATATCAACTTTCCTTACACATATAATTTCTCTCAAAAAATTGACCAGAGTTGAGTAGCAAGAAGTTGCTTAATTTCCACCCAGTCTCACCACCTCCACGACCTTTTGCCTGGCCCAGTTCACCTGTGTGTCACCTGTCTGGCTCCTCCAGTCATGTGGCTTCGCACGCCCAGCTCCACAGCCTCTTACCTCCTCGGGATGCAAAGGGCTCTTCAGGCAGCAAAGGGCAGAGGGTATCGTCCCTGCGCTGCGCCCGGCAGGTGCAGGCCGCCACCCTCAACGTCTCTCTCACCCTTCGCCCCTGGATTTCCACACATCCAGACAGGAGTGCCCCAAGCTGTGTGGTGCTCACACACCGTGCACCCTAGGCCCTAAGTAGCAGCATTGGCTCGTGAGAAAGGCCACCAGCATTTAGTGTTTTAATTTCCCAGTTAATCTGGTCTCCAAGTTCACTCACTATGTGTGCAAAAATAAAATATGCTGGTGTGTTAATGCTCTTAAGCACACAGTGTTCTTAATACAATATTCTTATTCATCAGTTGCCTTTCCCATCCATATGACGGCTCCACATCTCCATGTTCTGAGGCGCCTCATTCTAACAGGAGGGCACTCAGAGTCAGAGACTGGCTGGGCATTGGCCGCCTTCATGGTCAGAGCAGCTAGGGCTCTGGCAGCAGAGCTACCTGGGGCCACAGGGGAGCCGGGGGGAGGGCACAGGGCCCCTCTGGGACCCGGGGTGCAGCGTGCCACTTCTCCAGACAGACCCCCATCTGCTCCCTGTGACCCACTCCCTCAGCGATGACAGCGTGAGCATGAGCGTGGACCGAGGGCTATTTATAGCAGTTTGTACATTTAATCAGTTTTTTGCTGTTTTTGAGGAGATGTGAACTCTACCCCTGTTCGAGGCGAGGGGTTCAAATTGGCTGAGACAGGGAATAATCAAGATTTATGCTTCTCATTTCGACTCCCATCACAGTCACTGCCACGGCTGCTCGCCACTGCACTAGCCCGGCCCGGCCCGGACACCACTGCACTGGCTCTCCGCAGTGATAGAGTGTCCGTCTCAGCGCCGACCGGCCGCTCCTGCTGCTGCAGGTAACAGTTGTGCCGTCTCCGCTCCCCAGACACCCCCTTACACCCGCCTTCAAGGTGCCTTCCAAAGGCTGCGAGTGCCCAGGACGTGGGTGGCTTCTGAGCAGGGTGCCCACCCACAGCACACATGCCACTGCCTTGCCAGGCAGTTGTGTCCCAGGGGTGACTTGAGTGGAAGTGGGACAATTTTCTCTCCCTGACCTTGGCCTGAGTGGAGGGTCCACGTGCACACAGAAGCATCCTGAGGTCCTGTGTAACTATTTAAAGAGGGGCTGTGCTTTGGGGCACAGCAGGAACTCCAGCGTCTGAGCCCTGGCACCCTCTGCCTGGTGTCCCTCCCTAGGAATCCAGGGCCTGAGACAGAGGGAGGGCTCGTCGACCTCCACAGCCCAGCTGGGCAGGTCAGGAAGGATGGGCTGTGGGAGCCCCCTGACTGAGGCTTTGGGTTTCTAAGAGCTTGAACCTGGGGCAAAATCACGGGCAGACAGATGACCGGGCCCCCAGACGTTCTACTGGGTCTGATGAGCTGCATTGCTAGGAGCTCCCAGAGCGCGGACGCTGCTGTTCGGGGCAGTGGGGCTTTGAGGCCCCAGACTGGCAGTCAGATGTGGTGCCATGTGCTCCTGGACTCGCAGCAGCAGAGCCTGGGAGCCTGTGAGAAGGGAATCGCGGCCACACGCCATGCCTGCTGGACATGCATCTGCGTGAAATACAATAGATGGGGGGGTGGGGGGGAGTTGTTTCTGGCTAGGACCCCGAAGTCTGGGGCCCACGTTGCCCAGGTTCAAACCTGATCTCCACAGGTACTAGTGTTGTTTCTTGGAGTGAATGAGTTGGCTGTCTGTGCCTCAGTTTCCATGCCTCAGTTTCTATTGCCCCATGAGGAATAGCTGTGTGAATATACGTAAAGCACTTGCAGTAGGGCCTTGTGCATTGCAAGCGCTCACTGTTGATGTTTATTTCAGTGCCTGAGTCTTTAAAACTTCCAAGTAGACCTTGTGCAAGGACTAGAATACCCATCAGGTGTTCAGATATGCCATCAGGTGCACCCTGATCCCACCGGACCCGCACGCCTGTGAAGTTAGGTTTAGCCGAGTTGACAACTGTCTGCCTAAGGACCAGCTGTGTCTGGAAATTCCTACTGCTCCATGTGGTATTCTTTTAAGTTTCAAATAAGGGGAGTTTTGTGGTTTTTTTGGTTGTTTGTTTTTTACCTTAGAAAAGTTATTAATCTGGCCACAGGGTCCGCATTCCTGGGGTGGCCAGCCTGGGTGGGAGCTGCCTGCACCATTGGATGGGTGGGAGTTTCCCTGCTCACCTCTGTCCCCGTCACTCTCTGTTGTCTTACAGTCCCTGACTCACTTGCATCACCTGTCTTGCCTCTGAGGGCATCCGAGTCAGCAAGTCCCAACTTCCCTGTGAGAGCCTCACAGGAGGCGAAGGAAAGAGGCACCCGGTCGCTGCATCTGCACTGGAGATGGAGGGTGGCCAGGCTGCGGGGATGCACGCAGTGGCAGCGGCTCCCAGTCTCCCATGGAGGCCCTCTGCTCAGTAAAACCGCCAGCACTCACCTCACCGGGAATCGTGGTTGAAATCCAGACAGGCTGGTGGCAGACATTTCCCAGGGGCTGGCTGTCTGCTCTTCCCAAGGCCTGACGCTGAGCCCTGGTGCGGGACAGGGTCATACCCCAGCACTAAGGCAGGGAGGGGGCACATAGGTAGTGAGTTCTGTCAGGGTTGGGGACCAAGAGGCCACCGCTCTGCCCAAGCTGCATGAGCGCAGACACAGTGGTGCCTGCATGAGGCCACGGCTGTGTGCAGGCTGTGTGCACGCTGAGTGTGGGCTGTGTGCGGGCTGAGTGCGGGCTGGGTGCGGGCTGGGTGCGGGCTGGGTGCGGGCTGAGTGCGGGCTGTGTGCACAAAGCAGGTGGCAGACAGCCCTGGTCTGTCACTCCTCCGTAGGTCACTCTGGCTCTGGATCAATGAGAAGGTCCCTGTGGGCAAAGGGATGCTTTTTATTTTGTGGAAACACTGTTTAAATCATTATAGTCACTTTCCCTTTCCTTAGCCCACGTTATTTCTCCAGCATTTCCCCACATGTTGGGAACCTCGAAGATTGTCGTTCATGGCTCCAGCTTACGCCCCATTTACATGCCTCCTGCATCTGTGGGAGACTGGTCATATCCAGAGCCACTCATGGGGACCCTGCAGGCGTGCCTGTGATTCTCCCCCCACCCCCACCTCCCTGTGTTAGCCCTGCCCACTGGAAATCATGTGACTGCATTGAAAGTCCCACCGAGTGAAGGTGCTGTCCTCAGTGGTTCTTATCTCAGACGTGCTAGTGGGCGTGGCATGGGGCAGTGAGCACGGGTGTGCCGCCAGGCATGTACAGTCCTGCACCCCACCCTGGCGCTGTCACTTGTAAGTCCTGTGACCCCAGCAAGCTGAGCAGCTTGAGTCTCCTGTCCTCATCTGCAAATGCTTTTCCTGCGAGCCGGTTGGCAGCACTGGAGGCACGTGCAGGGGGCGCCGGACCAGCGCGTGGTACCCGTGGTGTCCATAGAGGGGGTGTCTGCCTGGTTGCTACAATAGACCGCTTGGCTTGCTGTGTTAGGTCCCTGTCCCTTCGGACCTATGACATAGGTCACACGTAGGTAAAGCACCTAGAACCATCTTGCTTGTTTTTGGTTTTGATTCTTTTATTATTATTTAAACAAGTCTTATTTTAAAAACAAGTTCTTGATGGTTTACAAAACACCCTCAATATCTCCTTAATTAATCTTCACATAAGTTCAGCCTCAGATAAGTGGCAAACATAGTCTCCCACAGGCTGAGCCCTGGGCGACAGCCCCGTGCTGCTGGGCAGCCACGGCAGGCCGGTGACGGACTGGGCGCTCAGGCTCCGTGGCCACTGGAGCTTGCTTATAGGATGTGACTCCTATTCTATGGACCCCTCCCGTTCCACTAATAGTAATCACTACTGGGTAAGGTTCTGATTTGTGTTTTCTTTTTACTCAATTGCACCATGTTCCCTCTAGGCCATGGGGTACCTGCTGCTCTTTTATGAATTTGCAGAGAATAAAAGCGACACTCAAGTTATCTCTGATAGAACAGCTGCGCATCTCTCTAACAAAAGGTCACACTTTTCCAACAGGAAAGCGTAGAGCATCGCTGATGTTATGAGAGCTCCCAGCTGTAGGTCTGGGTGGTGGTGGTTGGGGTTTCTGTGAGCATCCCACTACTGCTCCCATGGTATTCTCACCGGGGTCCCACATCTGATATTCACACTGCTCCCCAGAACGCAAGGCGGTTTGATAGGCTGCCGATGTGCCCTTGGTCCTGGAATTGCTAAGCGAAGGCAGTGGTAAAGCCACCGATGTGGCAAGATGTGAAGGCTTGGGTTGGCACTGCCCTTGTAGCATGGATTGATGCCACCCGGGAGGATGGGCAATGACGAAATGAAGTTTCTCAAGGAGCAGAAGGCTGAGACACATCTGCTGAGAAACCTCCCTCCTGTCTCCTATGACCAATTCTTGGGTTGGAAAAGCCAATCAACTCTAGCTCGTCATAAAGCTGCTGTCAGCCCCAAATAACAAGGAGCTCTGACTCCACTGCTCAGCAGAGCAGTTTATTATTGCCCTTAATGCTGCTAGTATGTTTGGCAAGCAGGGTGGTGCCCGGGTCGGTAACTCAGCAGCTCAGTGACATCACCGGTGATCTGATTCCCATCTCCCTCTGTGTTGTGTTAGGTGGTTTCCTGTACAGTAAAAGGGTAAAGAGTGAGGTCAGGGAGGGGCTCTATTTTAACCCCACTTAAAAGTTGTGCTAATTAATAAAAAACTCTACTGGGCATGTTAGTTGATCCAGGAGAGAAGCTTGTGGACCTGCATGTGGAGAGCAGCGTGCTGACTAGGCCCTGTGTCAGCCGAGGAGGAGCTGGACTTGGCAGCCACCACAGTCTCTTACCAAGTCCCAGCCACCCGATGGATGGCTCCATTTGGGCTTCCTCTTGGGGCTCTGGTACTCATGGCCTGATAGTTGCTGCCGTGTCTATTCATTCCTCCTCTGGGCAAAGCTTGACTGGCCCAGGTCCAGCTCTGGATCGGGCCCAGAAGCGGAGCACCATCCAGGCAGGAGGGGTGCAGCAGAGCATCAGTGCAGCCAGTGCCGGGCAATCACTCTGAGAGCCGTGCGGAGTCGTTCTTTGGCTCAGAGGTTGTTTCCTGGACTGGAAGCGTGGGTGTGGAGACAGTTCCCAGAATGTCCTGAGGACTAAAGGAGGTAAGGTGTGACGCCGTCACAGCGGGCACCGGGCAGGACTGGCTTTGTGGGCACGCGCCTGAGTGGGTGCACGGAGCCCACACTGGCTTTAAGGCTCTGCTATTGCATCTTGAAATTATTTTTGCACAGGGGGTCCTCACTTTCACATTGCACTGGCTCTGCCTGGGAAGGCCGGGCCTGCTGCAGTGCTATTCCAGGGGCGAGGGTGCGGCCGAAAAAACTGGCCTGTGGGTGCACTTCTTGGTGAACAGGGCAAGGACCTGGCTGCCCAGCATCAGGCAGCTCTCAGCCATGCACGTAGCAGCAGTAGGACCAATCCCAGACCCCACCCCTCAGCCCAGACCAGGCTCCTGTCACTCATTTCTGTCCACACAAGCCTGGAGTCCGGATAGGCTTGGCTTGCTGAGGGATGGGGTGCATCCCAGCGGGGAGGGGCTGGGAGGCCTGCCTGCTAACCACACTGCACTGCACCAAGGCAGGCTCTCATTATCCTGGCATCTGTTCAGACTCGGCGAGTGTTCGATCCTAATCAAGCAGCAAGGAGCAAATTGGTCCCAAATTAAAAATCAGAGAGGGAAGGCTGGACATTTAGGAAGTGTGTCTTCAGGGGCTGGAGCGGGTTCTGGAGCAGCACCGCCTACAGGAAGGAGGGGCCTGGCTTTCACCTTGGTTTAGATTCTGGCCCAAAGTTCCCTCCTGGTGAATGAGAAGAACGTGGCTCGAGCTCAGATGCTCTCTGCACCCCAGACGGTGTGGGTGCGGTGAGACTCGCTCCTCAGGTCTGGAAGAGGCTGGGAAGTTCAGTGGAAGGAACGCGGGCTGAGAACTGGGCGGGTCTGGGTTCGATGCATACCCCACTGTGTGCAGCTGGGCAGCCCAGCTCTGAGCTCAACTCCTCATCCCGAAACAAAGGTAGGATCACGTGGACCAAGAGAGGGGAAAGGGACAGGGCTAGTCGTATCCTGTTTAGCAAATGTTCTCCCTCCCACACCCCACGGTCTGGAACCAGGTTCCACAATCTGCAGCTCTGGGTGGTCCCTAGGACGGAACAGGAGAGCCTCGCCCGATTCCTGATTCCTGTTCCCTGGGTCCTACGAGCCCCGGCTCTCTGTCCCCCAAGATCCTCCTGAAGCCTGGGTCTCTGTCTCTGGCCCCGCTCTCTGTCTCCCCCAGGCCCTCCTGGAGCCCAGGTCTCTGGCCCTGGCTCTGGCTCTGTCTTCCCCAGGCCTCCCTGGGCCCGGCTCTCTGGCTCTGACCTCCCAGGTTCCTGGGAGGAGGGCAGAATAAGGGAGGGCTGGCTGGAGTGGGGGTGGGTTCTCAATGCAGGAGATGGCCCCTAGCATCCTCATGCAAGCCTGGTAAATGCTCCCCGCATTGGGCATCCGTCCTCACACATGTACGGAGCCTGCTCTCTAGCAGCCTGTGCAGGCTCGCTCTCAGCCACCTGCACGGGATTTTCTTTCCTCCTTGAAGTTAAACTTGTAGGTCAGGACGGATGCCTCAGGGAAGCCACCGTCTGAGGTGCTGGAGGGGCCATTTCTTCCCTTCCAGTCCATCTTCCACGTCTCTCCGGACATTAAAAAATCCACTTCTCTGTTCAAAGCCAATTTTCTACAGAGTGAAGGTCAGCTGCTCCAGTGTGGCGCATGGAACTCTTTGTAACACGCCTGTGTCGTGTGCGGGTTCTTGGGTACAGGCACAGTAGCTGTCTTTGAGCAGGGCAAACTTAGAAAGAATGCAGGCAAAGCTCCTGGGCTGCAGGGAGCTGAGCAGAGGCCTGGGGAGGGCTGAGCCAAGAGCAGCCCAGACCATCTCGACACCCTGCGGCCAGTGCAGACCAGCTCCAGCTCTCCCACGCTTCCTGGCAGGGGTACAGTTAGGGGATCCAGGCCCGTTGGGGGAAGCCAGCTCAGTAAGAGAAAAGGGCAGGACCACTCTTAAGCCCATTCAAGAAGCATCCTTGCCCAGGTCACACACCTCTGGCCCTTCTTCCACTGCATGTCTCCCTGGGGTACAAGGAGGCCACAGGCCCAGGGCACTGCGCACCACCCCTGCCCCCTCCCCTCTGAGGTACAGAGGCCTGGACTCCCCTACCCAGCTGCCTTTCCCTGGATCTGTCCTCCCGAGGGCAGGTTGCATATCAAACCCAGAGCGGGTACAGGCAGTGGTACACTGATGTCCAACTGCCACGGACTCACACATGTACAGAAAGCCACTGCCGGGGTGAGCAGAGCTGGGAGGAGGAGGTGGCGGCGTGGGGCACGGGCTGAGGGCAAGGATCCAGGGCCATCCCAGGAGCCTCCCTCCCCATGCTGCCAAAGTTTGGCAAGGGAATCTGAGAAGTCATAAGACTGACTCCAGATTTGAACTTGGCCTTCCAGGTCACAGGAAGCTGGGAGGACAGTACGTGTTTCATGCACAGCTCCAATAGATTGCTTTGCACCTGTCACACTGGTGGTGGTATGGACATGGGTGCCAGGCCCAGCAGTGGTACCCTTAGCCTGGGTTCTGCAAGGAACAGGCAGGTCTGTCTAAGAATTAGGCTGCTGCTTTCTCAGGGAGGGACATCAGTGATGCCAGGGCTGCTGAGGCTGGACCCCACACCCATATCTAGGGCCCCGATACCCAGGTGCCAGGCCCTGGGCAGGTTCTGCAGGTGCAGGAGGCTCCCGCTGGTCTCCCTGCTGCCGCACTCGCCCCAGAGCCATCTCAGCCAGGCAGCTGGACAGGCCTTGGGAAACACTGGCAGGTGAAGCCACTGCTCCTCCGGAGGCATTCTCAGACTCCGGCTCCCTCCGTGAAGAAGCCAGAGTCCTGTGCTTCACAAGCCTTCAGGTGCCAGGCCCTGCCCCCACCACTCACCCACACACTGCCCTCTTGCTGCCTACTCCAGCCGCGCCGTCCTGTTGTCCTGGGACAGGTACAGCTCTGCCTTAACGAGGTCCCCTGCGTCTGCTGCTTTGGTGCCTGTAATGTTTGTCCCCGATGGCTCCCGAGGCTGGTTCTCTCGGCACCTTCAGCTCCGCTAGCCCAGCCTGCTCAGGGGACCCTGATTACGTAGGGGAGCCCAATCCCACCGCAGCACACCTCCCGCTCTGTATGACTGGCCCCCAATTGCCTCCGCCATCACAGGGCACATTGCTCGTGTGTTCCTGTATCATCTGTCCGGATAAACTAAAGGGGAGCATCAGGAGGGCGGGGCCTTCATCTGTCTGTCCCTTCAGTGTTGCCAGCACCCAGAACATTCCAGAGCTCAGAGGAGATGTAGATGTTTGTTGAGTGAAGAATGGAAGAATGTGTGACAGCATTTCTGCCCCTGTGCCTGTCCTGCGCGTGGCCCCTGCCCAGTGGCTCCTCTGCCACAGCCCAGCTCGGCTCTGCCCTAACCTGTGTGGTATCTCCTCTCCGTCCACCCAGCAGAATTCTCCTTGGTACCACCGTCATGCTATACAACACGTCTGTAATAATGCTTACCAATTAAACCATTGTCCTTTTCCCTTTAGAAATGTCTATAATTATACAGGAATATATTCATATCATTAAATATTCAAACAACATAGGTAGCGAGTGAAAGGTCTCCCTAACCCACTCTAAGTCTACCTTTGCTTCTCCGAAGTAATGAGGTCTAGGAATTGCCTCCAAGTGGGACAAAAGCGTGGGATTTTCGGTTGGGTCTGTGTGCTTTCTGATACATGGTTCTCACACTGCTCTGCTCTGAAACATCGCCCAAAATGCTTGGGACTCCTGTCCGTTTTATAGCTGCATGGGATCATCATTTAAAAATAGAGCTTCAGCCCTGACCTGTTTGGCTCAGTGGATAGAGTGTCGGCCTGCGGACTGAAAGTGAAAGGTCCCTGGTTCAATTCTGGTCAAGGGCATGTACCTTGGTTGCGGGCACATCCCCACTGGGAGGTGTGCAGGAGGCAGCTGATCATGTTTCTCTCTCATCAATGTTACTATTACATGTTTACTGGGCATTATTTGCAACACATTTTATTTCTTGTTTCTCCGATTATCACTGAAGTTAAACATTTTTGGATTTGTCTGTCCAGGTGCTTTCTTCCCTGCTGCTGTCATTGTTAACGTGCCGTGTGTCATACGTGGCCACGAGCTCCTTTGGGTGGTCGTCGCTGGTGTTTATCTTGGTTTCCCTCCAGAGCACACGGCGGGCTTCATGGTGGAAGCCGCGGGCAGCGGCCTCTGTCCCAGTCTCACCGTTACCACCACCCTCCTGCAAACACTATTTTCTCGGACTTTCTGCTGAGGCCTGTCTTGGGAGGGAAACAAACATTCATCGTAACTTGCCCAACGAAGCGACGGTCCTTTCTATATTATAATTATTATATTTTTAAAATATTTTTTTTGTTTTTAATTACAGTTGACATACAATATTATATTACTATCAGGCATACCTAATAGTGTTTAGACCGTTATATAACTCACAAAGTGATCCCCCTGGTAAGTCTGGTACCCACTGGCACCTTACACAGTTATTACAGTATTATTGGCTATATTCCCTGTGTTGTACTTTACATTCCTGTGACTATGTCATAATTACCCATTTGTACTTCTTAATCCCTCCACTGTTCTTGCTGAGCCCCTAATTCCACTCCCCTCTGGCAATCATCAGTTTGTTCTCTGCCTCTGTGAGTCTGTTTCTGTTTTGTTGGTTCGCTCATTCTGTTTTGTGGATTCCACATGTAAGTGAAACCATACGGCTTTTGTCTTTCCCTGTCTCTCTCACTCAGCACAATGCCCTTTGGCCCATCATGCTGTTGCCTTTTTAAAACCGGCTGAGTACTATTCCATCGCACATGCGCACCACTTCTTTCCCCACTCGCCCGCTGCTGGTCCCTTAGGCTGCTTCCATACTTTGGCTGATGTAAATAATGCTACAGTGAACACGGGCTGCACGTGTCTTTTCAAATTAGTCCTTTGGGTTTCTTCGGATAAACACCCAGAGCTGCATTGCTGGGTCCCTCTTTATCTCCTGTTATAGAGCTTGTTTTGCAGTCTGTTTGGTCTGGTGTAAGTGTTGCTAGCCAGCTTTTTCAGGCTTTCACATTTGCATGAAATATCCTTTCCCCCCTTTCCTTTCAGCCTGTGTGTGTCTTTATCTGAGGTGGGCCTCTTGGAGACAGCGTACACATGGGTCTTATTTTCCTACCCATTCAGCTACCCTGTGTCTTTTGATTGGAGCATTTAATCCATGCACATGGACACCCTGGTTTTACAGATAAGACAGATGAGACTGGCTTTGCTGCCCGGGACACTCAGCTGTGGGGAGATGAGAGTACAAGGCAAGTTCTTCTCCGCCTGGTTCTGAGCCAGGAGCGAGCAGCGTCCTCACCCTGGGTGCGCATTAGCGCCACATTTTAAAGGAGACCTGTGTTCCAGTCCACCCCAGGCTGCCGACTCGGAATCCCTGAGAAAGGTCTGGGAAAGTGAGAGGAAACAAAACAATCCCTAGGTGATTCTGGTGAACAGACGTGGTTGAAAGCCATTGGTCAGCCTTGGAAGTGAGCCCGCCTTCCTGTGAAGGTCCCGTAGTAAATATTTAGACCTCCCAGGCAATACGGTCTCCGTAGCAACCACTCAACTTTGGCATCGTAGTTCAAAGCACCAGAAGACAAAAATTAATGAACTGTGTGTCAACAAAACTTTATTTGTAAAAGCAAGTGGCAGCCAAATTCAGGGGATGGGCTGTCGTTTGCTGACCTCAGGCCTATATCATAATATTTATAACAGCCTGGAGATTAGTACTGTCCCTGTGAAACCATGGCATCTGGTCACATTCATTACCATGGTAACTCTCAAGCACAGTGGCATAAGAACCCTTTCGTGGGTTGGGGCCCGGGCCCGGGAGTCTGCATTCCACCATCACTGCAGAGGAGGCTGACGTAGGTGGAAGTCGGGGTCCATACGGCAGCATCCCTGATCTACTGACGCACAATGTTCCTGGCAGGCAGCGAGGGCTTGGCTGGAGTAGCAGAACTGGCGTTTATCCCAGCTTCTCTGAGATCGGGATAGGCTTTCTGTGTGTCCCTGCCTGCCTTATGTTCCAGCAGCCTGCTGCGAGGTTCTGAAGCCTCGGTGCCCCGCCATCCCACCCCCAGTCTGCACGCGGGCAGAAAAGGGAGCCCCGTCGCCATCCACTCTGCAGTTAGTGAAAGGCCCAGTCCTCTTAGATGTTACAACATTGAGGGAGAAAGTGACTGTTTAACCATCTACATAATAAAAGTGATGCTGGCATTTATATGTGTGTGTGTGTATGTGTGTGCCTATCCCTGTGTGTGTGCTCATGTGTGTGCCTTGTGCGCCTGTGTGAGTGTGTGTTTGTGCATGTGTGTATGTGTGCCTGAGTTTTTTTGTGTGTGTGTGTGTGAGTAGTTTAGGACTTAGAAGATGGAGTCCCCATCCTCCTGCCGTGGCTTTACCTCCATGTGGCAGGTGAATGCTGCCACTGGTTTCCCAGCCTCTTTAGCATCCAGACTTCTCTGCTGTTTGCTGCACAGGCTCATCCTTGTGGTCATGGATGGTGTGGGGCGGCCCGCCTCCCACTGCAGGGCACCATCCCCAGCATGGCCGCCCCTCCTGAGAGCTCAGCCTGGCCCAGCTGGGATGGTTTCCCGGGAGGACTGTCATTCGCAGCTCCATTTTTGGGGGGTGATAATACATCTCCCCAAAGATGAGAGGGAAGTCTGCTCAGTATAGATCTGCCATATTACTTCCCTTCTCTCACTTTGTTACATTCCATTTTCACCATTTTCCTCAAGAATAACTCCTCGCTGGGAAGCAGGAATGTTCTAAATTGCACAATTGAGTCAAATCAATATTTAGAGTGCTTTGGACTTCTCAGCCTTTTGCTGGTTTTGGCAGTATCATTTTCTACCGTAAAACCCCGTTTTCCCAGGTAACCTGTGATGTTAATATTGAGCATTATTCACAGCTTTCTAACACCCCCAATTTCACTTAGCGATCAGCTAAGCAAATAGCGCCCACGAGTTAAAAATATGCTATTCTTCTTCTAAAGCACATGCACTTTTATGTCCAAATGCTATTGCCATGCCCCTAATCTCTGTGTACACATCTCTCTGTGCATGTAATGGCTTCAGCACTGTAATTAGACACAGACACCTCGCGTGCAGGCAGAGCACACACACCGGTTTGTAAAGCAGCTGCGACAAATGCACGCTCTGCTGCACATGCTCCTGCCCTGCCGCTGGGCAGAGCCTGGCGCCTCCGCATCTGAGCCGCGTTATGCAGGCAGCTGGGGGCAGGGCGCAGGGCTGGAGGCCAGAGCTCAAGAGGTCTATCCTCTTGGATTTACACCCCAGTGGAGGCGCTGTGTGATCTTGGGCAAGTTACTGCACCTCTCTGAGGCCCTGGGACTGTTTTCCATGGTGGAGATAACAGAACTTTGACTCATGGAGCCCCTGTGAGGATTGAGTGAGGTAGCAGAGACAGTTTCCTCATCTGAGGGTTGTCACCAGCGTGGTGATGACAACGGAAGTACGGAATAATTATGATGAGAGACTCCTGTAATGCTACCCTCGCTGCCACACTCAGCAAGGTGATCATCTCTCTGACTTGCTGTGGTAACAGCATCCTCATTGGCTTAGCTGCCCTAGGAAAACATTTGGAGCTACGCTTGAACGGCTTCTCTCTCATCTTACCCCTCCCCTGGCGCCCTGATCAGTTGGTCACCAAATTGTGCCATTTGATGTCCTAAATGATGTCCCAATTCTGCCTCCTTATCTTCATCCTCCAGGTCACAGCCTCAGGCAGGTCCTTGTTATCTTTTGTCTGGATTAATGCAAGAGCCTCTTAGCCAGTGTCACTGTCTGCCTGGTTCCTCCACTATCCATTATCAGTTCCAATCTATGGGTTAAGAAGATGAGGCACAGAGGGATCCAAATGAGCTGTCCCAAATCACACAGCCAGTAAGGGGCCTTATGGCTATTCCCACCCAGGGCCTGGCTCTAGGAGCCCTGCTCCGGGAGTCCAGGTGCAGCGCAGACCGTGGGACTAGGTGCAGCCCGGTATTTGGATGGGGAAATGCGGCAGTACCTCCTACACCTGGGATTGCACCTCAGTTTCTCTCTCGCCAGATGTCCCACTCCAGCTGTGTTAAGAGTTACAGTGACTCCTGGGAGTTCTATGAGCTGCCAAGCCATTCCACGGGGCAGGGGTGGGAGGGTGGGGAGGTGGGGAGGGGGAAGCAGGCAGGTGGAAATCCACAAATGAGTTCTGGTGAGAGGGTGTCAGTGCCTTGACCTTGACCTGGGCCAGGTACAAAAGGGAGGATCTGGACTGGGCATGGGAAAGTGGGGATTCAGCTGCATTTCAGCATTCCAGGACCCTGCCTATTAGGGGCTGGCACAGGGAATTTCCAGGTCGGATGATATTCTGAGTCCAGTGGTAGCAGAGGCTGCTGGTTTGGAGCAAGATTTGAGGTAGATGTTGTAAGGTTTGAGGCGCAGGAAACTGATCACCAAGGAGTTTTAAAGTAAAGTTTATTCCCCAGTAATGAGCGGGACTCATTATGGAGGTAGAGAAGTCAGAATTGAAGGAGTTGGGAGGGGGGATGGACCCAGCCGGCTGCCACCTGGACATGGAGGATCAGCAGCACGTGGCTGGTCTGGGGGTCCTTTTAAGGGGAGGAACAGGAGAGGGTTGGACCCAGGGCAGACCAGAAAGGGGTGGGCTCCAGGACACTTTGGCAGGCGCTGATTGATGGCCCAATGTCCTGGAGATGTCCCTGTGACAGGTGCCAGCAATGTCATAACTCCGCCCACCAGTTGGGAGGAGGGAGCACCTTACAGATGTGACATCTGGGTACCATGGGGACAAATCATAAATGTCCCACTGAAGCCACACCCGGTGGAAGTAAGAGCCAGGGCTTTCCGTGCTCGGTGGCCACTGGCACTAGAGGGGCGAAGGGAGTGAACTGAGGCGCTATGGTCTGGGAGAGGATGGGTGCTCGCCTGTGCAGCTGGCCGTGGTCTCCCACCCAGGATTTTGCAGAACCCAACGGCCTCTGTGATGTTGATCTGTGTATCAGGCTGCTCTGCGGGGGGTGGCACTGCGGGCACGCCGAGGGCCTGCCACACGAGGTCCTGGCATCTGCGGGCTGAGGCCACCTGGCAGTTCTCGGCCTCGTCTGAGATGTCAGTAGCTGTTACAGGGGATGAAAAAGACGGGTTGGCATCGTGGTCAAAGTATCAGGAAAAATGACCTCCACCCTTTCTGATCTGAAAGCGCGGCCTAATCTCTCTCTCTTTAAAATTCAGAGTGCACCTTAGCACTGCAGTTCTGCGGAGAAGAATTCATTTTGAGTTTAAGGTACTCCTGCCCCAACTTCTCTGAACGGAGACTGTTTAACCAAGAAGAGACAGACACGTTGCAGACAGTGGCCGCGGATTCAGTCTGGGAGGCACTGGTGTGGTGGAGCTGGCACTGGGACGAAGGGACTGGGAGGAGGAGAGTGGGGCGCACTGGGGCTGGAGGTCCTTGTGGGTGGCCCTGCCTGATCCTGGCCTATCCTTTCCCGCGCGCCGCCCCCCCCCCCCCCCCAGGCTGATCCCTGGCCCATGCAGGCACCTTGCCCACCTTCCTCCCATTGCTTCTCCCCGGCCTCTGAGAGTGGATTTTCCTGTTCTGGCCTTTTCCTTAGGAATGACTGTCATTCGTGAACTTTCTCTCCCTCAACAGGTTCGTCCTTTTTGCTGTCCCCCTGCATTGGGACCACGTCCCAGGGCTCCCTGACACTAACGGCGGGACGTCTGTGTGGTGAGGCCGTCTCTCCCATCGCACCAGATGCGTGTTGACTCCTTGTTTTTGTAGTTTAGCTTACCCCAGGCACCCTTCTCTTTTCACTTTGTTTTCTCATTCAGCTTTATTTCTTACTTCATAGAGTGCATATTTTTGAAACTTTATGGAGCCCTTACTGTATTTTGCCTTCAAAAAGTCACTTTTGTTGCCCATGGGCACCTTTCCCGGGCCTGCCCTCTCGTGCGTCCTCAGTGCGGTCTCTGCAGGTATGTGGGCCACCCCTGCACACAGCGCCTCCCGTGGGCACAGGTGAGCTGGGCGCCTGCTGCTGGCCGCCCGCGTGTCTCCCTGGGTCCCGCAGGCACTGCTGGCGGCTGTCAGATCTATAGCGATGTCCACACTGAACCACGCCTCTGGCCTCTAGGAAAACATTTAGCCAGTGTGGTTCTTTAAGACTCAGGAGGATGGCCGAAACCGGTTTGGCTCAGTGGATAGAGCGTCGATCTGCGGGCTCAAGAGTCCCAGGTTCGATTCCGATCAAGGGCATGTGCATTGGTTGTGGGCACATCCCCAGTAGGGGGTGTGCAGGAGGCAGCTGGTCGATGTTTCTCTCTCATCGACGTTTCTAGCTCTCTATCCCTCTCTCTTCCTCTTTGTGAAAATCAATAAAATATATTTAAAAAAAAGACTCAGGAGGATGTCCTATCTCTGCTGTGTGTGTGTGTGTGCACACACATACATGCACACCTATGCTGTGGGTTATTTGACAAAGGTTGCACAGGCTGACCGGGGTACTCCGCACTATTCTAAAGCCCTTCATTGAATCTGCGCACTAACCTAGGAGGTGGAGGCTCCTGTTTGACAGGAGATAAAACTTAGTATAATTTACCCAACACTCCACAGCTGGTGTCAGAGCCAGACATCAAATCCCAGCAGGCCAGCGCTGCGGTCTATGCTCGGAGCCGCTCCTTTCTTTCTGTCTGTCTTGCCAAAAAGAAAGGAGGGTGTGGACAACCTCAGCCACCTTGGTTTTCATCTCCGTCCTCTTCCTTTTCTTTCCCTCCTCCGTGGCATGGCGGCTGCGCCCTGGGTGTGCAGACCTGCAGACCGGGGTGCGCTGGTGGGAGCACAGCAGTGGGGGGATGAAGCCTCGGGCACTTACCTCCCAGGGGTGAGCACCCCTCTGCTGGCAGGGCTCCAGGCCGGTGGCTGAGCAGTCAGCGGACGAGCTGGCCTTATATTCTGCACCAGGGACCCTTCCCTCTGATTCCTGGAAATTGCTCCAGGGCCCCAAAGATTGTCCTCAATATTTCTTGTGCCCAGGGCTGCAGAAGCCTGGCATTTATGGCCTTATCTATTTCATGAATATTTTAGTGGGGAGTTAGTGGAGAGTGAGTCCGGTCATTTGCCAGCTGGTCTCTTGTGCTGGAAGTCCCTTTATCTTAAAGCAACCTCGCTGGGTGCTGTACTAACCTGCTTTGCCGGAGAGAAAACGCAAGCTCGACCTGCCTCACACGTCACTGCGGCACCGCTCGCAATGGCAGGCGCAGCGCCCATGCTCCACTGGTCTCAGAGCCCTGTGTCCCCAGCTATCACCGCCCACTCTCCGGTCTTCGTAAATCGTTTTACTTAATCCAATCGCATTGATTCGCGTTCACTGGGCTCTTAGTACGTGGGAAAGGCCTGCGCCGGGCACTCAGCAGCGCATGGCAAGGAGGGGCAGCGGGAGAGCGGGTTCCGTGAGGGACTGCGGGCAGAGTGAAGGAAGAATGGTTTTGGAACAGCTGGAAGTGCATTTGTGTGGATGATGGGAAATGCCTCATGAAGGAGGAGGCAGAGGCTGGAGGTGGTACTGGAAGAGGGGCGTGGCTTCTCACTCAGCCAGTGCCCCCAGCCCTACAGAGGGCTGGGCCTTGGGAGCATGGGTACATGTGGGAAGCGTCAGCTCTGGTTTGGAAGTGTTAGTCCGCAGGGGCCATGGTGACAGTGACACACGGGGTTAAACAAAGAAGTGTGCTTTCTCAAGGCCTGGAGGCGGAGTCTGAAGCCAGGTGTGGGCTGGGGCGGGGTCTTCCCAGGCCCCTCCCCTGGGCCTGTGGGTGGCCATCTCCTCCCTGTGTCTTCACAGGGTCTCCCTCTGTGCCTGTGTCTTAGTGCCTCTTCTTATCACACCAGTCAGAGGGGATTGGCCCACCTTAATGACTTCATTTAAATTCAATCACCTCTTCAATAGCTCTGTCTGCAAACAGAGTCACTTCTGAGGTTCTGGGGTTAGGACTTCAGCATAGGAATCTGGGGGGACACAGTGCACCCAATAGGAGGCTGGAAGCAGGGGTGTGTACCTGGCCACATGGAAAAGGCTGCAGACAAAGACCAGGTCAGACGGCCCAACACATGGGATGCCACTGGGGTTTCATCCTCCCTGTAGATCAGCTTCTCTGTGTGGAACGCCTGTGCACACATCTGTGTGCATGTGTGAACAGACTGCTTGTGTGTCACGGTTTTTTCAGTGGCACTGGGTACACATTAAATCACACTGAACCCTCAGCGAGTCATTCCCTTCTCATTTTTCTTCACATTTCCAAGGAGAACATCTCAGCTGGTGCTGGCGTGCCGTTCACACCTCCCTGGCATTTGCTAATAGCGTTGGAGGATAATGGCATCCAGCTAGGATCCGATAATACGCTGTTGTTCTCATCTTAGTTAACTTTTATGCCGCATTTCATTTTTGACAGGTGATTTTGGGCTCCCACTTGCAATGATAATATAAAGCTTTCCTTTAGTACCTAATGGTAGCCACATTTTTTAAAGTGGATTAATTTAAAGAAAATATTGGAACATTAATAGAGTAATTCTTTTAAGCCATGGCAAAAATGATGAAGGGGTTGCAAATGCCAGAACCTTAGGATATACTGCTGTGGGCTTAGCCCGGGGAGGGAGGTGAGAAATCGGTGGCACCTACCGTTTTAGGAAAACGCCTGGAGAATGGTGGTGGTGGTGTGTGTGTGTGTGTGTGTGTGCATGTGTGTGGTCATGTGTGCCTGTGGATGGGTGGGTGGGCATGTGTATGTGTATATACTAGTGTTTGTGTGTGTGTTTGTGTGAATATTTTGTATTTCGGTACATGCATGTGTTTTTATGTGTGTATCTGTGTGTATGTGTGTTTGTGTACATGTGCATTTGTGTATATATCTGTATGTGTGTATTCTATATTTGTGTGTATCTGTATTTGTATGTATATGTATGTGTATGGATGTGTGTATTGTGTAAATGTATATCTGTGTTTGTGTATACAGTATGTGTATAACTGTGTGTATGTATGTGTGTTTGTGTGTGTGTGAGTATCTTTGTGTGTGTCTGTGTGTGTATCTATGTGTTTCTGTGTGTATGTATATGAGTGCTTGTGTGTATGTGTGAGTGTTTGTATGTATCTGCCTATATATGTATTTCTGTGTGTATGTGTGTGAATGCTTATATCTGTGCTTCTGTGTGTGTACACACATGTGTGCTCTCACACCTTAACCATCCCATCCCCCGACATGAAGGAGTGGCTTTCCTTTGCTCCCTCTGTGCTGCATGAGCAGAAATGAATGCACTCGCACACCCTGAAGCACCTGATGGTATGAAGCCGGCTGTTTCTCTGGAAACAAGCGGTTGTCCCCGGAGAGTTACGGAGGGCTTCCCACGCTCCAGCCCGTACGAGGTGCTGCCACTGCGGCCGGGATGATGACCATGGGTCCCGGCTGAGAGGCCAGAGGTTTGCCCAGGACTCACTCAGGCCTCCCAGCGCACCTCTCACTGCCCATGGCCCAGGGACTGGAGCTCTGAGCGCCCGCACGAGACACCCTCGTGTCAGCCGTGGTGGTGCGTGTGCCAAGGCGTGGGGCAGTGCACATGTGGGACGCCCGAGGTCCGTTATCAGTGGGAGCCTCACTGGCCCGTGTGGAGGCCCCAGTCCCCATGGGAGACCCACATCTCGGTGTATCTGGGAGGTGTGCTGGGTTCAGCAATGTGCCTCTGTGTTTTTGTAACAAACCCAAAGGCCCGGCTGGCCAGTGTGGCTCAGTGATTGAGCATGGACCTGTGAACCAGGAGGTCACGGTTTGGTCCCCAGTCAGGGCACATGCCCAGGTTGTGGGGTCCATCCCAGTTGTGCAGGAGGCAGCCAATCAGTGATTCTCTCATATCATGGATGCTTCTCTCTCTCTCTCCTTCTTCTCTGAAATCCAAAAACATATTAAAAATGAGAATAATAACAAACCCGACACATGTGCAGAACCCCAGGCAGAAAAACTAGAAGGAAACTATCTGGTCAGACTTCTTCATCAGAACCCAGCGGCAGGGTCTCTTCCAGGGGCCGTGGGGCGGGAGACATGTCAGGTTAACCAGTCAATGACACCTGCCTGCTGTGCCTGTAATTACCCGAGACCTGCAGCCACAGAGCTGCGGGGAATTCCCGAGCTCTCTGCACAGGGAGCTCGCAGCCTCTGCCCAGTGTCCCAATAGGAGGGGCGCCATTCCACACGCCCAGCCCCCTTTGGGGGGGACGCCCATCACATCTCCCACAAGCGTCTCCTCTGGTCTTCAGAACCAGCCTGAGCGGCCATCGTTCGTGTGTGTATTTGCCCAGGAGGACGCTGAGGCTGAAAGGTTCAGGAGCCATAAGTTCGGCATCACCCAGACGGGAGGAGGACGGGCGAGGGGAGAACTCAGGTCTGTCTGACCAAACAGCCGCTCACTCCGGATTCTGTGCAGCCGTGGGGTGCCCACCAAGCCCCTCCCTGCCCCCTCCCCCATCCTTTCTTTCTATCCGTCCTTCTTTGCATCTTCTCTTCCTCCTTTCTACAAATATAGACAGACCCTTATACCTGCTGGTCTGAGCATTGCAGACAAAATGCAAAAGGTCTCTGCTCCAAGCCTGACATCCTACTTGGGGGGAGACCAGAGAAATAAACAAAAAGGAAGCAAGTAAGCAGGCAGTAAGACATGTTCAGGGAGGGCAACGGGGCAGAGTGGAGACCTACCCGTGAAGGAGGCAGTGGATCTGGGATCTGAGCGGGTACCGGGGGCTCTGTGGGGTCTGCAGGGTGGGAGGTCAGGCTGGGATCTGAATGGGTAATGGGGGGCTCTGTGAGGTCTGCGGGGTGAGAGGTCAGGCTGGGATCTGAGCGGGTAATGGGGGGCTCTGTGGGGTCTGCAGGGTGGGAGGTCAGGCTGGGATCTGAGCGGGTAATGGGGGTGCTCTGTGGGGTCTGCAGGGTGAGAGGTACAGGCTGGGATCTAAGTGGGGTAACTGGGGTTCTGTGGGGTCTGCAGAGTGGCAGGGGCAGTGGAGGAAGCAGTGGCTGCCAAGGCGCCGTGTCAGCCAGCGTGGACTGGTGTCACAGCTCCGTAGACAGGCAGAAACAGCAGAGTATGCATTTCTCACCGGCTGCGGCTGGAAGCCCAGGAAAGAGGTGCAGGCAGTGCCATGCCTGGTGGGTCCCATCCGTGGCCTACCCACGGCTGCCTTCTCACAGAGCAAAGCAGCTCTGCCGTACCTCCCTCCTCCGTGAGGGCCCGGATCCCACCCCCCATATCCATACCCAGCACCACCCTGACCCTTGTTACCTCTCAAAGACATGGCCTCCAGGCACCACCACATGAGGGGTTGCAGGCTCAATATGGGAATTTGGGAGAAACCCAAACATTGAGGCCATCGCAGCGCTGTGAGTTCTTGGTGTGTTTGAGAAGCAGCCGGAAGGTCCATGTGGCTGGGCCTGGTGAGCTGCGGGGAGACAGACTGGAGGAGAAGGATTCAGAGAGGAGACAGCTGGGGGCATTCACTTCTAGCCTTGTGGCCAAGGGGAGACCGGCCTGGGGCAGGGAGCTGTCAGTGGGCAGGACCTGGCACTGACACCCTGCCCTCCCCTGCCAGCCCTCCCCTCTTCCTGCACAGGCTCACCAGCCCCTGCTTTCCAGACATTAAAATGTCTTATTTATAAGTCTCACACAATGTGTGATTTTTAAGTCAGGGACTGCATATTTTGTTTTAAAAACATAAGCTCCAGAATCCTGGCTTATTCTGAAAAACCCTCCATGGCCACAGTCACCCGGGGCAGGGGGCTCAGACCTGCCCACAGCCAGGCTGCTGCCCTCTGCCCGCTCTGCCTCATGCGGAGCCTTTACCTCTAGGCACGGTTTCTGGTGACAGTGTCTGGTGTGAGATAAGGACTTCTGATAGACTAAAAATGTACTATGTTTAGCTTCTTTAATTCCTTCCATCTTACATAGCATATGCTGCTAGCTGCCTTCATATGATTCCATGACATTCCTTGGAAAAAGTGGAGCAGACTGGACACCTGTCGAGTCCTGGGCCGCTGGTGTGCTGTGCTGCCTTAGGCAAGCCCCCTTCCCTCTCTGAGCTCCGGCTCCCGTCTATAAAAGATGTTCTCTAGGCCAGCAGTCACCAAGCAGTGGTCTGAGGAACACGGCGGGTCCGTGAGGTCTGAAAGGTTGGTGACTGCAACACTCTTACAGTTTTGCACCTCCATATACATTCTGGAAACATAAGACACTCCCTGCCAAAACCGGTTTAGCTCAGTGGATAGAGCATCCAGCTTGCAGACTGAAAGTTCCCAGGTTCGATTCCAGTCAAGGGCATGTACCTTGGTTGTGGGCACATCCTCAGTAGGGGGTGTGCAAGAGGCAGCTGATCGATGACTCTCTCTCATCGATGTTTCTAGCTTTCTATCCCTCTCCCTTCCTCTCTGTAAAAAATCAATAAAATATATTTTTAAAAAAGACACTCCCCTCACAAAACCACTTTCCCACGTAAATCAACAGCCACGTTGTCAGTTGTATTGTGGTCTGCGAGAGCAGATGGAACTTTGAGGTCTGTCCTGTACACAGATTGAGAGAAATCATTTTAAATGCTTACCAGGGCACTTGGAACAACTAATTAATGTTAGGACTTGTTACTTTTATTACCCAACATGAATGTCCAAAGTCATCTATCTACCTATCTATCTAAAAGCCTAAGTGACCATTGCAATTGAACCTATGACAGAACAGGCTGGTCGGGTGACCCAGCCAGCAGGGGGCTAGTGAGGGGCAACCAAACAATTGAACAGCAGGCTGCATGGGGCAACTAGGCCTGAAGGGGGTGGGGAGGAGTTGGGAGTGACCAGGCCAGCAGATGGGGACAGTTGGGAGTGACTACACTAGCAGAGAGGGCATTTGGGGGTGACCAGACCTGGGGGAGGGGCAGTTAGGGGTGATCAGGCAGGTGAACAGTTAGGAGCCAGTGGTCCTGGATTGTGAGAGGCATGTCTCAGATTGGAGAGGGTGCATGCTGAGCTGAGAAGACCACCCCCCATGCATGAATTTTGTGCACTCAGCTTCTATATAATAAAAGCCTAAGCAATCAAACGACCGAATGACCGGTTATTATGATGCACATTGACCACGGGGCAGATGCTCAATGCAGGAGACAGAAGGGCACCAGACACAGGGCTCATGGCTACTGAGCACAGCTGCAGTGGTGGGAGCCTCTCCTGCCTCCATTGGCAGTGCTTCTGAGCAGCAGCAGGCACAGAGGGGCCAGGATGAGCTGGAGTAGTAAGGCTCCTCCCTAGCCACCTGCTGCTTCGTGCACTATTATCATGGGGATCAAGCCAAAACTGGCAGTCCAGAGGCCCCTGAAGGGTCCCAGATTGCGAGAAGGCACAGGCCAAGCTGAGGGACCCAACCAGTGCACAAAAAATGTGCACCGGGCCTTTGGTAAGAATACGATATAGAGAAAAATAAACACTGCTGGTGTAGTCACTCCCATCTGGCTCCAGAGGACTTAAACAACAGGCTCTTAGGAAAGAAGCAGATAGTGTGGCCCTCTCAGGAAGAGGAACATTGGGGCTTTAGGAGTGTGGTTCTAGCCAACCTGGGGCAAGGAGCTCTTATCCCAGGTTTGGGACAACCACTTGTGTCTCTGTGTGATCCAGGTCAAGCATTCATCTCTCTGGATATAATTTTTTCTCCTGGAAACTCAGAAATCAGAATATGACATCCTTCCTCCGGGAGCTCAGCCGGCTGCCTCCCCGCTGGGTGCCCTGCCCCTCTCATTAATGATTCCCATTAAAGAGCAATTGTGGGTGAACCAGAACAATCAACGCATCAACTTAAGAAAGGATAATGGGGGCTGTGGCAGGGATAAGCAACTATAGTCAGTTGTAGCTGCTTTTTTTTTTTTTTTTTTTTTTTCAATATAGTCATCTATCTGTCTCTCTGTCTCTTTATTTCCTACGTGTTATTATTCCTGTGGATGCTCAGGCACGTGCAGTATGGTTAGACCAGGCAATGTTGCAGTAGCAATCACAGCACAGTCTCAATGGTCTAACATGTCTATTCCTCATCCAGAAAACACGTCTATCATTCCTCAGCAGGGGCACTGCCCAGTAGTGGGTTCAGGGATGGAGGCTGATGCAGGCTTCCGTGAAACACGGACTTCTGCTGCCACAGGCACCGGGAGGAAATGCCTCTGAATCTGCACCTGACACACATCGCTTTGTCCCACATGTCGTTGGTCACACAGCGAGGCCCCAGTTTAAGAGGAGGGGGAGACGTGTGATCCTACCATGTGCCCAGGCCAGAGAAGGAAATAATGTGTGAAGGCCATACTGTTGACCACAGGAAAGGGTTTGAAGTCTTGTTCAGCAGAGATGGCGACTCCCAATATCTCATTGCTGTTCCCCTGAAGTCACGTGCATTTCCAACCCCTGGAGGAGAGATCCTCTGAGACCTGACAAAGGTTAGATCTGATTGCTCTGTTTGTCTCTATGAGGCTGACTCACAGTTGCTTATCCCTGCCCCACCCCCATTTTCCTTTCTTAAATAGGATGCTTTGGTCTTTCTGGATCATCCAAATTGCCCTTTAATGGGAATCATTAACCAGAGGGGCAGGGCTCCCAGCTGGAGGCAGCTGGCTGAGGTCCCAGAGGAAGACACAGGCCTTGAAGTTGGACTGGAGTAGCCCCAAACCTCAGCTCTGGCCTTGAGAAAGTGTGGCTTTGCTCGCTGCTCAGTGCCAAGGGTGAAGGGTGGTATTTGCAAAGCACTGTACTTAGCCTGGCTCACAGCAGGCATTTGGTCAGTGAGAAGGAGGATGTCGGGAGGCAGGCACTCCCTATGGGGATCACAGACTTGGTGGGTACAGGGCTGGCAGGGAGGCCACAGTGTAACTGCTTTGGGTCAGGGGCAGCAGCCTCGTCTAGGTGTTACCCACCAAAAGCACTAAGGCTGCAGACACACCCAAAGCTTGTGGGTCTGAAGGAAAGTTTCCCATGTAAGAACCCCCAAACATCCTGCTTTAAGTCCTCAAACCTGGTCCCCATTCTCCTATCAGGGCAATGCCTCTCTCCCATGAATCTAGGTCAGTTTCTGACAAGGGGCCAGGCAGCTGGGTCATCAGAACGGAGGCCAATGGCCAGGTGAGGTTTGGGAGCTGGTGGAAAGGAGAGGGTCTTGCAGGGACGGCTCCCTGCACCAGAGTGAGTAGAAAGGTGAGGTCTGGGGGGTGGGTGGGTCAGCGCCAGGTCATTGTTTGTGAGGCAAAGACCCCATGAGAGGGCACAGGCTCAGGAGAGCGCCTGAGCTGAGGAGCATGGAGTGTCGGTCAGCAGGGCGTCCATGAACGTGTGGCGAGGACCTGGAGCCGTGGTGCTCCAGGGCCGTCTCAGGGGATCACCATTGGAGCTCAGCCTCTTCCCCTTACTCCCCCCTGCCCTCACCCCACCCCCTCAAAAACACATTTATCTGTTTCCCCTAAGAGGAGCCATAACACAGACACATTTATTTGTTGCTTTCCCCTGGTGGAAACACAGGTCAGCTTGCACTTGGCATTCTTTGTTATGTGAATACTGAGAAAGGACATGTTCATGTGTGTGTCATTATCAGTATTACAGGAAGTACTCACATTTATAACTAGTGGCCCTGGGCCTGGCTGGCAACCAGGGCTGATCTGTGGGGCGACTGGCAGGGCAATCAGGGGGCCCCTGCTGGCACCAGACTTGGCCGACCTGTGGCCTGCGGGCTTAGGGCTGGGGCAGCTCCTGTGTTAAGCATCTTCCCCCTGGTGATCAGTGTGCATCATAGCAACCTGTTGCTCCACTGTTCAGTTGATTTGCATATTAGGCTTTTATTATATAGGATTAGCACTAGGTGTACTATGCTGAGGCTCTCATTATACTGTCTTGTGAAGTTGGTATTATGTCCATTTGATTGTGCCACGTGGGCAGAGTGATCTGAACCGCAACTGTCTGTGTGAGGAGGGTGGACACTGGGGACCCAGCGAGGTCTCCGTCTCATGGTGGAGCACGCTGGGAGGCTGGTGGCTCTCACTGGGGTCTAGGGAAGGGGAGCACAGTCCTGCCCAGAGAGTGTGGGGAGAAGGAATATGGTTTGATGAGATGTCCTCCCTGAGAGAGGAGGCGCTGGTGGGGCGGGCTTTACCGATGAAGTGGGAGCAGCACCATCCTCACAGGAAATACCCCTGTGCTTCGAGTTGGAGCTGCTCTCTGAGCTGCGTGCTGTGGCTGGGCGATGGCTAGAGATCACCAGCCCTTCTGAAGCCGGGTTCCCATCCACAGGTCAGGGCCGAGCTGCCCGCGGCCCGTGTTTGAGCATTATCCGCCATCAGCTCAGAACGACCCCTGGGGATTTTCCATTTGTCAAAGAAGAAAGGGAAATCAGAGCCCAGTGAGGCTAATATTTCTAGATTGCATGGCTTCGTGCAGGCATGGCAGTGATGGGAGTGAGATGAAGGCGCCCTCATGGGGGCTCCTGGGCCTGCGAAGGGGGAGTGACGGAGATCGCGGGCCCAGCAGGAGGTGGACAGCTCTGTGGCGGCTCTGACTAAAAGGTCTTAATGGATTGTGCTCTCCTGCCTCATGATTGCAGGCTTCTCTCCTGTCTGTCACGTCGGGGCCTCAAAGCAGCGCCAAGAACTGTGTGTCCGCTTGCTCTCACCTCCTGCGGCAGGGTCAGGACTGCTGGGGCGGGGGGGGGGGCGGGGGGGGGGGCGGGGAGATAGCTTCCCCTCCATCATGGCCTCTGCTTCCTTCCACACAAGCAGATGATTCCAGAATTTTGATTTTGCAAGGATCCCTTTCTGTACAGATGGGGAAACTGAGGCCCAAAGAGGGAAGGGGAGTGAGTGAGGTCATAGAGCCAAACTTCACAGCGGGATCCCATGTCCTGAGGAGCAGCTCCAATGAGCAGGTGCTGGGAGCGGCCCCACCCCCTGTGCAGGTGCAGACCCTGCGGAGGGCCGGGCGCCTACTCTGGCTCTGACCTGGTGGGCTGAGGTCAGAGCCTGTGGGCCAGCCCTTCCCGACGGAGGAGGAAAGTGTGTGCCCCAAAGGGTGGGATCAAGTGGGGATCCAGCAGGGAAGCCGGAGGAGCAACGCTGAGCCTCCAGTGGGAGAATGTGGCAGAGCCTGAAACTAGGAGCTGGGACAGGGCAGGCCTGTGACTACGGTGTCTCTGGCTGTTTCTCCCCTCCCCCCCTCTTTCACGTGTGGGCTCGCTCTCTCTCTCTCTCTCTCTCTCTCTCTCTCTCTCTTTCCCTCTCTCTCTCTCCCCTCTCCCCCCTCCCCCCTCCCGCCTCCCTCCCTGGCCATAAGATGTGGAAGCTCATTTTCCTACAGAAAATCACCAGGCCAGAGAGGCAGAGCTGTTCACAAAAACACTGTCCTTTATCCCTAACAATGAGCTGAGCAGGGAGGGGAGGAGCTTAGGTACTGATACTGGGGGAGCAGGCAAAGCACAGGCTTAGGCGGGAAAGCTGGCTTCACTAACCACTCATGCATTCCTTCCTTCCGTTATTCACAAACATGCCTGACGCTGGCCAGCGTCCAGCTCCATCTGCTCTGTGTGGAGCGGGTGAGCTCTGGGCCGAGCTGGTGAGAATGCTGACCTCCCTGGGTTCTGAGGGGACTGGGGAGTAACCCCAGGCCTTCCAAAATCTGAGACAGTTCTTGTTGTTGTTATCTTCCTGTGATTGCATGGGTTGTCCTCAGGGCCCTGAGCATGAGCATTAGGACTTCTGCTTACGGCCAATTCACAGAAACCAGTCCTGCCCCTCAAAGGAAGGTGGGGTGGCCACTCAGAAGTACGAGGAGCCAGGAGCCCTGGGAAGGAGGTGCACCAGTTTGAACTTGACCTATGCTCTCCACCAGTCCCTAGTGGGAACCTTCCCCACCAGAGAAGAGAGGTTGCCTTCCTCTTTGGCTCTGGGAATTCCTGGCCATTGGGGGCTGCACCACATGCCCACTGAGCACCTGCTCCTGCAGCCACAGTTCAAGTTCTGAAGGACCAGACACAATGCACTGCTCTGCCTGCCACCGCTGTATCCCCCACGAGGGACATAGCCAACCAGCCCTAACTCGGACACTTAAGCCTGACAGAGATGGGACTCTTTCTCTGCCTTGTTCTCTAGTCAGCCCCCAGTGGAAGGCACGCTGGTCCCTGAAACCGGGTATACCCGCTAACCCGCACTGCCTGAGTGCCCAGGGTGTGTCCAGCCCTCCACCAGACACCCCACCAGGGAATAAAGCAGCAGCTTCTAGTTCTCTCTTTGGTCCAGAAATGTCCTGAGGGCAGAGTAGTTTCAAACACCACCCATCAATTGATCAGTTTGGATTTTGATTAATTGATCAGTCATTGATTACTGAGTGGCTGAGTCTCCAAGGATGAAGACTCTTTCCCGTCCCTTTGGCTTCTCACACACTGGAAGAATCCATTCTTATCCACGTCTGGGGGTAAGCGATCCTCGCTCTTTTATAAGGATGTGCAGTAAGACAAGTGCTTGAGGGACGCCATGGCCCTCTTCCTTGAAGGTCTGTGCACATCCCTGTGTTTGGTTTCTGTGCAAATTTCCATTCGTGGCAACTTGCACACACATCCCCCATCCCGATGCAGAGTTTTGAACAGGTCTCAGTATGGAAATTTGTCAAAGGCTTCTTAGTTTTCCTTTTTTCCTTTTTTGAGGGTAATTGATTATTTCCACAGACTCCTTTAGCCAGATGCCTGCTTGCCTCTGAAAAAACCTGGAAGAGGAGCGAGCACTCCCTTCTCTAACCCAAGGCTGCTCGTCACTCAGTGCGGACCCCGTGTGCAGCCTACAGTCAGTGTCAGGCGTGGTAGGGGAAATCCGCCTGGCCTGGCTCCAAGTCCCCATGCCTCTCCTCTTTCTTCAAGCTCCCTCAACCTCTCCTCGCCATCCTGGCTGCACACCAGCATCTGGGAACAGTGATGACCAGGAGGAGGTGGATTTTAGAAATCCCACCAGCTCACTGGGAACCTGGCACTTTCATCTCTCCTTCTTGCCCAGAATTGGTGCAGGGCTCTGTCATGGTAAGTGACAGAAACCCCGCCCCCATGGTCTCAGCAGCCAGGAGGTTGTGGGCTCCAGAACTTGAAGAAGAGTTGTTCTAGCTCCAGTGGCAGTTGACTCGGGCTCCAATGATGACCCGTTTCTCAGTTTCTCTTTCTTCTTCCATCTCAGAGCTCAAACTGTGCTGACCTCATTCTCTCATCAGATCTGGTCAGAAGGTGCCAAGATGGAAAGATCTCCCAGGTTCATGCCCCAGGGGGAAAAGGATCTCCTTTTTCCCCCTCCCGTATCTCTGACAAAATTCCTGCCACTCATCTTGGTTGGATTGGCTCAGGCCACCTGCTCACCCTTGAACAAATCATCCTGTGATGAAATCTTCTGTGATTAGCCTGGGTTCTGTTCCCCCTCTGGAGTTGGTGATGAAGTTTGCCGGGAAGTACAAGGGCTAAAAATGGGAGGAAGAGCTGAATGAATAATGAAAAACTGAAGGATCATGTGCCCACGATTCCTTAAGTTCCTGTTTCAGAGCCAGGTTCCCCCAGTCCAACCAGATTTTCTCAGATCCAATGCAGAGAACTTGGAGAAAGAAATGTTGGCAGAAGATAGATTTGGTTCAGCTCCGGAATCCAATACTGAGTTGCTGCTTCAGCCCCTGGGCCTTAGTCTCCTCATCTGTAAAGTGGGAATGGTGACAGCTTTCTCCCAGTGACTGTGCCTATTGCACTTTAATAAATGAGAGTCTGGCTTTTCTTCCCTCTTCCAGTTCTGCCATGATGGCCTCCTTGGTGCCGTCAGTCAATGAAGATGCGTTTTCCTCTTCCCTATCTCTTTCTGCCTCCAGGGATGAGATGGTCTCACCTGAACGGTGACTAGCTGCTGGCAGCCCTGCTAGCCGACTTCTTTGATATCCACGTGCCCGCCTGCTGCAGCTCTGAGCCTTGCATCACACACAGCCAGGACCCCTGGGCCCTGTGCTGAGCTGAGCCATAAGTTGTCCACACTTGCAGAGCTCCTGGCTAGCTTGACTCTCTCTTGTAGCTCAGATCTAACACCACCTCCACCATTCCCCACACCTTCCCCAGCACATTTGGTTCATTAAATAGCCGCTAGCTATTGCCTGTCAGTCCCATGCATTTTCAGCCAACAGGACGGTGCTCAGCCTTGTCTTGGGATGTGACGGGGAGAGTGAGTGGGTGAGATGCTCACAGAACCAAGCTGAGCTGAGCTGAGCTGAGCTGAGTTGGGAAAGATGTTAGAGGCCATCTGATCACACTCCACTCCTGTGGGAAAGCCTGGCCGTGTGAATGCAGCTGGAGACAGAGAGGGTTGTTGGAAGCCAATTATGAACCCCCAGGATTCCAGCAAAAGTGTGGCTAACTCCTCTAAATTAGAACATTTCAGGTGACAGTTAACATCTCAGACTTCCTCGGGGAAACAATTAGAACACAACTAAAACATGCTTTATGGAGCAAATGGCCTTAAATTAGGTCCGGGCTTCACCTGGATTCATTAAGGAAACACGTAAAAGGCTCGGTGGGTCATGTCCAGGGTGAATGGGGCTGGTGCGTGTGCATGTTTTGAGGGTGGGGCCGATGTGAGCCGGATGCGACCGCCCTCTTCTAGACACCACCCATACCAGCCCTTCCCAGCAGTCTTCGCGCAGGGAGGAGAGTCCAGGGAGCCAAGTCTTCTACTATTTTAGGAGATGATGGAAATCTGGGCTTTTAAGCTAAACTCAAACTTTAAAAGTTGGTTTTTTTAATCACTAGCAAAAAAATCGTTCACATGGTGTGTTGTTGAGGGTGTGGAGGGGCTGTGAGAGGCGACTCAGGGAGACCCTGAGCAGGAGCCCCGAAGTGCTGGACACCATGTGCAGGAGCCACGGGGCACCCTGGAAGCGGGGACTGGAGGCGAGGGCCTAGGGTGCACGGAGCCGGGAAGGGAGATGTGGAGTCAGCCAGGATAGTTTGGCTGTGACTCCTGGGCTGTGGAATCCTGAAGGTTCTTAGACCTCAGGGTTTAGAGAGTGAATCGGGCAGAGGGTGTCCACCGGACAGAGCAGGGAAATCCGGGAGTGGGAGGCAGCTAGATGTACATTTTTATGTCTCTGGCTGCTAACGCCATGCAGGCTGACAGGGGGACTCGAGTTAAAGACGCAGAGCATAAGGTTGGACATTCTGCACAGATTGAACCACAAAATAAGAGGTGACAAAGGAGGGAGGGGAGACCATCCCCAGGGGTTTCAGCCTGAAGCTCTGTTCAGCAGCCTCGGTCCAGGAGGCCAGACGTAGCGGGAAGCAGCCCTCTGTGATCCACCCGCCCTTTGATAGGAGGCTGCCTCCGGGGAAGAAAGAGACCAAGTACCAAAAGCTGGCACTAACTCCTTAGCTCTGAGAGAAAAATGGAAAATAGGGCAGCAAGGCAAGGCAAGCTACGTCTCATCTCCATTCATCACATACATGTCTGCCTACCTTTATGTTATTACATCATTCAGAGGAGCCGGATGGCTATTCACCAAGTCGGGAGGGCGTGTTCGCGAGGACCTTCCTGAACATGTTCCGTGACCGCCGGGACTGGGGATGACATGACATGTTATGATCTCATAAGAAGACAAGGGTGTCTCCACTGTCAACTCTAGAACTCAGGGACAGGAACCACATAGCAGACCTGGGGGAAGCAGCTGTGTGGCTGGCGGGGTACCAGCAGAGCCCTTGGAGGTCTGGCCAGCAAGGTGCGGTAAGTGAGTAACTGTTAGACAAAGGGCACATCACATCAGACTGGCTCTGTCTCATCCTGTAGGTCACAAAGAAGACATTACTTCTGCGAGGGACAGTGGCCACTCTAGTGGATGGTCCCTGCTATTGCCTGTGTGTTGGTGACCCCCAGTATTCCCAGGGGGAAATTCTAATCCCAGTGAATGGCATGAGGAGGTGGGGCTTGGGGCGATTAGGTCATGATGAGGCTTAGAACCCTTATAAGAAGGGGTCAAGGGTCAGCCCGCTCTCTTCCTGCAGTTGTCACCAGCAAGGGACGCTCAGCAGAACCCGACTTTGCTGGCACCTGATTCTCAACCTTCCAGGCCCCAGAGCTGTGAGAAATAAGAGTTACTTATTAGCCATCCCGTCTTAGTGCCTCTGCACACAGCCCCCGCTGACGGATACATAGCCTGGAGCACTAGCTGGGCAGACCTGTTTGATCAGCTTCATTACCTCAGCCCCTGGGGGAGACACAGGGGACTTGCTGACTCTAAGAAGCCATCAATCGGATGCCCACACTTATGCTTGACTTTCAAATGGCATCGATCGTGGGGTACACCCCAATTTCGAAGATTTTACAAAATGAACTTTTAGAGTGATAATGATATGAAAACATATTCATAATATAGAGAGTAAGAAAGAGGTTATTAAGCATAGTGTAGTATGATCATATGTGTTCATATGTATATGTAAATGATTAACAAGATAAAAGATCTACAAATAAGTGAAAAGTGTATCTTAGGATTAATAAAATACAGGGTAGACAAAAGTAGGTTTACAGTGTAAACAAACAAATAATACAATAATTAATACGTAAACTGTAAGAATAAACTGTGTTTCCTATACTCACAACTGTAAACCTACTTTTGCTTACCTCTGAATTATACCTTCATGTTTCTGCTGAAGGTACCAACCAACCGAGCCACTGGCCGGGCTGGATAGGTTGACTTTTGCATGTTTAACTCTTGTGTGTGATTTCAAGGGTTGTTATATAAAATGCTGGCTTGGTGGTTGATTGTAAGAATGACTTTGATTCTCCACTCCTGCCTCTACCTGTACCCTTTGCAATGGGGTGTTGTAGCTTCTGTCATCAGGAAGTGGAGTCCGTTCAGTTATTGGGTTTTTCAGGTTCCGCATATAAGTGAAAGCATGCTGTATCTGTCTTTCTCTGTCTGATTTACTTCATAATGTCCTCTAGATCCATTCATGCTGTCCATTACATACATGTACCACATCTTTATCCATTCATCTATCGATGGACATGTAGGGTTGTTTCCATATCTTGGCCATTGTAAATAATGCTGCAATGAGCATAGGGGTGCATCTGTCTTTTCAAATTAGTGTTTTGAATTTCTTCACATAAATACCCAGAGGTGGGATAGCTAGATCATATTGGGATAATCACTTCTTTAGTGATATAAATGCTTAATCATTGTGTTGTATATCTGAAACTAAAATAATATTGTAGGTTAACTGTAATTGAAAAATTAAAATAAAGAAAAGGGGTCTGTCACTATACCTTTTGAATCTGTGCTGGCCTTGTACCTGGCCTTAGCTCAGGGGTGGGAAACATCTGGCCCAAGGGCTATATAAAGCCCACAAAACCATTTGGTCTGGCCCTACAAGGCATTAGGAGTGAGTTAATTAAATGTTTGACTGCATATAGCAGGCTAATTTTCAAGTTGATAATTTTGTGTGGCCTGTAATCTATACTAATAAAATGGTAATATGCTAATTAGATCAGACATCTTCCAGGCATTCTTCCAGACAAAGCCATGGTGGCAGGGGCTGAGGCAGAGGCAGTTAGGGGTGATCAGGGCAGTAGGGGGAGTGGGTAGAGGTGATTAAGCTGGAAGGGGGGAGCAGTTACAGTCAATTAGGCTGGCTGGGGGAGTGGTTAGGGGCAATCAGGCAGGCAGGCAAGTGAGTGGTTAGGAGCCAGTGGTCCCAGATTTTGAAAGGGATGTTCAACTGAAAGTTTAGTCCTGGCAGTTGGACATCCCATGAGGGGTTCCGGATTGGAGAGGGTGCAGGCTGGGCTAAGGGACCCCACCCCTGTGCACGAATTTTGTGTACCTGGCCTCTAGTCTATAATAATAGAAGCATAATATTTGAATTATACTGGATATCCTTCCAGACAACCTTCCAGATGAAACTGGGGCTGTGAGGGCTGAGGCAGCTGCAGCAACTGCTGGTGATATTATAAGTATCCAAATGGCCTTGGCAAAAAATTGTCCCCACCCCTGCCTTAGCTGATAGAATGAGGTAGAAATAATACCTGCGGGTTCTGATCTGAGGCTTCCAGAGGTCTTCTGAGACGTGACTTTCTTTGGTTCCAAAGTCTGGAGCAGCCTGCTAGGGGGTGAGGCACTAAATGAAACAAAACCAAGTCATGTCAGCTGTTGCCTTCCTAGGCCAGCCAGTCCCCAGTGGCCCTGCTAGCAGACTACAGACTCTTGAGTAAGACTCTTGAAATCAGATGAGCCTGGCTCAGATCACCTGAGCTTAGTTAGATACAGAATTTCCTACCAACCCAAAGACTCACAAGAAAAATAAATGATGATTATTTAAAATCACTACATTTTTTTTTTAGATTTGTTACACAGCAGTAGCTAACTGATACAGCTTCTGTCTTAGAGCTTTGTCGGCCAAACAAAGTGATAGGACAAGTCTTGGTTAATGTAAAAATTTTCTGGGTGTTCATTCACCCTCATATATGCTGGCACTGAAAACTTCCCTATTGAAACAACTCTATTTTCTGTACATCCAGTTGCTATAGAAACCAGATACTTTTGTTCTCTGCTCTGGTCTTCCTGATCATATCACATTGCAGTTAGTCAACATGATGTTGGAACCTTGGTTGTTATGGTAACCTGAGACCATTTTTAAAAAAATGTATTCCATTGACATTGTTTTTGAGGAGACTCGCGATTTCGTCTTGTAGTCATCTGGAGGACCTTGTGGTACAGAGCAAAAAGCCTTTCAGGAAATGCTCCTCTGGGGAGAAATTCGTCATTAAAGCCGCCTTCCAGAAGCCTCAGACATTCTGTGCTTTTATAGATTTTTTTTTTCCTATTCAAATGCCTCTCAGAATTTGGTGAATTGCAAAGTCTGTTTTAAAAAGTCCTAAAAGAGCCTGAATTGCTAATAGAAAACATGTGTAGCTGAATTGTCATTAATTATGCATGAAGCCCCATAGGCGCCCCTGCACAGAGCTCCACAAGCCCTGGAGATGAATTTCTTTGTGATCCGAGGAGGAGGCACATGAAACAGACAAGGGAATGCCAAGGGGAGCAGATGAGGAATGAGGAAGAGGGGGGCGGGAGTGGGCGCCATGGGGCGGGGCTGCTTTTAGCAGGAAGAGGGCAGCAGGGGCAGGCGATGGCGGGATCTAAGTCCAAAGAAGGCTCTAGAGGGAAAGGAGAGTGTGTCTGTGCTAGAGACATCTCCATTTCTGGGAAGGACAGGCAGTTGCATTTTTTTGAAGATTTTGCTATATTAAAAAAAAAATCATGAAATGCCAAAGGGTTATAAAATGATCGTATATATCTAGTGTTTACATTTAATGTTTTTACTAAAAAATACAATGTGATATAGTCATGCTCTTCACAAGGTAACTAGACAATTTATTGTAAAATGCATTCATTAGTAGGACCCCAAGGTAACTAGACAATTTATTGTAAAATGCATTCATTAGTAGGACGTCCTGTGTTGCAGGACGCAGGCTCCCAGCTGAGTTCGGGTCAAGTGGGGAGCAAATGAGGCACCGAGGCTGGGAGACTTGGGAGGTGCGCCCAGAAGGAAGCCCACCTTCAGCTTTGTGTCCTAGATGTGCCCTCTCCCCCCGCCCGTCCTGGAGGCCCTTTCCTCCACAGTCCGGTCAGCACGGCACCATTGCGATGGCAGTGTCCTGTGCCCAATTAGCAAAAGTCTGCTGTGGAGGCCAGTTGGAATGTGGACGGGAGCTGACGCCGCTCCCTCCCTCTCCTCCTCTACTGTCTTTGGGTTTGGTGTGATCAGTGGAGGGATCAAACTAGCGTGTGGCCTGCTCTCTGCACCCCTGTGCTCTCAGCTCAGCAAGTGATTGGCTGCACTTTCCCTTAGGGCCATTCTGACCCCCGCAATCTGGGCTCTTGCTGAGGGCTGGTAGCTTTCAGGAGGGAGGGTAAGGCAAGTCTGGTGGAGCTGCCAGTTCCTCCGGCCACCTGGCGTCTGTGCCCCACCGGTGAGCTGGTGGTCCTTCTGATTTGCATTATGGGACATCCTGGTTGACACCTGGCATCAGACCAGTGTTCTCTGAAGTGTGACGGTGGCCTCAGTGTTAGAAATGTAAGATGGCACTTAAGAGCTGGTAACTCTCTTCTTGTACACGAGGTGCAGCGTGCAGACCAGCGAAGAGCCCGAAGATGCAGTATGAAACCACCCTTTCCCTCACAGGCTCAGTGAGTGAGTGCCTGCAAAGGTGCAGACAGCGCCCATGTCAGGCACAGTACACACCCAAGGTCTGACTCTTCCATCCACATAATCTTCCAGCGAACACTCATCGGCCCTCGTTCCACAGCTGGCATGTGCCCAGCGCTGCGGGGCTCTGTTTTATTTCACCGCCACGTGGCCTGTAGGGCAGCCGGTCTCACAGGGAGCGGGTTCGAATGTCAATGCCGGGGGTGGGGGTGGGGGAAAGTTGTAAGGAGTGGTGACAGAGTCCCGGATTTAAATCTTACTTCCGCCATCCGTCACCTGGTCAGCTCTGTGGACACTTTATGGTTCCCAATCTTGACTCCTCAGTTTCTCTGCCTCAGGGTGTCATGGGATGTTAACACAGACAAACGTAGACAAACACAGACAAAGCGTGTCTACGTCATCAGCTCTAAGGCACTCCCTGGAGATTATGAAAATGAGAGACTCTGAAGGCAGCTCATGTTTGTCTTCAATAACTTGCATTATTTTTCCAATTTTGAGTATCCGCACTGAATATTTCAGTCACGCCCGCCCCCTGAGCCTTCCAGTTTCCAAAGGAAGCACTGCCCCTGGTGGGAAGTAGCGGTGCCTGCAGGCCCCTCACACCAGGTGTTTCTCAGACCCGCTGAGGACAGGGACTGGGGCTTCCCCACCCCTCACAGAAGCACCTCCCCCCCACCTCCCCAGAGTGAGACTTTAGCTTTCAATCACAGTTGTTTAACTATCTCCAAAGATTGATTCTTTTTCTACTTTTGACGCTGGAAATGCCATAAATACATCGCCCACTACATTCCCAAAGGGCTACCCAGTGCTGTTGCCCCCACCCCCAGTCTTCCACCCGTGCCAGCTGGGGTTTTCTCTGCTAAAAAGAACGCACTATCTCCTGCAATATTGGACATTTCCTTTTCTGAAATAAGTTTCAATATCTTAGACTTACTTGGTCCCAACACTCCTCTCTGGGAGGTATACAATGCTGATCTGTTATCATCTAGAAATTTAATTTCCCCCTTGCCTTTATTTCTCAGTTTAATTCATTTCTCCATCAATAACCAAAACTCTACTTCCACCTTCAGCACGTCGGTCCCGGGTCGACCAGTTTGAAGGAGCTACTTTAAATGATTCCATTTACCAGTCTGGGCTGGCTGTGGGCTGTGCTGGAGCCTGCAAGCTGTGCTGCGTGCAGGAGCGTTCATGGGCCCAGGCCCCGGGCAGAGACCAGGGGCAGGAGAGCTCACAGCAGGATTTGGGGGGCAGTGGGCGAGCCCCCAGGAGTCCAGCAGGAGGTCAATATTTGGGTTCACTGGGTTAACACGGTGACTCTGGGTATATCCCACCCGTCCTGCCGGTTGAGCTGGTTGAGGGTCACGTCCGCAGCAGCAGAAGGGGTTGGGCTGATGCAAGTGCTGGTGGGCCAGGAGCCTCTCAGCCCCATCCTGGGAGAGGGCCACGGGGAAGGTGGGGGGGGGGGGACTGGAATGTGGGGGCTTTGTAGTGGGAACAGGTTTTGGGTTTTCCACTGAGTACAAAACATCTCTGCAAGCAGGTTCCTCTTTTTTAAACTGGGAACAAAGACGTGTTCCCTATAGGACTCTAGGAGGGCTGTATCCCAGTGACAAGAAAGTACCTCAGTCACTGGTAGCAATTGTTACTGGGTTCTGAGGGTGGAGGACAGGGGTGGCCACTGTTTTTATGGGCTTTAGAATTGGAATTCTGCATTCCTTAGAGATTATTTAGAGCTAGAGGCCCGGTGCATGAATTCGTGCACTGGCTGGGGTGAGGGGGCATGGGCAGGACTGGCTGGAATGAGGGGTTGTGGCTGTTGGGTCTATTTGCATATTACCCTTCTGTTACATAGGATTGTTAAGAATTCTTGCACATTTTATTCCAGCTACACTGGCCACTGTGTGCTTCCCTGAACCACCCTCTTCTCTACCCCCCTCACTACTACACAGAGTCTGCCTCAGCGTCTTTGCATGGCTCTTCCCTTCCCTGGAAGTCCTCTCCCCTGGTGCTGAGGCAGCTGTTGCTACATGGCAAGCAACCCCAAAGCGTAACTCCTCACCATGACACCGATGTCTCTGTGGAGAGATGCCGAGCGTCTCCTCTGCCCCCTCACCGGGGACCCCGTGTATCTGCAGTGCTCTGATGGTCCTCGGGCCTCACCAGCTTGTCCAGCACTGCGAGCAGGCCACTGGCACCTTAACCTCCAGGAGGCGTGATGGTGGTATCTCGGGCTCCCCGGGGGTGAAGGAGGACTTGCTTTGACCTGTGCCAAGCCCAAGTTCCAGGAGGCAGGGAAATGGACTCCCCTCTGGGTGGGAAGGGCAGTGACATCTGTGTTGCAAGAGGTTGTGGTCATGATGAGGACCTCCTACATCCTCAGGTACTGGTGAGGCTCTCGCCTACTCCGTTGCCAATGCACTTATGTTCGAGCACCAGCGCTGCCACACATGATACCTTTACTTGTGTGTGTTTGCATGTCAGCCTAGCACTGGATTGCCAGCTCCGGGAGTGTGGGTTCCTGCTGTGTGCCCAACACCAGGCCATTGCCTGGCACAGGCCAGGGGCTCAGGGTGTATTGGGCACATGCCTAAAATGAGTTCATTCAGTGAGGTGGTGTGAATACGATGGAAGGAATGTTCTTTCTAAGCACTTTCAGTGACCCCCATAGAGAGCGGTGCTCCTGGGGTGGGGGCAGGGCATGTAGGAATGACACGTGTCCGCCTTTCCCTGCAAAGTTGCTCGCACTTTCATTTTTAAACAGCCCCGTGCCCACGGCCCCGTCCTGGAGACGTGCGCTTACGGTGGCTGCAGCAGGTTCCGCGTCTCATTTGCAAGGACGGCTGCACTGGCCTGGCAGCGTGCACAAGGGCGTAGGCAGCAGTTCTCAGCCTTCCCACTGCCGCGGCCCTTTAATGAAGTTCTTCATGTTGTGGTGACCTACAGGTTGAGAACCGCTGCTGTAGAGCCTAAGACCATCAGAAAACACAGGTATTTACATTATGATCCATACCAGTAGCAAAATTACAGATATGAAGTAGCAACGAAAATAGTTTTATGGTTGGGGAACCACAACATAAGGAACTGTATTAATGGGTCGAGGCATTAGGAAGGTTGAGAACCACTACCTAAGCCCTTGTGCACTACTTTCAGCATGAAATGCCACCTGCCAAGTCAATGCACCCAGTTCTGAACATGTCCAGACCAGCATGATTACAAGACGCCGCATCTATGTGAATTCAACTCTTAATTTGTGTTTGAACAAATTCCACAAGAGGCTTGACTTGGGGGCTTGCAGCCAACGGCTTTGGCTGGGAAATGCACGCTGCGGTCTTTAACCAGGATGCTTGTTCCCCTTGAAAACTCCCCACGGAGGGAAGCTCTGACAGGTCAGAGCTGAGAGCCCATGCCATTAGGCCAGACTGTGTCAATAGCAAAACAGGGAAGCGACCGTGTCTGTCTTGTGTGAGGACGGAAGCAGCTGTTGGTACCGGTTTGGAAACCGCTAGGGAAAGGGTGGCTCTGATGACTTGGGGCGCCTGGCAGCCCCTAAAGAAGGAGCTCCTCCCAGGAACTGTCAGCCTCAGATGGGTGACCAGGCTGGGGTGCTGCCCCAACCCTCTCTGGTTTTACTGGTGGCAGTGGCCGGAGGAGCCAGGGGCCTTGGCCATGACCTCTCCTATCCACCTCAGAAGCTCTTGTCTGACCACTAGGACCATTCCGTCCATCTTGGCTAAGGGAACAGGGCAGGTCAGCGGACTTGGCTCTGCAGCCAGACCCCATTCTTCCCAGTGGTGTGAACGTGTCACCTGACCTTCCTGTGTGGCGGTTGCACCGTTTGTAACAGCCCTTACTTCTAGTCTCTCCTCTGGCACGCTGCGAGCCCCTTGGGTTAGGCAAGGTCACATGACTTGTTTGGATCAATGAAAAATGGCACAGGCTGCTGGTGCCCAGCAGGTGCCGTGCTGTCCCTCCCCTGCCTCCTGCCCTCCTTCCCGCAGCAGCAAAGCCAGAGCTTCCTGCTAAAGGAGGGGTTCCATTGGATGGTGGAGAGACCATCACCCTCGGGTCTTCCATGCCAACTTCGTGGAGCAGCCAGCCCCTCCTCATGGTGTGCCCACTCTATTGCTCATGTGATGTGAGCCATAAAGTAAACCTTGGTTGCTTTAAAACACTGAGATGTGGGGACTGGTTGTGCTTCAGCATAACCCAACCTATTCTAATACAAGCAAGCATCCGCCATCGGGGTTTCCTGTGAGGACTGAGTGACCAGCTTCCACACAGGGCCTGGTGCAAAGAGAATGCCCAATAAGCAAAGCCAGGGTTAGTGATATTCAAGGATGAAGGGAGATGTCATGGATTTGATGAACTCCTCCTCATCTCCCTCTGTTCCCTTTTACTTGTCTTCCCATGATCCCCCTCCCAACAGCCTCCCCTCTCCACAACACAGTCTACAGTCCTCTGTAACACACAGACCTACCACAATGCACTTCTCAGTCTGTCTCTTACCCCAGCTCTTAGGACCCCAACACCCGAACAGAGCCCTTTTTTATACCCATTCTTGCCCCCCTCTAGGCACAGTGCCTGGCCCCACAGAGGATATTTGGGAAATGGTATTAGGTTGAGCAAACTGCATGGATTTGAATGTTTTGGTAGTGTTTGCAGCTAGCCTCCGCATTGCCGATCTTTTACTTCCCATCGAACCTTCATTTCCTTCTGTTCATTAACTCTGTCGCTGTATCTCAAGCATGGAACCAGGGTCGGCAACCTGTCTCTGCAAAGGGCCAGACAGTAAGAAGGCTGGACTCTTGGACTGCGAGGTTTCCGGCACCTGGCTCAGCGGGGCTGCTGCTGAGGGAAGCCGGCGGTGGGGACGCGCAGGTGCACGGATGGTGTCCCGCGCAGTGCGGCAGCTTTTATAAAAGCAGATGACCAGCCAGACCTGGCTGATCGCTGATGCAGACAGACAGGGCAGATTGAAATAACTCAGGAAAGAGTGAAAAGTCATAATTCCACATGTGGCAAGTGCCCTGAATAAGAAAAAATACAATAACTTACTGGCTGATGGGGCAGGTCACAGGGCTACTTTATTAGGGCTGTGAAGTCCATGCAGCTGCTCTGAGGGAGATAACTTATGAAATAGCGTGAAGCAGCCTTGTGGGGTGTTGGGGGACCAGAATGACATAATTACAGGGACCAGCACATGCAAAGGCCCTGAGACAGCACAGGCTGAGAATGGCAGGAGCAGAAAGAGGGCCACAGCTCCTGGCGGGATGGCTTCCCTGCCAGACGTGGACTCTGCCCTGATCCACCCTCCCCGGGGCTTAGCTTTGTTCATCTGTTCGGGGCCAGATCCGCAGGGCAGCGTCTCTGGTGCTGCTCCCCCCAGCTCCCCCCTCCTCCCGGTGTCTGTGAGTAGCCATCCTTCCCCTCTAGCCCTGCTTATCAGAGTTAAACAGACTTAATTTGCTGAGTCCCTCCGTGACATTTCTTGCCTCAGCCATGGCTTCCGGTGGACACTTTAGGGGATTTGTGTTTTTCGAGTCACCAGGGCCCTTCAGAAGCAGCCTCTCTGCTGGAACTCACTCCCCTCGCTCCTTTGCTTTCTGAAGTCAAGTCTCAAAGCTGGCACCCCGGTTAATCCCCTTCCTTCCTGTGAGATTGCAGCCATTGAACTGTTAAATGCTCCCCGGTCTGAGCAGTGATCATGTTTCCATCATCATCTCTGCCTCCTAAGATCCTTAGTCTGCCAGCCAAAGGGTGGCTTCCAGGTATGACTCTGGGATGGAAACTTGTGTTTCTGCTGGCTTCTCTTGCATCCAACAACCTAGACTTTCTGGAGAGAGTTTAGTGACAAGATGCTGGGGCTTAGATCCAGGAAAATTAACTAAAATCCTGACTTTCTTAGTAACTGTAATTGGGGGAGAGTTTGTCCCCCCCTTTCCAGAGTCCTCAGTTATCTCATCTGTAACGTGGCAGGGAGAGGCCAGCTTCCCACCTGTTGCTCATGGGGGTGGGGTCTTGCAATCTCCTGAGAAAAAGAATTTTCTGAGCTTTGCGTGGGAGAAAGAGTGATTGTTGTTCGTGTAGAATTAAATCTCTGACTCTCCAAGGTCTCATTTCTATAGCCGGGGCGTCAGCAGAAAAGTCAGAGCCAGTGTGCAGCGTTCCCACTTCATGTCTGCACAGCCCGATGCAGCACTGCCTAGCTGCTGTCCATGGTCCACTGTATGGGGCCCACATGGCTGTGGGTGGTATTGGCGAATGCAAGAGAGCTTCTTTGTTTGGGGGGTCATGTATCCCCAAAATGTACACGGGCTTGCAGTGGCCTGCCCACTTTGATCACTGAAATCTGTGTTTAGGTGTGGCTGACAGACAAGTACCTTCCCTGGGTCATCCCAGCCTCACTGTGCATGTGTCTGTCTTTCTTGTTGGATCCTCCCCCTCACCCACCCCCAATCTCTGCCCGGTGATCTGCTGGGAATGGGCCTGTGGTTCCCTGGGGAGTGTAAGTGCAGCTTCCTGGTAAAACCTTCCCTTTGCTTCCTTCCTTCCTCCCTCCCTCCCTCCCTTCCTTCCCTCCTTCCTTCCTTTCTTCCTTCCTCCTTCCCTCCTTCCTTCCTTTCTTCCTTCCTTCCTTCCTTCCTTCCTTCCTTCCTTCCTTCTTCTATCTAAAAGCCTAATATGTTAAGTATCCGACCAATTGGTGGTTGACTGCTAGACCAGTCGCTATGACATGCACTGACCACCAGGAGGCAGATGCTCCAACTGGTAGATTAGCTTGCTGCTGGGGTCCAGCTGATCGGAACTGGGAGAGATGGGTCATACACACCCTGGAGCCCTCCCACAGTCCCTCCCTGGCCAGCCAACCTCCGAGGTCCCTTCCCTGCTGGCCAACCTGCATTGGCCCTGATCACCAACCAGGCTGAGGGACCCCACCCGTGCACGAATTCATGCACCAGCCTATTAATAACTGGCTAATTACAACAGTCTCGATATCAATCCTACTCATGTGATAGAATTGTTTAGAGACTAAATTTGATTCATTCATTCAACAAATATTCATGGAGTGCCCAGGGCACAGTGGCCCTGTGTCGGGATGCAGAGATGGAGCAGTTCTGAGCTCCTAGTGAACAATGTAGGAGCTCATGAGGCCTACACTCCCAACCAAAAGGGGAATAGCACCCTGCCACTTCTTGAACGTTGTTTTAATCACACGTGTGCTCATACATGAATAACCCCTGTCCTTATGAAAATGTAGCTCCCAGACTGTATTTATACATGGGGAAATGGAGGTGAAGAGAGGCCATGGAGCTTGCTTCTCCCAGGTATCAGGGCCCAGGAGCACACTTGGGGTCTGAGTCCGGGGGACCTGTGTCTGCAAGCAGGGCCCTTCACCCACAGATGCGCTGCTTGCTTGGAGGAGAGCCGTGGGCGTCTGGGTGCTGTAATTAATAGCTTTGCACAGGCAATTCCCATTCAACCTTGGGAGATGGTTTGGATATTTCACACGAGGGCTCTGCTCACTGGGTCTTGCTTTTGCAGTGGGGACAGACTCTCCCAGTGATTCCTGTAATGGTGGTTTAGAGCTTTTAGCTCAAGTCCAGACACTGCTTTTCCCTGAAATTCACATACATACTAACGGGCCCTGAGGACATCTTAGATCATATACCGTATATTACCCATAATAATATTTATTAAAACTCTACAGGGTATCACAGAGGCCTCTACAGCCACATAAAAACCCTACTCTCATCCTCCAAAAAGCACACTTACGAACCCATTTAAAGACAAACAACTGCTTTCATGGCGATTTGTGAAACCAGGAGAGGTGATTCTGCGTGGAGGGACCAGAGAGGAGCAGTAGGGGTGACAGTGGGCACAGGCCTCAGAGAAGCAGTGGGAGATGGCAGGCATGCCACAGCGTCTTCCATGGGACATCGCCTCGCTGTGCTCTCCTTGGCGCTCTCCTGGCCGCTTGCATTGGCGCATTTGGCAGCTGGAGGCCTCGGATCTCACGTGTGAGCCGCGTTAGGAGTAAGGATGTGCCCTCTTCTCCTCCGCGGCCTGGGTCTTGCCTGTTTCCCTTCTCTCTTTGCTCTGTGTGGAGGCCTGGTTCTCTCAGCAAGCTGGTCTGAACTCCTGCGTAGACTGGTGGAAACCTAAACAGAATGTAAGAGCAGATATGCAGTTCAGTGAGGTTGGGAGAATAGCTGATATAAAGTCAGGCCAGTCCAGGTTCAAACTTCGGCTTTGCCAGCCATAGCTTCACAACTCCAGACACATCAGCTCGTCTCTGACCTCAGTGTTCTACTCTGGAAAGTGGGTTCCAGAACCTGTGGGTTGTGTGAAATGGAATTTGTCTGGGTTGTGCTCGCCCTCAGTTAACCTCAGCCCCGGCTTCCTCACATCGGGCGGGCCCCTGCTCACACCCCTCCGTGCAGGTTACGTAGCGCTCCCCGCTCCATCCCCTTGTTTTTCCCTTTCTAGTCCTTATATAATCACAGGACATGTGTCGCATATTTATTTGCTTCTCTCCTCTTGTCAGACACACCCACAGAACATCAGCACCATGCAGGTATGGAGAACGTCTGTTTACAAACACCTAGAACCATGCCTGGTGCTTAGTAGGTCCACAGAAACACTTGCTCAATGAGTGAAGTGCAGAAAGATTTTGGGCTGTCGTACTATCCATTTCTTCCCCAATTCTCTGACTGTGCCTCGCATCCGTGTGACGGTTTCTTCTCTGTGTTTGCTGATAACCCGACATGAGTCAGGGTCCCAAGCACCTGCCTTGCCCCCCAGGTTCGGGCCAACACTGCCCCTGCCCCACCTCCCAGAGTCGCTGCTAAGTTCCTTCCTCCCCGCTCAGCCATGCAGCACCCTGTGGTTTCTCCAGGCCTCAGTGTGGAACACACTGATTAGTGGTTCTCTGGTCCCTGTGGGGGCCCAGTTTCCGCACCTGTCTTGTGGCCCCCGGATGAGCCTAATAATTCAGAGTGCTGGTACCTCCTTCGTGCCCCGTGCAGGGCCGAGGTTATGTCGTCTGCCCGTTAGAGCAGGCGGCAGGCACACTGCTGGTCACGCAGTGGGCACGTCCAGGAGGCTCAGCTGGGTTTAATCCCAGTGCCTATGGCTTCAGTCCCACTGGTGTGGTTAGAGCTGCCTGGCCACCCCAAGAAGTGGACAGCCCTCGCCTGCGCCCTGTGCTTTCCTTCCCCCTGAGGGACAAGTGGAGCTGGAGTTGGGGTTCCACTGGACCAGGCTCCTATCAGAGCAAGTGCAGCTTCTCTCCGCCCAGCCAACCTGCCAGGCCTTTGACTCCTCTGGCACCCGCACTCCCCTAACACAGTGGTCTGCAAACTCATTAATCAACGGAGCCAAATATCAACAGTACAATGATTGAAATTTCTTTTGTAACTGAAAACCAGTACCCACCTTCCAGTACCCACCTCCTGGTACCCACTTCCAGTACCTGCCTCCAGGTACCCACCTCTGGGTACCTGCTGGGTGCTCAGCATTGGCAGGTGCCAATGAGGGAGGCCCTACCACATGAACCCACCTCCCAAGGCACCTCCAAGTCCCCAAGACAAACCGGAATCTTCTTTTAAACACAACATTCTGTGGCTTTAAAAGCAATTTTCTTTAACTCCGCCATCCCTTTTCTTCACCTTAAACATCATACCGTTTTCCTGCCTGGGCTGGTAAGGAACCAGTGAGCTGACGCCTGGTGGTACCAGCACAGCACCTAGCCAGGTTGCCCTGCACACCGTGCCTGTCGTTCAGAGGGATGGTGCATGGGTGAGTGTTTTACATCAAGCCTGAGTGTCAGGTTCAATTTCTACACCTACTATTGACTGCTGTGTGACCTAGAACAGATGACCTAACCTCTCTGTGACACACCTTCTGCAGCCGTCTCATAATCACTGCATCAGGGTGGGGGGTGTAGAGCATAGAGTGTGAGTGGCAGCAGTGGTGATGATGGTGGGGCAGCAGCAGTAATGTCTGTCTCATGGGGTTAGTGTGGGATAGCAAGCTAGCTCCTGGAACTCAGTAGGTAAATAAATGGTATGTAAAAGTTAGCTGGTAACAGGCTGTTGGATGCTGCATTGTAGTGGCTGGTTGAATATGGAGATTGTTGGTTGGCTGTGTTGGTGGTTGGCTAAGTTGGTTGTCTGTGTTAAAGAGCTGGTTGTAATGCTTGGTCAGCTGTGATATCATTGATTAGCTGTGATTGTGGTTGATGGGTTGTGGTTGCTTGTGGTGTTTTCTGGTGGTTGCAGCAAGTAGTCGGTTGAGAATGTATTAATGGCTGGTTCTGTTTGGTGATGTTTGGTTGGCTGTCATGATTGGTGGCTGTCATGTATGTGGTTAGTTGTGGTGGCGGATGTCCATTGTGTTGATTCTGGTTGTGGCTGTGGGTGTTAGTTGTGGTAGTGGGTGGGTGGTTGTGGTAGTAGGTGTTGGTTGTGGGTAGTTGGTTGTGATAGTGGTTGTTAGTTGTGGTAGTGGGTGTTAGTTGTGGTAGTGGGTGGGTGGTTGTGGTAGTGGGTGTTGGTTGTGGGTAGTTGGTTGTGATAGTGGTTGTTAATTGTGGTAGTGGGTATTAGTTGTGGTATTGGGTGGTTGGTTGTGGTAGTGGGTGTTAGTTGTGATACTGTGTTTTGGTTGTGGGTGGTTGGTTGTGATACTGGGTGTTGGTTGTGGTTGATTTGGTTGTGGTAGTGGGTGTTAGTTGTGGTAATGGGTGGTTGGTTGTGGTAGTGGGTGTTGGTTGTGATACTGAGTGTTGGTTGTGGGTGGTTGGTTGTAATACTGGGTGTTGGTTGTGGTTGATTTGGTTGTGGTAGTGTGTGTTCGTTGTGGCAGGTGGTAGTTGGTTGTGATAGAGGATGTTGGTTTGGCACTGGGTATTAGTTATGGTACTGGGTGATTGGTTGTGATAGTGGGTGTTGGTTGTGGATGGTTGGTTGTGGTTGTGGGTATTGGTTGTAGTAGTGGGTGTTAGTTGTGGTAGTTGGTTTGTTTGTGGTAGTGGGTGGTTGGTTGTGGTAGTGGGTGTTGGTTGTGGTAATTGGTTTGGTTGTGGTAATTGGTTTGGTTGTGGTAGTGGGTGGGTGGTTGTGGTAGTGGGTGTTGTGGGTGATTGGTAGTGGGTGTTGTTTGTGGGTGGTTGTGGTAGTGGGTGTTGGTTGTGGGTGATTAGTTGTGGTAATGGATGTTGGTTGTGGTAGTGGTTAGTTGGTTGGTTGTGGTAGTGGGTGGTTGGTTGTGGTAGTGTGTATTGATTTGGCACTGGGTATTATTGTAGTTATGGTACTAGGTAGTTGGTTGTGATAGTGGGTGTTGGTTGTGGGTGGGTGATTGTGGTAGTGGGTGTTGGTTGTGGTAGTTGGTTTGATTGTGAAAGTGGGTGGTTGATTGTGGTAATGGTTGTTAGTTGTGGTAGTGGGTGTTGGTTGTGGTAGTGAGTGGTTGGTTGTGGTGGTTGGTTGCTTGTGGTAGTGGGTGTTGGTTGTCACAGCTGCTGGCTGGCTGTGGAGTGAAAGGTAGACTGATGAGCTCACAGAACTGAATGTGACATTTCTCCAAACAAATACGTGTGCTCATTGGTTAAACAGGGAGGAGCTTGCAGTGTGTGTGGGCTGCAGGGGAGAGCCCGCACCTGTGGTTAGGACCATCTGCTCAAATGTAAACGGCAGCTGGCTCTATCAACCCGGACAGCAGAGCAGGTTCTGTGCTGTGTCCCCTCCAATCAGCAGCCACACGGGCCTCTCATGCTCTCTGTCAGCTGCCCAGACAAACACTGCTTCCACTTGGGCTCTCCACAAGGATCTCCCACATTCACTTTTCTTCGGGCCACGTGGGCTATATTTTAAGTCAGACCATTGAAAATATACCCTGTGAATTCTTCAAATCCACCATTTTCTTCTGCTGTGGTCCAGACAGACAGGCAGGCAGGCAGGCAGCGGAAGCTTCACTGCCCCTGAGTGAACAGCTCCCAGAGGCTGTGTCTCCTACTGCTTGCTGTCTGCTAGGGAGCTGCTGGAGGGTCCCTGCAGGGGCTTCATGTGGTGAGTGTGTGTGTGTGTGTGTGTGTGTGTGTGTGTGTGTGTGTGGTGTTAGTAGCAGCAGTTTTTCTGAGAAGATGTAACCCGGTGGTCACAGCCCCGATGTTTTCCTAAAAGACCTGTGGCCAGAGCCGCTCAGTCATCCCACGGAAGGTGCATATAAGGCAGCAACTTAGGGACCTAAGGACTCCTGGGAATCAGAGGGGAAAGTCTAACCTGGGGAATCAGATGGGGAGGAGGGGAAGGTCTAACCTGGGGAATCAGAGGGGAGGTCTAACCTGGGGAATCAGAGGGGAGGGTCAACCTGGGGAATCAGAGGGGAGGGCTAACCTGGAATCAGAGGGGAGGGCTAACCTGGAATCAGAGGGAAGGGCTAACCTGGAATCAGAGGGGAGGGCTAACCTGGAATCAGAGGGGAGGGCTAACCTGGAATCAGAGGGGAGGGCTAACCTGGAATCAGAGGGGAGGGCTAACCTGGGGAATCAGAGGGGAGGGCTAACCTGGGGAATCAGAGGGGAGGGCTAACCTGGGGAATCAGAGGGGGAGGAGGGGGAGGTCTAACCTGGAGAATCAGAGGGAAAGTCTAACCTGGGGAATCAGAGGGGGAGGAAGGGGAGGTCTAACCTGGAGAATCAGAGGGGAGATCTAACCTGGAATCCTGGGAACCAGAACAAACCCCTTCAGCTGGAGGTGGAAGGGTGCCCCCAGCCTGAGCAGCTAAGGCCAGAGCAGGTGTGAGAAGGGTGTGCCCAGTTCCCACAGGTGTTGTCACCTGCTGGAGCAGGAGGGCTTGATGCAGGAGCCAGAGAGGTTAGGGTGGGTTTATGGAAAGACGTGTTCAAAGTGTCACTGCAGAAAGTCTGAGAGCAGATAACAAGACAGAGGCACGTAATTGACCAGAGCCTAAGGAAGAAGAGGAGCCAATAGTGAGTTGTTATCAGGCATTTTTCCTACTTGCCATGGTTGCGTTGATCTATTGAAATATTAAGCCTCTGTAACTAATACGTATGTGTAATCAGATGTTGTTGGACAGATTGATAACAGATATATTGAAAGCATCCAGCAAAGGATCTGCACATAATAGATATTCAATGAATGCAATTGGATATAGATCCTGCCTGATCAGATTCGCATGCACGCACTGTGTGTTTCTGAGTAGCAGAGAAGAGCTTGGCCAGCTGCTTCCTGCCTTCCGGTGTGCTGTTTGTCATCATGGCCCATCTTTCATGTCCTAGATACACCGTGATGCCCGCCTTCCTCCACCTCTGTTGCGGGGATCCCTGTACAGAGTGCAAACTGATTAGGGTGCTACTAAACCCAGATAAAGATGCGGGGGGATGGCACCATATCCTAGAGAGATGCCCAAAGTGAAGTTGGCAAGGGACTGTTCAGGTGTCTGTTCCCCAGGCTAGAAATCTCAGACCCTGACCCAAAAAATCACGAGCATGCAGGGAGGAAGGGGAGAAGAGAGGGGCTTTTATCAAGTGTCTGCCGTGTGCCCAGAACATCACCCACTGAGAATTCAAAATCCAGGACTCCAAATGCAAGTGGGACCCAGGAGGCAAACGTTTCAGAAATGCATATTTTTTTTGAAAGATATTTATTGAGCACCTGCCATGTGGCAAGTACTGCTGTAGGTGTGGGACAAAACCATAAACAAAGGTGAAAACCCCTGTGCTCTAGGGGTGGTGATCCTAAGGAGGACCATGTTGTGAAATGACACGTGATGACCCCAGCAGCAGGGTTTACACGGTAACATGGGTTACTGTCTTCATGTGTTCCATTCCCTTTGGCATCCATTCCCTTCTTCCAGGGACATGTGAAAAAGAAAGTGTGTGATAGCCAAAGCCTATCCCGCCTGCAAGCACTCTGGACTTATTGACACAGAAAGTGTTTCCGTTGAGAGTGGACAGGTCAATACATCAATTCTGAGCCTGGCTCGTGCACTGGAAGCCTGACACGCAGAACGCACCCCCTGGAAGGTCAGTCCTCAAGGTCTGCCTCACCAGGAAGGCCACTGAGGCATTTCCATCCCCAGGATCCCTGTCCTGACGTTTCCCTCCTGCTGGGCATTTGTCATTCCTCCTCTGGGCTCTCTGAGGTGGTCCTCCGATCCCCATGTTGCTGCAGGGGAGGCCTCCCGGTTTGTTGTCAGTGCCACACTGTTACTTATTCTTTCTTTCTCCCCTGGTGGTACCGTTCCTCACACGGTAACAAATCAAGCAAAGTAAAATACCATTCGGTGAAACAGCTGTCCCTTGGGCAGCATGAGGCCCGTTATCCCATTTGAGATCGGGTACGTACAAAGCCGGCACATTCTTCCTCAGCCCCCAATCGCCAGGCGTTCTATCTCCCTGCCGCCTCCCGGTGTAATGGCAGGTGATTTACTCTCTCTGGGCTATAGCTCATTTGCTCTTGTTCTTTCGTCAGGGTAAGGGTGAGAGAGAGTAAACATTTATTTAGCACTTACCAGGCATCACACTCTATCTGTACAAGTTAGAGCAGGCGCACACAGTAAGAGTTTACTTTTCACTCATGTAAATAGTCAAGAGGTCGTTAGGCAAAGGGAGGGAGGGTTTGCTCCCCATGGTGCTTTGGGAACTCAGGGTGACAGCATTGCTGACTTTGTAAACATTTAGCTTCCAAGATGGCTTTGGGTATAAACATCGCCCATAGGGAATCGGAAAGAGAAGTGGGAAGCTCGTGAGTGGAAGCTTTCTAAGGGGCAGAACTGGAAGTTAACATATCACTTTATCTCCTATTTTATTGGCTAGAATTCAGTCACATGGCCACATCCTACTGACAGAGAGGCTGGATAATGTAGTTATCTGTCCTGAAGGAAAAATGGGTTTTGGAGAGGAGCTAGCTTAACGCTGCACACAGAGGGGGGTGTTTTTATATAACCTGGTTTACTTTTCACAACAACGGGCATTATTATTACCATCCTATATAATAAAAGGCTAATATGTAAATCGACCAGTAGCGGAACGACCAGTTGCTATGATGTGCACTGACCACCAAGGGGCAGACACTCAATGGAGGAGCTGCCCCCTGGTGGTCAGTGCGCTTTCACAGGGGAGCACCACTCAGCCAGAAGCCAGATTCACAGCTGGTGAGCTCAGCAGTGGTGGTGGCGAGAGCCTCTCCTGCCTCCATGGCACACTAAGGACCCCTCTGGGGATGTCCAATTGCCAGCTTAGGCCCACTCCACTAAGCTGGCAATCAGACATTCCTGAGGGATCCTGGACTGCAAGAGGATGCAGGCGGGCTGAGAGACACCCCCTCTTCCCCCCAGTGCACAAATGTTGTGCACCAGTCCTCTAGTTATCAAGGAAACAGAATCCCAAGGCATGAGTTTCAAAAGAATACACCACTGTTACAGCAAATAAGTTGTAGGTTCATATTTGAACTCCAGTTCATATGATTCCAAGTTAATTTTCTTCTCAGGGAATCATAATTCTTCTTCTTGGAGAGGAAAAGACGTGCTCTGGAGCTCACAGAACAGCCAGGAAAACTGCTGGCGGCTGTCAGCTGTGTGTGGGGCAAACTCCCCACTGCCTCAAAGCTGGGCAGGAGTTGTCCTTCCATTTTGGTCAGTTACCCACACCACAGCCTCCATCCCCAGGTGTCTTCTCTATATGTACATTGTTATTCCTTCAAATTCATGTCTGGCCACTTATTTGATCTCCATGAGTGAGACTTTTGGTGCATGGCTAATCAAACCTCCCAGCTTAATTAATCCAACAACATTCTTCCCAGCAATAAATTCCCTTAATGACCGTATCATTTAAAACTCAATGCCCTTGAGTATTTCACATCCCAATGGTGTTTCCTATTCTTTTTATCCTCAGAAACTGAATTTTAAAGAGTGGAGTTTTATGTGTCACTAAAAACTATTTTTTAGGAGTGTTTGAAAGTGGATAAAATATGAGGCAATGCCCACACCAATACAGAGGAAGCCCATCTTTTCTACATGGTGCAGATTTGATGCACATACTCACACAAGAAATGCAAAGTTAAGCTGGAATGCCTTTGAGCATGTTGTTTAGACTTTTTATTGCCATAAGGTGGTTTAAAAAAGGAACTGCAGTCCACTTACTGGTTGCAGACCCTCTAAGGAAGTGTTTCGGACACGCTCACTAGTGGGCTGCTCATGGAGAGGATTGGGTCAGCTTCAGCTAAGCCATTCGTGGGCCCCGGCATCACCTTCCTCTGGTGCTACTAACCAGTCACCCTATCAAAGTTTCGGGGACCAGACTGCCCTCCGGGCAGCTTGAATCCAGCCCCTCGCCCACCAGCCCACCCGTCTGCACGGTGCTGCCTCTAGGCCTGATGCTGGAAGCATGTGGTGGCCCCACCTGCTGTTTGTGATTAAAATGGTTGACAAAGGATAATAGACTTGTGAGTTGGAGACACATTAGGGTCTCAAGTAAGTGACAAAAAAGAAAGCAAGAAAGAAAGAAGGAAAGGAAGGATAAAAGGAAGGGAGAGATGAAGGGAGGGAGAGAGGGAGGGAAGGAGGAAGGAAGAAAAAATGCTGGTTCTGCTTGTTGAAGGGTTAGTAGATCCCTTTTGGGGTAGCTCTGTGGTCAAGGCTCGAGGGGAGCCTGGGGCGCATCCTTGGCATTTCCTGTTTCCATCTGGCCTTCTAGTAGCTCAGCCAGTGTCAAGGCTGTAAATGGCTCCTGTTGGCTGCTTTCCAGTTTATGGCTCTCAGTCCAGACCCATGAACTCTCAGCTTGAAATTCCAGCTGCCTCCTCAGCTTTCCCACTAGGCCAGTGGTTCTCAACCTTCATAATGCTGCGACCCTTTCACACAGTTCCTCATGTTGTGGTGACCCCCAACCATAAAACCATTTTCGTTGCTACTTCATAACTGTAATTTTGCTACTGTTATGAATCATAATATAAATATCTGTGTTTCCCAATGGTCTAAGGCAACCCCTGTGAAAGGGGCATTCGACCCCCAAAGGGGTCGCGACCCACAGGTTGAGAACCGCTACACTAGGCTGTCTCGGAAGCACCCAAACATTAGCATGTCCAGACCCAGCGCTTCCAAAGGCTGCTCCTCCGGGAGGTTCCTCCGCTCAGAACATGTGGGCTCTGGCCTTCCCTTCACTCAGGGCAGGGCCTGCAGAGCCATCCCTGGGCCTCTCCTTCTCTACGCCTTGAACCCAGGCTGCAAGCAAATCCACCCTCTTCCCACCATCCGCCAGGCCCTCCCCCAGGAGCTACATCTCCTCACACGTCCATCACCTTTCCCTTCGTCCAAGTCACTCTCCCTGATGATTTCTGAAGCCCCCTCATTGGTCTTCCCGCCTCAGGACCCAAAGTCTCACAGGGGCCTCAAGCTCTGCATTGTCTGGCCCCACTGCTCTCATGCTCTCATCTCCTCCCACTGATACCGAGTAATTAGCCAGTTATTAGTACCAGGGAAGGAGCGGAACGGAGGCCTGGCATTATAAGCATGTCAACTGGACAGCCTCCCCAGGAAGCTGCAACTTTGCATCCCCAGGAACTCACCAGCCCATTCCCTGCAGATCACTGGGGGAAGGGACTGGACAAGGGGAGGTGGACACATGTCCAGTGAAGTTGGGGTGACATACAGAAGGCAACTGTCAGTCAAATCTAGGAACAGAGATCATTGGCCAGAAGGGACAGGCTGATGCAACCCATGAGTATTGGGAAAACATACTTCCCACCTCGACAAAGGAGTCTGCTCTCTTGGTTCTCTGATTCCTTGGGCTTTGCTCCTGCCTTGAGGACCCCACATGTAATGGACTGATGGACCGGAACTGGGAACGAACACTAAGCCAGCCTGATGCTGACTGGACTGTGACCCAACAGGACTCAAGAACTCTGGGCACTGGCTTAGATCCCAGCCCTGCGGAAGCCACACTTCTATGGCAGGACTGAGGGAAATGGGGCCTTGGCAACTCAGAGGTGTAACCCCGCAGAAATTAAGCTTCCCACCATGTCTCTTCCTGTCATGGCGGCCTCCAGAAATTCTATTTCCACCACACCTCAGGAAGCCCACTCCCACCAGCAGCTGGCGGGGACGAATTCTCCCCACTAATACCACCCATGTCCCCATCACTTCCTCCACTTGCAGCTTCCTCCCTGCTCGCGCTTTGGGACTGCAGACACGCTTGCCCACGGGCGTTGCCCTGGCATTCTTCAGCCCTGCCCCACCGGGCTTGCTCCGTGTTCTGTGCCTGTGCAGGTGCCCGCTGACCTGGGCATCCGGTTAGAAGCTGAACTTGCACCTCGGAGCGTCCTGTGCCTCGCTGTGTGTGGGTTAGGACCGCCTCTCCATTGGATAATGAGCTTGAGCAGTCAGAAGTGTTCTCCCAGGACTCTGGGCTGTTATGGAGCGAAATATTATAGAAAAGATAAGAAGAGGGAGAACAAGAGATGAATAAGGAAAGAGAAAGAACATGAGGGATAGAGGAGGCGCAGACTCTGACCCACTTCTGCAGCCTTTGCCCCCAGCTTCCCCTCTTCCTACCCTCTTCCATCCTGCCCAGGACCGCAGTCCCCTCACACAGCCTTTCAGCCAATTCCCTTTTACACCCGTATCCAGGGAAATCCTTATTGCTGGTGGGAGACCAGTATTCCAACTGATGGGCCAAAAGCATGTGCAGAGTGGGGGGAGGGGGGGTCCAGGAGCTGGGCATCCACAGGCACAGTGGAGTGGAGTGGGAGTGTCATGTGACCTAGAGGGCCACATTCATTGTGGAGCCCAGACCAACCCTCTGATTAGAGGGGGCGTGGACTAGCCTGGTCAGCCCTGCTTAGGGGACATTTAACAATGGGCAAAGCCAGGCCCAAACCAAGACCTGCTCAGACACTCAGCCACAGTGAGCAGGAGGACAATGAGGCCAGACACCTCTCCTCACGTGCTCACCTCGGCACAGATTGAACAAGATGTCACAGGAACTAGCCCAGGCCCTCTTCTCAGCCTTCCTGAGCCACCCACCTGCCACATGTACCCCCTCTGCCCAGTGCACAGGGGGTGTGAGCAAGGACTCAGGCTGACCCGTCACAGCAGCTTGGCTGGCCCACCTCAGATGCCCTGATACCCAAAGGCCCTCTCCTTCAGTTTGGACTGGCCGCCCCCTTCACCCTCCCCCTCAGGGTCAGCCCTTCCCTCTGCTGGCCTCTCAGTGCTCTGGACAGACCTTCATCTGCATCAGCTCGGGTCACACTGCGGCCGGAACTTAGCTCGGTCCTCGGGGGAATCAGACACAGATCTCAGCCGGGGACACAGTATTTGGGGTCCTTGGGTAGGTTCACTCTCAGAGCCCGATAGTCTTTGGTAAAGCGGGTGAAACCAGCCAGCTAATTTCCCAGGATTAGCAATGAAAGGACATGTTGTCATGGGAGTCAGCCACTGCAGGCCGGCCTCAGGACGCCGGTGGGAGAGATGCCCATTCCCCGGCCTGTTGCCTGTTGCACATCCAGACGTGGCCTTGCGGACTGGTTATGGGAGCTGCCTTGTTGGAATTCTGCCAGGGGGTGACCTTGAACAAGTCATGGGACTGCCCCGAGCCTCAGCTTCCTTATCTGGGAAGTCGGGATAAAGTAATGTTTACCCAGAGGATTGGCGTCAGGGTGCCATGCCGTTAATATTGGGGACCTCAGGGAACAGCCTGGCATCGGGTAGGCCCTGGGTAAACAGTGGTGGCCATTTGCGGGGAGGAGGAAGTTGTAGGTGTTATCAGGGTCTCCCAGTGAGGCTGCTGGTGGCAGGACCGGCAGCAGAGACTCTGCAGGGCGGCACTGCCCACCAGTCAGAACGGGGTCGGTAAGTATGAGCTGCTGTAGTGGGTGCTGGTGCCCTGGCTTTGGTGTGACCCAAGCTGATGTAGACCAAGTGGGTCCATCAAGGAGCAGGAAGAGGAATCCATTCCTCTGCCTACCACCCGCCAGGCCCGCGCCCAGGAGACTACGAGCTTGGCCTGCAGGGGCATAGGTACGGGAGGACCACAAAGAGTGCGGGACAGAGCCCGGGAGACAACATAACAAATCACCATCTGGAGAAAAGGAAGTTCGCTCTCCTCAGTTCACGCTCTGCGCCAGACACTGTGCGGTACTCCTGCCAGTTACTAGCTGTGTCATGTTACCGCTGCTCCCCCGCTGCCCAGCGGCCTTGACTTGGAGGCAGGCTGCTTGGTGGGAAATGCGGAGACACTCTCATTGCAGTGACCCCAAGTCCCGCAGCAGCCTATGGCGACAGCATCATTTATATCTTCCGCTCACAATCCTTCCCATGTGCCTGAGCTCTGATGGCAGGTGGCTGAGGTGGTGTGGTGGGCATTATGCATTTATGAGCCAAAGCAAACATTTACTGGCACTAATAATTCAGCTGGGGAGGAGGGGGCTGCGGCACCGGCACAGCCCTGGCTCCTGACAGCCTGTCGCAGGCCTGGGTGCAGGCGTGGCACACACACAGCCAGCGGAAATGGCCTGTTGTCTGGAGACACCTGCTCTCCGAGGCTCGCCTCCTGCCACGTCCCTCTCCCCGCGCCTCCCACCCGTGAAATCAAGGTAGAGGAGCTCAAGGCTCAGTCCCCAAGGACCTTCTCTCATCTCCGTATACACTTGAGTGGATGCCATCTGTATACGTTGCCAATACCCCCATATTCCTCCACCCAGGTCTCTGCCAGTCTCACGTACTCACTGCTTCCGGACACTTCCATGTGGGTGTCTCTGAGGCATCTCAGGCACGACAGTCAGAAGCAGAACTTGTGACTTCCCCGCCACACTCATCTCCCCTGCGTCTTCCTTCAACTCAGGAAATAGTTCATTTGTCTTTCAGTTGCTCAGGCCTATGGCTTGGAGTTGCCCTGACAGCTCACTTCCTCCCACACTCCACCTACCATCCATCAGGCACTGTCTCTCTTCCATGTCTGCCCAGAACCTGCCCATCCCGGCTGGCGGCGCTCACCTGGGCAGCTCAGATCCCTGCTCCTGGGCATTCCAGGTGCTGCATCCCCGTGCACCCTGTCCAGGCAGGTGGAAAAGGTGGAAAAGTGGCCCTATAACTGGAAATGCTTAGTCCTCCGCTCCAAACCTCCAAAGTGTTCCCAGGATACTAATAGAGCTTCCTCATCAGGCCTCCCGCTACCTCTCTGATTTCATCTCCCGCCAAGGATTCCCTCTCTCTTCGTCTCCATCCACCGGCCTCGTGTGCACACTAAGCACATTCCTACCCCAGGCCCTTTGCACAGACTCTTCCCCAGAGAACCAGGCAATCTGCTCCTTCACTTTCCTTATACATATATTCTCAGGTAGAGAAGTATTTTTAAAATAAGAAACAAAAGTGCTAGTCACAAGAGGAAGATTGCTAAATTAACATTAACATTGAAACTTCTGACCATCCGAAGACCCGTAAAAAAGGTGATATGTTAAGCTATAAACTGGGAGAAGATATTTGCAATCTATATAGCAGAGAAAGTACTATCAGAATATACAAAAAAACAAAAAAAACAACTCAATTTAAAAAAGACAATCCAGTAAAAAGATGAGCAAGAAGTAGAAACATTTCACCCAGGAGAAAATGCAAGTGATCAATAAACCAAAAAAGATGACTCAAACCCAGAGAAATTCCAGTGACCACAGTAGCACAAAGTAAGGCTCAAGGAGGAGGATTGAACTCTGACACATGGGTGGAGGCAGTGTAACCTAAGTGTCACTGTCTTATAAGGGTGACAACATCACAGGGCACGAGTCAGCATGCCCATTGTTTGGGAAATACCTCAGAGTCACGCACCCAAATTTAAATAGCAGCAGTTCCATAAAGCAAAAGTCTAGGAACAACCCCCATGTCTACCATCAGAAAACTGGATAAATAATGCAAGCCACACAGTGGACTATTATACAGCAATGAAAATGGATTAATTGACACAATGCAATGGCATGAATTTCACAAAGATAGTGTTTAATTAAAAAAAAAAACCACACAAGACTAAAGAGAGTAATAGACCATTTTTCAAAAAAGCAAAATCAACAGTGTATTGTTTAGAAATGCAATATATTACATACATGCAAGAATGATAAACAGACAATCCAGGAGAATGGTGTTTTGATCTTTAGGCCAATTCTCCAGCAGTCCTCGCCGTCAGTTCCCTGTGGGTGGGTGAGGGCCCTTTCACTGGTTTTGATCAATGATAAGAATCATTTCTAGCCGATAGAGCGTCAGCTCAGTGGATAGAGCGTCGGTCTGCAGACTGAAAGGTCCCAGTTTCAATTCCGGTCAAGGGCATGTACATTGGTTTCAGGCACATCCGCAGTAGGGGGAATGCAAGAGGCAGCTGGTTGATGTTTCTCTCTCATCAGTGTTTCTAGCTCTCTATCCCTCTCCCTTCCTCTCTGTAAAAAATCAACTATATATATATTTAATTACCAATGTGACACTTTCCAGAATGCTCACATACTCTCTCTCCCTTTGCTCCTTCTCCCATTTCCCTTCTCTTGCCTGTCCCTCTGGTGCAGCATCTGGGATGTTGGAGATAGCAGAGCATCCCACCAATAGATGTAATGATGGCAGGAATTCTGGATGGATGCATGCATATATGCCTCGGAAGCTCAGAGGGGGAGGCTTGATGCTGGCATGATAAAGGGCCAGAAGGAAAGGGTCCTTCAGAAAGCTGGGGCCTCTCCCATAAGCACATCCAACATATGACAACATCTGGTGTCTCCAGAAAAGGACAAGAAGATTCAAGCGGCTTAGATGTAAAATGTGGGGGCACATGGCAGATCTGTGTGGCCAGATCCACACAGGGGGGTTCCATGGGCCTGGCTAATATTTATTCTCACCAGCAGACTCTGGCTTTGAGTTTTGTCTATGTCCTAATTCTGCTCAGTTGCACCACATTAATTTCCACATATAATTATTTTCACATAAATATTTATCAAAGCTGAAAGTTCACAGGGAACTCCACCTGTTCCCGGTGCTGCCAGGGCACAAGAGTTCCTGGCAAAGACCTGAGACAGCATCTGGCAAAAGCAGGGGGTTAATCTGGTCCAACTGAGCAAACTTTTCCTGGGAGCCTAATTTGGCCTTTATCCCAGAGAGCTCACAGTCTAGGAGAGATGACAGGGAAACACAAACGTGCCATATGGTGTGATATGGAATGGAAATCGACAGCTAGCCACAGGTAGCAGAGCCCCGCTCCGGGATGTCCATCCTGGGACCCAGGACACATGAGCTGAGTCCAGGGTAGTGGCCATGAGTCACCTGCTTGATGGAAGCGAAGAGGCTTAGTAGCATTGAGTGCTGAGGGACATGCTTACCCTCACACATTGCTAGTGGGGGCAGAGCTTGGCATAACCACTATGGAGGGCGGTTCGTGGTATCTGATAAAGCCTTTGACCACACACTCCCGTGAAGCAGGTCAGCTTACCTAAGGCTGTATAGGGAACTAGTTAAACAAGTGCCTACAGAGGCATATGCAAAGGCCACTCTCTTCAGCCTTGTCATAATAAAAACTTGGTTAAAACTAAAGGGCCCTCCATGGGGGAATAACTGAATAAATGGTGGCTTGCAAACAAAATGTGGCATTCATTTAAAAACAATCTGTGCCCTGATATGGGAAGATCTTGAGAAGTTTTTTAAAGTAGAAAATCCAAATTTTAGAATGCTCCCTAGGGTATGGCACTGTGTCAATACTCCCACACTCACACACACTCACCCAGAAACTATAACTCAGCCAGGCTCTGTGCAGGAGGACTAAGCCCGAGGCTGCTGGAGGAGAGGTGCAGGTGGTGGGGGACCCAGGGAGTGGAGGCATCTGTCCAGAGGGCATACGTGGTCTTTGTGTTTCTCTGCACTAAGGCAGTCATTCGGATCTGGAAAGGGAAACGTTTATGCCCCTGGAATCAGAGGAGCATCTATCCCATCACAAGGTGCACAGGTTTGAGGTTCATTGAGAACATATCCCCAGAGGTCCGCAAAGAAAGAAGAAGCCTGTCCCCAAGGCGGTGTGTCAGATGTGTGTTGAGCTCTGGAAGGAGGGAGGAGAAGGGGGAAGGACTGTGGGGTGATTCTGTAGACCAGGCAGAGTGAGTCCAGGCAGAAGGTGAGGTCCCTGAGCAGCTGGGCTGTATGCTACCCTCTCACCTCTCAGGATCTTTCAGCAAAAGCAGAATTTCACTCTGCCAGGCTACTGAGAAAGGGTCTAGATAGAAGCGTCAAAAGAGAGCAGCAAGGGGATCCTTACCCTGAAAACAGTTCCGAAAGTTGATGTAGTGTTTGCAGGTTGAGTGTGGACAGTGTCTACAAAACAGTTTGTAGACAGAATGACCAGATATGCAGCAAAGGCTGTGACATTGTCTGTGCTCCAACCCTGGATCTAGAGTTTTCTGGGGTTCCCTACTCCAGGGGCTAGAACCTGCTAGGACTCTCAGTCAGCCCTCGAGGAGTCTGACAAAGTGAGTAGAGCCTCAGGGAAGAGGGTGGGGTTGGTATATGCATCTACAGTAGTGGAGAACAGGGACATTCTGTAGGAGAACGGGCAGGCAATCCTGTAGATAAAAATACAATAGTGGACAGAGAGGAAAGACAGGACCTCCAGGTGCAGGAACTCTGTTGGTGGAACAGGTTACTCAGGTCAAAGCCATCTGTTATCTCTGAGTTCCTTGTGCTGGCATATCCCCAACCTGAATGAGATGTTAATTCCCAACTAGAGGTTAGAGGTCAATGGGTTAGTGTGATTGGCTACAGGGATTAATGAAGACTAGAAACATGCAATTAGGCATAGACAGGGAAGAGAATATAGTTCCCTTTCAATCTTTTTGAGAAGATCTCATTTAAGTCAGAGGAGAAAATTTCACCTTGGTGCTGGGAGGTATTTAACAGCTAACTGCTAATTTCCCTTATCAGAAAGGAAATACCAGACTCAGAGTCTAAGGCAGGGTCATCAGTCTTTTCTTGTATTGTTACCTTCTATTTATGGCAATTGTGTGAGTTATCTATCGATACATAACAAATTACCATGGACAGGGCTTAAAATCACTCAGATTTATGATCTATAGCTTTGATGTTTCTGTGCTGAATCTTTCCCAAGGTTCCAATCAAGGTGTTGGCCAGGACTTAGGTTTCATCTGAAGCTCGACTGGGGAAGGATTTGCTTCCAAAATTGTGTGGTTGTTGGCAGGATTCAGTTCCTGTGGGTTATTGCCTAAAGGCCTCAGCTTGTTACTGGCTGTTGACCAGAGGTTTTACTCTGTTCTTTGACAAATGAACTTTTCCACATTATGGCTTCCTTCATCAAAGCACAGGAGAGAGGGCGGGGAGGGATAATAGAGTCTGATAATAAGATAGAAGTTACAATCTTATGTAACAAATCATGGAGGCAATATCTCATCCCCACTCTTATCTACCTACTCCAGGACTTCTGTGAGGATCAAATGAGATGAGGCGCATAAAAATGATTCACAGACATTTAGTTAAAGTGTAAAATGTTTCCAACTGGCTATAAAGCAAGTCATGTTACTGGGCTGAAGAAATTTCAAGGAGGCTAGTCACTAGAAAGAGTAAACTGAGCTTTGCCATATGACATCATTACCCAACCGTTTCAGGGCTGGTCTGGGCTGTGAGCCACATTTTGCACCATGGGGTCTTGGCAGCATAGGCTGCGATTTGGTGGGGTGTCGCTCTGGGGTGGTGGTAGGCCTGCATCACACTTGGGGGAAGCTAAGTGTTGCTTTATTGGCACCAGGTCCACAGTGACGTTTCTCTGTAAATAGCCAGTGCACATCACAGCAGCTCCTTCGTTGAGCATCTTTTCTCTGGTGGTCAGTGCATGTCATAGCAACCAGTCAGACGGTCATATATTTCGCATATTAGCCAGATAGATAGATAGATAGATAGATAGATAGATAGATAGATAGATAGATAATTCAATCTTCACTCCTCAATCTTCAATAATATCAATGAAACATTTTTGTTATCATTGAAATCTCCCTTTTTAGATGGGAAACTGAGGCACACAAGGATCATTACCACCTGGGCTGTCCTGCCTTCCTCTTGCCTACAGCAAGCTGTGGAAAGCTCACTCTTGCTCATTGCATAGTGCCCTGGGGGCCAAGACTTGGCGAGGCTGAAGATGGCAGTGCTGTGGCCCAGCAATGCCAAAGGAAGGATGGGAAGGAGAGATTACACTTAAGCTATATGTTAGAAATAACAGCAGACAAGGCTTCCTGGGATTAGATTGTTGGGAGTGAGTGAGGCCAAGAAGAATCAGTGACAGCTCCCAGGATTGGGCAGAGTGGCATGGGGGACAGTGGTGCCCTTTTCTGTGGCCGGTCAGGAAGACTAGGAGTGGGCAGGACCCGGGCTGGCGGGAGGGGTGGGTGCTGCAGTGTAGGGTTGGGTATAATTCTGTGCCTCAATTTGGGCATGTTTTCCTCTTACCTTCATTTATTCTTCTTTTCCTTCTTTCCTTTATGTATTCTATTATTCAGCAAATATTTATTGAGACCTGCTTGATGCTAGGCACGGTGTGAGGGGCTGGGGTACAGCAGGTAATGAAAGTGCCCATTGCCTTCCCTCCTTAGAGTTGCATTCTTCAGGAGGACAGACTGACTATGCATGAGAAAATGAGCACAGAAGCAGGATAACTCCAGGTAACCATGCGCCCTCTGAAGTGAAGGAAAGGAGGATGGAGAGGGATTTCAGATGCTGCCTGGGTAAGGGGATCGTGCTCTGAGTAGGTGATGTTTGAGTCAAGAACTGAATATTGAGAAAGCCAATTATGAAAAGAGCAGAGAGGAGAGAGGGAGAGAAGGAGAAAGAGAGAGAGAGAGAAAGAGAGAGAATTCTGCTGCAGGGGATTGAGAGGCGTGAATATCTGACACCCTAAGAACCTTACATTTTTGCATCGCAGTGTGTGTCCGTGTCTGTGTCTGTCTCTCTGGTGTGCAGGGAGCCTCTTCCAGCATCAGTCATTTCTTCCTCCGTTGTAGCATCAGATTGATTGGTTTGAAAACCTGCTTAGTATTTCATGAGCCCAAGCTGTGAGAGTCAGGACTAAACACAGACTCGGTAAGACCCAGTAATTAATTTATGAGTGTGGTTACTGCATGGAAGCTGGAGGTCTCGGGTTGGGGAAGCAGCTTTTCAAAGGAACTGTCTCAGGACAACATGGAGGGCTCTGGCCTGGGTGTTTGGAGAAGACGCTGTCTTGAAATTCTGGCCAAACACAGGGGAGGGGCAGCTGAACCCCAACAGACTGCAGGTCTCCCCAACACTGAATCTTAGAAGCCACGCCTGGGAGCCGGGGGGGCTGCAGTGTGACCCCAGCTTGTTCTCACAGCTGGCACTGCTCATACATGTGCTCATCGGATGGATGCTTCCATTTGGACTGACTTACTTCAGAAGTTCCCGTGGCGGAGCATGAATTGACCCAAGCAACCCTTTGGCCAGTGAAATGGCATGTGCTTTGTTTGTGATGGCCAGGCTCCTAGGATCTCCAGGGAAAAGCTTTACAGATTACTTACAGAAGCAAAGTTTGTTTGAAGGATGCACTGGGGCCAGAGTTAAATGAGCTCAGAGCACAGGTCCGGAGAGGTGTGCCCTGTGAAGGCGCGCGGTGGGCAAACAGGCCGTTGTCCAATAGCAGCCCTCATTAGCACAAGTGCTGAGCAGTTAATTCCTTTCCAGCTCTGCATGCTTAGTCCGTCTGGGCTGCTCTCACAGAAACACCATCGACTGATGGCTTACACAACAAATATTTACTTCTCACATTTCTGGAGGCTGGAAGTCCAAGACCAGCTGCTCACCGACTCGGTGTCTGGTGAGGACTCCCTGGTCCATAGAGGGTGTCTCATTCTTCTCCCCGTGTCCTCACATGGCAGCCTGTGGACGGAGCTTTCTGGGGTCTATTTTATTTTTTTCATTTTATTTTATTTTATTAAGGTTTAATCTTTTTTTTTTTTTTTTTTTTTTTTTTTTTACTTTTTTATTTCCTAGTAAGCCAGTTCTTTATCAACAGCAAAACAAATACTACTCCCACCTCATTCCCTGGTTGGTGGTGAATGTCTTGACTGTTCCACAATTTCTCATCAGCATTCCTTCTTTCCTCAAGGGGAAAACATCATGGAATGGAAAGTACATATGTCTCCTTTTTCCCCCCTTGACCTTCCCCCAGCCTCCCCTACCTCCCCCCTCCCCCGCATATGCCTTCACCTGCCCCCTACCCCCCCGCCGCTTGTATTCATTGGTTATGTTTATATGCATGCATACAAGTCCTTCGGTTTATCTCTTACAGCCCCCCCCCCCCCGCCCCCAACCTCCCCTGCCTTCCCGCTATAGTTTGACAGTCTTTTCAATGGTCCTTTATCTCTATAACTATTTTTTCCCATTTCTTTTCTTTGAAAAATCTTGTAACTGTGGACTAGAAATAAACATATAATACCAAAAAGCATTTGAGTCCCAATTTTAATGTCCAACTGTTCTGAGACCCAGTTTCAATGTCAAATAGTTCCTTATGTGTACATGTCAGCAATGATATCTGGATGATGGACAGATGGTGGCAATGCAGGTCTGACCCTCTCTGGTCTGGTCCTAGGCAACCAGCAGCAACGCACAGCTGCTGGCTGCTAGTGTGGCCAGGCTTTGTCAGCATCTTCCATCTCTGGACTGTTCTCCTCTTGTCTTCGATGAGTGGGTTAAAAAACTATGGTACATTTACACAATGGAACACTATGCTGCGTTAAAGAAGGAGTTCTTACTATTTGGAACAACATGGATGGAATTGGAGAGCATTATGCTAAGCGAAATTAGCCAGGCAGAGAAAGATAAATATCACATGGTGTCTCTTTTATAAGGTCACTAATCCCATTCTTGAGACTCCACTCTGGTGACTTCATCCCCTCCCTCAGGCCCAACCTCCTAGTACCATCACACGGGATCCTACCAGGAATGTTGGAGGGATACGAGCATTCAGTGCGTAGCAGAACCATAAGCATCAGCCTTTCAACCTTCATGAACAATCTCTGAGATCGGTCTGGCTTGGGATTCCCTGCTGTATACGAGGAGGAAAATGAGGTTCAGGTTTCCCAAAGTCCTTGACAATGAGGATGGCAGAGCCAGGTCCCAGGGGCAGACAGCACGTGCATCCTCTGCAGCGGCTGGAGGACATTCGCCCAAGTGGTCAGAACCCCAGGCCCAGGAGGCATGACCACGGACGGCCAACAAGCGATGCCCTGGGCAAACAATGGTGAAGGGCCTCCACGAAGTGCACACGCTAGAGTCTTGAGAACTTGAGAAGCAGGTGGAACAAAGCAAATGGGGGTCAAGCAAAGGCAAGACCTGAGTGAAAAGCTGACCTATCAGCAGCCGCCTTCATCACTCTGAGGTCGGGGCTGAAGTGGCCCCACGGTTAGAGGCAGGAGGCCTAGACATCCTCAGGGGGACAGAGGCTGACTTAGTTGAGCAAGCAAGGCAGGGCAACAACCTGATGCAAGTGAGAGGGAGAAGGCTAGACACCCCAAGATAGAGCAGAGCTGCCGCACAGCGGGGAGTGAGAGGTGAGGTGGGGAGACGGAGTGCAGCCTTCCCCAGGGGAGCCCTCCTGTCCTGGCTGTTAATCTGTGAGCCCGAGGTGCCTGTGTGGGCATGCTGACACCTCTGTAGTCATTATTAAATTGTGGCACCTGTCCCTTGAAATGCCGAGCCCGGGGAAAGAAAATACAATGAAACCACTAATGGAAGTTGGTGTGTGAGGGTCTGCAGGGGTCAATCTTTGAGTGAGTATGAATGTATATCAGAGAGGTGCACTCTGGGTGGAATCGCCTCCGGTCATGGCAGGGGAAGGGTGTTCTGTAATTGCCTTCATTCTAAGTCAGTAAGTGTCTTGTCTTAGAACCTCTGGGGTGCAATGGCCCAATAAAAAAAGAGAATGTGTGGAGGGGAGTTGGGGTGAGAGTATGGATGGGAGCTGACATTGAGGCAATGGCTTAGATTTTTGAACCCTGCTTCCCAGCCTCTGGGCTTGAACATTATTGCAAGGGATGGCCATGTCCCTGTAGATGCCAAGCATTGCACAAATGGAATCAATAAAAACTCATATAAACACACACACGGCGACCTTTCAGAAACATGGCTTCAGTGCCGATGACTGAATCACAAGTTCATTGTAATGGATCGTGGAGTTCATGGCTGCTTTCTATCCATTGGGGCTTCCTAAATCAAAACATGCAGGTGGTGATGGCCCTGGGAGAAGTCGGATGATGGAGAAATGAAAGCAATGCTTAGGACTTGAGCAGCTGGAGTCATGAGCCCCATAGAGTGGCCAGGACCTGCCCAGCAACAAGGCTTCTCAGATGTCCGGACACCTTGGAGTGGCAGGAAAAGGAAATTTCTAGTAGTCCATGCCATGTATGCCCAGCATGAGCTGTTTGATGCTCTAAGAGTTGGGCACCCATCACTTACAGAGGGACACATGCCTTAGGCCACCAGGAAGAGTCATTTAGATTCAGAATTTGAGCAGAGCTGTCTCCTTCATGCACACAACATACAGGTGTGCTTGCACCCACTGTGGGCACCAGCTATACTGAGATGAGACATTTATCAGGACCTGCTCCGTGCGATGAAGCTTGGTATCTTTCCTTGGGAGTGAGTACATGTTCTCACTCGATTGGTGAGGGAAATGAGTTGCTCAAAGCAAGTATGGCTCAGAGATGGGACCCCGAGGTCCCATGCCCTTGCTCCAACCCCCATTCTCTTGGGTTACAGTTCATCAGGGAGCTCAGAAAATATTGCTAATTTATGCACCATTTGTTCTACTGGATAACGCGTTAGGGAAAATGTGAGGTGTCCGAGTACCTCTAATGTGAGCAATGCAGAGGCAGCTGACCCTTTGCAGAGAATGGGCACTTACAGCTAACACGGGTGATTGCTCTCTCCCCGGGCATTCATGATGGTCCATTTGCTTCACTGAGGGGGCCCTGGAGAGAGATCTCACAAATTGAATGATGCTGCTTGATCTGGAGGAATTTCTGGGGATTCCAGCCTGGGTTTCTGTAACCCCCAGTGGCAAGCAGTGACAGCCGCATTGACAACACACAGAATGAGCCCCATTTTAAGGTGCAGCTTTGCCACCTAACACAGAGTGACCTTGGGCCAATCGTGTCACCTTGCTGAGCCTCCTGTAAAGCTTTGCCAAGCAATGACTTAGAGATTGGGCTATGGCGCAACACAGGCCTGGGACTATATTTCAGCTCCACTTCTTATTCCTTTGGGCAAACTAATCCATTTCAGTTTCCTGGTGTCCAAAACGGGGGTAGTAATAGTACCTTCTTAAGACAGTGGTTTGAAAGTTACAGTAGTACATCGAGAACCTACAGAACATGAGGCACCCTTTTCTAATACTGAGACCTTCATCCAGCCCTGTGCGATGGGATTATGAGATAATGCCTGCTTTCCAGGTGATGGAACAGACACACAGATCTTAGGTTCAGTAATAAGGTCACACAGCTAATAAGTGGGTCCGAAATAAGTCCAGAGCCTGTGTTCTTGACCACGATGCTGTAGAGTCCAAGGTCTGAAGATGTTAGAGACTTTGGTCTGCTGCCAGGACTTGAAATCTCAACCATAGAAGACAGCATAGAGTGCTCAGTGCAGTGTGTGACAGCCAGTGCATGGCTACTATTAGCATCATTTCCTGTGATGCCCAGATGGGAACCTGCACTCAGATGGGGCTGGGACTCAGCAGAGCGCCACCAGCAGTGAGCAAAGGGGGCAGGGTGAGTGATGTGGAGAGTGTCTCATAAACATTTGGGGCAGTGAGAACAGCTGTGTGGTCTGGGGGAAAGATTTCGCTTCAGGACTGTGTGTTGACGCTGGTGTCACAGCTGCGCCGAGCACCCCAGATACTGTGAACGAGCTGTTCCAAGCCCAGACGCAGTGTTTTCTCACCATATGTTCCCCACTGAGCATGTGGTCTTTCAGACAGGGATGGCGTGGAACTCGGAAGCTGGAGTGCCCAGGCAGGGAAAACCAGCTCAGAGGAGCCATGCCCCCCAAGCTGCCCCAGGTATCCTGACTCCCAGGGATCCTTTCATGTGTATATCTTCCAACAACCATAGGTGGGGATGGGGCAGCTACTACACGGGAGGTACTGTGTCAGGCACCTGTGATACGAAGGTGAATGAAGCATTAATGGCCTGCACTCTAGGGACTGGGACCCACCATGCTGGCCTCGGGACAGGGCATTGAGAGCGTTGTTCTAAGCTCTATAAAAGAGAGATATCCAAGACTTTGGGGACAGAAAGGAGTTAGTGAAACTCTTTGTAATGAAATTTAAAAAAAAAAAAATTTGCACACCCAGCACCTAAACACCTTTTCTATTTAAGAGAACTTCCCAAATAGGTGAAGGCAAGTCCTTCTACTGGCAGGTGGAGTGTGTGCACCTGACATGAATGTCCATCTCCAACATGGACTTCAGGCTCCTGGATCCAGGTGATCACTCAACACCTGTACCTGGATGTGCAGCAGATCCCTCAGATGACTAAGCAAGACCTGGTACCTTCTCCCAAAACCGGCCTCTTTCCCAGTGTTCTCCAATCTGTTGGCTCTGGTCAACCGTCTTGGAGTCTCTAGGATGCCTCTCTGTCTTGCACACATATCACAGCCATAAAAAAGGACTGTCGTCCCTACTTTTAAAATGAATCTGACTCTAAACACATCTTACCACTCAGCACTCTGGACAGGAGTTGGCACCACCACCATCTCCAACTTGCTGTCCTGAAATGCCCTCCTAGCAGGTTGCCTTTGTCTGTGCTTGCCACACTCTTGTCTGTCCTCAGCAAAGCAGCTACAGAGCACCTCTTACTATGCAAATCAAGTCACAGTCTCCTGTTCAGTGTTCTTTGGTGGCTTCTCATCAAACTGAGTAAGTGTCACCATCTTCCCTGGCCAGGGAGGCTCTCCACTTTCACTCAATGAATGTGTTTTCTCACTTTCTTACCTTTTCTCACTCCCTTGTGCTGTGACTGGTCTTTCTGTTTCTCAGGCACACCAGGATGTGAGAACAGCGGCATGACAAAACACCAGATCTAGTCAAGAAGGACTTACTTAACACAGGAGAGAAAAGGAACTGGAGATAAGCTCCAAAGATGATTAGGGGAGAAGTTGGTCTGTCAGAGTAGCATAGCTGCTCCTATAGTTTTCCAGGAAGAGGGAGACTAGGAGATGTACAGAAATAGTTGCCAGGTCAAGGGTCCAGGTGAGAATTCATTCAATGGGTATTTATTGAGCACCTTTGTTTTCCAGGAGCTGGTGTTGGCCAGTGAGCTTAGAAACCAACATGGTCACTCAGGGAGACCTTGAAAACCCCCTTTAGGTTCTGAGTCTGTTTCCTTCTCTGTAGATCAGGGATAGTAACGCTATCTGCTCTGTTGACTAAAATAGTTATGCATGTGATGCTATAAAGACTTCTCTGTTGATCAGATGTGGAAGTTAGACTGGTAGCTCTGTGGAGGAATGGACTCTGTTTTGTTCACTGGTATATTGCCAATTATGGAAGTGAGTAATTATGGAATTAATGAATGAATGATTGTAACTGAGTCGAAATCACTTTTGGGAATGGAGAAATGCTACTTCACAGATTTTGTGCATTCTCTGGATACTTCTTTCTGGGGAAATATTCCCATTAATTCATATCATGATAGTTACATCTTGGCCCAATGAGATGACCTTGTCATGTTGCCCCAAATGTGTAACTATTCTATAAATTACATGGTTTCATTCATTTGTAACATGATGATAAAAGACATTTAGGCTCCTCGGCTCCCCTCTACCTTCTCCAGCAGCTCCTCTCATCCCCTCTGTGCGAGTGCTGCACGAGGCACACCTCTCCTCTCCTCCTCACACTGGCTTATGGGCTGGGTACCATTTCATCCCAGATGCTGCAGAGGAAAGATTTGAGATCCACAAAGATCTTGACAGACCACAGACAGCACTCAGCCAAAGTGAAGGACATGGCTGGATAGGGGAATGGGAAGACAAACACCAAGGTCTAGACGTGAACTCAGAGGAGAGGTGAGAAGAAAAACCTAGCAGCTGCACTTGCATGAAAGAAAAATCAACAGAGTCAAAAGGCAAAAACACATCTGGACTAAACTCTGCAAAGGGCCACGTTAGGATCTACCTTCAGATGTTTACGGACTCAACACATATTTAATATTTCCATAATAGGATGTGAGCTTCATGCTCAGAGAGTATCTCTCTCCAACAGAAATAGGAATGGGAAGTTGGCCTGTCCCTAATGCTGGCTGAGCTCCTAGTAGAAGCTCCTCGCTGGCCACAGCCAGACAGTCAGGCAATGGGCAGGTGGCATTGGCTTGAGTCAGAATATCCTTTTTTCCTAGACGGGATCTTCAGTTCCCATGCTGTTCAACTTTTCCAATGGGTCAAATGTAAATGTTTTTTTCTTGTTCTTCTCTAAGAATCGCTGTGCCAATGATCTTGTGCACCTGGCTTAGGTTTTAAAAATCATGGCATTACTGGGCACTGTTCTAAGCGAATTGCCTGCAATATCACCTTAATCTTCATTACAATTCTATGAAGAAGGGACTCTTATTAACCCTGATTTGTAGATGAGAAAATTGAGGCTCAAAGTGGGTTAAGCAACTTCATTGATATGACATAGGTAGTCAGAACTCGTAAATCATGCACATACAACTCCCAAAGGCTGTGCTCCTTAGCCCTGTCCCTTCAAATGAGACAATTAAATCTAGCACAAGCCAGACAGACACATGAACATGAAGACATTCAAAATACTTTGAAGAATATGTTGTTCCAAGATAAGCATGATTATGGCCAAGGCTATTGCTTTGATCAGAAAACTCTGTGCTGCCCAACCATTCTGGCCTAACTACACCAACCCTGGGAATTTCTCTGCCAGGCCATTCCTCTTGCTCAATAACGGTGCTTGCTGATGAAGCTCAAAACCCAGTAGCAATTAATTATTGACAGAGCATGTGAATTGGAGATAAAAGAAAAGTCATTCTTTCTCTACACACGCGATAGTAAATAAATTTAATTATGGTAGGGGAAGCTAAGGGATCTTCATCTGCATTAAGGTTTATTAGCTGAGACATTTAAAAGCATGTCATTATAACAAAGAGGTCTTGTGTAATCCTGAATGTACCACTGTGGTGCAGGCCTTGGAAGTAAATAGACTTAATGGAGCACGTGGTGGCAGATGGTCTGCTGTACTGACAGGTATTGAACTGGTTTATCGTCAGTTAACTTTGGTCTACAGATGCCTATCGCAAATTGGGGTATAATAGGGTCCTGCTCCTCCCCTTTTCACTGGTAAGCTTGCTACATTGGGGCTGGGGGACAAGTAGCATCCAAGTCCTTTAGTATCTTGAAGCTGTCAATGAGACAAGGCCATCCTGAAGGTGAACATGGGTTGAGGGGTGAATTTGGGATAGAAGCAACCTTGGGAAGGAAAGCGAGAGCATGGCCCTGGTGTGGGCTCAGTCAGTGGCCCACTTGCAACCCTGGAACAAAGAAAGTAGGAATCCCATTCATAGAACCAAACTATGCTGGATGCTTTCACGCTATCTGCCCTTTTATTCTCAGGTGAACTCACGGTCAGTTTTAGGATAAGATTTGGGGATGTGATTCAGGTTGTTGATTTCACAAAGTCTGTCCATTCTCCTCTGAGCTCCAGTTTGATCCTTTGTACAGTGAGGCCTTTGGACTAAGTCAGGAGACAGCAGACTTTTTTAAAAGGGCCCAGAGTAAATATGTTTGGGTTTGTGTGTCATGTGGTCTCATTGCAACTGCTCAAGCCTGCTGTGTGCAGCATCAGCCAGGGACAGCACATAAAGGAGAGTGTGGCTGTGTTCCAACGCAAGTTTATTTATGAGCATTGAAATGTGAATTTCATGTAAAATTCATGCATCACAAAATGTTATTATTATTATTATTATTCTGGTTTCCCCCCAACCATTTAAAGATTTAAAATCATTCTTATCTGCAGGCATTACAAAAACAGAAGGCTGGCAGTAGTTTGCCAACCCCTGGACTAGATAATCTTTGAGGTTTCGTTGAACACAAACATTTTCTGAAAGCCACTACAACAATAATAATAACTTTGAAGTATTAAGCTCCTACATGTGCCGGAATCTACGCTAAATGCTCTACAAACATTATCTCCCTTAATCCTCACACTGCACTGGGAGCTAGGTGCCATTATTATCTCCATTTCTGAGATTATAAAATTTATACATAGAGAAATTAAGAGTATATTTAGCTTAAATATAACTGGTAAGAAATAGAGCAGCAGTTTAAGCCCAGGTGCATAAGGCTCCCTGCCATGAAGCCATGAGCCTCATGCTGCTTTTTCGGAGGACTCTACAAACAGAGCCCTAGAAGGGCAAATAGTTAAAAAGAACTGACCCAAGCATTGACCCATGAATTTTATGTGGTAGCTCCCCATGAGCTATTTACATCACACGTTTCGTGCAAAATTAAGATATTTCTGGGTAGGAATGACCATTCTTTCTCCCTTTCTCCCTCTTCCAGAAGCGTGATGCCTAAGACCGTGGACGGGCAGATAACCATGGAGAAGACACCAAGCTACTTTGTGACAAATGAGGCGCCTAAGCGCATCCACTCCATGGCCAAGGACATCAAACTGATCGTGGTGGTGAGGAACCCTGTGACCAGGGCCATCTCTGACTACACCCAGACCCTGTCAAAGAAGCCCGAGATCCCCACCTTCGAGGTGTTGGCCTTCAAAAACCGGACCCTGGGGCTGATCGATGCCTCCTGGAGCGCCATCCGCATAGGGCTCTATGCCTTGCACCTGGAGAACTGGATGCAGTTCTTCCCCCTCTCCCAGATCCTCTTCGTCAGCGGGGAGCGGCTCATCGTGGACCCCGCAGGGGAAATGGCCAAAGTTCAGGATTTTTTAGGCCTCACGCGTGTTGTGACTGAGAAGCATTTCTATTTCAATAAAACCAAGGGGTTCCCTTGCCTCAAGAAGCCAGAAGACAGCGGCGCCCCCAGGTGCTTAGGCAAAAGCAAAGGTCGGACTCATCCCCGCATTGACCCGGATGTGATCCACAGACTGCGGAAATTTTACAAGCCCTTCAACATGATGTTTTACCAAATGACCGGTCAAAATTTCCAGTGGGAGCAGGAAGAGGGTGACAAATAAGGCTAGAGATGTGAGGGAAGGCTAGGGAGCAGCTGAGGAGACCCCTTACCTGAGTCCTGAATCCCCAGGGTCACAGCCTCAGTCTTGCTGGAGTGTAACTTAGGTGTCCCCCTTCATCCAGCTGAGATTGCTTCCCTACGGAGCAGCCAGACCTGCCTGGGCAGCAGGATCTGGTTGACCAGATGGCCACCAGGATCTACTGCTAATTCTTGTCTCCTATGGGTGAATAGAGTCTGAAGACAGGATTGAATAGCTGCCTAGGTCAGAGATGGTGCCATGAATATGTGTTTAAGTGAAACAAAGAAAGGAAGGTCTATTTGGGGGCTCTCACTTTGCTGTGGGAAGCCTGAGTTCTAGCCCTGTGTCTGGCCCAGGCCGTGCTGTGTGAACCCTGCTCTGGCATCTCTCTGGAATGCTCATGGTGGCTGAGTGCTCCAGGACTCCTGGGTGAGGGACCTCAGCCAAGGAATCTCTGGCCTTCCTGAAAGATCTCAGCTCACAACCCTGTGACTTCCTCCCTCCACACCTTCTAAAGGGAGGGGCATGCACATTCCTCACCCCAAAAAGCTGACACCCCTCGAAATCTTCCTTCTATGAGCTCTCCAAGGCAGGCTGGGTCTCTCTCTTCATGAGCACCCAGGGTGCTGGAGCTCCGCTCCTGCCCTCGTGTTAGATTCAGCCCCTGGGCTGCTCTTCCAGCAGCGTGGCAGCAGCGAAGCTCAGAGCCCCGGGCTTGGTAGAGGTGAAAGCCATCTCTGGGAGCAACAAAGACAGCCAGTCCTCTGGGGAGAGGTCTCCACACCTACAGATCCTCTCCCCCAGCACCTGGTTCTGAAACATGCTTTTGGGGTGGGCTCTGTCCCTCAGGGTCCCCAGAAGGGCAAGGACCAGAAAGTTGGCATGTCTTATGTTATGAATAATCCTTAGCCACACAGTGAACAGGGTACCGGTCACCATCGTCTATTTGCCCCACCATCTGCCCTCATGGTCATCTCTTCTTCATTTGCTCTGTTCACAGACAGCACATTTTGGGGAGTGACAAGAGGGCTGACTCCACTTGCCACATCAGTTTATGGGGGTGGGGGGAGCAAGGGCTGTCTGGGACAACCCCCTTCAAGGGCTACTGACTAAAGTATCCCTTCCCATTAGTCGTATTTGATTGAAATGCAGCATTTGACATGAAGCCCTGTTCACGGGTCTCCCAGTCCAGGAACTGTTCCAGAAACATTGGAAATGTGTGCGTGGGGGAGCTAACTCTGTTCAGCTGTTACTAAACTGTCATTTCTCCGGCTAAATGAAAACTGTGTTGTTATAAAGCTTAATGCAACCTAATCAATGGGTTTTGATGGTGTTTTCTGTTGATCACCTCCAACCCACCCCTACTCTCGGATTCTGGGAATTTCCCTTCTTTGGGATGACCGGAAGGACCCAGATTAGATCTTCTGGGGGTTCTGTCTTATAAGAAGTACCACTTTCTCATTCTCAACCAGTCCTGGCAAGGAATGGACTGGTGTGCCCAACTGAGGAACAACCTTACAAATCATTATTTTTCCATATAAGAAAGTGGTTATTGAGCTGAAGGCAATATATTATGCCTTTGCTACCAAAATAAAAGAATATCTAGCCATGACCAGTTGGCTCAGTTGTTTGGAGCATTGTCTATATACCAAAATATCACAGGTTCATTTCCCAATCAGGGTGCAAACCCAGTTTGTGGGTTTAATCCCCAGCTAGGGCGTGTACAGGAGGCAACTGATCAATGTTTCACATCTCTCTCTCTCTCTCTCTCTCTCTCTCTCTCTCTCTCTCTCTCTCCCTTCCACTCTCTCTAAACAACAACAATAAAAACATATCCCTGGGTGAGCATTAAAAAACATAGAGAAAGATAGAAATACACCTATTTCAATAAAGAAAATGCATAAATGCATGCTTGCTCAGAAGAGTGTATGGTGTGCTACTGATTCGGGGCCCTGTTTTATAGGAAGAGCAAGGAGCAAGTCCAGTTACACATCAGAGCCAGCTGTGGGGTTTTTCAAACTACAGCTTCCTGAGTCCTATTTCACATTTCTTGAGTCAGAGTCTCCAGAGTCTCCAGGCCCAAGCATCTGTCCTTTAAAATATATTCTTATGGTCCTGGCCAGTGTGGCTCAATTCACTGGCACATCCTCCCATACAGAGAAAGGACAAGGGCTTGGTTCCTGGTCAGAGCACAAACCTAGGTTGCAGGTTTGAGCTCCTGGTTGGTGCATGTACAAGAGGCAACCAATCGATGTTTCTCTCTCTCCCTTCCTCTCTCTAAAAAATATCAATAAACATGTCCTTGGGTGATGATTAATATATATATATATATATATATTCTGGGATTGAGAACAAATGAAGAAAGTCTTACATGTGTATGTCTTTGCCCTCCCATCCTCCCTCCCACCCTCCCTGTAGCTTTTGTGAGGGTACTTCCAAGAGAAGTGGTCCCCAAGAGCTTGCTTGAGGAAACATGGTCCCTTCTGGGGGGAGTCTAATGGGGGCAGTCTAAATTCCCAAGGTGATCATAAGGAGTGGATGTATGACTTAGAAGATCAAAGGAGCAAAGGTCATAGCTTCCCTGCTTGTAGGGAGGCTTTACTGTGACTTTCTACCTGCTAAGAATGACCATTTATCTAACCTCTCCCATCTGTTCTGTCCTGAGTGGACACATGTTGACTCAGCCCCTCGATCACACCTTCTCTTCACTTCCCATCTCCCTGCTGGGTTACATGGCCCCTTGAACTCAGAGCATCCAGATGTTCTGTGCTGCTTAAAAAAGAACCCAGTCCTGTGTCCTCACATACATGACAAGTTAATCCATTGTTAGCCTGGCTAGCTGGTAGTTACAGTCATTCTTATCTGGGACACAACAGTGGGGAAACTCTTGGGGCATTTATACCCGCTGGCATGTAACAGGAGGCTAATATTCTCTGGAGAAACAGTGCAGAGGCCTAAGCCTAGAGAGCTTAAGTGTTTTTATTTGAAGGGTCATTCAATGACATGCTTGGAAGCTCATGGTTCTGGAAAGAAGTGTGAACCTGAGATGTTTCAGTACCATTCTGCAGTGTCGGCCCCAGCTCCATTCCTAGGTGCTGGGAGGGAGCCACACAGCCGCCCGTTCTTCAGTGGAGAAACTTGACAAAGGAATTATTTCCTATCCCGAAAAGCTAAGTCAACCTGTTCAAATAGAGGCAGGTTAATAACACTTCCACCCTATTTAAACGCGAGCAATGTGACTCGAGGGAGATTGAATTTTGTATTTGATTTCAATTAGCAAAGCATAAATTATACTTAATTTTCCATTGCCCTCCCTTCCCTGGAATGATGACTCAGAGCTCGGGAAAGCCTGCTGCTGGGATGAGAAAAGGAGAACCATCCTTCGGGTGGCACTGCTCATTGCCTTTGCCCGTGTCATTCTGTGCCTGAAAGGTATGGAAGCCTTGGCCTTGGCACTAGACCTACCAGCTCTACACACAGAACGATGACAGCAGCGACATGCAGCAACCACTTTTACCTTTGGACTTGAGAGCAGTAAGATGTGGCCATTCCTTGGACCTCTGAGCAACCTTGGGGAGTCTTGCAGATTGAATTTCAGGTTGAGGAGCATGGCCTGCCCCAGTCCAGGGTACTAGGGGTCCCGCTCTGAGCCACACTTCTTTAAGACCTCAGCTCCTCGGTTCTCCAAGGTGCATGTCTTTTCTGCCCCTCCCATTTTGCCCACCTGCTACCTCCTTATTCCCCAAAGAATTTGTCTGCCTCAAGGCAGTCAGAAGAATGGTAGCTGGTATAAGCCTGGCCTTATCTCTGTCTTGGACAAGCAGCATTGTCCCTCTGAACCTTAGTTTCCATATCTCTAAAATGGGCTTATTTAATCCCTATTGGCCAATCACCAGCGTTTCTGTGATGACCAAATGATGGGAAGATATTTTTTAAAACTGAAGCGCTTCATTGACATAGTGGAGAGTAATGCTGATGATGGTCATGAAGAAGATGAAGGAGGAGGAGGAGAGAGGTGGATCCTCATACTACTTCCTGAACAACATGCCTCTGTAGCATTCCAAGGGTAGATCTTCACTCAGACTGGACAATAAGATGATGCTGAGGGGAAATGATTTTGCCCAAAGCTAAGGTCCAAAAACTTCCCCCTATGAACAGCACAGAGCTGGCTGGATTTCAGGCATTCAAATACAATATATTTTCCCCACCGGGTCCAGACCCCACCTCTTCCCCGCAACACGCAAGTTCTCATCACAACAGCCTTTCCCTGCCCCACACTCAAAGTTCTTTTGGATACAACCAGACACCGTGGCTTGTTCACACAGGGCCCGGCAGATCTTCTTGGGATGGAAATGGGGCGATGTCTTCAAGCTTTTGGGCTTCAAATGCTGTGTCTGCGGCCATGACTCCTAATCTTTTCTATGAAGACACAGAGGGCTGAGAGCCAGGGCAGGTGCTGGGAGTGGGGCTCGCATGTGTCTGGAAATAAAGTGGGGTAGGGGTTCCTTGGATTCTTTCGCACATTGGGGTGGGAGAGAGGAGTTCATATGACTTCTGGTTTCTCATGGATGTGAGGATGTGTCATTTCCAGGTGTAGGAGATACATGAAACCACTGAGACATTGTAAGACTATATGGCAAGGTAATGAGTTCCTCATGCCATTGAGGAGAAAACGCAGACCAAGAACATGTGTGGAGTGTGTGTCCACAGATAAAGGTGGCAGAATGTCTAGAATTCCTGGACACAGGCCAATCCCATTACTCTAGGGTCAATCACGTTTCACTGAGACTTTTATTTTACAAATATGTGCAGCAGACACGTGGCAATTGGAAGAGGTATGGGAGTGAGCAAAGCTGGTTTGCTGGACGGGGCTCCCAGCCAATGGGGAAGATGGCTATGAGAGACGTGCATACAGTAACATTGACACTGTTGTGAGAGAAATGCACAGGGTGTATGAAAACATGAACTTGGGGGCGGTCAGGGTAAAAAGACACCAAGAACTTGTGTCATTAAAGACCATAGTCATCAGAATTTGCCTCATCCCAACTCATAAGACTGCCCTTATCTTATGCTCCAGAGAGAGGCTAAAGCACAAATGGGTAAATACTATCAAAATAAAGCACAGCCCGGCCAGCGTATCTCAGGGGCTGAGCGTAGACCTAGAAACCAGGAAGTCATGGTTCGATTCCTGGTCCAGGCACAGGCCCAAGCTGCAGCCTCCATCCCCAGCGTGGGGCCTGCAGGAGGCAGCAGATCAAAGATTATCTTTCATCACTGATGCTTCTGTCTCCATCTCCCTTTCTCTGAAATCAATAAAAATATATTATATTTTTAGATGATAGATAGATGGATAGATAAAAATACAAGATTGGGTAATCAAGGAGGCAGAATATTAGGAGGAGACCCTGGGGGAGAGAAAGAGAAGTGTGTGTGGGCAACATTGCTAGCAAGGGTAAGCTTCTCCCGAAATGGAAGCTGTGTCTGATTTCTGTAAGTGATTATGGCCAAGCCACTGACAGGGGCACAAGTCCTTCCAAGGCCGTCCACACCACCAGCTTCCTTGTAATTGTCTGAGGCCAAGTCACAGGATGACTCTCTTTCCTTAGCTCTCAGCTACTTTTTGGCTCATATATCAAGAAGGGAAGCAGACCAGTAGACATCCAACTTCTCCAAAATGTGCTAAGTTCAGTAACAGCGAACATGAAAATGTACATGCACACTTACACGTTTTAAGTGAGGTTACAGGCTAAGACAGGATGTTCTCTAGGTCCGGGATGACCCACAAGTGTTACCCCCGTGTGCACAGGAGGGGCTGTGATGTTTGGGAGATTAGGGATGCTCCGCAGCAGTGCTCTGGCTGAAGTAAAAGCCCAGCTCAGGGAAGCATGCGGGCCAGCCTGCCCTGAGGAGCAGCAGCCAGCAGCTCCAGGGACTCTCATATCCTCTAAGCCCAGGGGAGGTCGGTTTGAGTAGCTCTGATTCCATCTCATGGTCTGGACCACTTGGGATGCATACTTCTGACATAGAATAATGACCAAAGACCAGGAGGAACTGGAGCTAGGATGGCCCATCGTGTCCGGGGATCAGAAGGAGCCGCTCACAGCTTCTGGCTCCAGGGCCAGCACCCCGTCACTGTGCGGGCATCAGCAGGCCTGAATGGAGCTGCAGAGCTCATTGGGGTTGACTCCTCACTGGCTGGTCCCGGGCCCTGCAGCTGAGATAACCATCTCCATTCATGCTGAGGCCAGAGCAGGAGACATTGCTCTCCTTAGTCACCTGGTGCCCGAAAGGTCTGCCCAGCAGGTTTCCTGGACAGGTTACCTTCCAGCACCTGTATTTCCGGTCTCCAGTGAGCGAGTCCTCCCCTTACAGAGAGCATGTTCCCTGTGCCTGGGGAAGGGGTCCTATAGCATTTCTCCAGGACACACTGTTTAAAATAAGTAAGTAAGTAAATAAATAAATAAATAAATAAATAAATAAATAAATACAGGTGACAGGAAGTCTCGGAGAACCTTCTGGGGTGCCTCTGAGAACTAGAAAAAGCCAATGCAGGGATCGAGGTGCAGGCCAGCAGCAGGACTGATAAATGCTGTGTGAGGGACCTTCAGGGCTCATGTCTTAGAAATCTCATGTTACTGCACCGATGTGGGAAGCATCCAGTCTCGCTCTGGGTAAGGAGAGTCAGCCTTCAGACCCGTATCTGTGGCCTCCAGCCCCGTGCATGTCCCATGGTGAGCAGCAGAGACTGAGGACACAAACCAAGAGTAGAAGCAAGGGTGGAGTTTTCCTTTTTTCTGAAAGCGCCTGGGCCTGGGTGCTGCATGCAGTCAGAGGCCTCACTGTGCTGGGTGCCCTAGGCCCACGTGTGTGACCTGTGCACAGAATGGGCCCTGCGCTCTGCCCACAGGCATTCGGTCTGTGGGCGGGGGAGGAGCGCTGGGTGGGGAGCACACAGATGCCCCAAGGAAGCCATGGGGAATCCTCTCTGTACAGCATCAACCACATTGATCACAAGAAGGACATTATGGGCAGTAACGCCTGTTACAGCAACCCCGGAGGCTGGGAACGCCCCATTAGCCACCCCACCACTTGCTTGGTGAGTGTTCCTGTGATGCAGCTGCTCCCGATGCAGAGAAGGTGGTGACCGGGAGGTGCCGCTGGCTCAGAGGAGAAGGCACCCATCTGGCTGGAAGGTCCCAGCCTGTAGGCAGCCTGGGTGGGACTGTGGGCTTGATCACTAGAGGGACATGGCTGGGAAGATGCTGCACATCTCCAACTTGAGAGAAGGGTGCAATGAAGCCTTCAGAGAATTGCTAACCATCTGTTTTCTCTTTTGTAATCTCTCCCTATGTGGAAGAGGCACATAATATTCGGGTGGGAGGGGGTGGGGAGTGGGGAGGGGGATGGCTTGACGTGAGCTGGAATCGCGAGATTAGGCTGGAAGCAGGTTGGGAATGTGACCAGTGTGGTCCTTGAAGGCTGAGAGCCTGTCACTTGCCTCCATGTGGCCCTGGGAACGGCGGTGGGACTGGGTGGGGACAAGCAGCCCTCACACAGCTCTGGGCTGGATGGAAAAAATCTCAGGAAGCCCAGTCCCCTCTGTCATGTCTTTACTTGCAACTGGGTGGTGACAGTGTCTCTGTAACAAAAGGTATTTACCCTTAAACGTGCGTGTCTTTAGGGGCTGAGATTTTGTCACCGGTTTATTTCTAAGATTATGGGAACAGCTTTCGGATGATCAAAAATCTACAAAAAAAAGGGGGGGGGCATAATGAAAAGAAAGCGGTGAGCGTTCTCTCTGAGCAGCCATGGGGAAGCTTGCTGAAGCGGCCCCTTTGGTTGCCTCTCTCCCAAGAGGGAAGACGGGCGCATTTAAGGTGAGGGCTGCAGAGTCCATGTGGCTTTGACGATCAAAGACAAGACTTTCTGATGGATCATTAGGTAGCCTCTTTTCCATCATTTAAGGAAGAAAGATTCCTGGTTCTGATCCCAGGAGAAGTCGCACAGAGGGTCCCGGGGGAGAGGGGCTGCTGGGAAATGCTGAGCAAAATGCTTCGGAGAGAAGGGCTTTCATTCCCCCGCGATGTTGAGGGAAGACATGACAAGACATAAAACAGAGCTGTTTACGCCCCTGGCAGAGCGGCAGGACCAGGTCTAAATCACGGCTGCAGCCAGCCTCCAGCAGGACACACTATCACCCAGCGCTCTGCTGAGTGCTGCAGGCAGGCAGGCTGCGATCTCCATCAATCCCTCTCCTACCTCAGCTGCACTCCCAGTCCGCTCCTTATTTCGCTCCTGCTTCCTGGACCTCTCCCCTGTTCTCCTGGTCTAGGCTGTTTGCTGAGAAAGTTGAGATTCTCTCTCTACCTCTGGACTGACCATCCCTCGTCCATCAGACTGAGAGTGGCAGGGAGGGAGTCACGTCAGATGACCCAGGCAAGGAGCTCACGAGAGGGACTGGCTCAAAGAAAGAGCTGGGGGTTTGCTATCATTGTCATTACTAGACGCCTGATGCACAAAATTCATGCAAGAGTCGGCCTTCCTTCTCTCTGGCAACCCAGGCTTCCCTTACAGCCCCAGCTTCATCCAGAAGGTCATCCTATCTAATTAGCATATTATGCTTTTATTACTATAGATTGTAGATTTATAACTTACCAGCTGAATTTCTCCACCCAAATCTCCTCATTTCATCCTTTAGCCTTGGGTCCCTAGCTCTTAACCTCATGCTCAATGTCCCTTTACAGCACAAATTCAAACAAGATTGGGACTAAAAGGAATTTCCTGGCTGGGTAACTGAGATTTCCGAACGGTGAGTGGCTTAAGGTATGGCTGCATCTGGGAGCTATTTTCCAGTCCTCTGTCTTTCACCCCCTCTGTCTTCCAACCCTTTGCTACCCTCTCACCTTTCCGCATGACCAGCCATCATTCTGAGTTTTTTCACAGGATATTACTGTGGCTGCTTGCAGTCCAGCCTACTCCACTCTTCATTCCACATAAAACATCTTTTCCTAAGAGCTCCATCAAAAGTGGGCCACGTGACCTCCCAGGAACCAATCACTGTGGCCGAGGCTCCCTGCCTGGCTTAGCACACATTCCGGGACAGGGCAGCGCAGCCCTGCTCTCAGGTCTTGAGAGAGATAATTACTGAGTGGGGAGAATTGTTCCAAAGGAGATGCTAGGAAAACCAATAAAATGTTCCCCATGATTCCCCATTGCCTGCGTGAGAGATTCCAGACTCCTCAGCTTAGCACACAAGCACTTTTACAGTCTGTCTCCAAACCACCACTCCTGCCTCCTGCTGGCATCTCCTGCCTCCCCAGGGCCCCATCCACAGATTTGTCATTAGCCCTTCACAGTTTATATGTGCTTGTGGTACCTTCCCTGCCCCAACCATCCCTTTTCCTGCAAAATAGCTCTCCTGCTTAGAGACCAGACTGGAACTTCTGCCAGTTGCTCCACTTGCAAGGTTCCTTCTCCTTTAAAACACCAGTTCTTTTCCACTGAAACCTGGACAGCCAGAATGACCTTGAAAAGGGGCCTCCAAAGACATCGCTTCAGCAAACCACTCTCCAGTGCTGGTGCTTTGTCACCAGAGGGAGTGAACAGGGCCCTTTTCCCAGAGGGGAATGGTGACATTGTGAAAATGAACAAAGGAAACCTCATTTGAAATGGAGTCAGAAGCCTGGGAGGCAGCACTCTCAGGCACTATCAACCATCCTGGCAGCTTGCATGGGCCAGGGGGAAGAAGGAAGATTTCCTCTCTGCCCAGCAACAGCAAGCTGCCCCTCGCTGCAGCCAATGAGAGGCTGCCATCACTTCCACACTCTCACTTTCCTCTAATGAACTTTCCTTAAAACAACTCCTCCCACTTCCTGTCCTCTGTAAAGGAAAGCTCTTCTCCTTTGTTCTCTGGACTTGCCCTTGGCTCCTCGTAGTTTGCTTGTCACAAATTGCAGTTCCTCTGCTGGTCCCAGATGCACTCATTTACTGCGCAGTAACCTCAGTTGTTTAACTTTTAAGAACGCCAGCCTTAAAAACTAAGAGATGGCTTTATTAGACTGTGGGGAAGTGGCCCAAATAATCTGTCACTCAGGAAAATTACCAGACTCCACTAGACTCTCAAACAATTGTTAACGAAAAAAAACATTGAAACCTGTAAAGAATTTTTTAATGAGTTTATTTGAGCCAAAACTGTCCACATATTCCGGGAAGCAGAACCTCAATGGATTGAGATAATGCTCCGAAGAATGGCGGGTTACATTTCTCTATTTATGCACCGAAATCAAAGGAGGGACATAGGTGGGTTACATGAAATTCATTGGTGATGGAGTAAGGAGGCGGGAGAAAGCAAAGCGGTGGGAAACTCCTGGGATTGGATAAAAAGTAAAATGATGGAGGTGTACTCAGGTGAGCGCAGAAACAATTAACATGATAACGAAGGAATTTGAGGCATCTGTCCTGGTGCCCACCACATTTGGTTGTTCCCCAGGGGCTCCGGAAAAAGGGAAGTTACAAGTTACCCAGACATCTCACAGATATGTTATCTTAGAGGCAAGAAGGCAAAGGGGCTCAGTAAAAAGATCAAAGTTGATCTTTGTCTGGGAAAATATCTGGGACATGACTACCTACTATAACCTGTTAGATATTTAATTTTCAAACCATCTTTTGTGGTTATCTTAGGTCTCTGGGTTTGCAAGACTGCCACACAGGCCTTCTCTGAGCTTGTCAGGTTAGCATGTGGCTTTTTTCTTTCACACAATTAATTCCTAGAACACCAAAAATCGAAGAAAAGTAATAAAAGGGATATCAAGGACACATTTTTGTTGAGCAGTCCAAACATTTGTATGGTGCATAATATCGATCCTCAAACCAAATTCAGCTTGCAGAAGTATGTCTATCTGGCCGGCACAATTTCATTGTTTTAAACAGAATTGGTGTGGCTCACAATTCACCCCAATCCTTGAAAGTCCTAGGAGTCTTACATTAGCCTGATGTGTGTGTGTGTGTGTGTGTGTGTGTGTGTGTGTGTGCCTTTAAAAGTTTTAAGATTTAGCAACAGAGATAGGGAGTTTTGAAAAAGCTTCAGGGTGAGTTTTCTAGACCTATACAGCATACTATTTTTTATTTATTTATAACATTCACACTTAATAATACACAGGGAAACAATGATACCAGAATTTTGATAGCATCTTCCAATTTTGTTTCCAGAGCACATTCTCGAACGTTTGTTAGCAGCATCCCTAGAAGGCATTGGTTCTTAAACTCAAGCACACATAACTAGGGCATGAACACTGAAGAAACACAAGTATCTGGTTCACACCCCCAGAGATCCCCATCCAGTAGTTTTAAGGAAGAGCTGAAATTCTTCATTTCTCACAAGCTTCCAAGGCTGCTGCTGCTGGTCCACGGGCCATGCTTTTAATGGCAAGCAGGGGAGAGATGCAGAACCTGTTCTCATCTATAGAAGGTTTAAAGGACAAAGAGACATCTATCTAATTCTCTGTAAGATATTTGGTAAATTAACGTCTATTTCTTCATTTCACCTGGTAGCTCTGGGCTAGCTGGGTGGAGAGAGGGAGAGTTGAGTTGTAATGAATATTTCTTCAAGTTCATTACGTTGTAGATGTATCTGGCCTAATAGGGAACAATTTTCTTCTGTGCTCTCACTGCTAAGGTTAAGAATTCCCAAGGTCAAAGCTAGGCTAATATCAAACTGCCCTCCTACTACTTTCCCCTGATGTTGATTAAGGATAATTTATTGCAGATGCAAATGGGAGATGGGAAGGTAGGGGGGTAGTGGAGGGAAAGTTATCCCTGTCTTCCCATTGATGAAGAACTAATCAAACAAATTTTAAATGTATTTATCTCTGTAGGCGACCCTAGCTTACCTCCATTTTGGGCATGTGGTTTCATGGCCCGTTGGATTGTGGTGCCTCATACAACCGCTGGAAAAAAAATGTATCCACAAAATGAAGAAGTGGTGAACTATAAAATTGCTAATTATTTTCTAGTAAATTTACTTTTAAATAACTTCAGACATCAATTACAGGCACCATTAGACACCATTAAGCACTGGTGTGTTTACCAAACAAGGGGAGCACGTTGCTGATTCCTATCCCATCCCGAGGCCTCAGCATCTGCCTTCAGCCTCCCAACACCCCCCCCCCCCCCAAACCCTCCTCACAGTCATAGCTTCAGTGTCAAGAGCTGAAGTTAAACCCCATAAATAATGCAGATTGTTTCCATTTCAGGTGTCATTGCCCAGCCAAGCCCCGGGTGTCTTAGATGAAGGTTAGTTTAAGGGACGATGTTAATTCTAATGGTCAGTGTGAGTGCATTTCCTGGCCCAGGGTTCCTCTGACATTTCGACATACTATAGTTGCCTGGGGAACTAAACATCAAACAAAAACCCTTTATGCCTGGCTTCCATGCCAGGCCAATGACATTGAAACCTTAACTTAAAAACTACATTTATCAGTGTTTCCAACGTGTGACTAGGGATCCCGACCACAGCCTCAGCCAGCCCCAGGGGCACCTGGAGACCACTGCCTTCCTCCTGTCTCCTGTGCTCTGTCCAGCTGAGTTTGGCATGAGTAGCAATGCAGTAACATGCATTGGCTGGACCAGAACCTTGCGGTCTCCTCTGGTGAGTCTCTACCTGCCCATCACATACAAGGCTTGTGTATTAGGGGTCTTATAGCCACTTATTTGTAGCCCTTTTTCCACATTGTAATTGAGTGCACCATGGGTTTGGGAAGCCTGCATTCTAGACCCAACTTTGTTTGGAATCATGAGCAATCCAAGGTTCCTCAGCTGGCAAATAGGGGCGAAGGCTGATGGGGGCTGTGTGCATCAACTCTAGCTCAGAGTGCCAGTAGCAGACTGGGGAAGAAGCAGAGATGCTTCCTGTGGGTCTGGCCCTGCTGTGCGGTGCCTTTGGGTTTTTAGCCTGACTGCCACTCACCAGCTCTAGCCTTTGTCCTCACTGTGCCTCAACTCACCTTATTTCCCTCGTAAGACTGTTGGGAGGATTAAATGAGTGAATATAGAAAAAGATGCCTAGAGCATCAAAAAGGGCTCTATCTGAGGTAGCTCTCAGAAAAGCGCAGTGTCTAATCCACACTCGTTTGCCTGCATGTTTCTTTTAAAAATATATATATATATATATATATATATATATATATATATATATATATATATATATTATTGATTTCAGTGAGGAAGGAAGGGGGAGAGAGAGAGAGAGATAAAAACATCAATGATGAGAGAGAATCATTGATTGGCTGCCTTCTGCATGTCCCCCCCCTCCTCACTGGGCATCAAGCCCACAACCCAGGCATGTGTCCTTGACCAGAATTGAACCTGGAACCTTTCAGTCTGCAGGCCAATGCTCTACCCACTGAGCTAAGCCAACCAGGGCTTTCCTGTGTATTTCCACAGAAAAGGAGACTGTGTCCATGCTTCTAACCTTTCTTGTTCTCCCCCAAGGAGATAGAGCAGCCAATGTAACTGATATGAACATGGCATGTGTCCAGCACTGTCTGCTCATTAGCACCAGGGTCTCCTGCACTTGGTCCTGCCTGTGCTTAGAGAGAAGGCCTGAGCAGGAAGGGCTGTTTTCCAGCTTCTTTCCATTCAATTATGGTTCCTTCTGGGTCTGCTACATCACTCCAAAAGCATGGGGAGTAGAATTGGAAACTATGGTGGCGGGCAAACCATGCTCCCCAAATGACCTCCCCTTGTGGAGTAAAGGGGTCAAGGAAGGGCTCAGATATCAATAGCACTGATGGTTGAGTTCTAGCTTGGCTAAAAAAAGTTATATATATATATATAATTTTAGAGAGAAAGGAAGGAAGAGGGAGAGAGAGTTAGAAACATTATGATGAAAATCATTGATTGGCTGCCTCCCACACGCCCCTACTGGGGATCCAACCCACAATCCAGGCATGTGCCCTTGGCCGAAATTGAACCTGGGACCTGGGACCTTTCAGCCTGCAGGCCGGTGCTCTATCCATTGAGCCAAACCAGCCAGAACTTGGCTAATGTTTCTTTATTTTCTATAGTCAGACACTGAAGCAGGGTTGTGGTGGCCCTGAAGTACCAGCATCCATCATGCCCCGGTGATTCCATTTTCCTGTCTGTTGGCTCTGCCCATGGGGTGGAGATTCTGTAGAGGTGCTTCTTGTGCAGAATCCGTGCCTAACTCCTCTGTTCTTACATCAAGATCCACATGGATGCATGCACAGGGCATTTTCCTACAGAGCCCCATTTCTTCATTCTCCCGATGGATGGGAGTCTGTGGAATGGCAGACTGGGGAAGAAGCAGAGATGCTTCCTGTGGGTCTGGCCCTGCTGTTGGAGTCTCAGCCACACAGGCCTCGGCTGCTGACTAGGACTTCTCACTCCACTCAAGAACGAGGACGTGGCTGTTTCTTCTTAAACATGGTGCTGGGACCACCCACCATGGTCTGTGAGGCCAACATGTCATCTATTTGGTCCCTTCACTGAGACCCTACCTCTCTCCATGTTGACCCACACTGCAGAAATCCCACCACTTCCTAACCAGACCTTTTTCAGCAAGAGCCTGGAAATGGTGGTGGGAATAGTCTGGATGGGGCTGGATGGGCTCTTTGGTGTAGAGAAGATACAAGGTTTTAATAATACAATGAAATCATGTAATTCCCATATGTAACTATAATATCAAATTATAATTGCTTTGGTTGTGAGCTCGGTGGTGTGAGTTTGGGCCAGCAAGTAGAATGCTGTGGTGAATTCTCCACAGCAAAGACTGTATCCCAAGGCAAGCAGCTACGAAAGGAGAGCCCTTGAAAACAAATTGATATTTTTATTGTAACATATTCTCTCATTAACAAGTACAAAATTAATGTAAGCAGTTTGGAGTGTTTGGAAAACAGAAGAAAATAACTTACTTAAGTACCAACCTTTAACACAACCCCAAATTTATTTTGTGTCATTTTCCCCCTTCCATCCACAATACATATACAAACTATCTGTACACATTCACCATATGTGCTTTATTCAATAACTAATTACTGGCACCCTCTTATGTGTGTAGCTTTCTTCTGGGGCCCAAAGCAAGGAAGACTCGGTCCCTGGCCTCGACCAGCTCTCAACCTGTCAGAGAAACAGGCACATAGGTCATTGCACACAAAGAGGTAACTGCACGGATGGAAGTTAAATCTCGTGTCTGAATAGAAGTAATGAAGATAATGGCTTGATTCTTCCCAGTGCCTTCAAATCCATCAGACAGGCCGTATTGTTAGAATCACATCATGGTATAATTCAGAGGCCTCAAACTGGGTCAATTTCTCGCAATTCTATAATTGGGTGCTTTGGGGGCAGGGGAGATAGTGCTTTGACAAAATGGAATTCATTGCTGATATTGAAATAAATCATGAGACTTCGTGTAAAAATCCAGGTGTCTGGCTTCTTATTGAAAAGGAGAAAATCAGCCAACACCAGGCTTGTCTTTTCCTCCGGGGGCATATGTAATCAAAGTGAGCAGGTTCCATCCCATTCATATGAGGCAGGCAGGCCTGTTTGCCATGGTCCCACCTAAGCCACACTGCCTGGCCCATATGTGACTTACTCTGTGTTTTCAGCTTTCTCAGGCTTCTCATATTAGAAATTTATTGTCATAACCGTTTTAAGTGATCAGATAAATGGTAATAAATATATTCATAATGTGTACAACCATCACTACCATGCTCTCTATATCTTTTTTATATGGTTAAACTGAAATTCTATACCCATTAAACAACTCCCCCACCCCAGCCCTGGCATCCACCATTCTACAGAAAGTCCATGGATCTGACTACTCTACCACATCTGAGTGGAATCACAGTATTTGTCCTTTTGTGACTGACTTATTCTCTTAGCATAATGGCCTCATAGTTCATCCATGTGGTGGCATGTGTTAGAACTCCTTTCCCTTTTTTAAAATTGATTTTTAGAGAGAGAGGAAAGGAGAGGGAGAGAAAAACATCTATATGAAAATGAAACATTGATTGGCTGGTCCCTACATGCTCCCTTCCAGGGGTCCAGCCCAAAACGCTGGCCTGTGCCCTGACTGGGAATCAAATCAGCAACCCCTCCATGCACGGGATGATCTCCAACCAATTGAGCCACACCAGCCAGGGAAACATGTCCTTCCTTTTCAAGGCTGCATAATATCCCATTGTATGTATATAGACCAGATTTTGATTATCCATTCATTCGTCCATGAGCAGGGGCTCATTTTAAGTTTCAGGTCAATTCATTTATGTTGAATAGATAAATGATCCTCAATTGAACTGTTAGACTTAGAAGACTAATTTTGGATTTCATTTCCCTCTCAGAGACTAACTAACTGTCCACAAGTCACCAAACCACTCTGAGTCTCAGTTACCTTATGGGCAAAATTAGTTGGGGGCTTAAAAATCACACATCGTGCCCTAGCCAGTTTTGCTCAGTGAATAGAGCCTTGGCCTGCGGACTGAAGAGCCCCGGGTTCAATTCTGGTCACGGGCACAAGCCAGGGTTGCAGGCTCAATCTCCAATTGGGGGCATGCTGGAGGCAGCTAATCAATGATTCTCTCTCATCATTGATGTTTCCAACTCTCCCTCCCTCTCCCTTCCTCTTTGAAATCAATAAAAATGTATTTTTTTAAATTAGACATGAAAAGATGAAGTCAGCCTGGTGTGGCTTTGCCTCTTCATGACTAGGTGACCTACGCAGATTATTGAACTTCTTTATGCCTCAATTTCCTCATCTAAAAATTGGAGCCTTCCAGACTGCCTCCTCCTAGACTAGTTAGGAGCAGTAAGGAATACAGTGTGTGAAGGGTACATTCCAGCCTAATGACAGATGTTCCTCCTCCTCCTCTCAATATGGAAGATTCCTTGGGGGACTTGGAGCAGATTTGTGCAGTGAAACTACAGGTCTAATCTTTCAAGACCAAGATTTTTTATGCAATAGAAATTGGAAGGGATGTTCTGGGTGGACAATAGGCGAGGACTTGCATTCTTCAGATGAGAAGAAAGTTAATGTGACTCATTTCCAGGGATGTGAATGCACGGAGCAGCGGTGTGGTGTGTGAGGCGAGGACCAGGGCAGTGTCTGAGGCTGGTGATTAATTCTATTTAGATTGTCCATTGGAGTGAGCTAACAGAGCTTGGGCGTCTGCAAGTTCATATGGGCCTCCCGCAGCTTCAAGGCATTGAGACCACCTAGCTCAACACTGAAGCTAACAATGACGCTTCCTTCCAGGGCAGCCGATGTGTGTGACAACATCCCTGGCCCCGTTCTGATGTTGGATGAGGTGCCCACAAGTAGATGGTAAATCACCACTTTGACAGCCTCCTTTTTTGCACTGAAAGTTTTCAAGGCTTAAAAATAACCATCATGATGAGAAAAGCCATCACTGCTGAGAGCATTTGCCAGGCCTGAGCATTTTGCTGAGCTCTCTGCTGGATGAGCTTATGCCACGGGGGCCTAAGAGCTCCATTAGTACCATAGCTTTGATGGTCAATTCTGCAAAACTGGTCCTGTCTGGAGCTGCAAATGCCTGGGAAAGAGGCTGGGCAGGGGCCCTGGGGCCACTTTGTGAAAAAATGCACATCCCAGGGCTCTTCTTCCCTTCCCGCCCGGGACGACGGGTTTCCTCTCCCGGCCTCTGTTTTCCAGCCTTCCGAAGGGAGACCACCTGCTCTACCTCCCGGCACTTTTTTGAGGATTGAATGCACCTAGGACTCCGTTTTGCCCAAAGTATAGGAGGCAGAGAAGCCAGAGCTCTTCCCTCTCTTCTCTTTTCTAAGGTCTCTCATTGGCCAACTCGTGTCTCCCTCTCCCCGGCCAAGGCCAGCTGCTGGAGTCTCAGCTCCAGCACCTCAGGGTGTGGTGGCATTGGGAGATGAGTCAGAGAAGCGGTGGTTCAGGGGCATGGAGTTGCATGGGCCCTGATCAACTATGACTTGTATACGTCAGAAGGAGAGGAGATTAGAACACAGGCCCCTATTTTGTCCTGGCAGCTCCAGGAAAGTATCGCAGCCGGGAGCCTGGGAGTTTCAACAAGCAGATGGATTTCCCCCAGTCCCCCTCTCCTGCTGCCCTCCTGCTGCCTCTTCACAGAGTCATTTTCTGTGCATCCCAGGTGCCCCTTCCTCTTCCTGTAGACACCAGTCCTATGGGTTGTTAACTCAATTGCCTCTTATAAGGCCCTGTCTCCAAATACAGTCACATTCTGAGGTTTATGGGGGTTAGAACTTTAACGTATGAGATTTGGGAGAACACATTTCAGCTCATAACTCAACCCTAGTAAACTATTACAGTCTCTGAGCAACGGGGATGATTCGATCGAGGCCTGGCTTGGCTCTGACATTGTCAGCTTTGTGGTCAGCCCCCATGGCGAGGTGCCAGGAACACCCACAAGCTCGCACAGCTGCATTAGCCATGCCTGGACTTTGGCCTCAGGTGGTCAGTCCATCTGTGATGGATGCTGCAGGATGCAGGAAAGTCACGCCCTGGATAATCAGCCAGAGGACCTGGGTCTTCTGAACAATCACCTGGATGGTGCTATAGACTTAATTCATTCAGGTAAAGAAAATGTCTGACTATAGACAGGTTTCTTGAAAATTCCATGGAGTGCTTAAAAAACTAGAGGCCCGGTGCATGAATTCATTCATGGGTGGGGTCCAGCCAGCTCATCGTGATCAGGGCCAGCCTGAGGGATGGGTTTCGGTTGGTTGGCTAGCTGGCCCCAGCCCTGATTGGGTTGGGGGGCCTATCAGGGGCAGGGCCGGCCAGGGGGAGGGGCCACAGGTGGTTGGCTGGCCAGCCCTGCCCCCTGGTTGAACTCCTGGTCAAAGAGACAATTTGCATATTATCCTTTTATTATATAGGATAAGGATTACCAGCCCTGCTCTGCTATTTTCATTCTCTGGTTTTAGAATGAAACCTAAGGAACTCTCTCTTTCTCTCCCACAACCCTCTTCTTAACAAGGTGATTCTGCTATGCAGTCTAGGTTAGGGTGGGAACCAATGAATTTTAGACACCAAACATGCATTAGGGATGCAGGGCCCCCTCATCTGTCTGCACAGGTTGTGCACTGACCCACAAGCCCTTCTCAGGGCCAAGCAGCAGCCTTGAGTTTGCCCCATGGTGTGCAGGATGGCCATCACTTTGCAGTTTGTGTCTTTATCATTTCATAGCTCAGCGTGGGTGAGAAGAAGCAAGCCGAGGCCTGAGTGGGTGTTGTTGGGTGGGGCAGACTCAGCTCAGAGGCTACCTTGCAGGAGAGCAGGGTTTATGTGTCAAAAGACAATTCTGCCTGGAGGTGGTTCCAGACACTAGGAAACACCCAAAACTAGATACTGCAAGAGAGGAAGGAAAAGGGCAAAATGTAAGGAAATCAAGGTGTGACTTCCTGGGGAAAGACAGGTAAAAAGTTCTGAAACCAGAGAAATCTGGGCCCCTGTCTCCATCCTGGTGCATCATGAGATGATGACATTAAGTGAGCTCGTTCTGCGCTGGCCTGTTTTTCCTCAGTGATGCCTCCCTCTTACATGTGAGGAGCGGATTAAGTGGGTTATGTGTGTAATGCTCTCATCACAGAGCACCATATAGAACAGGGGCCTAATAAATGTCAGTTATATAGCAGGGGTCAGTGTTAAGCAGACCAGGAAAGAGCCTTGGCCATTGGGCAAGTAAACTGCAGGCAGAGAGAAAGACCTAGAAGTCCAGTTAGAGTCAGTGGCTGAGCTTGCTTGAGACACAGTGGGCTGGTCACACAGCACCTGCTCAGGACAGATGTCACACAACCTCAGGTGGGTTGGGAGATGCTGTGTCTTGAAGGCCATCCCTATGCTTTGGTCCATGACAGCAACTCAAAGTCCTAGTTGCAGTGATAAACTATCCTGATGACCATGGTTGCCTGAGAAGACCCTCCAAGGGAGGAGAGGTTTCATCCAGCTGAGAGGGACCTTGGAATTTCAGGTCTCCGAAATTGCCTGGCCACCCTCACCTAGAACTCCATGGAGGAGGGAGAATTAGCCCTTGAACCCTATATTCATGCTGGGGGTGGTGAAATCTACATGCACTGTAGCAAAGGCAAGTTTGGATTTTAGGGGCCAGATCTGCTGCTGGGCTTTGGCTGTTCTCACAGCTTGGAAATCACCTTCCCAGATGTTTGTGTGACTCACTTTCACTTCATTCAGGCCTCTGCCTAAATGTCAACTCAAGATATAAGACAGCATTCACCATGTACACCTCTCCTACAGGAAATAGCACTCCCCATTCACACCTACCTATAGGAAATAGCTCTCCTCACATACACCCTACACAGGAAATAGTACTTCCCATACACACACCCCCGACAGGAAATAGTACTCCCCATACGCATACCACAATAGGAAATAGCACGGTCTCTTCACTTGATATTCCCTTTCTCCAGTGGCTGGCCCATCACTTCCCCTTGGTTGATTGGGCTTCCAGGAGGCTCCTGAGGATGGGGACTTTCCACAGTGGCCATTGGATGGGGGAAATGATGAGACTGCTCTGATGTCCAAGTCTCTCCAAAAGCAATAATGAAGAGAGTTATGCATATACTTTCATATATTCTTATTTATATGAATTTATTTAAGTTATAAAAATAGTGCCATTTATACTAATAAGAGAGAAACATGGTAACTGACCATAACTCCAGTGATGCCCACAGCCAATCAGGAGAGAATATGCAAATTAGTGGGACAAAGATGGCAGTGGCCACAGAACTGGCCTGAGTGCAAGGGAGGATTGGGTTGCCTGGGCCAACCGCTGAGGAAAGGGCCTAAAATGGCCCTCATCAACTTACTCAGGCTGGCCATGCCCCCATGGGGTAAGGGACCCCATTGGGTTGTGTGGCCATCCTTCAAACAGCCATCATCTCCTCACCCAGGCTGGCCAGGCACTCCAGTGGGGACCCCCACCCTGAAGGAGCATGTAGCCAGCCTGAAAATGGCCCTCAGCCCCCTACACAGGTGGCCATGCTCCCATGGGATAAGGGTCCCTGCTTGGGGGCATGGCCAGCCTGCAAACCACCATAGGCCCCTTGCCCAGGCCACCCTACCCCCCAAGGGAACTCCTACCCTTATCTGGGACACCCGTCAGGGCAAACCAGCCAACCCCCACCCATGCACCAGGCCTCTATCTATGCTAATAGGATAATATGCTAATTAGACTGGGACACCTTCCTGGAGACCTTTTGGATATTCTCCTGCACAAAGCCATGGTGGTGGGGCCAAGGTAGAGGCAGTTAGCGGCCAAGAAGGGAGGGCAGTTGTGGGTTATCAGACTAGGATGGAATGGCAGTTGTGGGTGATCAGGCCCATGGGGGGGGGGGGGCAATTGGAGGCAAGCAGGCCATCAGTAGGGGTCAGTTGGAGGCAATCATGGCAGTGGGGGGGCAGTTGGGGATGAGCAGTCCAGCATGGGGACAGTTAGGGGCCAGTGGAGGAGGGGAGGCAGTTGGAGGCTTGCAAGTGGACAGGAAGAATGGTTAGGGGCAATCAGACAGGCAGGCAGGTGAGCAGTTAGGAGCCAGCAGTACCGGAATGTGAGAGGGATCAGGCATAAATTGGCAGTTGGACATCTTCCAAGGGGTCCCAGATTGGAGAGGGTGAAGGCTGGGCTGAAGGGGACCCCCCATGTGCATGAATTTCATGCACCAGGCCACTAGTTTTATATAAAGTACTTGGTAGCCTGCTTTTTATCTTACCATCTGGCATAAACTTTTTTCCTAATATTTTTAATGTAGTCACAGTTTACCATTATCTAAATCCTTCATAGTGTACTTGATCTGTTCTTAATGAACATTTTTATTGTTTCCAATTTTACATTCTTATAAATAAAGCTGTGTATTACTTATCTGTTGTACATCTAATTACCCTGAAGTGTAGAGGCTTAAAACAACATTCATTATCTCATAGCATCTGAGTGGGGAATCTGGGTGCAGCCTAGCTGTGTCCTCTGGCTCTGAGATTCCGGGGCTGTGGTCAGGGTTGGCTGGGGCTGTGGTCTTCTCTCAGGCTCCACTGGGAAGGACACACTTCCTAGGTCCTGTCTGTGGGTGCTGGCAGGCTTCAGTTCTCTGTGGGTCTGAGCACCTCAGTCCCTCACTGACTATAGGCTGGAGGCCTTCCTTGGTCCCTTTCTCCGTAGACCTCTGCATGGGCAGCTCACAACTTAGCGACTGACTTCATCAAAGCAAGAGAGAGAGAGAGAGAGAGAGAGAGAGAGAGAGAGAGAGAGAGAGAGAGAGAGAGAGAGAGAGAGAGAGAGAGAGAGAGATTAGTCTTTTGTAACCTAATCACAGAAGAGACAGCCATCATTTTGCCATATTCTACTTACAATAGGAAAAGTCACTCAAGCAGCCCAAACCCAGTGGGGAAACCCAAGGGTATGGCCATCAGCAAGAAGAGTAACTGAGATTCATAGAAGAAGCTGTCATCACGGGCTGATATGAATATCGATAGCTCAGCCAGAGACATGTATACCCATGTTCATATTTGAGTACATCTCTGATTGCTGCATTGGAATACATTTCCTAGAAGGAGAATCATGGGTTGAATTATGTATATGCTTACTGCTGGGTCAAGTGCTATGCATGCTCTGTAAGACTTTTGATATGTAAAGATATATTACCTTTGAAAAAAATAATAGCAGTTTATCCCTTTGCTCCTTTTGGTATTGTGTGAGCATGTCTTTTACCCCTCACATATCAACAATGGTTCTTTTATTCATTCCCAAGTTAATGGGAGACACATATTTCACAATGAATTATTTTAACACATTTCATATTTGTATTGAGCATTTGAATTTTTTATCCTGTGAACAGCTAGTTCATACCCTTTGCCTATTTCACTATCAGAGCATTTATAATTTTTATTTGTTTGTAAGAACTCTGCATATTTTATTCTTAATGTTTATTCCCATTTCTCTAACTCCCTCCCCTTGGCAAACCTCAGCTTACATATGTGTGTCTGTTCCTGTTTCACTTTGTTTATCCATTTGTTTTGTTTTGTTTTTCGATTCCACAAGTAAGTGAAATCATAGAGTATTTGTCTTTCTCTGTCTGACTTATTTCCCTTAGCATAATGCCCTCCAGGTTCATTCATGCTGTCGTAAATGGTAAGATTTCATTCTTTTTGTGGCTGGAAAGCATTCCATTCTTTTTATCTATTTGTCTATAAGTGGGCACCGGACTTCTTCCATATCTTGGCTGTTGTCAATAATGCTACAATGATCACAGGGGTGCATATGTCTTCAAATTACTGTAGGAATTGATGGAGCTTAATGGCAGCCCTCTGGTAATTTTTAAAGGGATCTTCATAGTTTTCCATAGTGTCTGCAATCCCACCAACAGTGGATGAGGGTTCCCTTTTCTCAGCATCCCAGCCAACACTTGCTATTTGCTGTTTTGTTGATGACTAGAGGCCCCGATGCATGAAGATTCGTGCAAGAATGGGCCTTCCTTCCCCTGGCTGTAAGCATTTCCTTCTCCCTGGCCAGAGAAGTCTTTCCACTCTGGTCCAGAGCTGCCTTTCTGCCTTCCCACGCTGCCCAGAGGCCAGAGAAGCTGGGGTGCTGCGGAATGCCTGTGTCCTGGAGACGACCAAGTGCCCTGGCCAGGAATCAAACCCACAACCTTCCTGGCACACTGGATAACTCTCCAATCATCTGAGCTACCAGGCCAGGGCTAGTCCTAAGCTTTTATTTATTAGGAACTTTATTACTGTTTCAGTTTCATTGCTAGTGATCAGATTGTTTAGATTTTGTATTTCTTCTTGATTCAGTGAGTTCTGCATATTTTAAGTATCCTATTTCTGTTACATAAATAACAACAGAATAAACATAAATGTTAAGTAATTTAAGTATTCTACAAAAACACGCTTACAATTTGTAATTGATTTTTCAGCTTTGTTTATGGTGGTTTTGATATAAATATTTTAAAATAAAACTATTTAAAATAATCTACTCTATTTATATGTATATTAGGTTTTCTTTGTTATGCTAAAAACCTTTCTACCTATACCAAGTTTGGTTACCTACAGCCATGGTAGGCAAACTGCAGCTTGTGAGTGTGGCTCTTGAATGTGGCTCTTCCACAAAATACCACAGCCTGGGTGAGTCTATTTTGAAGAAGTGGTGTTAGAAGAAGTTTAAGTTTAAAAGATTTGGCTCTTAAAAGAAATTTCAATCATTGTACTGTTGATATTTGGCTCTGTTTACTAAGGAGTTTGCCGACCACTGACCTAGAGTATCCTTCCTTTGTTTTTTCCTTCAAGTAATCACTCAGTAAATCCATCTCCTTCTTTCTGCTTCACTTTTTTCTTCTTCCTTTTACTATTACTTTTATAAATGTATAATGGGTTGACTATATATTAAATGATGCCCAAAACCATATGTTGAATGATTCTTCCCTTTTCTACTGATGGGAAATGCCATGTTTATCATAGTGTACATTTTTATATATGTTGATCCTTCCCTTGGCTTATCACCACTTTTTCTTTGATAAAGCCATCCATTCTTGAACCAATTTCCATTGTGTTTTAAACAAGTATAGTAATTGTATTATATTATAATTTATTTGCATGTTATTTACTAGTGCCCCAGTGCATGGATTCATGCACATTGAAAGGAAATTAATTAGAAGTTGGCTGGTGGGGCAGGACTGGGTGAGACAGGCAGGACATGCCCTGATGCCCTGGAGCCAACATCACGCTGTTCCCGCCTGGCCATGGCACCTGGGGTGGGGCCGCAGTTTGAAGGTCATCTGCAGTGAGTGGGCTCCCTCCAGCAAGTGGGGTCCCTCAGCCTGGTCTGCAGGGATGGGGCCAAAACCAGCTCTTCGATATCCCCTGTGATTTCAAGGGTCCTGGATCGTGAGAGGGCGGTTCTCCGTTGATGCACCCTGGAATCGGGTTTCCTCCTCTCTGGTTCTGGGTGCAGCACCCAAGAACCACCACTGCCAAGTCACTGCAGCTCAGCATCTTGGCAGCTACTGCTTTGAGCATCTTCCCCCTGGTAGCCAGTGTATGTCATGGCTACCAGTCAGAGCATCTGCACCCTGGGGGTCATACTACGGTTAGATGGTTGCTTAGCCTTTTATATATATAGACTAGAGGCCTGATGCATGAAGATTCATGCAAGAATGGGTTGTCCTTCCCCTGGCTTCTGGCACTGCCTTTGCTATGGCCTGAACTGCCTTTTTGCCTTCCCACACTGCCCAGAGGCCCAGAGCGGCTGGGGCAGTGCAGAACGCCTGTGTCATCACCATGACAATGACACAAGTATCTCACCCCAGGCCATTGGGCACCTGTGTATGCAAATTAACCCACCATCTTTGTTGGGTTAATTTGCATAGTCACTTCTGATTGGCTGGTGGGCGTCACAAAGGTACAGTAAATTTGCATCTTTCTCTTTTATTAATGTAGATTAGCAATCATTACCTTATCTTAGAAAACTAACTTATTAGTACATTTATATACCTTCTTCTCACTGCCTATTAATATTTCTCTATTCTGGGATATTTATTTCTAAAATTTAAGAATCATTTTGTTAATATGTACAAGTTATTTGGATTTTTATTGAAATTGTTTATACCTATATGTTAGGAGAGGTAATGTTCTAAAAATATTATTCTTCCAAATAAAAGCAGAGTAAATCTCTGTTTTTTCTAGTCTACCTTATAAATGCTCAGAAAAACTTTATAGCAATTTTTAAATCAGGCTTAAACATTGTGTGTCCTCCTTTACAACAGTTATATTCCATGGCATTGCCTCTGAATGTCTTATGCTATATTTAACCTGGACATGTTCACTCTTGCTTCTCACAGATGCTGTGGAGATTAAAAGGTGATAATTTTTTTAAATCCTTACCTGAGGATATATTCCCCCCCAATGATTTCTAGACAGAGTGGAAGGAGGCAAGAGAGAAGAGAAAGAGAGAGAGAGAAACGTCCACACGACAGAGACACATCCATCAATTGATGGCTTCTCACAAGCGCCTTACTGGGGCTGGGGAACCTGCAACTCAGATATGTACTTTTGACTGGGAATTGAACCTGTGACCTTTGGTCCACAGGCCGCTGCTCTAACCCCTGAGAAAAACTGTCCAGGGCTGGGGTGATAAATCTGAAGCTCCCAGAGCAGTCACCAGGTGTTCCACCTCTGGGGGCAAGAGCTGCTGTTAATGTGAAAGAAGCTGTAGAGCAGTACTGGACAGCTGTGGTCCACTCCACAAGAGGAGAATTTCTCTCCTCTGTGTGCCTGTGCAAGGAGCCTGGAAATCCTCTGAAGTGAGGCTCCCAGGAGCAGTGTGGCAAACAGGAACCTTAGTGGGAATATTGTGGCTTTAACTGGCTTTTGCTCATCTTGCTTCACACTCCCTCCCAGATCCATGGAGCTGCCTACCAGATGACAGCTATTTGGTTTCTGCTTGATGTGGGAATTCCCCCACCTTCTGCCATTAAGTATGATTCCATGGTCAAGAGTGGTTCATTGGTGTGTCAATCAGGGGTGTGCAGATGCTGCTTAAATAGACCCCCCCAAGATCTTTATCCCATTCATTCTAACTCTGAGATTCTAGGAGACGATTTTATATGTTGATTTTATAGAATAGTTCTATGTGAATTACTTTTTAGGTTTTGTTCATTCTTTTTCACTTCCTTCCTCCTTTCCCTTTCCCCTCCCTCCCATTATTCCTTCCTTCCTTCCTTCCTTCCTTCCTTCCTTCCTTCCTTCCTTCCTTCCTTCCTTCCTTCCTTCCTTCCCTCCTTCTATCCATTCCTTCAGGCTCTTAAAATATTGCAATATTTTAATCCACCATCTCCCATTTTGTTTTATGTATTCAAGTCACCATTCAATAACTTCTTCCTTCTGCTTTTCTTTTCTTATTTTTTCTTCTTACTGTTATTACTTTTATAAATGAACTAAAGGCCTAGTGCACGAAATTAATGCACAGAAGGGGCTCATCCCTTCACCCCAGCCTGCACCCTCTCCAATTGGGGAAACCTTGTGGGATGTCTAACTGCAGTTTAAACTGGCAGTCGGACATCCCTCTCACAATCCAAAACTGCTGGCTTCTAAATGCTCACCTGCCTTCCTGCCTGATTGCCCCTAAATGCCCTCCCTGACAGCCTGGATCTCCTAACCACCTCTACCTGCTGGCCTGATCACCCTAACTGCCCGCCCCTCCCCCGCTGGTGTGGTCACTCCTCACTGCCCCCCCCTGCTGGCCTAGTCATTCCCATCTGCCCTCCTTCTCTCCCCCCCGCCCCCTCGCTGGTCTGGTTGCCCCAACTGCCCTCCCACCAGCCTGGTCTCCTCCAAGTGACCCCCCTCCCCCGGCCTGGTTGCCCAACTGCTCCCTCTGCTGGCCTGGTCAACCCACGCAGCCTGCTGTTCAGTCCTTTGGTCCTCGCTCACTAACCCCCCTGCTGGTCTGGTTGCCCCACGCAGCCTGTTCAATCATAGTCTAGTTGTTTCTGTCATGAGGGCCCAGGCTTTTTTATATATGGATAATCAATTGAGCACATATTGAATGACTCCCAAGACCAGCTCTTGGGAGCTGATTTGCAGCTCTCCACATGGTCTCTGAGTGACTTTGGAGGGTGAGTGTGCCGGCTCCATGTGATGACTCTGTGATAGCCTGTGGGCTCTCCCCAGAGCCACACTGCGACTGGAGTGGGCACCCATGAGTCCTCCAGTCTGCCACTGAAGATGTCCACTCAGATGGAAAATAAGAGTGAAAATGAAGATGGAGAGTTGACAGAGGGGTTTGGAGAATGAGAAAGGGGTAAGAGTGGCAAAAGAGTGAGCAGCAGAAGGAACAGAATTTGATAAGAAATGGGACTGGCAAAGAGTGGAAGTGAAAGAAGCATGGAAGGGCCAAGGAGGGCAGAGGACGTAGTTAGAGGGAAGGGTAGAACCAGGAGTCAAGATTACTCAATTTCTGCAAAAATCATAGTGGAAATGTTCCCAAATGCTACCGACAATACATCCTGCGACTAAGTTATTATGCAGAGGCGAGCAGGGGCTGAAGGACAGAATTAATACAGTAAATAATTCTACCTCTTTGCAATGTCTTCCTGCATGAAATAATGATTTTATGTCTCACTTCTCCCCAGCCCGCACATCCCTCAGAGCAAACCGTTCCACAGCGGGTGGCTATTTATGTTCCAAGGCCACAGCATCGGCATAGCGGACCATGCTCCGAATCCTGCCTGCGAAGGAAGCCAGGCCACCAGGAAGCCCAGAGCTTGTGGCTGGGAGCCGTGCTGCTGCTGCAGGAGTGGGATTTAGACATTGGAATCCAGTCCTTCCAGCACCATGGATGGACTTCCCTCTACCGCCTCCCACTTTGTCTTCTCGTGAGAACTCGGGCGTGGCACGTCCAGCTAACACTGTGAGTACCCAGAGGAGAAATGAGTGCCTCTCCGCACCTCTCCACTTCCTGTGACAGCTTCCTCCATTCATTCAATGGACATAAAGCCTGTCTTTGATTATCATTTTCATCTGGTTATCTTTGTTCACTTACCATGCACCATATGCTAAGCCAAGCCATATCGTAAGAAGCACATGAATGGTTTGCTATTGTGTCCATTTTACAGACTGATACTATCTCAAGCACAGGGAATTAAGTAAGTCCCCAGGGTCATAATGTGATTGAACCAGGATTTAAACGTCGAACTTTATGGTCGCCTGAATTCCCAACCTCTGGGCTTGATTGCCCTGCACCTCCCTGAGTTTCCCACAGCCTGGCAGGGGAGACAGACACACAGACACGCAGACAAACACAAGAGCTCTGAGACCAGTGCACAGGCCCAGTGGGAGCACAGATGGTTGTCTGTCAGCGGACACAACTGGATATCCTAGATGTGGGGGATGGCTTGACAAGGACCCAGGTCTGCGTTGAGTCCTGAGGAATTAGCAGGTCTTTGCCCCACAGGCCTGGCTTTCCCGGTGGAGGAAAGGACTCCTGCGGGCGGGGTGATGCAGGTATATTACGGCTCAAGTGAAAATGGAGAAATGAGGGGATGGAGAGGGTGGTCTGGTGGCCTGGGCTGTATGGGGCTCTCTTGCCTGTCTAGAGCCTGCCTCCGCCCTGCGGCCATGACGAGCCCCCCAGGTGTTTTCTGAGAGGAGAGGCCTGATCAGATGAGGCTCTAGAAAGAACACGCCTGCTGAGTGGGTGGCTGGCTGTCACCTGGTGGATTCTGAAAAGCCCAGGTAGGAGCAGTGGGAGCCTGAGGTGACACAATGGGCCTGGAGAAGGGGGTTTGCAGGAGATTTAGGAGGAAGAATCATAACTGTGAGCTTGTGCATATAGCATAGAGAGAGAGAGGGAGGCAGAGGGAGAAGGAGGGGGGTCAGGGAGCGTTCTAGAATGGCTGAGGAGCTGACTGGGACACCCTGGTCATGTGTTCTGCCCACTCCCCACCCCACCAGAGACAGGCCTGATTTGACATCAGCACATTGCCTGCCATGTAGACCCAGGTCTCTGGTTCTAAGCACAGCAAAGCCTCTTGATTATTCCAGTTCAGTGTCCTTTTGATCCGAAGGCAAATTTATCAGCCAGGAGCCCACAGCAGGGGGCTGATGCACAGGCATTCACTTGGCTCTTTGATTCACCAAGAGGGTCTCTAACCCTCAGCGCCTGAGCCCCCTGCTTCCAGTTCCCAGGAGGTCTGCTTCCCAGGGACTCATGCCCTGCAGATCCAGGCAGCTTAGGGCATCCAGAAGAAGCACAGCTCGCCCTGTGGCCCAGGTTCATGAAGCATGGACATGTTCCAGGGACGGTGTCATGTGCTGAGCATGCACCAGTTATCAGAATGGGGGTGGGGAGGGGTGTGTTACCCACACAATATGCAATAAAGACTCTAAGTGTTGAGCAGGGGGAGGTACCGAGGTAGGGGGCTCCCACTAATAAGGAGAACCCCTGCTTTGTGAGGTCAAGGAGGAGCTTGTAGCCCATGACCGCCACTGCACTTGGAGATAAGGCCACAGTTTAAGGGAAAGATGCAAAGAAGAAGGAGGAGCTACCACGGTAAGGTAAGCCCGCCCTTCCCAGCTACCCAGCATGCCGCTCTTCCAAGATCCAACTCTCACTCCAGGATGCAAAGCAGCCCCTTGCTGCTTGCAGTTGAGGTTGGCACTTTTGGTTGAAGCTCTGGGCCTCTCCGGAGCACCCGCACCCACATGAGAGGCAGCAACTAGCCCTGAGCTGGGGCCAGGAGAGCATGTTGAACCCAGGCTCCATGCTTGCTAGCTGTGTGACCTTAGGCAAGTTGCATATCCTTTCTGTGCTTCAGTCTCCCTGCTCGTAAAGAGACCAAAACTCCTCCACTTCCGAGCGGTTTGTGGGGTATGCAGGAAGTAACACCAGCAGTGGGCAGGGTAACTGGCACAGTAAGTGCTCAGGAGTTGTGGTTTTTATTCACATGGACTAAGTTTGGATCTAGGGTCAGTTTACTGAAAATCAGGACTATAAAAAAGGGGAAAAAAAAGAAAAAAGAATTCACTGAGTGACTGGTTAGCCACTATTCCTAGATGCAGAGAAGCATCCTGATGCAGGAAATGGAAGCATAAGACAAACACTGTCACTCATAGCTCTCCTAACACCCCCTTCACCACAGCAACACAGAGGAAAATCCCCATAAATTTTCTGGCCCCGCCTCGCCGCCTCTGCCTCCTCCAGAAGGTTTTCCTGAGGCACCAATTACAATCGCCGCCCCTTAACTGCGGGGGGACCCTCCAAGATCCCCAGTGGATGCCTGAAACCAAAGATAATACTGACCCCTGCGTATACTGTTTACTTCTACACAGACATAGCAATGACTAAGTCCAATAGATTACTCCCATTAAGAGGTTAACAGCAATAACTAATAACACAGTAGAACCATTATGACAATGTACTATAATGAAAGTTATGTGAATGTGGCCCTCTCGCTCTAGCTCTGTCTCTCTCAAAATATCTGGAATTTTCCATATACTACTTTCAGATCACAGCTCACCTCTTGTAATGAAAGCACAGGAAGTGAAAGTGGGGGAGGGGGCCATTTGCTCTGTTCAGCTGGGTCCTAGGAGCTCCTTCCCCGGACTTTCCTTACTGTTTATGGCCTCAGAGGTTTGTGACATTGATCACTCTCTTTCTGGAAAATGTCCCTGTTTCAGCTTCTTTCTCCGCATCTTTCCCCACCCTCACCCCCCACCCTCCAGCTCTCTCTCTTACTCCTCCGGCTCCAGCTCTCTCTCTTACTCCTCTGGCTCCAGCTCTCATGCCAGGCTCTGTCTATGTAATTTCTTGGGGTGGGGTCACTGGCTCTCTGCTCCCCTTTCCTGACCCCACCTGGTAGTGCTCAAACCCACAGCTTTTATCTGTTTACTCAGAACTCCAAGCCTGATCCTTCTAGTCCAGGTGTGTCCGTATACCTGCAGTGTGTCCGGGTACCTGCAGTGTGTCCTTGTACCTGCAGTGTGTCCATGTACCTGTAGTGTGTCTGGGTACCTGTAGTGTGTCCGGGTACCTGCAATGTGTCTGTGTACCTGCAGTGTGCTCATACACCTGTAGAGTGTCCGGGTACCTGTAGTGTGTCCGTGTACCTGCAGTGTGTCCGTGTACCTGTAGTGTGTCCGGGTACCTGTAGTGTGTCCGGGTACCTGTAGTGTGTCTGGGAACCTGCAGTGTGTCCGTGTACCTGCAGTGTGCTCATACACCTGCAGTGTGTCCGTGTACCTGCAGTGTGTCCGTGTACCTGCAGTGTGCTCATACACCTGTAGAGTGTCCGGGTACCTGTAGTGTGTCCGTGTACCTGCAGTGTGTCTGTATACCTGCAGTGTGTCCTTGTACCTGCAGTGTGTCCATGTACCTGTAGTGTGTCTGTGTACCTGCAGTGTGCTCATACACCTGCAGTGTGTCCGTGTACCTGCAGTGTGTCCGTGTACCTGTAGTGTGTCCGTGTACCTGTAGTGTGTCTGGGTACCTGCAGTGTGTCCGTGTACCTGCAGTGTGCTCATACACCTGTGGAGTGTCCGGGTACCTGTAGTGTGTCCGTGTACCTGCAGTGTGTCCGTACACCTGCCTGGCCGCTGACGTCAGCACTGAGCGAGCTCAGGGTCCCCAGAACAGCCAACACTGCACTCAGGGCCCAGGTCTCCACTCCTGCATCTCCCAAACTGCTCTCCCGCCATTCCGGCTCCAAGCCCCTGCACAGACCCCGCCCACAGGGAGTCCTCTCTAAATCCTCGGACGCACCCTTCACCTTACCCTGCCTCTGGCCACCTGCCTCCTGACCATGTCCTGCCTCTCCTGCTGTCTCCTTTTCCCTCTTTCCACAGAGAGCTTTTAAAAATGCAAATCTGATCATGTCCCTCTCCGGCTCAGAAGCCTTCATTCTCTCAGGATTAAGACCCAAATCCCTCTCAGGCTCCTAAGGCCCTGAAATCACATCAGGCTGTTCTCCCAGCCGCACACCACCCCGGCCCTGTGCTCCTGATCTGACTGCGGCCACCTGCCCCTGTGGCTGCCAGGTAGGAGGTGCTCTCGGAGCCTGGAGCCTCTTCCTCACCTCCCACCCATGTCACCCCTTCGTTTCCAGGGTGACTGTCACTTCTCAGATTCTGCCAGGCTCACTCCTGCATCTTCAGTGTGTTGGATTACCTTTGGCACCACGTAGGTACTCGGCGAACCTTCTCTGGGTATATAGATAAATGAATAAAGAAACCTATATTTCTTGCAATATTGTTTGGAAAATGAAACAGGAAAGTGTGTAAATTATAAAGGATTGCCTTGTCCCCACTCATTTCCATTCTCAGAGTCCTGAGCAGACAGCTGTGAGGCGGGGCAGCGGGCTCTGAAGTCTGAGCTGCCAGGAACAGGGCTAGCAAAGTGATCAGAGATGACAGACGGGACCCGACAGCTCTTTAGCGGGCACGCACCTGGACTTCAGTGTGAAATCACGCCCCGCAGACAGAGTTCCGTAGCTTCTTCAACGACACGGAGGCTACTGGCTTCCTCCCTCCCACTCCCCTATGTCCACACTCCAGGCTCCGAAAGAAATGGTAAGAAACTCCCCTGACCACCCCCTTCCAGTTGTCTCCATTCTCCCATAACACCCTGCACATTCCTCCACGGGCGAACGTATCAAACTGCATCTCTGTTGTATGTTTACACCTTGGCCTGCTCCCACCAGCTCTGAAATCATAGCTCCATTACTGGGGCATGAACATGTGCCGTGCACTGACGTGTTTCTTCCTTATCAACTACCCATCGCCAATCCTGTGAGGCCTACATCTGTCTGTCTGCAGGTGGGGAAACTGGGGCTTAGAGACCTTAAGTGCCCTGCTCAAGGGTTCCTGTCTTAACAGACTCAGAGAAACTAGAACTTGAACACAATTAGGGTGTCTGATTCGGGAGCACATTGGTAAGTTTAACCAGGAGCTCTCCAGGAAATAAAAGTAAGTCCTCATTTGTAGAGTTGCCATTTTCTCTGGTGTCAATGTTCCCATCCTGGCTGATTTCAAGCCACCAGTGGGCCCTGGCAGACCAGTAGAAGATGGCTCCAGCATACCAGTGATCTGACCAGACATCTCTGCTCTTAATCCTTACCTTGCCCAGCAAGGATCCCAGACCAGTCGCAGCAGCACCAGCAGCACCTAGGAACATGGGGATCCCAGCTGCATGGGACCCACCTGAGAGCTCCTGTAGGAAGAAGCAGGAAGTGGGGCCCAGCGATCCCATTTTACCCAGCCCCCAGGTGGTTCTGTTGCCGGTTTACCTTTGTTTGGCAGGGCACCCAACTACACTGGCACACGTATTTGTTGAGCTGAGCTGAATGGAAACCATCAACTCCAGAGCCAAGGATCAGCCAAGAGAATCTTAGCTCTCCCTTCGGGGAACAAGGTGAAGGTGGCTAAGACTTTTGGGTGGGGCTGACCTTCTCTCTGAAGCCCTCTGCAGACTATGCCCATTACATCTCAGCCCCACCTGCTTGTCTGCCTTCTGGAAACCCAGTTGGAAAGTGCCCTCTTCAAATGGTTGAGACAGCAGTTCCTTTGCATCAGAGCTGTTAGAGATCAGATTTCAAGTTCCTGTGTTTTATCTAAGTCATCTTGATCTAACCAGAGATTGAAAAAACACTTTTTCTCTTTTTTTTTATAGAAATTTCATAATTTTATCTTTTACATTTTGATTTATAGTTCACCTCAAGGTATTTGTTGTGTATGACGTTAAATAAAGATACAGCCAGTTGGTCTGTCACCATTGTGTAAAAAAACCCAATAATTTCCCCCACTGAATTACACTGGTGTCTTTGTCAAAAACAGGATAACCATATAATGTGTGGAACTATTCCTGAATTTTTTGACTGTTTCCATTGATTTATATGTGTATGACTTGCCAATACCACACTGTCTTGATTATTATAATTTTTTAAGTCTTGAGATCAGGTAGTGTAAGTCCTATAGTTTTGAGTTTTAGTGTTCTTTTAAAAAAACAAAAAACAAAAAACATTGTATTCACTATTCTAGTTCCTTCACTTTTCCATATAAATTTCAGAATCAGCTTGAAACTTTTTTTCAAAATGGCTGCTGGTATTTTGATTAGGATTTCATTAACTTTGTAGTTATATTTGGAGAGAATTGAGATTTTAGCAATATTGAGTCTTTACATCTATGAACATGGTATATCTGTTCATTTATTAGAATGTTTCAATTTTTCTTAGCAACATCCTATAGTTTTCAGAGAAGAGTCTTGCATGCTTTTTATTAAATTTATTTTTAAGTATTTAAAAGTTTTGGCACTAATATAAGTGGAAATGTTCTAATTTTATTGTCTAATTTCCACATGTATGCAAAAATACATTTAAATTTGTATATTAACTTTTACTCTACAAACTTGCTAAATTTAATTTTTAGTCCTAATAAAATTTTTGGTCAATTTCTTAGGATTTCCTACATCAGATAGATGATACACTTCTACTATTTTCTTTCCTACTTGGATGACTCATATATATTTTTCTTGCCTTATTACTCTTATTCCAGAAATATTGTTGAGTAGAAGGGTTTACCCTTGTCTTGTTTTTTTAGTGAGGAGGTAAGTACTCAGTATTTCTAAATTAAATATCATGTAACTAACTCCATTAGTTAGGTTGAGGAAATCCCCATCTATTTGCAGCTTGCTAAGTGTTCGCTTTTATCTAAATCCCCTCCCCCCTCCAAAATGCTGGATTGTGTCAAATTATTGTTCTTCATGTTCTAAAACTATTGTATCTTTTCCTTTATTCTGTAAATATGATGAATTATATTAATTTATTTTAGCATCTTAAACCAATCTTGTATTCCTGGAACAAGCCCTACTTAGTTATAATGCAGTATCCTTTTTTATACATTGTTGGATTTAGTTTGCTAATATTTTTTTATGGATCTTTGTGCCTTTATTCATGAGGCTTATTGGCCTGTAATTGTGCTTATTGTAGTGTCTTTGTCAGGTCTTCCTGTAATGCATTAGAAAGTATTCACTCCTCTATTTTCTGAAAGAATTTGTGTAAGATGATTATTTCTTTTTTTAACTTGTATTTTAAGATGATAATGGTTATATACAGAAGGTAAAACAAATAGGATTTCCTGGCAGATGTATGGGGACATAAATAAAAAGGATGATTTCAACAGTTTTGGTCTTTGGAACTGAAAGGTAGAGCTGCCTCCACATGAGACAGGGAGGGCTGTGGTGGAGCAGGATTTGGGCAAGCCAAGAATTTAGCTTTGGACATGGAATGCTTGAGATGTCTTTCAGACAGCCTGACAGAAATGCTGACTAAGCAGTCTGAAGGTTAGGGGGAAGTTCTGGGTTGGAAATACAAAATTGGGAGTCACTAGCAAATAGTCAGAGATTGATTGGAACACCAAGGGAATCTATAATAATAAAAGCACAATATACTAATTAGGCTGGACATCCTTCAGGATGACCTTCCAGACAAAGCTGCGGTGGTGGAGGCCGAGGCAGAGGCAGCCACCATAGCAGCCTCGGCTGAGGCCTTTGCACGAATTTTATGCACTTGGTCTCTAGTGTGTATAAATAAAAAAGGAGAGATCCAGGGACTGAGTGCTTGGGCCTCCAACATCGAGATATTAAAAGAAGATGAGATCTAAAAAATAACCTGAGAAAGAATAGCAGACGAGATAGGAGACATGCAGGAAGGTGCTGTGAAGGAGGGTAGAGGAGGGAAGGGAACAGTGATGTGAGTGCTGCTGAGACTTCGGGTATAATAAGATGGAGAATTCATCACAGGATTTGGCAATGTGGAGGTCGCTAGCGATCTGAAAAGGAGCAGTTTATGTGGGGTAAGTTTAAGAGCAAACTGGAAGAGAAGAATTAGAGACAGATAATGCAGACAAGTAAATATTTTACTTTCAAAAAGACCAAAGAGCTGGCAGGAGAAGGGCATATTCCACAATCAGGAGCATTTCACTGAGCCTTTCTTTTCTTTCTTTTTTTAAAAAATGTATTTTATTGATTTTTTACAGAGAGGAAAGGAGAGAGATAGAGAGCTAGAAACGTCGATGAGAGAGAAACATCAACCAGCTGACTCTTACACACCCCCTACCGGGGATGTGCCCGCAACCAATGTACATGCCCCTGACCGGAATCGAACCTGGGACCTTTCAGTCCGCAGACCGACGCTCTACCACTGAGCCAAACCGGTTTTGGCTCACTGCGCCTTTCTTGATGGCATTTGTTCTGTGTTTCATACTGTTTCCCATGGCAGTCCCTTCCTCCTCTAATATTTTTGGTTCCTGAATCTTTGTTTGGCTTGAACTCAGTATCATCTGTCTGCAGGGTCCTTTTTTTTTGTGCCAAGATCTCTCCTTACAATAAGAACAATGTTAAGCTTAAACTAATGACTGTCCCTTTGCTCCCTCCTGGCGACTGAGTACACGCTGCTCATTTTGACTCATTAACATCTGCTTTTGACCCAGGCATCATTTCCTTAAGAAAGACCCTCTCTGCCCTCCCTGACCATCCCTACCATTCCCTCCAGCCTAGCTCAGGCCCCTTGTTCTGCTCTTTCCAGCCTATGTACCAACTGCTCAGAGCAGATCCACCAGTGTGATGATTTAAATAAGTCTAAATGCAAGTTTCAAGTTGTCTTACTTCCTCTTCCTAACCCCACTTCTTCCAGTTCATTCAACAACTTTTTTTGTGTGTGCACACTATGTGCTAGACCCATAGGGCTACCAAGATAACAAAGATATAAAATCTGCAGGGATGGCACTCAAAGTTTTATGAAAGAATTAAATATAAAAACTTAATTACTAACAATGTGCTTTACTACCTGCAGAAACAAGAGACCCAGGAATGTCTACCCAGTGACATGAAAGAAATTATTTTATTTAATTTGTTATATCAAAGCAATGCATGAATATGGATTTAGAAAGCATAAGATAATAGGATAGAGTCTATTCGATAGACCATAATAAAAAAGCAACCATCATTTATTGAATTTCCCCCCCACTTTTGCCTCTACTTTGAAGCAGTATCTTTCTTAGCTCTCTTGGTCATTACCTCTATATTTTAAAATAATACTCTCCTTCTGTTATTTTGTTGATGTATCAGCTTCGCACATTGCTATTGATTGTCTGTTTTACCGATGGTGAGTTAGGGCTTCTGCGAATCCCCCACACAAACTTCTCCTCTTCCCCTGTCTCCAGCCGAGGTCTGTCCCTATCCGGGGTGATTCTGCTGGTCTCTCTGCCCATTCTGACAGGATATCTGCAATGCCTTTCCTGGTTGGACAGACCCGGAGAGACCGTTGTTGTGTAGAGAAGTGGGTAGGAGATTTAAAGGACAGAGATAAGTAGAGTGGCCCTAAGGGTGCATGCTGGTTGCTGGTAAGTCAGGTAAATGGCTTGGATGTGGACAGGAGCCTGCCAGATCCTCAGCATGCATGGAGTCCACACCACATGGGACCCAAATAGAACTGCAAGCTGTCTGGTGAATTACCCAGGGCACTGTGTGTAGGCAGAGGGAGCACAGGAAATAAAAAGGAAAGGGTTAGTGAAGTCAGTGCCAGACCTATCACAAAAGCAAATCCTGTCACCCAGCCAGTCTCATTAGTGAAAACAAGGAGACCGGATGATTTTTCATTGAAAACAATCTTCCCCGTCAGATGTGAAATATTGTAAAATGTCACAGCCTTTTTAGCTACTTTAGTAATTTGGAAACCAAATAGAAAGAGGTATTTTTCAATTAAGTCCTGTCTGCTATAAATTTGTAAATGGAAAGCAGCATGAAAAAAAATTATTTTGCCAATCTTTGGTCTGAGAATTTAATTAAAAAGAACATATTACTGCAACGTACACTTTCCTCTTGTCTAAGCTGCTGCCTATCAGATGAACTTTTGACCACCGTATCAGCCTTTCCTTAGGCCTTGTCGGCATCCAGGAGCTCCCAGTCACAGCCTGTGAAGCCCCAGCGAACCCGGGAGATGTGTATATCGCATTCACTGTCACGTGTATAACGAGAGGCTCAAAGAGCCTAAGCCACTTGCTTAGTGTTGCTTATATAACAACCAGGAAGATGTGTGTATTTAACACTTACTATGCGCTGTGGTCCTTGCCAATTGCTTTACCAATACTGTACCATGAATCCTTACAAGGTTCTGGAAGGGCAGGCTTTATTTCTCCATTTGGCAGGTGAGAAGGTGGGGCTCGCTGAGCTGAAGCATTATGACGTTCCCACACCTCTTGGATGGTGAGGCCAGGATTCTCATCTCAGCGCTGCCCTTCAGCTGGGGGTCGACAGGACAACCTCACTTTGCCAGCCACCGGTCCAGCCACCCTTCCTCTTGAACCATCCTGATCCCTGGGGCAAAAGATGGTCAGTGATCAGATCCCTCCTCGTGTTAAAAGGCATGTAATTGTATCTTCTCAGGTTGGAAGGACTGAATTGCTATAACTGAATTCTGCACAGTATGCTTGTTAACGCCTCCCAACTGATGGCAACCTCGCTGGGGAAATCTGCATCTAAATTGTCATGAAAAAGGTTAGAAATCCACCCACATACTGGGCTCCAAGATATACCAGGAGAGTCTCTGCCCAGCTTGTCTTCTAGAATACCAGAATTACAGGTCCTTGGGGTAGGAGGGGCCTTAGCGGTCATAGGGGCCACCTTTTCTTCTGAGCAAGGTTCCCTGTGACATGGCCTGCAGAAGGTCAGACGCACCTGTTGAAATACTTCCCCACACCACACTCCTTATTATAGAATCTTGCCACTTCCCTGTAGTTGCTACTCATGTGTTCATATATCTGTCCTCTGAACTCACATAGAAATGTGCTTCCTTTTTCACATTTTTTATTCATTTAGGAACCATATTTGTTTTACTCCTGCTTTGTGTCTGCTAGGCATAATGGGAGGAGAATTGTGCAGGTATCTGGACAAACCTATCCTAAAGGCCTCGTGCAGAAGGGAGTTGTAGAACTTTAAGAATGGGGAAAAGTCCAGTCTGGCTGGGTAGGAGATTGTCCTAGAGAAAATTTGAAGATTGGCGAGGCTGGGACATTTCATGCCATAGAGCAGTGTTTCCCAAACTTTTGACATATGTGTACCCCTTCTATAATTTTCGTAACGCTGAGCACCCCTCATACTCATGAGAACGTAGAATTAGGCGCAGCTAAGCATGGTGCAGTGCATATCCCCACCAAACTCCGGTGCAACGTGTACCCCCACCGAACACTTCCCGTACCCCTGGGGGTACGCATAACACACTTTGGGAAACACTGCGTAGAGCAATTACTTGCTTAGACTCACAGGGGTGTATTAAAAGGACAAGGAGCCAGTTTTAAGGGCCAACCCCTGTAAACAGAGACAATTTGATCATCAAAATAAATGATTATAGAAATAAGTACTAATGCCGAAACTGGTTTGGCTCAATGGATAGAGCGTCAGTCTGCGGACTGAAAGGTCCAGGGTTCGATTCCGGTCAAGGGCATGTACCTTGGTTGCGGGCACATCCCCGGTGGGGGGTGTGCAAAAGTCAGCTGGTCGATGTTTCTCTCTCATCGACGTTTCTAGCTCTCTATCTCTCTCCCTTCCTCTCTGTAAAAAATCAATAAAATATATTTTTTTTAAAAAAGAAAGAAGTACTAATCCATTAAATGAAATAAAGACGAATAAGTCAAATCTGTAATAAAATGATGAATAGATAAAAAAAAATATTGTTCCTCCTAATAGAAGAATGGCACTGATAAATACAGAAGGAATGGTGGAGTGAGCAAAATATAAGTGGACTATGCTATTAGCGGGGAAAGTTTAATGGGGAGCAAACTATGTATATGTCTCCTCAGGAGACACTAATGACAAGAGGGAATCAGGAAACTTGGGAATGGAGAGATTAGGAGCACCAGTGCAGCTGACTGATCAGTGGCATAGCAGATATGGCACTGCCCTCCTGGGCCCTGGCTGATGGGCACTCTGAGAACCAGTCCTCTCCTTGGAGTTTCTGTCAAAATTCTTTTAAAAAAATATATATATTTTATTGATTTTTTACAGAGAGGAAGGGAGAGAGATAGAGAGCTAGAAACGTCGATGAGTGAGAGACATAGACCAGCTGCCTCTTGCACATCCCCTACCGGGGATGTGCCCGCAACCAATGTACATGCCTTTGACCAGAATCGAACCTGGGACCTTTCAGTCCACAGACTGACGCTCTACCACTGAGCCAAACCGGTTTCGGCTCTGCCAAAATTCTTAACCCAAATATAGTCAATGTGAAACATTAGGCAACTCAAGTTGAGGAACATTTTAAAGATAAGTGGCTGCGCTCTTTAAAAATGTCAAGGTCAAAAAGGACAGAGGAAGGCATGGAGCGGTTCCTGATTAAAGGAGACGAAAGGAAGAGAAGTGACTCCAAATTGGACCTTGGACTGGAAAATAGAAATAACTTAAAAGAATATCATTAAGATAGTTGACAATTGTGAATCAGTCTGTGGAGTAGATAATAGTACTGGATCAGTGCTAACATTTCTGATATTGACATTTGGCTATGTAAGAGAATGTTCTTATTCTTAGAAATACACTAAACATGCACGGCGCGTCTCAGGAACATACTTCCATCTACCTGTCTTTCTTTCCTTCTTTCTTCTCTCTCTCTCCTATCTACCTAGAGAAAGTGATAAGTCAGATGGGGCAAAATGGAAGGGATTGGTCTATCTGAGTGAAGAGAATATGGAAATTCAACGTATCATTTTTTACAAGTTTTCTGTAACTCTGAAATGATACCAAAATACACAAAACCCAGACTTGCTGGAGAGTGAGGCAGAATGGGATGCAGAGGGAGTGCAGTCCTTGAACATAGTCTGATAGACTTGGGGTGAGAACGCTTGGAACCTCTTGAAAGGTATTCATCTGCAGAGCATCAGGCGAGGACGTGGGACTCACTCTGGACAGGGAGTGACAGCACTGTCAGCAGCAGGAGAACTAACGGGGAAGTGTAAGTAGCGGTGGATGGCCTGGCCTCTGTGACTAATTGAGTGTGGGAGGTGCGGAAGGGGGAGAAGTAGCCTGGAGCAAGTGGGTGGATAGAACCTCCCACTGAGCAGAAATAAGGATCCTGGCAGACTCCCGGGCACCTGTGGCAGTTCACTGCCTTTCACGGAGAGGCAACCAGAATGCACAGGGCACACCGCATGCTCAAGTCTGATTCTCAGAGGAGGAGCAGCTTCATTTTTCCCTCTTAAGGAGCCCACTTCCCTGTTTCCCCAGTTAGTTACTGATCCTCTTGATGATTCTAAACCTCGTCCCCCAGACCACAGGAGTCATGGCTGCCTCTGCCTCCAGCACCACCATCTGGTCAGAGCTCTCATCAACTCTCTACGGCCATCACCGCTCCACTTCACCTTCGCTTTCTCATCTCCGCACACCGGGGAGTGCGGACTAAAACGGAAATCTGGCCATTTTTCCTTTGCATAGAAAGAACCCCCAGTTCGTGAGCAGATACCACACAGCTCCCCCAACTTCTCACCATTAACTCCTGACCCTGTCAGTAAAGCACAGTCCATCCCTGACACGAACCACTGTGCCTTTTGTACAAGTTTCTTGTTTTTCATCCTGAGAATCGGTTTGCTTCTTTAGAGAATAGTAACAACAACATTGCCACGTGGTGAGGCTGTTAGGAGGACTAACGGAGGCGGCTGGTGGAGGGCTCCGTGCACTGCTTGGCGCAGGGCAATGGTTGCAGTCAAGGTGCTGGCTTCTCCGTGCTCACCCCCCTTCGGGTTTGGTGGTGGCTCAGCCCAAAGTTCTACTGGGCTACAAGGCCACATCTGTGGGAAAGCCTGGCCCTCCCAGGCTCTGGGCGGATGTCTGGGAGGAAGAGCAGCATGATTGCCTCATGGGTTCAACAAGTATTACCTTGGAGCGCACCGCGTGCCGGAACTGTGCTGGCACTGGGCACAGGCCAGGAGATCACTGTGCCGTGGACACAATCCCAGTGCGGAGAGGCAGAACACCATGCAAACAAGCAAATGGATAAGCGAGGTACCTGGAGAGAGTGCTGTTTTACGCAGGGGACTGAGCAGGGGGTGCTGGGAATGGAGGCCGCAGTGGTGCCGGGGAGGGGAACATTCCCTCTACCATCCTCAGTTCTTAGGACCGGATTCTCCCCTTTGACTGACTGACACGAGACCAGATTAGCTGGGGAAACCACGGTAACAGGTGCACTTGGCAATCATGAGTGATGCTCAGAGAATGATCAGGACAGAGGCCTTTTACACAAAGAAAGAAGAAAGTTGTGAAGAATTGACAGGACAAAGGCACAGGTTCGGGTGCTTGTTCCTGAGGATTCTGCACAGGAGGGTGGAGCAGCAGGTTAGTGCCGATGTAACGGTTGGTTTTATCCACACTGGGGCCTGGGTTTCCAACTGAGCATCTGGGGTCTCTCTCTGTCCCTGGCATCATTCACATGACGGATTTATTTCCTCCATTCGAGGAGATGGGAGGGTCAACCTGCCCTTCTTTGATCAGCTGCTTGTCAAGTAGCTTTAATTCTAAAAACCAAGATGCATTGTGGGACATCTGGGGGACCTGCCAGAGGAGAAGGCAGTCAGGGAAGATGTTCTTGAGCCTGTCAATCAGCTTAGGCCTGAATAAAGAGAGGAAACCAGGGAATAGCAAGCGGAGGAGTATTGCTGGCAGATGCACAGCCCTTGACATTGAGCTGAGCTTGTGTGGACCAGGAACGGAGTGTGACTGGAGGTGGAGAGGAACTGAGGCTGGAGACTCGTTTGTAACCTAGTCAGGGAGCAGGTCCTGCAGGCACGGCTTAGTGCAGGCGCGTTCGGGCTAACTGGCGGTGTGTCCCAGCCTGTGTACGGAAGCCTCTAATGGGAAAAGCAGAGTGATTTGGTCCTGAGATGGGGACACTGATGAGTGTTATTTTCTATATATCTTGTTGTTATGTTTGATATCAGTAATGGAAGTGTGACTGATGGGAGGAAGTTCCAGTGAAAGTGCATTGAGGGATGCATCTTTTGGAGTGTTAAGAGCTCTGCCATTTGCTTCCCTTGCAATTGGAAATATATATTTTATCTCAGAATATTGCAATATTGAAAGTTACAGTGGAACCAACCTTATTTTGCAGTTAAGTATCTGAGAGTCACAGACTCAGTCAAGAAAAGATAAATACATTTTCAAAAATTGCTTCCAAGATTTATCTTCAAAAATGAAATGATTCCATTGCATGTGAATATAATTTGTTTATCTACCCATTCACTGATGGGCATTTGGGCCGTTTATACTGCTATAAACATTCATACGCAGTGCCTGTGTGGACACGTGTGTTTACTTCTCTTGGGTACATGGACGTGCTGGGTGAGTGGACATGCTGGATCCATGTCATCACGAGTGAACTTTCTGGAATGTCTGCTCCATTTGTATCCCCACCAGCCACGCACAGAGGGTCCTTTCTCCACATCCTCAGAAACACTTGCTATTTTTCATTTAAAAACTAAAGACATCCTAGTGGGCATGAAGTGGCATCTCATTGTGTGGTATGTTTTTAAAAATATATATTTTATTGATTTTTTACAGAGAGGAAGGGAGAGGGATAGAGAGTTAGAAACATCAATGAGAGAGAAACATTGATCAGCTGCCTCCTGCACATCCCCCACTAGGGATATGCCTGCAACCAAAGTACATGCCCTTGACCGGTATTGAACCTGGAACCCTTCAGTCTGCAAGCCGACACTCTGTCCACTGAGCAAAACTGGTTAGGGCACAGTGTGGTTTTGATTTGTGTTTCCTTGATGACCAATGACAATGGGCATGCTTTTATGTGTTGCTGGAGAAACATATATTGAAGTTCTTTGTCCATTTAAAGAATTGGGTTGTTTGTCTTTTTATTCTTGAGCTTCTTATACATTCTGAGTACCAACTCTTAGGTGAATGCATGGGAAGGGAGAGCAGCTACAGGTCACCAGTGAGAGTGGGGGTGGATTGCGGTGGAAAGTGATTGTGGAAGTGAGGACAGGGCGTGGTGTGCATGAAGGAGCTGTGAGACTGGCGAGAGCTGATGGTTGTACAGTGTGACTATGCTAAATGCCACTGACTCACAGGCTTTAGGAAGGTTAATTGTATGTTATATGAATTTTACCTCAATAAAAATGTTCATGTTAAAATGGAAAAAAAATGTTTTCAAAGACAGAGGAGGGTTAAATAAATTATCAGGAATATTTGCAAACATTGAATTTATTTTTTATGATGAAATTATTTCTTTTGATAAATTTATATTTTTGATTAATTAACCCTCCTGCAGGAAACTGTACTTACCACTTACAGAGCCCGGGGGCTGCATCCCAGGGACTGCAGGCTAGAGTTCCACTCCTTTCCTATCCGCCACATTCCAGCCACACATCCACACCCTGTCCAGACCATCCCATCCACACTCCCACACCCAGCCCAGCCCATTCCATCCACACTCCCACACCCAGCCCAGACCATCCCATCCACACTCCCACACCCAGCCCAACCCATTCCATCCACACTCCCACACCCAGCCCAGACCATCCCATCCACACTCCCACACCCAGCCCAGACCATTCCATCCACACTCCCACACCCAGCCCAACCCATCCCATCCACACTCCCACACCCAGCCCAGCCCATTCCATCCACACTCCCACACCCAGCCTAACCCATTCCATCCACACTCCCACACCCAGCCTAACCCATTCCATCCACACTCCCACACCCAGCCTAACCCATTCCATCCACACTCCCACACCCAGCCCAGCCCATTCCATCCACACTCCCACACCCAGCCTAACCCATTCCATCCACACTCCCACACCCAGCCCAGACCATTCCATCCACACTCCCACACCCAGCCCAGACCATTCCATCCACACTCCCACACCCAGCCCAGACCATTCCATCCACACTCCCACACCCAGCCCAGCCCATCCCATCCACACTCCCACACCCAGCCCAGCCCATTCCATCCACACTCCCACACCCAGCCCAACCCATTCCACCTATACTTCCACACTCAGCCCAGACTATTCTGTCTATGTGTCCACAACCACCCCAAGCTAGTGCAGAGCAGCCTCAGAGCAGCTTAGGCAACTTTGGTGCTTAACTCTTCAGAATCAGATAAGTTGACTTGAGGTGTCAGTTATATTTAGTAGTCAGAATAGTTGACATTGACCAAAGCACCAACAACAAACAACTTGAAATATCAGTGTTTCATTGCAACCAAGAGTTATCTAAATCGAATGCAGTTTCAAAACAAGATGGGCTCTGGTTGGGTGGCTCAGTTGGTTGGAACATTGTCCCATACACTAAAAGGTTATGGGTTTGATCCTTGGTTGGGGAATGTAATGGGGGGGGGGGGGAGTGTGTGTGTGGAAGGGAGGAGGTGGAGCATCAATGTTTCTCTCACATTGATGTTTCCCTCTCTAAAAATCAATAAAAACATATATTTGGATGAGGATTAAAAAAACAAAAACAAAAAATGATGGATAATGGATAGAGTGAACAGGGGGTAGAGAATTGCTATGTGCTAATGTAAGAATAGCATGTTAGTGACAGAATTCAGGTGATGGGTATATGGGTGTTTACTATGCAATTCTTCCAACTTTCAACATTGAAAAATTCCATAAGAAATTGTCAGGGGAAATGTGAGGTGGGTCATTGGCCTCCACTCTAATGCAGACCCCAAATGCACCAGGAGGGAAAGGGAGGCTGAAAATACATACCACTGGCAACTGCCTGGGCTAAGAACTGATGCTCCTCACTCCCGCTCACACCACTGCCTCTGAGCACTGAAGGACCTGCCTGGTGGCTTGGAATGTGAACGGAGGCATCCAGTAGAGACCCCTCTGTGCAGTTTTTGTGGAACGTTTGAAGTGTTAATACCGTCGGATGTCCCTGTCCAGTTCAGTACAGCACATCAACTAGACTCTGCTCTTTCATAACCAGTTGAACTCTGCTAAATTATAACATACGTCTCTCTGCCTGTGTTGGAGCCAGGACCTTGGTCTTCATGGGAATCTCTGACAAGACTCAGACTGGAACTTACATGAGAACTGCTTCTCAGGTTCTGGGGCTCAGATCTCTCCCTTCATAATCTTATGAGCCAATTCTTTATAACATATAAAAATAAATTCAATCTGTACCTCTCTACTTTGTATGTATATCCTATCTAATAAAAAAGTAATATTCAAAGTGACTGTCACTCCAGCAAACAAGATGGCTGCCCTCATGTGGACACAAGATGACCACCACAAGATGGCCAGCAGGGGAGGGCAATTGGGAGGTACCAGGCCTGCAGGGGAGGGCAGTTTGGGGGGACCCAGGTCTATAGGGGAGGGCAGTTGGGGGTACCAGACCAGCAGGGGAAAGTAGTTAAGGGTGATGAGGCTGGCAGGGATGCAGTTAGGCATCAATCAGGCTGGCAGGGGAGTGGTTAGGGGGTGATCAGGCTGGTAGGCAGAAGTGGTTAGGGGCAATCAGGAAGGCAGGCAGGTGAGCATTTGGGAGCCAGCAGTTTGGATTATGAGAGGGATGTCTGCCTGCCCATTTAGGCCTGATCCTGGTAGTCAAACAGTCAGACACCCCTCTAGGGGTTCCAGAATGGAGAAGGTGCAGGCTGGGCTAACTGAGGGACACACACCACCTGTGCACAAATTTCATGCACAGGGCCTCTAGTATGTATAAATATGTCTGTAGATGTATCTATTGATTATATTTCTCTGGAAAATCCTAAGGTAGTTTCTGAGTATTTTTGTTCTAGGATTAAGGTTTTACACAGACATTCTTACTGTCCCATACCCAGATTTTTTGGCATAAAAACATACTGACAAGCCCTGGTCAGTTGTTTGGAGCTTCATTCAGTAATCCAAAAGGTGTGGGTTGGATTCCAGTCAGGGCACAGGCCTAGGTTGATGGTTTGATCCCCAGTCAGGGCGAGTGTGGGAAGCAACACATCATTGTTTCTCTCTCTCTTACCTTCCCTCCCTCCTTTCTTTCTTCCCTCCCTTCCTTTATTCCTAAAAATCAATGAAACATATTCTGAGGTGAAGATTTTAAAGAGTGTCAAGAGTGGATGTTTGGAAAATTCTAAAAGGACATATTTTTGTGGCAAGGTGATGAGGGCCCAAGCCCAGCAGGGCATGGAACTGGGTGCCAGGCCCAGACCGGAACAGGTGCACCCACAGCAGGAGTCTCCTTCCTCATCTCAGGTCCTCCAACTCCCATCACTGGGCACTGCTCCCTCCGAAAACTGTTGTAAGCCCGGTAATTCTCCAGAGCACTCGTCTTGGACATAGGCGACGGTTTTGCTGTGGAAACAGGGAAGCCCCATGCCTAGTCCTGGCTTTCACTCCCAGCCCTGCGGCCTCTGCTCCTGCTGGGGGTGGAGTTCATTTTAGCCCTAAATTCCCTTCCGCGGCTTCATCCAATCACTCATTTATTCATCAACTACTTACCAAGGGTGCATATAGGCACTTTATTACTGGCCAGGTATGTGGTGATAAACAATATGCATACTCCTGTCTCTGAGATGTATAGCTGGCAGACAGGGGTGGGGGGAACAGAGGGATATGGGGACAGGGGGATATAGGAATAGGGGAACAGGGGAACATGGGGACAGGGGGAGAGGGGACAGGGGGACATGGGGTCAGGGGGATATGGGGACATGGGGACAGGGGGACAGGGGATGGGGGGACAGGGGGACAGAGGGTCAGAGGGATTGAGGACAGGGGAACAGGGGACAAGGGGACAGAGGGACATAGGAGAGGGGGATATAGGGATATGGGGACAGGGGAACATGGGAACAGGGGGACAGGGGGTTATGGGAATAGGGGAACAGGGGACAGGAGAACATGAGGATGGGGGGACAGGGGGGCAGGGGGGCAGTGGGACAAGGGGACAGGGGACAGGGGGACATGGAGATAGGGGGATATGGCCATAGGGGGCAGGGGGACAGGGGGATATGAGGATAGGGGGACAGGGGGATATGGGGACAGGAGGACAGGGGGACAGGGATACAGGGGAACAGGGGAACAGGGGGGCAGAGGGACAGGGGGACAGGGGACAGGGGGACAGGGGGATGTGGAAATAGGGAGATATGGAGATAGGGGGATATGGGGACAGGGGAACATGGGGACAGGGGAACAGGGGGACAAGGGAACAGGGGGACAGGGGACAGAGGAACATGGGGACAGGGGGACAGGGGAACATGGGGACAGGGGACAAGTTTCAAAACGAAGGCAGTGCTAGGCAGTAGAGGAGCACTGAGATACATAGTGTGTCCTGTGGAAAAACTTGTAAAAAGTCTCCGTGGGGAGCTGGGCTGGGCAGGCAGGGCATCGGAGCTGAGTGGCGTGGGTTCGGGCAGTCACAGGGAAGGACATTTCTCTATGCCCTGCACGGGCTGAGCCAGACTTAGAGTCAGGGGGCGGGATGGTGCCTTAAAGGAAGTAAAAGGATTTCGGTGCAGCTGGGCAGTGACAGTGAGGGAGCATGAGGCTGAAGAAGCAGCGTCTGCACTCACTTTACCCGCCCTCCTCCCTGCCTGCTGAGCGCTGCTATGCTCAGGGAGACATAAGCCTGTGCCACACTAAACCCCGGCCATTCACACCCTCCATCTCCCCAAATGTCTCTGGCAATCGCTGTCTGGGCTCCATCCAGCTCCCGGAGGACGGAGCACACGCCTTCCGTCACAGAGAGCTGCTGCAGAGACATCTAATTTTACAGATCATGGTTTTGGAGAAAAATGTCACCCTAGAAGTGAGTGGGAAATTACTCACTTCTGGAGAGATGGAAATGTCAAGATGGATGGGTCAGGCCCTCTCTGGGCTCCTGGGCTGCTCAGCAGCCCGCTGCACGCCAGCGCCCCCTCCCGGCTGCCGCAGGCGGTACAGGCTTGGGGGCTGCAGACCAGGGGAACTTCTCACCTCTCCTGCTGCATGGTTTCCCCTGCTGCTCCCTGCCTGCCCGCCCCCCCCCCCCCCAACGCCCACATCCTCAGCTTAAAAGTCGCCTCCCAGTGCCTTCCCTGAACCCAGGGTTGGCTCAGTGACCCCACCCTGTGTTTGCAGAGCAAATTGTAATGTAACTTCATCAAAGTGTAATAGCTGCTTTGTCTGTTTTGTGTTCTTTTCCTAACAGACCTTGGATATTCATGCGTACACATACGCACGGTGCTTATGTAAACTGGAGTGCATTTTACATAATATGTAAATAGCAGTAGTAGTTAATACTCTCCCTTCTGAAAGTAAACTGTATACACACACACACACACACACACACAATCATGTGTCCTCAAATATTTTTCTAGGTGTAATTCAAGAAAAGAAAAACATCCAATGTATAAAGGCTTTCACTACAATGTTATCTGTAATAGTCTTTTCCCTCCCCTCCACTTCCTGAAAGGCCTTAGGCTCAGCTGATGAAATTTCTCTTTAAATCATTGTGTGAAAAAGCCCCATAAGAAACATTAGATAAATCGGCTGATTTTTCCTTGGGGTCTCATTTTTCTATGTATTAAATGGAAAGAGATGAGATCTGTGTTGGAGCTCTCTGTCGTTATGGTGTCCGTAAGAATGTCACCACAGTGCCTGGAGCGGTCTCTGGTGGGCCTGGGAGGAGGAGTTAGGAGAGGCAGGGCCCATCTTGGCTGGTTCCTCACCCTGAACGGCCCTGTGACCCACTGCACTCTTCATTCTTCCATCTGAAGCTGAGGCACAGGCCACTAGCAAAGGTAAGGCACTGGCAGTGAATGAGAACATCTGGAAAGAACAGAATAGAGGTACAGCTAAGCTGCTATGATAGAGATTGCAACGTAAAGTGTCTTAATTGAAATGGAGTTCGTTTCTGACTCCAGGGGGAGGCAGGTGGCAGACAGGCTGAGCAGGCAGTTCTGCCGCCCTCCACATGAAGCTTCCTCTAATGGCTCCATCAGCTGCCACCCTTCTCCCTTCTGGTAAGGAGGAGATAAGAGATCAGGGGAGCTCCTGCCCCATCAGTTTAGTGGTGAATAGTTTATAGCTGCAAGGGAGTCTGGGAATGCGTCTAGTTGGCATTTATGCATGTGGTCAGGGTCTATATCAAGTGGCCAGGAGAGAAAGTCCGGTCATTCAGACAGCACTTAGAGCTGATACAGGATCTCAACTGATGAGAACAGAGATGATGATTAAGCATCTCACCTCCTCCTGGCATTTTTAGTGGCAGACCCTACTCAGAAAACGTGACTTCCGGTCCCAGTGCTGGCATGTATGACCATTAAATCAGGACTCATGGGTAGTAACTACACCATTTTTGTCATTTCCTTGACCTGAGTCTTATCCCCCTTCCCCTCCAGGAGCATTTGTGGTATTGTTAAGGCCCATGCCACCAATCTTTGGGTGCAGAGTTGGGCTGGTGGTTTAAGGCTGGCTGATCAGGGCATTTCTCTGCCACAGTGACCGGTTCCTGGAGGGGCGTAAGGCATGAGACGGGCAGAGCAAGGAGACCTACTTCGATCATTTTGATGGAGTTATAGAATAGATGCTCTCATTCTGCCAGGGTTCCTAAAAAGACAAAATGCAAACTCGGAGTCATGAGTGGCTTTTTTTGCCCCTAGTGTGGAGAAGCTTCTTGAGTATGAAGCCACCAGAGAGATGAAGAAAGCTTGCAGATGGCATTATTCAGAGCTGCTGGATCCAGCCGTGCCTGAAGGTGTTATCCTGGAATGGGCTGCAGGAGCACAGGTGCCTGTCTCAGCTTTGCTCTAAGAACTAAGTTGAACTAAGAACTTAGAAAGAGAACAATTCTGATCCGTCGCCTGTCCAGTCCCTTGTTTTCCATCACAGGTCGTGGCTCTCAGACACGGCTGCACAGAACAATATCTCAGGAGCCTGATAAAAATAGATATTTAGTCCGACCAGTGTGAGGGGAGGCTAACAATCCATGTTTAAAAATCGCTTCCCCTGGGTTTCTGAAGGCAGCTCGATTTGAGAACAGCCAGTTACTCCATGCTGCCTCCCAGGGTGAGTACTGCTGCATGACTTTGGAAACTGACATCTCTTTGTCACTTCAATTTATTTTTTATTTTTACCAGGAAGAGGGGAGACCAGATGATATGCTTAAGTGGCCTCCTGCCCTCTAAGATTACCAGGATGACAGTCCCTGGGATGGCCCGCCTCCTCTCCTGCTCCACATTCCCCTGCACTGGCGCGCACCCCCACTGTGAGCAGACACCCCCACTGTGAGCAGACACCCCCACTGTGAGCAGACACCCCCACTGTGAGCAGACACCCCCCACTGTGAGCAGACACCTCGGGGAAATGCACCTCAGGCTGGGCCCCCTTTCCACAGCCCCTCTCGCCTCTCCCGCAGGCGCTGACAGGTGCGAGCTGAGACAGACAGGCCCGTGTGAAGCTCCGTGATAAGAAGCTGGAGAAGAAACAGAAATATTGATCTCAGGAGCTGACAGGTTTCCTGCAGGAGCCAGCGGCAGGCGAGGTGAGCCCGGCTGAGAAGTGCACACCTTCCCCATGCAGCATTTCACTGCCACATTCTCCCACATCTCACTGCCGCAGCCTCGGCGGAAACCCTCTCCCCTTGGTCCAGGTCTGGGGCTCCCAGCTGCCTGTTACATTACTTGTCTGCCCTACCAGGAGGGGGCAGGCGCCCTGTGCCCAGGACAGAATTCTCAGTGTTCCCCCTGAATGAATGAACAGAAGAACCGAGGGTAGGTAAATCGAAGAGACTCTTTGTGAAAGTCACCAGATAGTGGACTTGCTATAAGATGTGCTGGTGGGAATCTGTCTGAAATGCATTTCGCACGCACAGGCTTCGCAATGCATAATTTAACATTTCTCATAGCCACCGTTTTGGTCATCTGCCACCATGGGGTTCTGAGTCCTGGTTTGTGTTAGAGTCACGGAGACTGGAGAACCTCCCTCCCTCCCCAATCAGGATGTCCACTCGGCAGGTCAGGGGTGTGGGGATCCCACAAGGTTCTGCCTTTCCAGCAAATTCCGATGATGCAGCTGATGCGGGTCCCCGGCCACACGGTGAGGACCACTGCACCAGATGGTCACTCTGGTCAGGGTCTTAGAAACGTAGGATGATTGTGTCTACAGGGGAGCTCTCTATGGCACTGAGGCTTCTGGAACCCCTCGGGCTCTGCGTCATGTTGTTGCTCTCTTCCTCGGGACACCACAGTCCTGACAGCCCCTCACTCTGTGACCCTCCCCTGAGGCCGCAATGCGTGAGCAGGAAAGTGAGGAGTGTGGGAGTTACTGGGAGAGAAGAGGCGAGGACTGCCACTGCTGGGTGCGGGGGAACACACTCATCAGGGACCTAAGACCAACAACAGGGAATTAAGGAAAGGGTGTGGTCCAGTGGCTTGGCTCAGTGGTTGAGCATCAGCCTATGAACCAGGAGGTCATGGTTTGATTTTTGGTCAGGGCACATGCCTGGATTGTGGTTCAATCTTCTGTATGTGAACCCCCGTTTGGGATGTGTAGAAGGCAGGCAATCAATGATCCTCTCTCATCATTGAAGTTTCTATCTCTCTCTCCCTCTCCCTTCCTCTCTGAAATCAATAAATGTATTTTTTAAAAAGAAAAAGAGGCAAGCTGAGGATAAAGAGAGAAGAAACCTTTTGGGCAGCAGCTCACCCATGACTTCCTGGTAGAATCCAGGGGGGCTTCACAGCAGGCCAGTATCTGGCCTCACTCTGGACCAATTGCCCCGAGGTTTCCTCTCCTGCTGCCCTGCAACCCACAGGACTGCATGAGGAAGCTCAAGCTAGCCTGCCAGCATCACACCCCAGAGCGAGGCCACCAGGGATAAGCCAGGGCCCGGCCAGGTACTCAGAGATGCAGGTGAGAGTCTAGCAGAGAATAGTCCTGTCGGCCCAGACCATAGGCAACACCTGGTTAACCCACAGAGGCATACGCTAAATGTGGTTTTGCTTTAAGGCTTGTTACACAGCAAAAGCTAATGGATACATCAGTGTAGACCTGGAAACCCTCCATCTGATGGGTAACAGGCTGGAAGTACTAGCCTGCTCATATTCGTTTCCTATTCCAGCATCGCATATTATCAAAATGTTAGTGGCTGTGCCAAAACCGGTTTGGCTCAGCGGTAGAGCATTGGTCTGTGGACTGAAAGGTCCCAGGTTCGATTCCGGTCAAGGGCATGTACCTTGGTTGAGGGCACATCCCCAGTAGGAGGTATGCAAGAGGCAGCTGGTCGATGTTTCTCTCTCATTGACGTTTCTAGCTCTCTGTCTCTCTCCCTTCCTCTCTGTAAAAAATCAATAAAATATATATATTTTTAAAAATGTTAGTGGCTGAAACAGCACCCATTCACTATCTCACATTCTGTGACCCCGCCAGGGCTTGGCTGGGCTCTCTGCTCAGGGGCTTCTAAGGCTCCAGCAAGTGCTGCCTGGGATACAGGCAGCAAAGGACCTGTCTTTGTTGGAATACTGTAATTTCTTATGATTATAAGGCTGAGGGGCTGGCTGTTAGCTGGAGGCTGCCCCAGCTCCAACAGGCCACCTTTCAGGTCCTGGACATGCGGGCCTCCTGCATAGGTCGCCCACAACCAGGGAACTTGTTTAATCCAGAGAGGGTGGGGGTGTCCTCTGGGCCTGAGAAAGCTGCCAACAGGGAGAGAGAGGACTCCAGCAGATGAGCCCTGATGTCTTAGTGCACAGGCACATAACCACATCTATCCCATTGCCCCAACGGATCCCATCAATGAGGAGCAAGTCCAGGTGCCTCACACTCAAGCAGAGGAGACATACAAAGGTGTGGCCATCAGGGGGCAAGTTCATGGAGCCCTTGGCCCCTGCATTAACCTCACCCTGCTGACCGGCCAGGATTTCCGCTCCGTAACACCTCAGGGAGCAACCTGCACTGAGTGCTCCTGGCAGACATGGGCAGGGACAGGAAACCCGTCACAGACAGGGAGTGAAGCTGAGATGAGCCAGACGCCATGTGTGTGTTAACGTAACAACCTTCAAACCTGTGAAGAATTTTTTGTGAGTTTATTTGAGCCAAACTGTCGACAATTGCTGGGTAGCAGAATCACAAAGGATTGAGACAATGCTCCAGAGAATGGCGGTTTTTTATCTATTTTTACACATTGCAATCAAAGGAGGAGACGTAGGTGGGTTACATGAAATCCATTGGCAATGGATTAGAAAGGAGGGAGAAAGCAAAGCAGGGAAACCTCTGGGGCTGGATAAAAAGTAAAATGATAGGCACATGCTTCTTCTACAGGGCAGTTAACAGTTAACAACTAACAGGCTAATAATAACAATGAAGGAATTTGTGCTCTCTGTCCTGGTGCCCAGGGCATTTGGTTATGCCCTGAGGGGTCTGGAAAAAGGGAAGTTACAAGTTACCCTGACATTTCAACCATATGTTATCTTATTAAATATTTTTATTGATTTTGTACAGAGAGGAAGGGAGAGAGATAGAGAGTTAGAAACATCGATAAGAGAGAGTCATCGATCAGCTGCCGCTTGCACACCCCCTACTGGGGATATGCCCGCAACCAAGGTACATGCCCTTGACCGGAATCAAACCTGGGACCCTTCAGTCCCCAAGCCGACGCTCTATCCATTGAGCCAAACTAGTCTTGGCCATAGATATTTTTGTTATCTTAGATGCAAAAAGACAGACAGGCTCAGTTAGGGTAAAGATTGACCTTGTCAGGGAAGACACCGGCCTAGGAGGTGACTACCCACCATAACTGCTTTAGTTAAAGTTTAATTTCAGACCATCCTTGTGGTTACTTTATGTCTTTGAGTTTGCAAAACGGCCACGCAGGCCTCCCCTGAGCTTGTCAGGTCAGCACGTGGCCCCTTCCATCCACACATGTCATGACCAGGACCTGGGCTTTTATTCTAAGGGCAGGGAGAGGGGAAGTCAGTGGAGGGTTTGGAATAAAGGAGAGGCAGGATCTCACTGATGCTTAAAACCACCACACTGGCTGCCATTTTGACTCTAGACTTCAGGGACAGCAGTCAGAAGGCAGCTACAATGTCTAATGACCCTGATGGAGGGTGGCAGGAGGCGGCAGGAGAGGCAGAGTGAGGAGCTGAGGAGGACTGACATTCCAAACAGGGATGGTAGGCCTTCCTGTGTCTCCGTCTCCATCGGCAGGTGGAGGAAGGACGCCCTATGTAACTTCTAGCTGTCTCGGGACTGAGCCCTGTGGTGGGTTCTGCTCTCCATGCCTGGGCTCCTGCAGGGCCTCTGCCACCAGCCCTAGGCCCGCTGCTGCCTGCTGCTTGGACTCTGGCTACAAGCAGTTCAGTGAAGTTTTTGATTTAAAGATCTGGGATTAGACTCTCTCATCACTGCCTGCGGGAGCCTGATTGACCTGTCTGCAAAATGAGGGTGACAATGCGGAAACCCAGGTCTGCTTGTGGACCTGCTAACACAGTTCAATCAAGCACCTGCTAGAAAGAAGCTGGCCAGTCCTGCCCTCCCCTGGAGCCAGTTTGCCCTGTGCTGGCAGCCCAGGCCTGGCTGTGGTGGGAGCTTGTATTCTCAGGCGGAGACCTGGACTGTGGCTGCTTGTGAGACCTGTTGGCACCTTTTCCGGGCCCAGAGGACCACATCCACCCCCTCCCCACCTGCTTCTTCCCCAAGGGCACACAAATCCCCTGCAGCTCCTCAGAGCCAAAGCATTGCAGTGACTCAGAGGGCCAGAGGGGACAGGAAAATTACATCAGTGACAGAATGGGATGAAGGCTGCTCCTGTCTGGCCTTGGCTGCTGCCACAGGCACCAGTGGAAGTGCCCAGCAGGTGGGTGTGTTCCAACCTCCACAGATAAGACAGTGAGCTTACAGTGAATTGCTTGAACCATAGGTTTCTACGCACACTGTTGCTTGACTGTCTCTCTGACTTTTGAAAAGATACTAGTTTTGGTCGGTTTAGCTCACTCCAACCAACTGAGCTAAACCGGCCAGAGCTAGTATCTTTTCAAAAGAGTGTCATCCGTGCACCAAAGGATTGTGGGTTCGGGCAACTGATATGTTTCTCTCTTACATTGATGTTTATCGCTTGCTCTCTCTTTCTCTCCCTTCCTCTCTCTCTAAAATCATTAAAAACATGTTCTCAGCTGAGTATTACAATTTTGTGAAGATATAAAGGGCATATATCATAAAGTTGAGATCCAGTTGTCAAGGAGAAGCATTTATTAGAGAGCGTCTGGGTTCTGCTATTGGACCAGCCACCTCCTGTAGGAAGACAAAGGTGTGACTGCGCTGAAGCACTCTGCCACTCGGTTCTGAGGGAAAGCACAGTAGCGAAGGCCACATCCAGTGTTGAGGGCAATTATTACAAAGCCGAGGGGGGTCATGAATTATACTGCCAGGTGTCTGAGCTGTGGAAGAAGCCCAAAGGATATCAAATGGGGAAGGGGTTAATTGGAGAAGGTTTTAGCCACTGGCCCACTAGCTGCCAGAGACCACAGTCTATATTTTCAGTTCCTCTAATGATGTTAATTAGGCTCATTGCTGAGACAAAGGAAGGAGATTTGTAGAGACTGAGAGCTGGTTGCAGTGAAGCAGAGATCTCTAGGTAGCAATACCCCAGGGTTGGGCTAGCTGCCCTCACAGCTGAGGGCCAGGGAAGGCCCATATGCAAATCTTTCTACCTCTAAGCCCTACTCAGCATCCTCTCTGGCCTCCCTACAGAGTTCAAGTTCAGAGGGTGCTTCAAAAACTTGGAGAAAAACAGGCTTATGTCCCTGTGTTCTGTCACCGCCATTCCATTGACATCTTCTGTTGCCAATGGCATGTTTGAAACACGCAACTTTTTCAGGACCTGTTTCCTCATCTTCCCCAAAGGGCCATCCTCTCAGTGATCTACTTGGCTCCCTGGCCGCTCAGAAAGAATTCTTCCCCCAGTTCTCTACCAAACTGCCATTGCCTCGGCCAGAAGGGCGATGCTCATGGTGTCCCCATTTCAGGCCCCTCACTGTGGGCATCCTTCTCTTCACCTGTGATGGGAGCCACGCCAGCTCTTTATTGTGCCCAGTGCTGCCAGTGGAAACCATGTTTTTTCTTTCTTAATTTAAAAAAAATATATATATTTTATTGACTTTTTACAGAGAGGAAGAGAGAGGGATGGAGAGTTAGAAACATCGATGAGAGAGAAACATCCATCAGCTGCCTCTTGCACACCCCTTACTGGGGACGTGCCTGCAACCAAGGCACATGCCCTTGACCGGAATCGAACTTGGGACCTGTCAGTCCGCAAGCCGACGCTTTATCCACTGAGCCAAACCAGTTTCGGCCGAAACCGTGTTCTTTCGTGGAGTCCCCAGGAAACAGTCCAAGAGTCTCACGCATGGGGGTTGTGGTGTGGTCATGTTAGAAGGCAGCCTGGGTTTCCAGTGCCCACCTCCATCTGCCCCAGCATGGAAAAATCCAGGCTTATCTTCATCAGGCCCAGAGGTCAGGCCAGCGTGCAGACATTTTGCATCTGCCAAGGGTATTGCAGTCCAGCCTTATCACCTCCCGCTAGCTTAGCTTGTTCCAGTGGCTGCCCCTTGGCTGAGGCCCGAGTTCAGTCTGTGTGGAGTCTGCTGAGCTGTCGGCTAGACTCACACGGCTGCTGTGGAGAAAATGTGAAAACAAATGGGGTGTGCGCATGTGACTGGAGAGAGAGAGAGAAAGAGAGAGAGAGAGAGAGAGAGAGAGAGAGAGAGAGAGAGAGAGAGAGAGAGAGAGAGAGGCTTTGAGGCTTTGTTAGCTGGGATTATATTACATTGGGTTTGGGAAGGAAGGACCAGACGTTCCCAAACTTATGTGGGATTGTGCTGTGTCCACATTCTAACCCATCCATTCTTTCCCCGGGCTGGACTGGCAGGCCTCTGTGGTGCCATGTTGGTCTTACTGCGCATGTGCTCACCTCCCCTTTATCATTCCACCCCTTGCCCAGTGATCTGTAGGGAGTGGACATGGTTCCCCGGGGAGTGTGAAGCTGGAACTTCCTAAATAAGCAAACATATGCTTCCTGGTTGATTATGGTTTACAATGTCCAACTCCCTTTGCTCTCTCTCCTTATTAATATTTAGCAGCCTGCTCTGGCACCTTCACACAGAAACCATGGTCTCCCTGCACAAGAACGCTTCTTGGACACACGGACTCCTGCGAATGAGTACTGAGCCAGAGTACACAGGAGGCAGGAGGGTACTGTTTAAAGGCACATCAGACGTATCTGAGTTTTAGTCCCAGCCAGGCGGGAACTTCTGCAACTACAGGAAATTATTTCAGCAGTTGGCCTTCTATGATGGGCAGAATCTTCATCCAGAGCTCTGGGGTCTCATGGGTCTCTATAGTAATATTTCTTCATCACTAACTGTGCCTATGGGCTGGGACTCTTGTTTCATTTCACTCTAGTACCCATCGTCCCTCAGCTTCTTTTCATGGCTTCCCTCAGGAGATGTCTGGAGTTCTGTGCTATCTTCTGTCTCTTATGTGAACTTCTCAAGAGAAACAATCCGGTTTAATCATTTAATTACTCTCCAATATTACTCAATTAGCCACCATGCAATAGAGCATGCCTATATTAGTGAGATTCCCTCAGCAGGCCACTTCATGGGCAGTTGATCTGAGAATGGACAAACCCTGATGCTGACGGGTGCAACCATAGTTCAATCCATTGACAGCTAAGCATAAAAATGTGCTTATGGTTTGGCTACTCAGAAGGAGCACTTGAATGCAAGAGCCATCCTGGAATTCATCCACTCTTCTCTCATTTAGCCAAGCTCTGTGCTCAGGTGTCTAACTCTCTCCTTACCTAGTCACTAGAGCATCTCTAACATACCACGTTCAAAAACAAACCTTCATCTTCCCTGTGCAAAAACTCATTAGTTTAATGTAGTCCCAGTTGTTTGTTTTTCTCTTGTTTTCCCTGCCCAAGGAGATGTATCAAAAAAATTTTTTTTTTTCTAAGAGCAATGTCAAAGAGTTTACTGCCTGTGTTTTCTTCTGGGAATTTTATGGTTTCAGGCCTTACATGTTAAGTCTGTAATTGATTTTGAGGCTTTTTGTTGTTGTTAATCCTCACTTGAGGATATTTTTTTCCATTATTTTTCATAGAGTGGAAAGGAGGGAGGGTGGGAGAGAGAGAGAAAGTGGGGGAGAGAGAGAGAGAGAGAGAGAGAGAGAGAGAGAGAGAGAGAGAGAGAGAGATGAGAGAGACACATTGACTGGTTGTAGAAGGCAGGCAGTGAAGTATAACCCAGGTACATGACCTTGACCAGGAATTAAACCTGCAACCCTTTGGTATGCAGGCCAACCCTCTAACCACTGGACAACACTGGCCAGGGCAAGTTTAATTTTGTACATGATATAAGAAAATGGTCCAATTTCAGGTTTTTTTGCATGTATATGTCCAGATTTCCAACACAATTTATTGAAGAGACTCCTTTACCCCACTGTTTAGCCATGACTTATTTGTCATCGATTAATTGACCATATAACTGAGATCCATTTCTGAACTATAGATTCTCTTCCATTGATCTAGATTGCTGTTTTTAGGCTAGTACCATGCTATTTTGATTATTGTAGCTTTGTAGTAGAGTTTGACATCAGGGAGCACAATATCTCCCACTTAGTTCTTTCTCAAGATTTCTGTGGCTATTTGGGGTCTTCCATGGGTCCATATACATTTTAGAATTAGTAGTTCTAATTCTGAGGAGAATGCTATTGGTATTTAGTAGGGGTTGCATTGAATCTGTAACTGACTTTTGGTTGTAAGAACATTGTGCTTTTTTTTGGTAAGTCTGCACTTTTGCCATTTTGTTAATTATGTTAGGTAGTTTTTATAGTTATCCCCTGTTCCTTTCTTCTCTCAGTCTCTTCCCTGATGGTTTGCTGTTTTACATTGCTGCTTTGTTTAAGTTCCTTTCTCTTTGTTCTTTTTCTTTTTCAGGATTCAAATTTGTGGTTACCATGAGGTTTATGCACATCATTCTTTATTGACAGCAGATTCTGTTAAACTGATATGTGTCTAAGTTTAAATATATTCATTCAGGAGTACATGATTACTCCTCCTCCATGCGTTGTTATTGATGTCTTATCATAGCTCTTTTTGTGTTGTGTATTTCCTAACTTATTGCAGTTTAAGTTGAGTTTGACAATTTTCTCTTTTAACCTTTGTAAATGTCTGATTTATTAAATATCTGACTTTACCTGTGAAGTATTTTACTTATTTCTTGTTGTGGTCTTTCTTTCTACTTAAAGAAGACCCTTAACATCTCTTGTAAAACTAGTTTAGTGGTGATGAACTCCTTTAATTAATGCCTGTCCAGGAAGCTTTTATCTCTCCTTCAATTCTGAATAATGATCTTGCTGGGTAAATTACTCTAGATTGTAGGTTCCTTTTTTCAGCTCTTTAGATGTCTTGCCACTCTCTTCTGGCCTGTAAAGTTGCTGCTGAGAAATTGTTGGCCTTTGTGTTTAACTCGTTTTTTTCTTTTGCTCCCTTCAAGATTGTCTCTTTATCTTTAACTCTTGCCTACATGTCCCGGTGTGGGTCTCTTTAGATTCATCTTGTTTGGAACTCTGTGATTCCTGGTCCTGGATGTCTGTTTCCTTTGCCAGGTTAGGAAAGTTTTTAGTTATTATTTATTTAAATAATCTTCTTATTTCTTTCTCTCTTCTCCTTCTGGAATCCTTATAATACAAATATTTGAGTGTTTGATGCTATCCCAGAGGTCCCTCATTTTATATTCTAATTTTTTAAAATTTCCTTTTTCTGTCTGATGTTCTGATTGGTTGAATTCAAATAGTCTATCTTCTAGGTCTCTGATCCATTCTTGGATCAGCTAATCTGTGTCAACTAATCTTCTATGAATCCTTCTAATTTATGTGTCATTTCAGTTATTGTAGACTTCATATCTGCTTGGTTCTTTCTTGCTCTCTGCTGAAGTACTCTCTAAGTTCCTCTATTCCACTCTCAAGTTTGGTGAGGATCATTATGAATGTTTCCTTGAATTCTTTATCAGGAAATTATAGATATCCATTTTCTTAGGTTTTTTGTTTGTTTGTTTGTTCCCTCTCCTCCCCCCACCCCCCAGGGATTTTTCTTATTCTTTTCTTTGAGAGATATTCTTCTATTTTTTCATTTTGTTTTACTTTCCATGTTTATTTATATACATTAGACAAAAACAGTTGTCTCTTCCAGTCTTGGAAAAGTGTCTGTAAGTAGAAGTAGGCTCTGATGAGACCACGCGTCTTGGGTGCTCTTGGCACGTCCAGTAGGAGCTGAAAGGGTGCCTAAGGCATTGGGGCACTGACCTACCTCACTGGAGCAGCCAGGGAAGGCTGGTGCATATAGTAATGCTCTGTTGATCCTGCTTTCTCCCTTGGTTTGGGCCAAATGGGCTCTGGCAATGTGTCTGAAAAGCACTGCACTAACGTGCAGGTAGGCCAGAGCACCTGGACAGAGCCCCACCCCTCTAAGAAGGTGGGGGCACAGAGCCTTGCCTTTTCTTTGGGTGTAGTGGCACCCTGTGTTCCTGCTCCCTCTGTCTGGAGGCAGGAGGCTCCAGGTGATGTAGCAGTCATCCTGCAGGTAGTCCAGACCTCACTTGAGCTCCTGCCCCCCATAAACATAGAAGGAATGCCCTGACACTGGAGCATCCGTGTCACTCCCAGATGGCTTCCCAACCTCTCCACTTGAACGCCCTTGTCTGTTGCCAGAAGCTGCTCACTCAGTGTTCAGCTGTCTTGCAGGAGTGACTACTGCTTACTTATGCATGTGTTTCATTATGCTTATGGGAGGGACGAGGTGCATGTTCTCCTATGCCACCTCCATTTGCAGCCTCTAATTAGTGTTTATCTAGGGGTGATCATTGCACAAGGTTATGTTGTTTTTATAAATTAGTTATTATTTTTCATAAATATATATAAATACACTATATACATACTAATGCCTGTGATTTTATACATGTACTAGAGGCCTGGTGCATGAAATTCATGCATGGGGGGAAGGTCCTTCAGCCTAGCCTGCACCCTCTCCAATCAACCCTTTCGGGGACATCTGTCTCATAATCCTGGACCACTGGTTCCTAATTGCTCACCTGCCTGCCTGCCTGGTCACCCCTAACTGCCCCCTCCACCCCCCACCCGATGTCAGCCTAATGGCCTCTCACTGCCTCTGCATGCTGGTCTGATTGCCCCCAACTGCTCCCCCCACCCCAACAGCCTCATCACTCCTAACTGCCCCTGCCCACCAGCCTGGTTACCCCCAACTACCCCCCTCTGTTGGCCTGGTCATCCCCAACTGCCCCCCCTGTGGCCTAGTCACCCCTCAATGCCCCCTCGCCACCAGCCTAATTGCCCCCAACTGTCCCCCCTGTCAGCCTGGTTGCTCCACAGAGACAGCTGTTCAGTCATTTGTTTGTCCCTCGGGCTAGCCCTGGGCAGCCGCCATCTGAGGCTTGCCTGCACCTCAAGGGGGCCCTGGATGACTGGGGGGCTGAGGAAACTGGGGGACTCCAGAGACAGGCACACAGAGTGGCTGGACCTGCCTGGGGGTGGGCCTGACCATGCCACATGCCTGCTGTCCCAGTGGATCTGAGGGACTGGGTGCCACCATCTTGTGGCTGTGGGTGCTGCCATCTTTGACATCATGGCAATCAATTAGCATATTCCCTCCTTATTGCCTGTGGGCGCCACCATTTTTGTGAGAGCATGATGGTCAAAAAACATATCCCTCTTTTTTAGATAGGATATGAAAGTGAGAGTATACATGAAACCAGACTGGGTTCATAATTGTTGAAGCAAAGTGATGGGTACATGGAGTTTCATTGTATTACCTTCTTTGCTTTTGATTGTATCTGAATTTTTTTAGATGAGGTGGGAAGGAAAGTATAAGATGCTTGCTCCCTTTCCTATTCCTTTAGTTCATGTCTTTAAATTTCTGCTCCTCTGCTACTTCCTCAGAGTAACTAGAATGGGCATTTCTCATGCTTTTCTGGCTTCTGAGGAAGCATATTCTTTTGTTTCCAGAACTTCCTGCAGTTAGAAAGAAGACTCCATTTTGCCAAACAAATGCACCTGCCCAGATTTTAAATAGAAAGAACGTTAGATGAGGACTCAAGATCATGAGTGTACTGAGTCCAGTGTAGACTGAGCTACCTGATTACATTCCTTATCTACTTAATTCAGCCAGAGAATGATCCTGTTGCTTGTGATCAAAAGCATTACTTGAAGAGAATATTTTCCTGGTTCCCAGGTTAGGTCACACTTGTGATACAGATTTTTACATAACAATGTGCTTACTTTTATATAGAACTCGATACAGTTCTGGCTTGCTCACATACTTATTGGATGAGTATGTGTGTCCCTAATCATAAAGGGAACTTTTTTGAGTGCAGGAATCCTGTGTATTGTGCTCTACATCTGTACTCCCAATGCCAGGCACAGTGCCCTGAATATTGTATAAGCTCAGTAAGTTGTCTGCTGAATGAGTGAATGAGAATAAGAAGAGTGGGTGTTGTATAGCACTCAGCAATAAAAAGTTATTATATTTCCTATATAATAAAGAGCTAATATGCAAATGGTCATCATGCCCTCACACTGTCACATCATAATAGCTCAGACACTCAACACTGGGGAGAAAGGAATGGGTCCACCCAGGCTGTGGCCCAGGAGAGGGACAAGCTGCCCTGGGAAAAGCCACTCACTCATAGTCCCTTGCAGCTGTGGCTGGCCCGGGGGAAGCCAGCTCTGGTCCTGGGTGCCTGTAATCAGACAGAGGGAGGCAATCAGGCCAGCATGGGAGCAGTTAGGGGCAATCAGGCAGGCAAGAAGGGTTGGTTAGGGGCAATCAGGAAGACAAAGGTGGTTAGGGGCAATCAGGCAGGTGAGCAATTAGGAGCCAGAGGTTCCAGATTGTGAGAAGCAATCGGACATCCCCCAAGGGGTCCCAGATTGGAGAGGGTGCAGGTCAGGCTAAGAGACCCCCTCCCGGTGCACAAATTTCATGCACCAGGCCTCTAGTTTTATAATAACTCTAGATTGCCTACAGGTTAATGCAGCTGGCTCCTCTAGGTTCATTCATGTTGTTGAAAATGGTAAGATTCCATTCATCTTATGGCTTAGTAATATTCCATTGCATTCTTGTATCACATCGTTATTCAATTGTCTATTGATGGATAGTTAGGATGCTTCCATATCTTGACTATTGTAAAAAATAATAGAAACAGAGTCATAGATATAGAGAACAAACTGATGGTTGCCAGACAGGGGGGGATTTGGGGGACTGGGTGAGAAAGATGAAGGGATTAAGCCATACAAATTGACAGTTACAAAATGGTCATGGGGTGTAAAGTACAGCATAGGGAATACAGTCAATGATATTGTAATAACTACATATAATGTCAGATGGGTACTAGACTTATAGGGGGATCACTTCATAAATTATATGTGTCTAACCACTATGATGTACACTTTCAGCTAACATATTATTGAATGTCAACTATAATTGAAAAACAAACAAAAAAAACTGTTATATCCTTAAAGGCACATGAAAGAGTAGGCTTCAGAATCCTGTAGGTAGGGGGGACCACAAGACCAGTTACATTGAATGGCTTGAAGCACATCTCCCAGTTGAAGGCACTTAATTGCCAGTGCTAACCTTCTGACTGTCTCATGTCCACTGCTTCAGTGACCAAATGATGCCCTCGCTCAAGAAGGGCAGAGTGGGCCAGTCGAGGTGTCTGAGTGACTATGTGGAGTCAGGACTCTAAGCTTGACTGCATTAAACATGTAAGTTGAACAAAAATAGAAAACCTTCTGTAGAGCCACCAAGATTTGGGAGTACTTTCATTTCAGCCTAACCTACCCTATCCTGACACATACAAGCAGAAGAGAAAGAAAAATGAACAATATGGGCGGACCTGGGAGATGTCATGCTAAGGGAAGAAGTCAGTCATTGTGTGATTCCTCTTATATAAGACAGTGAGAATAGTCTAACTTACAGAAGCAGCCAGTGGAAGGAGGTTTCCTGGGGACAGAGGAGGAAGAAGGGGGAGTTGTTCAAAAAAGATGAAGTTACGGATGAGTACCAGCAATCTGCCAGATATCTTGGTGCCTCCAGTTAACAATAGACATTGTACACCTAAAATGTGCTAAGAGAGTAAGTCCCATACTAGGTGTTCTTATCACTGAAAAGAAACACAGAAAAAAACAACAATAATAAAGAGACACTAGGAACCCTTTGGAAATGATGGATATCTACACTAATAAAAGAGTAAGATGCAAATTGATCATACCTATGTGATGCCCACCAGCCAATCAGGAGTGGGATTGCAAATTAACCCAACAAAGATGGCGGGTTAATTTGTATAAGGAGGCATTTGCAATTGCCAAGCAACAGGGGGTGGGGCGATGACCCAGGCATTCCACACCACCCCAGCAGCTCCCGGCCTCTGGGTAGCTTAGGAAGACAGAAAGGTGGCTCCTGCCGGAGTGAAGGTAGTGCTGGCAGCCAGGGGAAGGAAGGCCCATTCTTGCATGAATCTTCATGCATCAGGTCTCTAGTTTTTTTGTTTTTTTTTTTATAACCTAGATTGTGGTAATGGTAACACAAATATATACCTATGTCCAAGCTCATCAAAATGTATACATTAATTATGGACAGGTTTTTTTGGTTTTTTTTCATACACCAATTACACTTCTAGTAGGAAATGGAAATTAAAAAAGGCACAGAAGGAGGAAGTGGAAAGAGGTATCTGTGGACAAAGGAGAAGATATACGACAATAGAGAACCTAGTCCCCAGTAGATACATCCTTGGGCTTGTCTATGGATATTTTGGAGCTTGAATCTCAACTCTGCCACGCATTAGCTGTGTAATACTGGGTGTTTCTTAATCTCTCTCAACCTCAGTTTTCCCTGGAAACTTAAAGGAAAAATAACACCAAGTTTCTGGGGTGTTACATAGGTTCAGTTTAAATGAGATAATTTCTGGGTACTTGCCTACCTGGCATGGTGTGCTGGGCGCTCAATGAATATTGATTGAGTGAGTGGGTGGAGAAGTCTCAGGGGAATGGGGAGGGGCGGAGGCAGAGGCAGCTGTGTAGTCAGTGGAGGTCTGATTGCTAAGCAGGCCAGTGCCCCGACACTCCCAAGTCTGTCACTGTGCATTGCGATTTAGTAAATCATTTTGAGCAGTGGGGTGTTTGCTTATTCAATCAAGAAGTGGATTTATGCCTAATTCTAGTGGCTCCTCTGCAAAGAGCTGTGAGCTCAGGAGGTGCTGGGCTCAGGAGCAGATTGCTGTGTGGTAATTTATGTGTTTTGGGAGGCTGGCCCCACAGCCACGCACATAAACCCGAGTCTTGCAGGGGGCCCTGACTCTGCCTGGCACACTCTGGCACAGCCCCAGCCCCTTGTCACCTTGATGTTACAAAGAGTGAGGGCAAGAGCCCAGCTCAGAGGCTGCTGGGTCTCATTTTCCACTCATTTACTTAAACAATAAGCTCTGGGCACCTGATCTGAGCTGGTTCTGGGCTTGGTACTTGAGATGTCAGTGGAGAACTTGAAAGACAGTCCTGACTATTTGATGCTCATACTGCGTTGGGGCCATCAGGTGTAAGACGTGATGAAAAGGAAGTGCAGGTGCCCTGGGAGCAAGGACAGCATCTCAGCTCCTGAGTCCCGGAGGTGGCTTTCCAGGAGGGGCCCTTTCAGCTTAGAAGCAGGCACCTAAGAAGAGGAAAGGAGGGAGGGGATAAGAGAGGAAGGAGATGGAAAGTTCCAGAGTGGTAAGAATGAGTTTGGTGTGTCTGGAAAGCAGAATGAGTTTGGAAAGGGTGAGTGGTGGGCGAGGTGCTGGCGGGTGGCAGGTGTCCAGTTGCAGAGCCTTTGCAAGTCCAGCTGAGTGTGATTTTGCTGCACTGAGCTCTCAGGGCTCTTTGAGGTGCAGCACTGACAGGAGAGGCTCAGGCCAAGCAGGGGGCAGAGGACTCCAGGTGGGAACTGATGGCTCCTGGGCCCGATGGGACAGAGCTTACAGGTAGGACATAAAGGAGATAATAACTGCCCAAAGTCAGCTTCCCTGACTTCATTTTCATAACTCTACTATAGGTCCTATTATTGTGCCCAGGTACCTGTTTAGTTCTGTTTTAACTTTCACCTGAGAACATGTTTTTATTGATTTTGGGAGAGAGGACTGGAGGAGAGAGAGAGAGAACATTGATCACTTGTCTGCCTTATGAACCCTGACTGGACACCTACCCTGAAACCTAGGAATATGCCCTGACTGGGAATTGAATCCACAACATTTTGGTGTAAGAAATGATGTTCCAACCCATTCAGCCATCAGCTCTTTTAAAGATACGAGGCACATAGAGGTAATATATTTTGCTAAGGACACACAGTTTGTAAGTGACAGACCTGGTATTCAAACCCGGGCAGTTTAATCCTAAATCCAGGCGTTATACACCCCTGAGTGTGGCTGTCTGGGACCACGAGCTCTCTGGAATGGCAGTGTCCGAGCTCTGTAGCATCCTGCCACCCGGCCTAGCACCTGGCACCTGGCACCTGGCAGGCGCTTCATTGCTGTCTGTGGGATGAATGACTAACGGTTGGTGGGTAGAGCTTGCCCAGCTGCCTGCTGCTTCCCAGCAACCATTCCAGCATCTCCCTGTCCCTGCATCTCGCCCAGCCTGGTCCTCTGCCCTCTAACCAAAGCTTAATTAGGAAACTAGGCGGCGACCTCGTGGGGCTCCCTGGATCATGCAGACCCATAATGCACTTGCAAGACTTTCCTGATGGACTGGCACTCTGCATGTAGTGGCGATGACAACTGTCACCGTCCTGGCTGAACCGCACATTGATCCAGGCGGCGTTCTTCTCTCTGTTGGACCCACAAGCGTCCTTTCCCTGGAATCGGCAGCACAGGTCACACTGCTGTCTGTGCTGGGGCTGTGGCCGCCAGGCCAGCCTCTCCCAGCAGCAGCCGCGCCTGGGGCTCAGCAGCGGGAACCTCTCCCTCCTGGTGGCGGCTCCTTCCCTCCCATATTTACTTCTCCTTAATCTGCATATTATCATCAGCACAAAGCCCTGGAATAACATCTGACAAATGATGCCTATTAAAAACAAGCGGCGAGCACTTCTCTCTCACCGCCTTCTAATTTGGAGGCGCATTACAGCCACGCGCCGCCAGACAGGCGGCTTTATGCGAGGAGCATGATGAAGCGCCGGCGCCGGCGTGGCAGCGCCCAAATGGTAATTTCTGCTTCAGAAATTGGTCATTTATTTTGCTGGTCTGTTCTTACGTTCAAATTAGATGAAGTTTAATATACTGTAAAATTGAATGTATTCTGTCCTTTTCAACAAATATGGCATGTGTGAAGATGATTTATGGCTCGTGGGAACCTCTAAAATGTTAAATAATCTCTCTTTCTGTTTCTTAAGTAAGTTATGGCCCGAGTTTAAACACAGGAAAAGAAAAACTTTATGGAGCTCCAGGCCCTGGTTCTGCTCTCGCCGCGGTGAGAACGAGCTGGCAGCTCGGGTCACCATGCCACTCCCATCCCCACCTCAACCCCCTTCTATCAGCCGTAACTGGAGGAAATAAGTCTGTCCCGGTCAGTGTTAGAATTTTCAACTTAATTTCTTTTTTTCTCTTTTTTAATTATTTTTTGGCATTATTTCTTTTATTTTTATTTTTTACATTTTATTTTATTTTATTTTATTTTGCCCCCCTCCCTCCCATACATACCCTCCCTCCCCAGAGTTTTATGTCCATTGGTTGTACTAATATGCATGTATACAAGTCCTTCGGTTGATCTATTATCTCCCCCAGATCTCCCTCCCCTCCCCGTTAATTTCTGAGGGAGCTGCATGGAGCCCGGGTGCCCAGCACAGGCCACTCCTCCGGTGGGCGTTAAGCTTCCTGCTGCCAGTGGACCGTGGGAACAGCCGCTTGAAATGGGTGCATGGGGGCAGGGGGCAGAGCGGAGGGAGTACAAGAACAGCTCTCCAGTGACAGGGATGAAGGCTTGACTGTGCCATTCACCCTCCACGGCACTTCTCCGAGCCCGAGGGAAAACGGGAGAACCCAGGTGAACGGCCAGAGGGACAGCTAGCTGTCCCCGACAGTGGCCAGGCCACAGCCCCAATCTGTGGCTGCAGGCAGGCCTCTTGAGCACTCTGAGCCTTAACTTTCTCATCTGTAAGATGAAGCAGTCACATGACAATATGATAATAATAACTGACTCTTTCATATGTGTACCATGTGACAGGCCTGTTCTAAGTACTTGACATATATTAATTGATGACGCTCTTATGACAAGGTATGCTTTTGTCCCCATTGTACAGATGAGAAAACTGAGACACAGAAACATTAGGCAACTTGCTTCAGGTCACACAGATGGAAAGACCCAAGTGGTCTTTCCCTACACCCCATTCTATAAACCTTGAGGCTGAGCAATCCGCACCAGAAGGAGACTAATGGCCAGGCTGGGCATTTCTTCACTGGAAGTCTTCAGTACTCAGTCCCCCTGTGTGTGACAGCCACAGCCACCCCGGTGGGTGGGCATACGGACTGACAAGGATTTAAGGTCTTTAATGCACTTCACACATCCCTAAAAGTGTCTGTAAGTGTGAGTCTTCTCGCACCCCCTGGTTCTTGCACCAGCTGATTCCTGGTGACAACAGAACCTTCTGTCACTCAGATTTAGGGGAGTCCAGCTCCTGCCCTGGGAGAAAGGAAGGGAGTTAAAAAGCGTCCCAGCCCGGCCAGAGTGTCCCAGTTTCTTATGCTACTGTTTCCTTCTCACAGCAAGGCAGACTTCACCATCCCTATCTGACAGCGGAAATAACCCAGGGCTGGGCTGCGGGTCCCACAATCCTACACCTTCCTCAGTAAGCCTCCAACGTCTGTCTCCCACTGGGCCAGCTTCATCCCAAAGCAGAGCTCCCTGGCTGGTCAGCAGAGGCCAAAGGTAGCAATGGCCTCGGGGCAGGAAAGGCCCTGGGAGGGGAGATTTGCGGACACAATGGAAGCCTAGGCAGGTGGGAGGCCCTGAGCAGAATAAACAGCAACATGGCCGATAGAGGACTAAGGCATTGATGATGGAGAGACCAGCTAGTCAGACCTGCATCAAAATGCCAACCTCGCCGGGACCGGTTTGGCTCAGTGGATAAAGTGTCGGCCTGCAGACTGAAAGGTCCCGGGTTCGATTCCGGGCAAGGGCATGTACCTTGGTTGCGGGCACATCGCCAGTAGCGGGTGTGCAAGAGGCAGCTGATCGATGATTCTCTCTAATCGGTGTTTCTAACTCTCTATCCCTCTCTCTTCCTCTCTGTGAAAAATCAATAAAATATATTTTTAAAAAAATGCCAACCTCTCTTGGCCTTAGTCAGGTGACCTCGGGCAAGTTTCATCTACTTTTGGGGCCTCAGTTTCCTCATTTCTAACACTCTAACGTGGGTGGTGAAGTCCTAGTGTTGTGGTTAGCATGTAATTAGATGCTGTGTGGATGAATGGTCTTAGCCCAGTGCCCTGCAAAGAAAGCGTTCCTCATTAACGACTACTGTAATTATGTTAGGAATTCGTGCTCCGGCTCACCACAAAGAAAAACGTAACTAGGCTGTCCTCAGTGCAATTGGGAAATACCGCCCACAATCTGTCATTGGCTTTCGGTGTACCCCTCCTAGTAGGAAGAGAAGGTGAGCGGATACCCAGCAAGGAGGGCCGCAAGCAGTAACCCACTGCTGCTCCTGCCCCCAAATATCCTAATCCTCTCGTTCTGGGCTGGGATCCCAGGCTGCTTATGTTTATTCTGGGGTGATTCCTATGATTGCCAACTTGGGAAACCCTGCCCGGAATGGTGGGCCTCACCTTCAACATGTGTCAGAGTCGCCTAGAGAAGGTTACACTGCAGTCTGACCCCCGTCTCGTGACATTGAAATTCAGGGTCTGAGACCCCAGGTTCTGTATCTTGGTTTGTTTTTTTCCTGTTATTTATTTATTTATTTATTTATTTATTTATTTATTTATTTATTATTTTTTTATTTCAACCTCATTTTCACCAAACTATTTAATAATTGCTTCCTATCAGAGAGAGCAAGAACCCTGCTCAGCACTGCTGCTCTGAGTTGCTCTGAGCCCATATATTCTTCTAAGTTCTTCCTGACCACACCAGAGTACTAGTAGGTTCCTTCTCAAAGCCTATTCGCTACACTATCTGTTGGGTCTGTGCTTCCTTGCCTAGGGACTGGACCTCCTAAACCCTGGGTCTTAAACAGTGAAACCACGAGAGGTTGTGTGTGTATAAGAATGAATCTTTATTCCAGAAGCCAGGGGCCATATAGCCGTCAGACAGAACAGTCCTTCACAGCAATTCTATGCAAGCAGGCAGCCAGACACCAGCTGATAAACACATATCTTTCTCACACAGTAGTAGCAGTCTGTACCCACAGTTATCATCTGAGCAGCTGCACGCTGCCCCCTAAGTTTACCACCTCACATCGTAACGGTACCTGAGCTCTCTGGCTCAGCAGCTTCTCCCATCTCCCCTGCCCAGCACACTGGCTGGGTAACCTGGTAGCTATATCTGAGCTCTCTCTGAGTCTTAGCCTTACATGATAGCAGGCCCAGCTCTCAGCTCCATCTGAGCTCCCCAGCCTTTTCCTCCTCTCTCTAGCTCACCCTTCTGCCCAGCACCCTGGCTGTTCTCTGTCGCCTACATCTATGTGTAGCATGCGCCAGCACACTTCTTCCTACTCCAGCAGACTCGCTAGTCATTACTTGTGTATTATTCCAGAGAAAAGGCTTCGTGCCAATAGTCACATGAATCATATTTTGGCTCCAGAAGGATACATGTGTGCAGTGTACAGTGGGATTGTTGTGCCTGTGTCCTTGCACCTGCTCATGATATCTTAGCTTAGGAACAGAGTGGCCGTGGACATACCGCTGTACTAACAACAAGGCCTTCACACCCTGAGTAACAGCTGTCTGGCCACTCTGGTGTGGTTCCCACACTTACCTGGCTAATTATCTCTGTATCTGCAGAGTTCAGCACATGCTCACCAAACACTGGGATCCATTCACCATTCATCCATCCATCCATCCATCCATCCATCCATCCATCATCTATCCAACCATCCATCCATCCATCCATCCACCCACCCACTCACTTATTTATTCAACAAATATGGTTCTAATGATGACAATGTTCTGAATATTACTGTTGGTACTTAATTATAGAACAAAAGATTTACAGAAATCAAAATTCTTCCCTCATAATTGTAAAAATCTTTTTTATTTATTTGGGAGAGAAATTAACCTTATTTGGCACATAACAAGATTTTCAGGTGGAAAGTGCAGTCATTCTCTGGGGACTTAGGGAAGGAAGCTACGGAACCGCTCAGGATCTGGGCTTTTCCACGGAGCTCTGTTCTGAGGGTGAGCACTGATGCCTGCAGGGCCCCCAGCACACGGCAGGGACTTAAGGACAGGAGGTATCGTTGTTCTTCCTGATGCACAGAAGTGACTGTGCAATGGACAGAGTTCCTAGCAGTGATGCTCTCTGCTGTCATTTCCCAGGTGAATGGCCAGGAAATAACTCTTGACACAATTATTGCAGAATCCAGGAAGCTCATCTCACATACCCTGTGAGTTTCTCTCTCTGATTTCGGGGAATTACTTTTTCTTCTCCTTATATATTCCACTTCTCCTTTATATTTGGATTAATGGTTTCCATTTTGGTTTTTCCATTTTTAACTCTATTATTTCTTCTCCTTTTTTCCTTATTGCTCTTCTCTACTTCTTTTCTTACATTTCCTTCTTTGTCTCCTAGCTTTCTTATTCTTTATTACATACTAGCAGACACCATTTTTCTCTGATTTTGTCTTTTTTGTTTTTTCTGCCTCTCAGTTCTTAAATGCTTGCTCATGAAAAGAGTTTCTTATTAATTTTTAGAGTAGATAAGCTGAATGCTTCCTATTTCTCTTCAAACCAACATCAGAAATGAAGGGAAGGTTATCCTTTTACAAATAAAGCAAGCCATTGTTTTCCTTTGTGCTGTGAGCCTCATTGGTGGCGTAGCCCCTCCCGGGCTCGGCCCAGGCTCAGCAGCTGTAGCAGCGGCATCTTCTCTACAGAGCAAGAGAACAAGGTCATTGTCAGCAGGACCTGGTTCTGGCACTTCTCTTCCACTAAACCAGCCCTGAGAGTCTGAGGACGTCATTCTGCTTCTCTGGGCTTCACTTCGACGTTTATAAAGTAAGTGGGCTGTACCAAACCTCTCTGAGGCACTTCTCAGCACTAACATTTCCATGAGTCTAATCTCTGGTTCATTGTCTCTAGCAATGCTATCAAGTGCCACATTTCATTAGCCTGACAAGCTCACTAGGCACACGCAGAAGTGTGCAGTTTCAGAAAGAAGACACTTGACATTATAGTTTTCAGTTTTCCCTGGGCCTAAAGCACAGTGTTAGATTCCGATTTTAAAAAATATATCTCTATGAAGTCCCAGCAGGCATGAGCAGGACCCTCTTTTTCTGCAGGCAGAACATTTTTTTTCTTTAAAAAAAATATTTTTATTGATTTTAGAGAGGAAGGGAGAGAGAGAGAGAGAGAGAGAGAGAGAGAGAGAGAGAGAGAGAGAGAGAGAGAGAGAGAGAGAGAGAGAGAAGCATCAATGATGAGAAAGAATCACTGATTGGCTGCCTCCTGCACACCCCCTACTGGGGATTGAGCCTCCTGCATGCCCCCTACTGGGGATCGAGCCTGCAACCCAAGCATTTGTCCTTGGCTAGAATCATCCTGGGACCCTACAGTCCTCAGGCCGATGCTCTATCCCCTGAGCCAAATTGGCTAGGGCAGAATGTTTCTTTTTCTACCCCTTGAAAACATTTTAAATGATTTTTAAGATAACTTTTCTAGCTTTACTGAAGCATAACTGACAACATTCTCATGTATTTCAAGTGTACATGTATTTCACTGTTACATGTAATGTATTTCACTGTTACATATACATGAATGTCAGCTCATGATATTCATATACATGTAACAGTGTCTCACTTGATCCTTCAGCAGCTGTGTATAGTCTGCTTTGTAGAGCTAAACAAACTCTTTGCTTCCTTGATACTTCCTAGCACTTCCTGTCATTGAGAATTCTGTACTGCCAAGGCAAGGCCTGCACACCCTGAGATGCTTACATCACTCACAGGGACACTAAGAGAAGATGGTACAATACCCTGGCAGCTGACGTCACTCGCAGGCACCTTGTCATCATGGTCTCCTTTTCTCACCCATTGAATTGTGACTCTGAGGACATCCTCAATGCTGCATCACACTGGTTCTGCAGTCTCCATACCTCTACAATGTTCTGGACATATGCCCAATTAGGAGCACCTTTGCTTATGGAGACAGGTCATACTCAGATTGCCCATGGACTTTCTCAGTTCCTCTCACTAACATTCTTCTTATGTTTCCAGTGTTGGGTAACTCCACCTAGATCTACTCAGTTGCCTAACATAAATATCCTGAGCTGAACTCTCCATTCCCCTCTTTCCATAAAGTTAGTCAAAGCCTACCCATTGACCTCAAAGTTATTTCTTGACTTTGAATTCTCCTCTCTTTGTTTCCATCATTTTAGTTCATCATCTAATGTTCCACCTGTCTTGCCACCACCTTCTAGCTAATCTCAATGCTTTCAATGTTGAGACCCTCCTATGCTTTCTTTTCTGGGGAGAGAATTGTATTTCCAACCTGAAAACCTTCCCTGGTTCCCCATGGCTTTCACGATGGAGGCAGAACTCCTTGATATGCACACAAAGCCCTCATCATCTACTTCTTCTCTGCTACTTTAGCTTTGAGACATAGTTGGAAAAGGGACATTCTCACTGATAGATAGCCAAGCTGAAAGGATAGGGAGAATCTACTTAATAAAAAAAAGCCAAAACACATGAGGCCAGAGCTATGACTCAGAGAGAGAAGTAAATTCTAGTATATAAAAAGTGGCATCATGGCCCTGACCAGTTTGGTTCAGTGGATAGAGTGTCAGCCTGCAGACTCAAGGGTCCCAGGGTCGAGTCCAGTCAAGGGCATGTACCTTGGTTGTGGGCACATCCCCAATGGGGGGGGGGGTGTGCAGGAAGCAACTGATGATGTTTTTCTCTCATCAATGTTTCTAACTCTCCCTCCCTCTCCTTTTCTCTCTGTAAAATAATCAATAAAATACATATATTTTTTTAAAAGTGGCATCATGGTGATGTGCAGACTAACAATGCAGCATCAGCCATGCCTGAGGCTTTCTGCACCTTTTCAGTTATGTAGCCAACTGGTTTTTGGAGGTGTGTGTGCTCAAGTCAGTGTTCATTGGGGTTTCCTTCAGGTGTAACCCCAACCTTCCCCCCACAAAAAAAAACACAACACACTAATTTGAACTTGAGTTATCCCATCATATCTTTCAGTAAGGGCAATAAAAAAATTTAGGATTCCCAAATTAGGATTTATTGGAGTTCTACCCATTACCACAAACTTCTGTTTTATTAAGACACAGATGTTTTAGGGGTGGACATAAATTATATATCAGACTCTTTAGACACATTATATCTAAATATTGTAACAACCCATGTGATATACAATTAGTCTTATTTTGTATCTCTATAAATGAGGACCTAGGAAGTATGGTTAAAATCATATTCCCAGTGGATGAAGTAATTGAGATTCAGACCCAAGTCATGGCTGCCTTCCAAATAAATATTTATTATGTCACACCACACTATTCAAACTGTACATTGGAGCTATGTTCCCCATATGAAATAATAAAGTCATATTGAGTGACTGCCTACTATGTGTCAAACACTGGTATTTTAATAGACATCAACTAAAATCCTATGAATTAGGTGTTATCAACCCAAATTTACAAGTAATTGAAGTGAGTAAGGACTAGAAAGTTCCAAGGTCAAAATGTGGCTAGTATTGGGATCCAAATTCATTAATATCTGAAATTAAATTTATTTTTCTGATTATTCTTATAATTCAAAACCAACCTACCTAAATAATCATAGAAATAGGGGTACCATGAGTTTTGTGCAATTAGATTAAAATGTAAGTGTATTTAACATAATAGGGAGCATGATAATTATTGCTTCATCTTTAAAAGCACACTCCTGTCTTTGAAACTCAAGGTCCCCATTTCTAAACTGTGGGCATGGGATTTAATGACCTCAATGCTTCCTTCCCACTGTAAAATTTTACATTTCTATTCTATGTCAATTGGGACATCAAATACAGTGGAGGACTTTTAGGATTAGATTTGGCAACAAGTGAGAGAGACTAAAAATATAAGCTACAAAAACAAGAGTTTTTCTCTCTCTTTTCATATTGAGAGGAAGGCCACCCAAGGCTGGTCCTACAACATCTTCAGGGACCAAGGCTCCTTCCAGAAAGCTGAATCTGCATCATAATCTAAGATGATGGCTAGATCTCCACCCAACAGGCTCATGCTTCTGCTGAGGGATAAGTGAGCTGAGATAAAAAGAGTAAAGGGTAAATTCTGATCATCTAAAATGCTGGTACATGGTACTTCCACTCCACATTTTGTTGATTAGAGCTTAGTCACATGACCACACCTAACCACAAACGAAGCTGGGAAATACAGTCTTCCTCCCACATGTCATATTCCTGTTACCAGTGTGTGTGTTTGGGAGTGTCATTATTGGTTTTTATCACACATACTTATTGGTAAAGAAAGAATCATTGAAAATAACCAATTTATTTGCCTAAAACTAAATGCTAGATAAATGTTAGATCGTAAACCAAGTTAAAAAATGAGATATGAAAATCTTAGTTTTATAAACAAGTCTCATTGGAAACAGATAATCAAACAATTGTTAATCACTGACTGTTAGGGTTTGACTGGTGACTCAGGCTATGAAAGAATTCACAACTAGCCGGGACCGGTTTGGCTTAGTGGATAGAGCGTCGGCCTGCGGACTGAAAGGTCCTGGGTTCAATTCCAGTCAAGGGCATGTACCTTGGTTGCGGGTGCATCCCCAGTAGGGGGTGTGCAAGAGGCAGCTGATCGATGATTCTATCTCATTGATGTTTCTAACTCTCTGTCCCTCTCAATTCCTCTCTGTGTAAAAATCAATAAAAAAAAAAAAAAAAAAAAATATATATATATATATATATATATATATATATATATATATATATTTTTTTTTTTTTTTTAAAAAGAATTCACAACTAAAAGAAGACATGCAGAGAGGAAATTTATTTTTATTTTTCAAGAGAAGAAAAAGCTGGTGCATTGCTAATCAATACAGGTCAAGAAACAAAGGGTGGCTTCCACTTTTAAACAGTAATGGCATCTGTTGCTAGGTGACAGAAAGGGAAGGGTTTGTGTTGGGTTGAAGTTGATCAGATACCAGGGAGTGTCTTAAAAAAGTTAGTTTATTTGATTTCCAGGAGATAGTCCTGCAAATGTCCTAGGGAGTTTCTGATCAGTATTTCCCCCGAGCCTGTCAAATATGTTTATAACAAAAGTTATGAAGAGTTCAAAAGAGGCTTGTATGAAGGGGAGACTCCTTGGTGTGAATTATCCTGAGTTCTAAAAACAGCAGGGAGGAGGGGAATGCAAGAATGCAACCTTGAGAGTACTTTACAGTATCTTGTCTTGTAGTTTGAACAGAGAACTATTTGAATCAGAGGAGCTACCAATCTTGGAGTTTCATTACCAGGTGCTTCTCCTAAATTGTGGAAGGCCACAGCAAAGAAAAGGAAATGGCTTTTTCCTGTCTTTACACTGACCATTTTTTATTCTTTCCAAAGTAAGACAAATGGATTGATCCTGAGCAAACTATTTCATTCCACCTCATATTCCTTGTCCTTAAAATGAAGATGGAAATATCTACTGTCCCAGGTTTTTATGAGAATGGGGATAAGATTAGTGATTTTCTACTCAAGTAAATTAGTTATTATAGATTTGGTTGTTAGGATAAAAATAATTGTCATTTTACTCCATGTACTGTTGAAGAGAAGATACAAATTAGGGACTTTTTGGTTTCCAGCAGTGGTAACTGTGTCATAGAATCAGTGTATGCGTGTGTGTGCGTGTGTGTGTGTGTGTGTTATAGTCATTGGCTCACATGGGTTGTGAGGTTGAAAGTCCCATTACTTGCCATTTTCAAGATGGAACATCAGCCTGGAATGGGAAGGAAGGGGGGTGGGGTTTGGAGACTCATGCTATAACTGCTCTTCTGATTCTAAAAACCTGAGAACCTGCCTCCCCCTTTTACTCTGTTTGGGCCCTCAGTCAATTGGATATTCCCCACAGACCTTTGGGAGTCCCATCTGCTTTGCTCAGTTCTCCAGTTTAAATGCTGATCTCTTCTAGAAACACCCTCACTGACACATCGAGAAATTATGTTTCATCAGCCACCTGGGCATCCCTTAACCCACTCAAGTTGGCACATAAACTTAGCCATAAGGGTAACCCAATTTAAACAGTATTAAGCTTTCTAAAAGGGAAGCTAATTGATTTACTATCATAATGATTTCAGGAATGGCTGGGTTCAGTTGTTTGAACCATATTATCAGGGTTTTCCCTTTCTTCTCATCTTTGACCCATTCCCTGCTGGTATAATTTTTACCCAGCTTCTCCTCTTCTGGTGGCAAAGATGGGTCAAGGGCAACATCTTGCTGTTTGGTCAGCTCTAGCAGGAAGGGGGTGACTTCTTCCCAGTCCGTCTTGGAAATGTCTTTGGTGTTGATCTCATTGGATCTGTTTGGTGCACACACTGATGTCTGAACTAACCATGGGCCTCCCCTTCTGTAGAGTAAGCTTTGAGTGACTTGTCAACCACTTGTGGTTTGAGATTGCATTCACATTTCAACACCAGGTGGGATGACCAGAAGGGATGCTAGACAGATACTGCAACAGGCTGGACCTGGAAATTAGGCTCCATGTCCTTTTCCCGTTTATAAAAGGAGAGCTCTTCAGCTCCAGAGAAATTACATAGGTAATCTATTTCTGCCTCTCATTTCCTATATGAATAGAACTAAAAGGTTAACTGACTTGCCCGATGATGTAGAGCTGGTTAGTGACAGATCCAAGGTGGAACCCACTTCCTTTAACTCCAGTTCAGTGATCTTCCCACTATTCAACTCTAACTCTTTTTAAAAGGTAACTAGTCAAGTCATAATCTGACTTGTGATAAAGCTGACCAGTAGTTTTTTCCCCCTTCTTCCAGCCATTGATACTTTCTCAAGAAGCTGTTATTGTTTTTGGTTTGGCTCATCACTTAGGCTGCAAAAAGTCATGGAACAGGAATCTTGTCCATGAAAATCTGTGATGCTTTATCTCGCCAACCACTTTTGAGGAATTCTCACTTTTGTTTCCTAGATCTGTGACTTGGAAAAATCCATTATTTGTTCAAGTGACCATAAGTTAAAAGAATATGTTTACCTCTTAAGAAATGCAAATTTATTGAAGAAACAATGAAGCCATATAACCTTCATAAACCCACTTCCCAGAAATAATCACAAAATATATTGGTGCTTGATATTATACAATTGATCACATTTATACACATATTGCTCTGCAACTTGCTTTTCTCACTTAACAATATGTTGCAAACATTTTGCAAGTCAATAATTATAAATCTACAACACCAGTTCAAGTGGTTGTAGAATACTTTGTTATTTGAATAAACCCTTACTTGTGCGGACTATTTCCATGTTTTAAGGAATTTCCTGGAAACCTTTTGGTTCACAGAACCATGGTCCAACCGAGTCACTCAGCCAAAGCAGGATTTCCTCTTTCTTCACTTTTATTTTTTCTTTCTTCACTAATATCTAATATCAGAATCTTTTTCTCATTTTATTTAAGTAGAGTTAGGAACAATATGCTGATGAATGTCCTATATATTTTGGATAATATTTCAATCAGGACCCTTTAATTTTAAGTAACGGAAGTTAAGCTTGATGGGCTTGAAGGGAGAAAGAATTTGTGGGAATTATTGATAATTTACAATTTTGAATCACAAACTGAATAACTAGCGATTAGAAAGCAGAGGGACCTGGGAAGCTCTGAGCACCCAAATGACAGAAACTGATGGGAAGTCCACTGAGACCACAACCCAAGACAGGAATCCACGTTGAACATTTTCTAATGGTATACTGTGTCTGTGTCCACCATCTGGCCAAGAGAACATGTGACAGCTTTATTTATACTCTTACTGAAATGACAAAGAAACAGTCATTTCCTGAAGGAAAACCCAAGGGCTTCGGTCAGAGAAAAAGAAAATAGTTGACTCTGGACAATTGAAAATGACACCAAAATACATGTGTCTGGATATTTCTTAGATTGAATTTCTAGAAATAAAAGTGATGAGGTAGGAGGATATAAACTCATTTTTTAAATCTTCTCAACACTGTAAAATTCTTTTGGCAGCTGGAAAGCTAATAAAGAAAAAGTTATTATTCTTCTAACAGATTCATTAATAGGTTGTTAGAAGAAAGCCCAGGAGGTTTGTCTCAGCCTGCCCTTCATAGTGTGCTTTAGGTTTACAACCAAAGACCAAGGATGGAGCGTGGCTGAGTCTCCAGTCCAGCCCACTGCTCTGTGCTCTGTGACACGCAGTTGTGTTTACAGTACAGCTCAGAAGAAGAGAGGGTGAATGTGTTCATTCTACTGTTTAAAAAAAAAAAGAGAGAGAAATAAATGGAATCTTGGAACTCAGATTCTTAGGTTTTGAACTCAGATTCTTATATTTAAGTACAATTACATAAAACTCGAAGAGGACGTTTAGCATAAGGGTTTAGAACAAAGGCTAGTGGGGGAGGGGGATAAAAGGATCTAGTTTGAGTTCAGGTTGTATCATTTCCTAGCTTCTTCACTGGAAACATCTTAGCATCCGTTTCCTCTTTGTGAATCATGTCTAATATCAGTATCTGCCTTGTTGAGTGTTGTGAAGATTAAATGAAATAAATGTATACACCACTTAGAAGAAGAGATGGAATATAGTAAGTACCCAATTAAAATCAGCTCTCAAATACTGGATTTGGAAAATTGTTCCGGAGGCCTTACAACTCTGAAGGAGTTGCTGGGCATCCACAGGACAGAGGGATAAATAAACCTCACCTGTTCTTCCTTTCCTGGGGGAGGCTGTGAGGGACGCCTTTCATTGTGGGGTGGTCAGAATCTTTCTCTTTTTTATTTAAGTAGAGTTGGTTGAAAAGATATATACACCCCTATGTGCCCCTATGTTTATTAAAGCACTATGTATAGTAGCCACAACATGGAAGAACCCCGGGTGTCCATCAGCAGAGGAGTGGATAAAGGAGAAGAGGACTGGCCTGCAAACAACACTTTAGGGTCCAGATGTTGCTTCGGATATTAAGAAAGGCTTCCTGGAAGAGGTGGCATGTGGAAAAGGTTTGATAAAGTGTATTGGCACAAGAACTAGGTGATGCCTATGCCATGGCTGGTTTTTCTCAGCGGTTAGAGTACCGGTCCCAGCACTGAATAGTGATGAGTTTGATTCCTAGTCAAGGGCATGTACCTAAGTTGTAGATTCTATCTATCTATCATCTGTCTATCTACCTATCTATCTCCTTCCCCCTCTTCCCTCCATTTCACTCTCTAGAAATCCATGTAAAAAATTATCAGCTGAGGATTTTTAAAAAAATGTCTATGAAAGCCACCTGTGAACTTTTTATATGACACCTCATTTAATCCCCAGGAAAGTTTAGTTTTCAGATGAGGTGGCTTAGATCCAGATGCCAAATGACTTGCTTAAGGTCACCCAACCAGTGTAGGGAGGAACATAGCCAAGAGGGCACATTCCCTCCACCATCAAATCCCAGGCCTGCACCTGAAATCTCATCTCTGGCCCTGCCCCAATGTCTCTGGGAGCACCACAAGGCAGTGCTTTGTGGACCATCTCTCGTGGTCCTGCTGGCATTTGCTGCTCTCTACCTGAACTCAAACCTCACCGTGAGGCGACACAGCAAAAGCCCCTCCCAGCGTGTTCCGCTGGAGGCAGATGGATTGCTCAGATGTGGAGCAGGGGACACACTCGCGGTAGCATCATTTCAATCAGCCTTCCCCCTTCAGTGTGAAGATGTGACCTTACACCCTGCCACTGACTGCGGGGAAACTCTTACTTTCATTTCTCTGTTAAATGTGAGTTTTGCCATGCTCCATTGATCTCTGCAAATACTCCGCTGTTTACAGCTTTGGTCACCTTTGGGGGATCTGCAGGAGGATCTGGAGTCCTCGTGTATCTTCGGTGCCAGCTGGGTGGGAGGAAACGGGCCTCTGACGCTATGAACCACCCACCCCGATGTAGCAACCGCTTTTGTTCTCCAGTCACAGCTGGCCCCTCTCTGAGGTCTGAAAGGCTGTGCCCTAACAAGCAAGGGCAGAGTAACAGAAAGGACGCTGCTCATGAAGGATGCAGGCCATACGTCACAGCTCCTCAGCCTTTGGTTCCATCACTGTGGTGGCTGGTTACCATCTCCTTATAAAAAACCAGGATGAAGGGGTTCTCATCTGTTAAAACCCTGCTCTTTTGGGGAAACACGCGCCACACCTCAGACCCCTCAGCATGTGCTACTTTTGTGCAATAGCTGTCCTTTGTCAGAAACAAAGGACAAAGTTACCTTGCCACCTGCTGGCTGGGTACCTGGGCAGAGTAGCCTGTCCCAGCCATAGTCCATCCTGAGATGGGGTGTGGTAAGGAGACTTACACTGGAGGGCTGCTATGAGGACTCATTAGGACATTGTAAAACCCTTGGAACTCTTGGTTTCAAGTAAGCACTCTTGTTTGTTAACTAAACTCAGTGATCCCATCTCGTCAGAGAACAGCAGGGCTTGGGACGCGTAGATACTCTCAGAGGACTAGTATGTAGGGAAGAAGGGAGCCACGTGGGGAGTGGAGGGTGACCACTGGGCCTGAGAGCAGAGGGTCTCCCGCTGCGGCCTCCCTCCCCCGGCTCCCCTGTGAGACCCCAGGTCCATGGCAGAGCCCGCAGTGAAGGGAGCTGGCTTATGACTGACTCTTATAGTAACGTTTTTCCTAGAAAAAGCATTGTAGAGCTTCAATAATAAGAATCTATTGAAAATAATTAAATTCACTTAGCAGAATTTATTTAAATGCTATAACTCTTCAAGCATTGCCATGGAACTATGTTAATAATATATTGTTAGAGTGCTTTTTAACAAACAGCAGCACATTGAGGAAAACATATAGAGGGATACATAACAAGTCATGGTTTTATTTGGTGTGTAAGATTATGGGTGATTGCCTGGCCCAGTGGTTGAGAATCAACCTATGAACCAGGAGGTCAGGGTTCGATTCCTAGTTAGGGCACATGCCTAGGGTACAGGCTTGATCCAGTAGGGTGTGTGCAGGAGGCAACTGATCAATGATTCTCTCTCATCATTGATGTTTCTATCTCCTTCTCCCTTCCTCTCTGAAGTCAATAATGTATATTTTAAAAAAAATAAAGATTATGGGTGATTATTTTTCTTCATTTTTTTCCTCTTTAAAATATACACTGAGTGGCCAGGTTATTATGATCTCTGAACTCATAATAATCTGGCCACTCAGGGTGTTGGTGAGGGGGGAGGGGACATGGGCGGTTGGCCAGCCTGCTGGTTGAACTCCTGGTCGAGGGGACAATTTGCATATTAGCCTTTTATTATATAGGTATACACTGAGTGGCCAGATTATTATGCTTTCAGAGATCATAATAATCTGGCCACTCAATGTACATTTCTTGTTTTCCCTACCACTCTCAATCTTCATGGAAAAGCTTCCGTTCCTTTTAAGTTGATGCCAACTGCTATGCCACCCTCTCCACCCACCCCATTGCCGTCTGACCATTATGAGTTCCCTGGGATGAGTCTGCCCCTCAGGCATGGTCTCCAGCTCCACCCGGTACTCCATCCTCTGCCTCTCCGCCGGCTGCTCCCGACCAGGCACTGTCTCCACCAGCACTGACAGCAAGGATTTCAGCTCCCCAGCCGACCACCGCCTGCAGGCCTTCGCCTGGCACACTGTATCTGCCTGGCTGTCTCACAGACACCTCAGCTCCAAACGACTAACCTGGGAGCAATCGGAAGCACACCCGCAGATTTAAACTTGAACTGCATTCCTGCGTGCAGCCCCCTGGGATTCTGGGTTTAGTACCTCCTGCGGCTGTGAGGACTCACGCCAGGGATGGGGCCCAGGCGCCCACAGCTCTTCCTTGCTCAGGACCCCTCAGTAGCCCGCGGGAGGCTGACATTCCGAGTGGGCGGCTGGGTTCGAGTGGTGGAGCGGCCCTTGCTCATGTCCATTTCAGGGTTCCAGGTGTGACTGACAGGGACTTGAAAATGGCAGCGGGAGGCCAGGAGAGGATGAAGGCAGGTGCAGAGCGCAGTGCCCGCCCCTAGAAGGGCCCGTGGGGCTCACAGGGACGTGGCTCAGCTTGTGTGGAGAGAGAGCTCAGCTGCACCCTGGCCTGCAGAGGCGTGGAGGCCTCCTGGCCAGACATGGTGCTTGCGGGCTTTGATCTGAGGGGCCCAGCTCAACGCTCCAGCTGGCCTGGAACTAAGGACACCAGTTCCCAGTCCCACCCAGGGTCTTCTCATGGCCAGGCCCCACTGGCCAGCACCCCTTTGTGGCACCCAGACTGCTTGTGGTTGTCCCCATGGCTGTAATCAAACCCGGGGCCTAGAAATGTCAGTGGGAGGAACGCCAGAGCTCCAACCTCTTTTTGAAGGGACCCGAGCTTCCTACTGGCTTTCACATTGTACAGACGTGTACCTGTCTCCATAGGAGAGTTTGTCGCCTGGAACTCACCATGTGGCCTGGGACGCCAGCCCCTGTGTGTGTGCTGTCACGCCTGCCTTCTCGCACTCAAGCGGAGGGCTGTCTCACCCTCAAGTCCTCTCCTGCAAACCCTTCCCTCTCCTGAGAGAACTGGCTCATCCGTTAGCAATGCCAGCTCAGACTGCCTGCAGAGCACAACACCCAAGGATGCACTCCATGCAAAGAGATGACTTCATTTTATCTTGCAGAATCTAGGTTAAAACAAAAAAAAAATCAGCCATCTATTTTTACACCAGTAGGAAAATCGCCCAGGGAGTCACTCCATAGACTTGGCGTGGCCATGTATTTGGAAGAGCACTGGTTTTCTTCTTCTTCAAGTTCTAGGAACTTCACATCTTACTTGGAAGTTAAAATACCTCCCAGCTCAGTGGGCCAGGAGGGAGAAATAGAGCCTGCATGTGGCCACACAGAAGATGAACTGATGTTGGCATACCTTTGCCTGTCTCTACAGAATTAATACATAAGAAATATATTGGTTGTGGAAAATCAAAGTATACAGAATCTTAAAATAACCTATAATCTTACACCATAGATAGAAACTTTGTTAAAATTTAGTATCATTTCTTATAGGGTCTAGCCTTCCTCTCTCTATATATGCTATAGATTTAAGTATTTCTACCTCTATCTCTGTCTCTAGTTCTATATGTACAGATTCAGCTGGAGAGTTTGAGTACTGGCCAGTGGAACTAAAGACACCGGTACTCACCAGTACTCAATGCTCTTTTTGTGTTGTATTTGTTTTTACAAAATTAAGATTATAGACTACACAGTAGACCCTGGCTTATATTAAAATTATTTTGTTTAATAACTAATTATTGCAGTGCATTCCACACACATGAACTCATGATTTTAATGGCATCAGAGTATTTCATTGTATGGCCATGCCATAATTTCCCCCCCCACCCCCCCCCCCCACAAATCTCCTGTGAATATTAAAAAAACACAAAACACCACATTTTATTGTTATTGTAAATACTGTTGTGATAATGATGTCACATGTGCATTTCTTAGTATTTCCTGTGGATAAATTCCTGGAAGCAGAATTTCTAGGGGAGAAGATGTAAATGCTTTTTAAAGCCTTTGAAGATATCTTGCCAAATTACCCTCAACAAAAGCTAAAGCAATTTACTGTCCTGCCACCAGTGACTGTGTTATCACTGTGCTCCTGAGAACAGGAGGCATCCCATATATAATCATATTCTTTGTCAGTTTAATAGATGAATAATGGCACCTTGTTGTTATGTTAATTTGCATGAGTTTGATTACAAATTAGGCTTATTCTTTTAGCCCTTCTAATCTCAAGTATTTCTTCATTTGTAAACTGTCCATTTATCTTGATGGCTACTTTTCCTTTATTGATGCACTAACATTACTTAAATATTAAATGTATTAGCTTTGGAAAGTAAGCAGTGATAAGACTGTGCATAGAAAATATTCCGGTAGAATAAACCCCAGACCATTCACAATCGTTATTCTGTTTCCAGGGATTGGGACAGGTGGTGAGCGGGAGGAGCTGGTCCTTCTGGGTTGCCTCACTGACCCTTTCTCCATCCTTCCCTTCCTGCTTTGTGCCTCTGGAGGCTCGCCCCTGTGGCTGGGTTCTGAGGGCTCCCTTGCCCTGTGTTTCCCAGTTGGTTTGACTAGTGGCCTACATTGATGGTAGATCAGATGGCCAGAGGAGAGAGGGGTGGGGATTTATGTCTTCAACCCACTCCTTCCTATCTTGCTGAGGTTCTGGGAAAGCTTGCATTCCCTCCGCGGACACAGCTTCCACCAGGTGGCCCTGCTTCCATAGGTCCAGCCATTGATCTGAAAACAATCACTCCTCCCAGGTCCCTTTCAACCTGGGGAGGCAAGAGCCTCCTGCTGCTGCCTATGCCCCTGCCAGTCTCTTCACCACCCACACCTGTGCCTACTGCCCCTTCACTTAACTCTATTTTCTTCATTTAAACCCCAAGTAGGTCATTTGCATCCTTCCAGGGCCCTGTCTCCTACAGGAGGTGGTGAACTTTTCCCTCCAAATACTTCTGCAGGGTTCTTAATTTCACTGTCTCTAACAGGCATGAATTTCTTTGTGATTAATGAAAGTCTTTCACACTGTTTCCCTGGTCAGGTGGATTTGCTCCCCTGGGGTTGGATAGGCAGTGTCCACTTTCCATTGAGTCATGGGCCTCTATTGTCTGTCGTCTATTACAGAATTTTAGGCAATGTATATCATTTCTATTATAAATGTCCCCCAAATCTGTCACTTCTTTCTGAGTTTTAAAGAAATGAGTTTTGACATGGAAACATCTAAAGCTATATTTAGTCAAATTGCCTGTAAAATTTTCTGTACTCTCTGTGTATCCTTCCCAATTATTAGGCTTTATTATCCTGAGAATTTGCCAGTATAGTATGTTCAATTGTTTTCTAATATTGTAATTTAAGTTTTATTTTTAAACCTGTCTGCTATCCAGGTAATGAATAATTTTTGGCTATCTTGAATAATGCTGCTAAGAATATTTATATATAAATCTTTGTGTGGATATGGAGTTTATGAATTATATAATGTGAGATAGAGGTTCAGACTCATTCATAGTCAGAAAATTAAAATCAATATAACAACAACATGTCACTTTACTCTCAAGAGTTTGGGGAAAATAATTACAAGCCATAACACTATTCCTGGTGGGCATGAGGGGAAAATTGTTGTCTCAGAAGTTACTGGAAACTGTTTCCATGTCTTGACCACCTTGAATAATGCTGCACTGAACATAGGGGTGCATATATCTTTGTGTATAAATGATTTTGGGTATAAATGTGTATAAATGATTTCAAGAGTAGGGTTACTGGTTCATATGGTAGCTCTATTCTTAAGCTTTTGAGGAATCTCCAGACTGCTTTCCATAGTGGTTGTACCAGTCTACATTCCCACCAGCAGTGAATGAGGGCTCCCTTTTCCCCACAACCTCTCCAACACTTGTTGTTGCTTGTTTTGTTGATAATGGCCACTCTAACAGGTGCAACAAACAGCAGTGTGGTGATTGTGGGAGGGTGGGAAAGGAGGGGACCCTAATATGAGGTGACAGGAGAAGACTTGACTTTGGGTTGTGAGCACATGGTGCTATATACAGATTTTATAACTTAGAAATCCACACATGAAACCTGTATGTTCATGATGACTAATGTCATCCCAATAAAATTTAATTTAAAAAGAAGTCACTGGAGCAAGTATAAATTTTTATAGTCCTTTTGGAAAATAAAGTGGGAGTACCTCTCAGAATTAAAAGTACACCTGCCCAACCCAGCAATTCCACTCTGGGAACCCACCCACAGTAGTAAAAACACTGGCACATGGGGAAATGTATGCTAGAATGAATATAGCAGCATTGCCTGTAGTAGCAAAAATAAATGCTGATGACAAAGGAAAGGTAGAATAAGCCATATAATAGAATGTTTTGCAGTCATTTAAAAGAATGAATTTAAACAAAAGTGTTTCTATGAGGTATTGTTGAGTAAGAAAATAAAGAAATGTGTTGCATATGATACTACTTTTATTATTATAACAATGACAAAAAAAGGTGTGCGTGTGCATGTGTGTGTGTGTATGTGTATATGTGTAAATTTGTGAATGGGTACATGAGCAAGGCAGAGAAGACTTACAGCTGTTTTGTTAGCACAGGTACATGGTTACAGGATTTGGGTAGGGCAAGGAAAAACACCATAATAGAAAAAATTTCCCACTTATGATATGACCCCTTCAGAGTTTGTTACAGAAATCTGCATATATTTGCATAAGTAAATTAGAAAAAAAGAATATATGTATATCTATTGACTTGTAAAGGTGTCCATGGGATTGTCAAGCAGGAAGGCTAGTTGCATAGTAATGTGTAAAAAATCAGTGGAGAAAACCCCTGTAATGTGGTACATGTGTGCATCCACATTTGCTGATGAGTAATTGTGTGACTGAGAACAAAGTGAAATACATGTTCTAAGCTGTTCATGTGGTGGGGGAAGGGGGAGCGCAAAGGGGAGAGGGGTCCCAGGAAAGGGTGGATTTACACACATACAATTTCATGTTGCATTGTTTCCATCACAGTGTTTTTTTTTGTAATTGGAAAAACATAATTATTTACGTAGGAAAAGAAATAAGGGAGAGAAGCATTAAGACTGGACGATGGCCAGGGGGTGCAAGGTAGATGCTGGGAAGATTGCAGAAAGGAGGCCATTGGCTGCCCCGTGCACTGTGGGGTGCTTAGCAGCATCCCAGGTCCCTCCTCATTAGATGGCAGCACCCCCAGCTCCAACTGTAAAAGCCAAAGATGCCTCCAGGTGCTGTCCAATGTCACAGTGAGGACACATTATCCCTCCACCTGGAGCTCCGCCCTGCTAGCTGGCAGGGCATAAGCAGCTGAGTGAGCTGGGCTGGGGCTGAATCATAGGAGGAATGTTCTGGTAGAGGACATGAAGGGGGACAGAGATAGCTAAGAGGCTGCTGCTGGGGCCCATGTCCCACAGCCCAAACTGGGCAGCTGCTCCACACTGGCAGGGTCCTCTCCCACACATGCACCTCAGGTCTGCTGCCTCCTCTCCATCCTCCTGCTGTTGTCAGAGCCCTCCTCTCTCTCCACCGCCTCTCCCCGCTCCAGGCTCTCCCCGTCCTCAAATCCATTGTCCATGTTGCTCCAGAGGGAACTTCCTTAAAAGCAAACCAAAGCATGCTCCTCCTCAGCTTAGACCTCACACATGCCCCTGGTTATAGGTGGATGCAGAGCAGTCCTCTTGTAGGGACCAAGGCCCTTCCTGAGTGGGGCCTTGTCTCCTGTCTGTCTGTTCCAGGTCAGATCTCATGATGAGCTATTAGCAATCTGTTGAACTTATGGAACCTTCCCGAATGACCTCTTCCCAGCCTTTGTTTTTCTCCTGCCTCCAACCTGTGCAGACTCCCCTGAAATGCCACCTCTTCTGAGAAGCCTCTGCAGGCGGGGTGGAGGCACAGAGAGAGATGCGTTCTCTGGGCCTGTCCTCTGGCACCGCACACGCTGCATGGCGGTGCCCTAGCAGTATCTGCTCCATCCTCTGAGTCCCTCAAGTCACAGCTGAGTCCTAGCTCATCTTTCCAATGCCGTGTCTGGGGCACAGTTGTCATTGACAATTTTTTTGGAAAAGGGGGAGAAGGAAGAGAAGGGGCTCTAGAATAGACTGACACAGCAGCATCATGGCTCTGCGAACAGTCGTGCAGGAAGCTCTCAGAGAGGCCTGGGAAGGTGGAATCCCAGCAATGAAACTGATCTGCAGACTCCGGAGGAGCTGCCTGTAGAGCAGGGAGCACCTGCGCTAGGAGGGAAGAATTCTGACAATAGAAGCCTATGTCAGAGGTTACAGAACCTGATTGAGTCTGGCCTATTTCCTTTGGCTGTGCTTTCTTACAAAGTCAGGACTTATTGTAAACAGTTATTAAATATAAAGTAGACTTTGCAATAACAATGAAAGAAGTGAAAAGAAACGATACGATAATATTGATCTCCGTCTTCTCTTCACCTGGGTTGCTGAATAAGAAGCCAAGGGTTGACCAAGTCAAGTAGACTGGGTTACCTCCGAGGCTGAGACTGTGGCCCAGGGGCAGGCCAGGGAAGATACTTACTGCCTGAGCCCAGCGCAGGCTTCATGCAGACAAACTCGCGGTGCACACCACCTGCCAGCGGAGGCAGGGGTCCTGTTACCTGACATGCAGTGAATTGGGACTGGAGGCAGAGACCCCTGGGAAGCAGGGGTCTGCCAATTTTCAGAATCCCGGCACATCTCCTGAACTCGGGCTCCCCCAGGCAGCCACCAGGACCGGAGCACCAGTGGCCGCCGAGCGGGAGCTGAACTTAAGATGGCAAACGGGTTTGCCAAGGCATCGCCCAGTGCTTTATGAATTAAAGAGAAGAGCAATAACGGCACTTTACTCTCTATTCCCCGAGAAAAGCTAATCAGCAACCAAACCTGGAATTGATTTTCTTTTTTTCTCTAGTTCAATACTTAATGTTACATGTTAAGCAACAGGATTTTACAACTCACTGGTCCTTCGCTTGCAGGGAATTAAGCAATAAAAATCCATTCTCCTCCCAAATGCCAACGGCCAGGGCTGAGCGCGGAGTAGGTGAGCCATTGAGTGGTTCAGTCAGCACATTGATTTCTTGTTTTTCCAAATGTCTGTTTCTTTGTGTATGCGGGAACGCCTTAATGGACTCCACGAGCTCTTTCTCCCCTCCTCCCGTCACCTTGCCCTTTGCCCTGTGTCCCCAGGCCCGAGACGCAGGAGCCTGCCAGTGTCCGCGTTCCTGAGCTTTGGGCTATGAGTGCAGGGCTGCGGAGGCCTGCAGCAGGATGCAGTTCACACACGGCACGTATGTAGGTGCAGAGGGGCCTCCCTGGTCTCCACTGACCTTGTGAAGCGTGTACTTTGTTCCCTGGTGATCATGGGTCCGTGTTTCTAGACCATGGAGGTGTCGTCATGCTGAGGTCTCCCCGGCGGCCAGTGGCCGAGCTTGAATTTGACCCAAATTCTCTGGTCCTCAACCTGAACCGGTACGTTATGCTTCCTCTTGGATATTTACGCATGTAAGTGGCTTTCTATACAGAGATATGCTGCCTTTGGTTAATGCCCACACATGGCTACTTACCTATTAAGAAAATGGCAAGTACGGAGTAATTAGGCCACGCGTGAGTTCATTCCGAGCACTTGGCAGCTGCCCACTGTGGCCCCGCATTGGCAGCCAGCTGGGCAGACAGCACGGAGCAGATGTGAAGAGCAGCCGTCCACAGCCTCTGAGAGCACAGTTTGTCCACCTGCTGGCGTTTTATAGGGTCGAAAGACTTATGCATGCCCCAGGGAAAGGCAGCCATGCGCTGAAGGCTCCGTGAACGCAGGTCAAGCATCACCCACACGTTCTGCCCAAACCCTGGGTGCTCCTGGCTCTGACCCAGGCCAGGGGCTGGCGTGGAAGGACAGTGACCTCCTAAGCAAGTCCCATCACGAAGCTCTTGGTCAAGCGAAGAGGATGAGGCTGTAAGCTGAGTTTCTCCCAGCCCAAGAGAGAAGAGCCAGGGAGGGCCTGGGTTGAGACATTTCAGGTCCTGTGTCAATCACGAGGCCTCTGTCTGTGTTACTGATTTTAGCGGGGTTGGTGGAGTCCTGGGCTAGCTGAGGAGGCACCTCAGGGTGCTAGATGAAGGGGACATGGAGGAACGTAAGCAACTGGTGTGTTCTCACCGGTTAATGAACTTGAATTACATTTATTACTTTGATAATAACTAACCAAAAAAAAAAAAAAAAAAAGTGCCCAGCTCTCGCAGGCTCCTCATGGTAAGGACTGTTTTACTTGTATTTCAGTATATTGAATGTCTGTCTATATGTCACCAAAGAATCGGCAAGTTCACACAGCCAGTAAGGTGGCAGAGCCAGGATCTGAACCCCGTGTTTGGCTCCCAAACCTGGAAGTCAGCCCGCAGGCACCACTGCCGCTCCCAGAGCTCATCCTGCTTCCGCCTGCCGCGCCTGGCATCTCACCAGCTCCCCCTGCACCGGAACGGACTCCGGGTGGAGTTTGTTTCCTCTGTACTCGGGCTGCTGGTCCGTGAGCACAGCCTTGCTGGGCACTGCATGGCAGCTGCTGAACCGCGGGCCTGACACAGGTTCTCTCCCCCACGGCAGAGAGCTGAAGCGGGAGAGTTTTCTGAGTGAGACTACCTTTGGCTGCCTGGAATATCTTTTTATGCTGTGCTCCTCATTTGTACATTTGATTGGTTGATTTCTAGTTGCTATTAAAGAGTCCTCCTCCTCTAGAAAGGAATGTAATTCCTACACACATAGGCATACACACAGACACACAAGCACACAGGCACACGCATATCTGACACATGCACACAGATGCACACACACATCTGGCACAGGATGTGACTCATTAAGTAGCTGCTGGGTGAGTGAACTTAGAGAACATAGAGATAATCCTTATTCTTCTATTAAATACCAACGCTTAAGCATCTTAAAAGGTTAATTTATAACAAATAAAATTTGAACTAGCTTGTAAGAAAATTCACGAGTCTGGGAAGAAAAATGGTGACAGAGTAACCTTTACACAGGCTTTCTCTAGAAAACACAAGAAAAACAAAACAGGCAAGCCTGTGGAGCGGTTGAGTGGCTGGCTTCCCCTGGGGGGTGAGGGGCGGGGCGGGCAGCAGCTCCTCTTCAGTTTCCTGAGACTAAAGGGCAGACTTGCAAGCATTGCTCTCAGAAATTCTGACTTGGGGTTAGACTCAGGACTTTTTTAAAAAATTTAGCAACATTACATATTCCATGTACTCTGTCAAGTGCGAACACAAATGAACTCCTCAGTCCTTCATCTCACCCGGAGCGGGGTGCTCCTTGTGCCTTCATGTAAGGTGCTCAGGGCCACGTGGTCTGTGAATGGGGAGCCGGGGTTGTGCACAGGCAGTTGCACTGTGGCTCTGCTGTGTCACTGATGGCGATGGGCCACTGGACTAGGACACTTCCAGAAGGTCCTTCAGCTCAGTTCAAGTCGGTCTGCAAGCAGAGGAACACAATGGTGTTGGGCAAAGTTGAACTCTCTCCTCCCGTAGAAAGACGCTTGGCAGACTTCACTACACTGTGATTGCTGATAATCCTGCTTGGTGTGACTGTTGGCCCCTTACTGTGGGCAACCTGAGAATAGTAACAGCTTTTGATTTATGTTTCAATACACTCACCCTGTCAACTTCCCACACTTAGGGCTATGCCTAGCACATAGTAGGTCCTCAATAACTGTTGAGTAAATGAATGAATGAGTGAATGCATTTATTTTTCATCATAATCCTGTTAATGAGCTTGCCTATTAGATGTCAGTGATGTGCACTGTATTTGTTTGCTATTGCTGCTGTAACAAATTTCCTCAAACTCAGGGACTTAAAACCACACACAGGTATTATCTTACACTTCTAGGGGTCAGAAATGCAAATGGGTCTCATGGGCTGGAGTCCAGGTGCTGGCAGAGCTGTGTCTCCTGGAGGCCCTGGAGAGAATCTGCTTCCTTCCCTGGCAGCTTCAAGAGGCTGCCAGATCCATTGTCTGACAGACCTCTCCCATCTTCTCTCTGCAGGTCCAGCAACCTCATCACTCTAACCTCTGCTTTCATCCTCACATTGCTTTCTTTGATTAAATCTGCTGCCTCCCTCTGTCACTTGTAAGGACACTACGATTACCTTGGGTGCACCCAGATGATCCTGGATAATCTCCCCACTTTGTAATCCTTGACTTTTAATCACATCTGCAAAGTTCCTTTTGTCATGACTGGTGCCATCTTTACAGGTCCCAGGTCCCAGGATTCTGTCTAACACAGGAACATGGGAATTAATTGATGGCCCCTTTTGTTCTATTTAATGAATTAATAATTCTCTCACTCAGCATGAGTCTTCATAATGAGCTAGAAGTGTGTGCATGTGAGTCTGAGTCTAGTATAGTCCTTACCTTAAAGAAATCCCAGAAAAACATTGGAGGAGAAGATAGAAAACCTTCCGTGAATTTCACGGGAGGGCAGCACTGGTTGTTCTGAGAGTACACAGGAAGGCTTCATGGAAGAGGTGCCACCGGAACTGGAATGTAGAAAGGGTGTCAGTTTTGAGGATGAGAGGAAGTTGGTCAGGAGGAGCAAGGTTAAGAAGAAGAAAAGCTTGGATGATAAGAAGAGCTAGTACACACTGCACGTTATCAGATGCCTGACACTGCTAATTACTGTGTAAGAATTACTACCCTTTTTCTTTACAACCACAGCCCTAAGATATATACACTATTATTTCCCCACATTACAGGTGAGGAAACTGAGACAAAGAGGCTGAGCAACTTATCCAAGGGATGTGATAGAATGAATTGAAACCCGCTTCCCACCCACAAGTAAATAGTTATGTTTGAGTGGAGAGTGGAGCAGATGTGTAAAGGGGAAGGATAATAAGATTGAAGAAGTAGTGGACGTTATATTATTTAAGAATTTGACAGCCAGGCCTTAAGTTAGCACGTTATTTAAGAGGTTGTGGGGACTTCCACTTTGAGGAAGATGGAATTGCATGAGGTCCCAACATTTTTATTTTTTTTTTGTCTCTTATGATGCAGATATCCTGATTTGGAGCTGAAGAACCCAGCAACCTGGAAGCATCAAGGGATGCAAAAAAGAAAAGCCCCCAACAAAGCCCTTCTCCAGTCCACGACCATGAAAGGGCAACCAAGCAAAACAGACAACTTATAGACAATAGCTGCTCTACTTTAGCCCAACTCCACAGGAAAACCTATGGCCCAGTGCCCATCTAAGCTAGCACAGCCTGAGTGGGAAGCCCATGCTCTGCCTTTGCCAGGCTGGTACAAAGGAGCATCCACTGCTGTGCCACCAGAGGAGCTTATGGTGGGAGTCTGGGATCCCGCACCCGCCCAGTATAATGAAGTTCTGCTCACCCTCCCCATAGGTTGGTGCCAGGACTCTCCCTGGTTTCCAGCAGTGAGGCACATCCTATGCTGTCAGTGGAGGCTACTTGATAGGCAACCACAAGGCACACCTGCCTCTCCAGCCGGGAGGCAGCAGCAGAGTCTAGTCCATCCCCCACTTGGGTACCCACAGAGACTCACAGGAGCCTGGACTCCTGTCCCACCAGCTGTGATGACATGGTAAGTCCCTTCCCCTGCCAGCCAGCTGATGCAGAAAGTCAAAATAGGATTTAGAGTCTCATAACATAATCCCCAAAACATCCAGGTTTCAATTAATATCATTCATGGTTCAAAGGACAGAAGAAATTTCAACTCAAATGAAACCCACAGTCAATGCCAGTATGAAAATGACAGAAAGCTAGAATTGTGAAACAAAGATTTTAAGTAGTCACCATAAAAATAAAAAAAAAATGCTTCAATGAGCAATAATAAACATGCTGAAAACATGTGAGACAAAAAGAGAAACTCAGCAAAGAAGCAGAATCTATCTCTAAAGCAGAACTAAATGGAACTGAATAATACTGTAATTGAAATAAAGCCCCCATGAGTGGGCTCAGCAGCAGAATGGAGGGCAGAAGAAAGACTCGGTGAACTGGAAGACAGAACAAGATAAATTTCATGCAAAGCAGTCAGGGAAGTTCTATTTGATAAGGTAACAGGCATTTGAACAAAGACAGAACTACTCCTAGGGCCAGTCTCTGCTGGAAGTGTGGAACATGAATTTAACTTTTAGGTTGTAATGAAGATCAATTGGAATGAACCTGACCAGGTATCTGGAACAAAGTAAACATTTATAAAGTAAAGGCTAATGTTGCTGTCATTGCTATGGTTACAGGTGGTCACCAGTTGTTCTGACAGCCTGTGAAAACTGAGGCATGATCAGGGTCCCTCCCAGTGGAGTCTCAATGATGTTTCTACATGAAAAGAAGGAAGAGCTCTGGAAAGAAAAGAAATTGGAAGGTTTTGTTTTTGTGTTGTTGTTTTCTTTTTGTTTTTTGTCCTTGTTGTTTTTTTTACAGTCACAGTAGCATTGGCTGGGGTTGACATCTTAATTAACTCAGAGGAAATGCCCCCATTTCTAGGCTTTTCAACTGGTGATGTCTGTGGTGCCAGCAGGACTGCTGGCTGATTGCCCTATGGTGGCTGAGCGAAGGAGCCAGCACCTCCTCTCAGGGTGAGCGTGGGGCTTTGAGTGGGGAGGGCCCCTATGCTGGTCTGGGGATGCTCTACCTGTTAGGTTCTCCCCAAAGGATGCTATCTGGAGGTTGCCTGCATCTTGCTCAGCCTCTACACTCATTCTCCACAGCCTGTATTCAGCCCAACTTATTTCATAATTGGCTTGACAGCCTGTAAAAAACAAACAAACCAAAAAAAAAACAAAAAACAGTCAGAAGCCAGTGTGAAGGGAATGCAGACATATGTCATAAGACTAATGATAAAAATTATCATGGTGTGGGAGAGGCTCAAGCACAATAGTGCCCTGAGTGCTGGCCACTCTGAGCACCTTTGCTTTGCAGCTGGGACACGGTGACATCTATCACTTTGGCCAAGACCACACAGTGAATTCATGATACATTAGCAGTCAGAAGTCAGATCAATATTTTTCAAAAAGAAAACTCAGGGATGGTGATTGTATCAGTCTGCGTTTAAGTAGGAAGATGGAAATGACTTCCAAGTATTTAAAATGATAGGAAGCCTATCCAGTATGGCTCAGTGGTTGAGTGTTGACCTATGAACCAGGAGGTAGAGGTTCAATTCACAGTTAGAGCACATGCCCAGGTTGTGAGCTCGATCCCCAGTGTACGGTATTCAGGAGGCAGCCTATCAATGATGCTATCTCATCATTGATGTTTCTATCTCTATCTCCTTCTCTGAAGTCAATAAAAATATATCTATAATAATAATATGCTAATTAGACCAGATGTCCTTCCGGACAAACCCAGGGCTGCCAGAGGGAAGCTGGTGCTGGCAGCCAGAGGAAGGAAGGTCTACTCTTGCACAAATTTCATATATTGGTCCTCCAGTTAAAAAAAAAACAAGACAGAAGCCGAAACCGGTTTGGCTCAGTGGATAGAGCGTCGGCCTGCAGACTGAAAGGTCCCAGGTTCGATTCCGGTCAAAAGCATGTACCTTGGTTGCGGGCACATCCCCAGTAGGGGGTGTGCAAGAGGCAGCTGATTGATGATTTTCTCATCATCGATGTTTCTAACTTTCTGTCCCTCTCTCTTCCTCTTTGTAAAAAAATCAATAAAATATATATAAAAATAAATAAATAAATAAATAAAAACAAGACAGAAGGAATGTAGTAGGAGTTATCTCCCTAAGGGAGAGCCCTCCTGAGACAAAGCCTCAGACATCATGGTGCTCAGAGCTTAGATCACATGTGTCAAACACAAGGCCCGTGGGCCAAATCCAGCCCGCCAGGCCTTGCAATGTGGCCCCCACCGGGCTGTCATCACTGCACTCCGCTGTCAGTTTATGACATTGTCAGTTTATGACTGTTCAGTAAACCATTCGGCCCGCGATTTAGGCTGGATTTTAGATTTTGGCCCCTTCTCTGATTGAGTTCGACACCCCTAGCTTAGATAGACAGGAAGCTGCTGCCAACTCCCTCCAGAGAGGATGAAGAGTGTTGTAACCAGAGCTCAGGGTACCGGCCATGCTGGGCCCGTGATGGATCTGCTTTGGAAAAGCCCCAGAAGCCATGTGTGTGGATAGGAAAGCCTGTGTCCCTTTCTCCCTGCTTTCCAATGTACTCTGCCATGCCTGCCTCTGGCCAAACCCAAGAGGCAGCCAGCTCCTTAGAAGCCGGGGAAATCAGGCCACACAGGGGAAGCTCCACTGGCCATAGAGCAGAGCAGAGAAAGGGCATGAAACCCACCTAAGTGCAAACAAGCCAGAAGCAGCAACATAATGACAATCTCTACTTTTTATTGATCACTAGAGGCCCGGTGCACAAAATTCATGCATGAGTAAGGTTCCTAAGCCTGGCTGGTGATCAGGGCTGATGGGGCCTTCTGGCTGCCAGCTGGGGCATTCCTTCATTCATAGCAAGCAAACTCCTGGTCTCCCAGTTGAACTCCTGTGGGGACAATTTGCATATTAGGCTTATATATATATATATATATATAGACTAGAGGCCCAGTGAATAAAATTTGTGCACTTGGGGTGGGGGTGGGGGTTCCTCAGGGTGCAGGCCAGGCTGAAGGACCCCATTAGTGCATGATTGGAGCCAGGAAGGGATGTGGGAGGTTTGCCAGCTGGGGGGCTCCAGGGCGTGTCCAGCTCCTCTGACTCAGTCCTGATCAGCAGGACCCCAGCAGCAAGCTAACCTACTGGTCAGAGTGCCTGCCCCCTGGTGGTCAGTGCACATCATAGTGAGCAGTTGAGCAGCCTTAGCATATCATTAGTATATTACGCTTTGATTGGTTGAATGGATGTCCAGACACTTAGCATATTAAACTTTTATTAGATATGATAGGCTGCCTGTGAACATTGTAGAAAAGACAGTTGGTAGCAAGATCAATAATAGAAGTCATCAGGCTACTTCCCTGGTTAAATAAGCACTAGACTCCCTTCCCCCCACCCCCCTTTCCAGCTAAAATACTGAGGCTGAGCAAGGCCAGGTGACACTCACAGGCAGCTCTCTTAGGTGACCAGACAGTATCAACTTAAGGTTATTTGGACGCTCAAGCTGATGGCTTTAGTCCCGTATGGGAAGAGAATTGGGAGCCATACTTATTTTTCCATGGGGCTCATTATGTAACCAGCAAGATGACAAGACCTTGGTTCTTGTCTTTTTAAAGGAAAGAATCCACCGAAACTGGTTTGGCTCAGTGGATAGAGCATCGATCTGCGGACTGAAAGGTCCCAGGTTCGATTCTGGTCAAGGGCATGTACATTGGTTGCGGGCACACCTCCGGTGTGGGGTGTGCAGGAGGCAGCTGGTCGATGTTTCTCCCTCATCAGCATTTCTAGGTCTCTATCCCTCTCCCTTCCTCTCTGTAAAAAAAAAAAATCAATAAAATATATTTAAAAAGAAAGAAAGAAAGAAAGAAAGAAAGAAAGATAGAAAGAAAGAAAGAAAGAAAGGAAAGAATCCAACCAAGAAACAAAATGTATGTAGCAAAGTAACAAAAACACACTTAAGACAGTGAAACAAGGAAGGCATAGAAGCAACGGGAGCCTAGGCTGGGCTGCTTTGTCTCACTGGGAAGTCAGAGAAAAGGGGGCCTTGGAGACAGGTTCAGAGGTTAGCCTGGTACAAGCTGCTGCTGCCCATTGCTCCCCTGGTTGCAAGACTTGTGGGGTCCCTTAGAGGGAAGAAGGGGAAGGGAATGGTGTGGGCATGCTGCCCTGGGAGAGAGCAGGCAATGGGTCCTTTGTCCTGAGCATGTTTATCTCCCTCTTACAGGTGGAAACCTTAGGGAAAGGTCTCAATAGAATATCCATCAGCTTTCCAGCTGTGATCTTTCGGGTTCTGGTCTCCACTGATTGGTCAGTGCCAGGGGGTTATTAGTCAATGCAACCGGTGCCCAGGCAGCCTGGCATCACTTGTCTGGTTTTTCTGCTTTTCTGGGCCTGGAGCTGAAATACAACTGAGGACTAGGTGTTCCCAGGGAGTAAAAGGTCTGGGGGTCTAACTCGCAGGACCAGTAGTAAGCTAAGGGAGAACATGTTACCCTGGGGGTGAGGTTCTTCTTTCCCAGATTTTTCTCCTTGCTAGGCACTGGGGCTTTCCACCCTGGTGACCTTCTGTACCTGGCCCATCGTCCTTGCTCTGCTCATGTCTGTCTAACTGCCTATAACAATGATATCTGTTGGTAAATACATTATAAGAGTAGTTTTCTAGTAAAGTAAATATTAGTGTATTTATTAGAGAACAATCAGTCCCTAAGGCGTATTCTTTCATTTTTTAGGAAGGTATAATTTATTAAATTCAACATCTTAGTGGATAGTTCTGTGAGTTCTGACAAACACCTACCACTGGGTAATTAGCACCTTTGGAGGAATTTCTCTTTACCCTTTGTAACCACCTCTCCCTCTCCCCAAGCCCCCTGGCGAGTGACTGCTAGCCTGACTTCTGTCTCCATAATGTTGCTACCTTCCAAATATCATATAAATAAAGCTATTTGTGTTTATGTTTTCACTTAGCATTATTTATAGATTCACTCTATCTCTATCTATCTATCTATCTATCTATCTATCTATCTATCTATCTATAGATATGGCAGAACGACCACAATGACCGGTCACTATGACATGCATGGCCGCCACCAAGGTGTCAGTAAAGAAGAACGTGAAGGTGGCCAGCATGAGCCTGCAGCTTGAAACCCCAGAAGGCTCTGCATATTATACATGCCCTGCATACATGAACATTGTAGAAAAGACAGTTGGTACCAAGATCAATTGTCTGAAGGCTCTGTGGGATAAATTCAACCAGCTGGGCACTGAGATGATCGACACCAAGGCTGACAGATCAGGGTGTCCCTTTCCCCACTGTGACCCTCCTCATGTGGTGTCAGTCTCGAGCAGCAAGCTTAGGCCCAATCCATGTGAGCGAGACTGAGAAGTGGGGTAGGGAGTGTGTCCTGGCCACCTGTGAGTCCTTCTCTGCATGTGCCAGCTCCTTCGCTCTCTGAGTCACGGCTCTAGCAACAGCTGCCTTGCATGCCGGGCCTGAGGGTACTGCTCTCAAGTACTGTTCTGGAGACCAGGAAGGCAGTGGAGAGAAACACTGTGGACCTGCTGCCCCACCAGCAGCCCAGGACCCTGCACCACCAGAAACGGACCAGCTCAGAGCACACCGAGTTTGGAGGGAAGGCACCTGCCTGTGAGGGGCTTAGGGTGGATCCCACCTCAAAGGAAACTCAGTCTTTGGTTCCTTAGTTCAGTCTATCCTGGCTAAAGAGGAGCAACTGGGCACATTTTAGGGCAGAATAAGACTATAAAGCAGTGTGTTCTGTTTTGTGGAGACTGCTACCCAGTTGTCTTAGGCATAAATTCTGGGTGATTATGGGGCCTGGCTCTGCCACTGGGGCTTGTGTCTTCCAATTGGCCTGTATTTGTTGAAAGGACTCAAAGAGAAGAAGGGGAACAAGTTTTTTGATGCAATGGATTTGACCAACAGACAAAGGCGAGTGACAGGCTGGGTCTAATGTACACACTGAGACTCTAGCTCTGATTCCTCCTGACCAAAGGGAGCTCAGGGCATGTATGCAGAGCCTTCTGGGGTTTCTGTTTCCTTGCTGAGGCCATCCTCCTTGTGAAGCCTGGGGCGCATGCTCAACTCCAGCTCAATGGGTCTTCTCCAGGCCCCTGCCCCAGCCGTCCCCATCCTCCATTGCCTCCCCCCACCAACCCAAATTGGGGTCAGGGCTGGCTGACCTCCTGCATCCCCTCCCACCCCCACTGGCCCAGCCCTAATCAGCCCCCATTACCTGAGCACGAATTCATGCACCAGGCCTCTAGTCCTATATAATAAAAGACCAATATGCAAAGCGACCAAACTGCAGAAAAACTGCTCACTATTATGTGCACTGACCACCAGAGGTCAGATGGTAAATTCAGGAGCTTCCCCCACATGGTCAGTGTGCTCCCTCAGTGGGGGGGAGGGAACGCCACTCAGCCAGAAACCCTGAGCCAGGGTCATGATGGGGAGCATAGCGGCGGTTGTGGGAGTCTCTCCTGCTTCCACTGCAGGTGGGTGGTAAGGAGCGAGGGGTCCCAGACTGTGAGAGCTCCAGACTGTGAGAGCGATGTTGGACTGCCAGCTTAGGCTTGATTTGCAGGGAATCAGGCCTAAGCTGGCAGGCAGACATTCCCCAAGCGGTCCTATACTGCGAGAGGGCACAGGCTGGGCTGAGGGACTCTTTTCCCAAGTGCACAAATCTCATGCACTGGGCTTCTAATATATCCAGGAGAAGCTGGGGGAAGTTCAGTGCCTACTGGGCAGGTGTGTGAGCTCACCCCTCACTGAGCAGGTGTGTGAGCTCACCTTCACTAGGAGGTATGTGAGGTCAGTCTTCCCTGGCCTTAGCAGCATTTTGAAGGCAAGTCTTAAAAATTGTCTGTGACTCAAGTTCCTCATATGAGGATAATGGGGATGATAATAGAGGAAACAGTAATTTTCAAGCCACCTAATGGGCTTGGTTTGAAAATTAAATAAGGTTATATAAGTTGTTAAAAAGAAACAACGGACCCAAAATGGAGTCACTGTGTGTGCGAAGCACCACCAGGACTTAATACTGGAGCCAATCATGATTTTAGCCTCTCCCAGGAGTGGGATTGAAAGCCAGTCAGTCTGGAATTCTCAAATCTCTGAGGTCACCTGCTAAGGAGAGGGGACCTCACTGACAACACCTCATTTAGACTCTTGTCCTGCCTGCTCGCTCCTCAGAGCACCTGGCTGTTCACTGGCTGGGATGCTGCCTGTTTCATGAGCAGGTCAAGAAAGCCAATTAGGTCTCTAAATGGACTCAGTTGAACTGAGAACAGTGCAGGCATAAAGTCATTACATTGATGTTACCACAATGACTATGATTGCTGTTATTTTTATTGCTGCTGTTGCTTCTGGTGTGCTTGTTGAATAAACAATCAGGACATCACCAAGGTCAGCAGGAAATGGCACTGAGGGTGTGATATTGCGATTTATGATAAATATATAGTTCATCTTTGTTTTATTTCTGATAGCTCTCTTTGGAATTTTCCAAGTTATAAGAGATGTTAAGGTATCTTGATATTCATAACCACCACTGAGTTTATGTTAATGAGATGACTTGGGAAATCACTCAAGGATGGGGTCTGGTTTCCAGGGAAACCAGTCACATGATTAGAGTGTTGGAAGATTCAGAGTCACCCTCAACTCCTGTGGAGGGGATAGGGGCTGGAGATTGAGTTCAATCACTAATGGCCAATTATTTCATCAATCTTACATATGTAATGAAACCTCTATAGAACCTCAAAAGGTAGTGTATGTGTTTGGGGTGTATGGTATTTTCAGGAAGCTTCCAGGTTGGTAAACATTTGGAGATGCGGGGAAAGGGGGACCTGGCAGATGGTTTAGAAGCTCCATGATCTTTTCCCTACCTTGCCCTATGTCTCTCTTTCACCTGCTGTTCCTGAGTTATATCCTTTTATAATAATTCAAGTAAACTGTTGTCTTGAGTTCTGTGAGACACTCTAGCAAATTAATCAAACCCAAGGAAGGAGTCGTGGGAATTTGACATCTACAGCTGCTTAATCAGAAAGACAGGTGACAGCCAGATTTGTGCTTGGTGTCTGAAGTGGGGCTGTCTTGTAGGACCCAGCCATTCACCTGTGGGATCTGCCACTGTCTTCAGTTTATCATAAGTGAGTTAAATAGTAGGACACCCAAGTGGTGTCCACTGTGAACTGGACAATTGCCTGATATTGGAAAGGTTACTACTTATTCTGAGAACAGAATTGTTCAGAGTATTGGGTGCAGTGTAAGGGGGGCAGTGGCTGTTCCCTTCACAGAGGACTCATGTGCAAACCCAGCTTGGAGCTCTGGACTTTGCACTCAGGCCATAGGCCTGAGTGTTTTTTGTTTGTTTGTTTGTTTGTTTGTTTTGTTTTTTTGGGTTTTTTTTTTTTTTTTTTTTTTAGCAAAACCACTTCATGATACAAACATTCCTTTTCTTGTTTACTGCTGTGGATATCTGTTGTCTCTCTGCCCAGCACCTTTACCTCTTATTCTGGCACCTGATTTTGAACCATTCCTCTTCTGTTTCTGAAGGACTGTCCTGTCTCTGCTACAGTGTCAGTCATATGATTCAGCCATGGCCAATCGAAGTTCTGCATCCTTTTGACCACACTGATTGGTTCAGACAGGGACACGTGACTCAGGCTAGGCCAGGCCAGACTAGTGAGGATCCTTCCAGGAAAATTTTTTGCACTACCAGAAATATGGAACTTTATTTTTCAGGTTTCCCTAACCTGCAAGATTATAAACCAGGAGTAAGTGGTGACTCTTTACCACTGTAGGGAAGATCCACCTGTGAATAACAACAATTTGGAGGAAGGCAGATATGCAATGAAGGGGTGGGGATATTTTTTATAGCATTAGGGCACTGCTGAAGCCAACTGGCCTGTGTGTCCTCTAAGTACCACATTTTTCTCTTGTTGCTTTTGCTTAAGCCAGTTTGAGTTAGGTTGCTATCACTGGCAATCTAAAGTGTCCTGACTTACAGAACTGTTGATAATAGTCCTAATTGTGAAGATGAAATGGATTGACATCTGGTACATTGATTTGAAAAACCCAAAACATTCCACAAATCTTAATAAATGATAATTATTTAAAAGAATGGACAAAATTCTTGAAGTATTTGTAATAGGAACTGAAAGTCATTTAACAGGTGAGGCATTAGAGCATCACACCTCAGTCAATGACCAGATTAGGTGCTCTTGGGCTTTTTTTAAACATGTTCAGTATTAAGGGCCTTCTATGTTCCTTCCCTCTCACATGGCATTAAAACTCCCTGCACCTGGGCAGTTGGGTATAGCCAAAGGTGTGATGACTCAGGAGATAATGGTACAGCAGTCAGAGCTGCAATACACCACATGGTTTTGTTGTGGGGTCGAAACCTGGGTTCAAAATAAGACCACCGGAGGCTGATGATTAATTAAAAAAGCAGGCAAGGATTTATTGAAATAACTGGCCAGGACAGCCGTGAGAGCACCACACGCAGGTGGTCTCACACAACTGCACCATTTCAGGGGTAGGCAATTCCTTTTAAAGGTTTAAACCGAAAGAATTTTCCTTTTGTTCCTAAATCCTAAAGACTAAATTCTAAAGACTGGGGACAGCCCGCAGGGTTGGTTCCCAATCACATCCTGCTGGACATTGGAATGTGGCCCTATCTTGCTATAGCGATAACACAGAAGCAGAGCTCAGAGGTTAGACTCTAAAGGTTATCTACAGTTTCTATCCCTGAAGCTTCTGAGTCAGTGGGAATTAATCTCCTGTGGTCCTGATCCCAAGCAAGGAAAAATTGCCTTAGCCTCCAGGTCTCTACCTGGAAGCTGAGGTAAGTACCCAGTGTTTTAATCAGATGCAAGAGCCAGACTTAGCAGGGTTAAAATTCAAACAGCAGTTTTTACCAAAGTATGGTTGCCACTATATTTCAGTTTAGGGGTCTCAACATCTCAGCCTCCTGAGATGATGCAGAACGTGGCACTAACTCCCACCCTAGTGCAGGATTGCTCTTTGATTAAATGAGAAAAGAGATGTGCTAGGACTTTGAAAAGAGTGAAACATCATCATATGTGACATTCATTGTATGTGTTGATAAATACATTAAAACACTGGTTTTCTAGTAAAATAAGTATTACCATATTTTTCCGTGTATAAGACTTATTTTTTTCTAAAATCCTTACACTGAAAATTGAAGGGTGTCTAATACATGAAAGTCAGCCTACAAGGAAGCTTCATGGGTGCGTAGATGCCCATACCTTGTCAAGCAGGCTTCCTCCAATCACGATCCTTATTGTTACTGACGTAAGCTAATGGCATAATTGGAGGTGGAAATGGAGAGTACACAGATGCAACAGAGACCAGAGCATTATGAGCCCATAAAGATGTCAAAAAATAAAAAGATTAATACCAGTAAGTGACTGTCTTACTCTGCAAAATTCAAACTGGATGTAATCAGCTATGCAAAAGAGCATGGACATAGAGCTACAGAGAGACAATTTGGGCCTCCTCCCACTGAGTATGATCAGACAGTGGAAAAGCAGGAAGAACAACTCCTTAGGATGCCAAAAAGAAGAAGGCCTAAAAAAATTAAAAAAAATTAAAATAAAAATAAAAATCCCAGATTAGAAGAGAGCACAGCCCTTCTATGGAGGATTTGATGCTCCTTCTATCCAGAGATGGAGTTTGTATCTCTTCCCTTGAATCTGGGCTGTTCCTGTGACTTGCTTTGGCCAATAGACTGTGGCAGAAGAAATGTTACTTTAGTTCTAAGCCTAGGCCAAAAGAGGCTTTGCAACTTCCTTCCCATCTTGGGACCCAACTGATCACAAGGAAAAGCCTAAGTAGCCTGCAGGAGGATGAGAGACAACGAGAGAAACCATCTTAGCTGAGCTATTCTAGGCCCACAGCTCTCAGCTGACCCAGGAGCCCAGGGGAGACCTGAAGAGCCACCCCATGAGTGCAGCCTAATTTGCCAGTCCACGGTGACTAAAAGGCTACTGTTTGAAGCCACTTAGCTTGAGAAGGTTTGTGCACAGCAAAAGCTAACAAATACGTCCCAGGTAGAGTCAGTGTATTGCTGTGTCTACCATCATGTCATTTTATAAGGACAATGGCTTCAGTGCCAGCTCCGCCTTTTGCCGGGACTCATCAGCAGGCCCTGAACCATGGATGAATTATTACTCTGACACATGTTTCTGTGAAAGAGAAGCTAAGGGACTACTTGGCTATAGCCACCAAGCTGTCCTGTTTGCCTGCCTCCTTGGGCTTTTATTTTAAGAATAGCTTGAATGAAAATTAACCTCTAGATACAATCAGCAGGGTAAGCACCTGCATCTATGTTGTCTTTCGAACAAGGATGTTTTGAAATATAAACATATCAATTCTAGAAAAGCACCTGGGGGCTCAGACTTATTTGGAGAAGTCAAGGCAGGGTCTGCCTTGACTTCAGCAAAGTCCCCCAGAGGCCTCTGACCTTTCAGAGAATCCTCATTACAGACCTTCCAACCAAGTCCCATGCTTCCCCACAGCCTTTGATTCTCAAGTGACCTAGGGTAAGCCTTCCTGCTGCCTCCCTCCATCTTTAAAGGAGGACCAAGAGCTAACTTCCCTGGTGAGGCTGTAAGAACTGAATAAGATAAAGTCAATGCTGGAGGTGGTAGGCTTGATCATGTTAGAGTTGGTGATCTTCAAGATTCCTTGCAAACTTGAGGGTTTACTGGTACATGGACTGTAGAAATGTAGGTTATTAATACTATCATTATGTGTAGTGTAGAAAATAATCAATATTGATGACACTATTGGAATAAAATGACCCAGACCTGAAAAAGACTAGAGGTCATCTTCCCAAGGCCATTGCAGTGTGCTAACCTGCATTCTGAAGGCCTTTAGGAGAGCTGTGGTAAGATGACAGTGCAGACCCTCCCACACAGGACACAAAAATTCACATGGTCCTTGAGTTCTGCTGTGTTCAGAGAAAATCAAGGAGGCAGTTTCTTTCTTTAAAAAAAATATTTTATTGATTTTTTTACAGAAAGGAAGAGAGAGGGATAGAGAGTTAGAAACTCAATGAGAGAGAATCATCGATCAGCTGCCTCTTGCACATCCCCCACTGGGGATGTGCCCGCAACCAAGGTACATGCCCTTGACTGGAATCAAACCCGGGACCCTTTAGTCCACAGGCCAACGCTCTATCCACTGAGCCAAACCGGTTTTGGCAAAGGAGACAGTTTCTTAGTCTCTGCTTCCACACTTCTCAGAGGGTAAGCAGCAAGGATTGTGAAATTCTGAGGAGCTCTGAGTAGGGGATGTGGGAAATTCATCAGCACTTTGTAAGTAGTCAGGCCCCTGTGGACCACCTCCAGTCATGAATAATGCAACACCAGAGCATGAATTATAATCTGACCATCACCAGGCTTTGGTTTGGCCCCAATGAGACAGCTTCCTTTTCCCATCCTAGAAAAGTAGGATGACCCTTTGGGACCACTTAGTGCCTGAGCCTAACCAGACCTATTATTTTCTATAAAAGTGTCCAGCACAAGTAAATGTGGCCAGGAGTTCAGGAAAGACCATCTGGGTCTGAGGATACCCCCTCTTCCCTGGATAATCATTCATTCATTGCTAATATCCAGATGATTGTGGATACAAACGAGGCCAGTGGACAAGGGCTTGAACTCTAGAATAAAACTTCTTGTGGCAGGATCCCAGCCCTGACCCTCAGCAGCAGCACAATCTGGGGCACAGTGACTTCTACAAGCCCACTACCTCAGCCATGCAATCTGTATAACAACAATAAACTATCCCTCAGACATTTGTGAGGTCAGTTGTTCAATATGTGAAAATCACGCAAGTGTGCAAGGACTCGATTCATGTTCTTATCCTTATTTTACTACATATTAAGATTTCACTGTATGCTACATTCCTTGGTAGGAGGTGGACAGACTTTGAGAAACTAATGTCAAATGATCTTGTCCTCATCAAGTTTGCATATTATAGGGAATAGGTATTTAGTGACCAAATGACTAATGCAATGAAGCACTTAGAGGTTCCCAGGAGTGAGGGAGGTAAACAGGGAGATGGGGCCCAGCAGTGCTGAGAGGGCAGGTGCTCAGGGTGGACTCTGGCTGAGACCTGAGTGAAGAGCAAGAGCCGCCAGGGAGATGTGGAGAAAGAGGATTGGAGACAAAGAGAAGCACAAAGGCAAAGGCCCTGGAGCAGGAGGAGCTTGAGGTTTCCAAAGAAAAAAGTGATTGGAGATGAGCAGAGTAGTAGGGGTGTCAAGAAGAAGGTAGGGGACTAGTGACCACATGGATGTGTTTGCAGGATGTCATGCAAAATAAAATAAGCCAAACACAGAGAAGCAAATGCTGTGATCTCACATATACATGGAACCTAAAATGCAGAAAGGAGAAAGGGGTTGCCAGGAACTGGGGGAGGGAAATGTTAAAGGGATGATCAAAGGCACTCAGTTTCAGTCGTGCAAGGTAACTTCTGGAGTACTGGACTGTGTTATTAAAATTTGCTAAACAGGTAGATCATATGCTAAGTGTTCTTACCACCAAAAAAAGTAATAATAATAATAATAATAATAATAACAACCCTATATAATAAAAGCCTAATATGCTAAGTGTCCAGTTGGCCAGTTGGCCATTCAACAAATCAAAGCATAATTCTATCTAATAAAAGAGAAACATGCAAATAGACCATACATCTGCTATGCCCACAAGCCAATCAGGAGTGAGAATGCAAATTAACCCAATCAAGATGGTGACTAATTTGCATATCCAGGCACAGAGTGAAGACTGAAGACAGCATAGAAGGAGGCAAGTGCTGCAGAAGGGAGAGAAGCTGGGGAGAGGCAAGCAAGTGGGGCAGAGATGAAGGGAGGGAAGCAGGAGGGGTGGCAGAGATGGGAGGCAAGCAGGTAGGGTGGTGAAGACTGCCACAGGAAGCCCTATTATGCTAATGATATGCTAAGGCCGCTCAACTGCTTGCTATGATGTGCACTGACCAGCAGGGAGCAGACACTCTGACCGGTAAATTAGCTTGTTGCTGGGGTCCAACCAATAAGGACTGAGCAAGATTGGCCAGACACTCCCTGGAGCTCTCCTGTAGTCCCTCCCTGGCTGGCCAACCTCCCACATCCCTCCCTGGCCCTGATAGTGCAATGTTGGGGTCACTCAGCCTGGCCTGCACCCTCTCGCAATCTGGTACCCCTTGGGGGATGTCAGAGAGCCAGTTTCAGCCCAATAGTAGAACAACTGATCACTATGATATGCACTGACCATCAGGGGGCAGATACTCAATGCAGGAGCTGGTCCCTGGTGGTCAGTGTGCTCCCACAGAGGGAGTGCCACACAGCCAAAAGCCAGCCTCTGCAGTAGTGGTAAAGATGTCCAAATGTCAAACATTCCCTGAGGGCTCCTGGACTGTGAGAGGGCCTAGGTTGGCTGAGGGACCCTGCCCCCTCCAGTGCACAAATTTTGTGCACCAGGCCTCTAGTACAATAATAAAGAAGGCTGGGAGAAACTTTTAGAGGATATATATATGTTTATAGCTTTGATGGTAGTGATGGTTTTATGGATGTATGTTAATCCCCTTATTCCTGAAGTCACCAAGATGTATACTTTAAATATACACTGCTTTTTCCATGCCAATTATACCTTGAAAAAATGGTTCAAGACAAAAAAAAAAAAAAGAGAGAGAGAGACTAGGCATTGGACTATTCATACTATTTATGTAGAATACGCCAAAATAAAAGAATAAAAATAAGTAAAATTGGAATAGATGTTTTAATCCATAGGTTGGACATATTTCTTCTGATTTACATGTGTTTATATTTCACTGATTTACATTTTATTGGGTTGGAGAGAATTTTAAATAACATTTTCAACATCACACAGTCTCTGCTCTTTATCCTGCACTCTGTAGGTTGCCTGGCCCTTGCTGAGTCAGTATTTTATTTCCCACTGTTCCCGTAGGTCTACCTGGTTTCGTGGCACATTTTGCATCTGCACTTACCATTCTCTCTCATATTCTCTGTGTAGTTTCCTACATGAGGACTGGAAACCACAGACAACTGGGAAGAGCTGGTTTTAGAAATGTCCACTCCCCAGCTCTGCTCTCTTGCAGTGGGTTCTGAGCTATGTCCACCTGTTGGTACTTCTGGGTCAAAGAAAGGCATTCAGCAGGTGATCAAATACCTCTCAGGTATATGGAGAAACTCCCAGGATTCAGAGTTTGTATAATGAGGACATAGATGACCCAGGGGCAACAGTGACACCACTTGTTTTAGCAAAAGAATGATAAAAAATGACAGTATCACAGGCGATGGGAAACCCAAGCAAATGTCAACACTGAGCTCAGCTACTCACATGTGGAAGGTCTGCACAGGCATGAGCTACTGGCTTGGCTTTGTGGAGAGATATATTTGAAATTTCAGAAATTGTGCTCTGAGTATTTTAGGTAACCTTCTGTGTAGGGTTTTTCTTAATTGGTGTTCTGCTTTTGAGTGAAATCAAGAGTATATTCTGTTGGAATTTAAAAAATAGATTAGCCTCTTTTGTTACCAGTTGAAATCACATGAGTTAACAGTCTGGGGTGGGTGGCGGTTACAGTCCCTTTCGAATGCAGGCATGACAGGCACCTAACCCAGGTACCTTGCTGACTCTAAGGGCACCCGCTTCTTCCTGTGAACGAAGGGATCACTTCAGAGATGAGAAATGGGTGAGCAAGCCCTCTACACTCTGCACACAGAGGATGAAATAGTGGTGACCTTTAGCATCATTAAGGCAGATGTAATCTAGGCAGAAGCCTCCGTCCAAGGAATTCACAGCCTTTAAAGATAAACCGCTCCTAAACGTCTCAATCCAGGTAATTAAGTCAGGTAACTGGTTTGTTATCCATTACTGATAGCACTGTGAAGACGTGGTTGAATACAGAGAAGGGCTGAAATCATGGAAATGAGGACCTGAATAAAGATTTTAAGCTGCAGAGTTGGAGAGGTACAGGGAACCATGTGAAGGTTTCCTGTGTCTTTTCTTTGAAGTGGGCCGTGAGGTTCTCCATGGAGTTGTCTACCGAACAGAGAGGGGCTAAGGTGATTCTAGGGCTTGGGTGCTATGGAGGTGATTTGAAAAGTGAAAGATGTTTTCTAAGGAGATTAAATAAAGAAAGTTGAATCTCAGTGGTTACCCTCCTCAAGATGTTGTGACGTGCATAATCAGAAAAATTGAATGTTCAAAGTGATCCAGGTTTAAGTGCTGGTTGGAGTGGAAAGGGTTATCAAATGAATGACTGCCCTCCATGGCCGTAAAGAACAGCCTGGAGTGTCTGGCCAAGTGATTAAACTAGGAAGGACAACACATGAAGACAAAGGAGATAAAAAGCATAAGGTAATGGAGAGATATCTCTGGACTGAACATCAGTGACTATAATGGAGTGGTGGGAAAAAAGGTTTCAAATAACAAAGCCTTAGGTAGAGATTGGGAACTCAAAATATACGAGCCAACATGAGAAATTCAAATGAGTGGATACAGATGAAAATTCACTTTTAAACGAAAAGTACTGTGCATCACAAAGTATTCATCATTGTGGTGGCATTCAGAATGAAGATGATGATGGCGGTGGTGGTGCTGGTGCTGGTGGTGGTGGTGATGATGGTGGGGGTGGGGGTGGGGGTGGCTGTGACATCTCTGGTGTGATTTTGCTCTTCTTGGTGAGTAGGGAAAAGATAAATTTCCTCAACTGTTTCTTGCCTCCATATTTCTTCCACATTTTCTCACTTCCTGGCTTCTTCTTGCTCATGCTACCTTATTATGTCTGGAGAATGCCTCTCTGCCCATCGTTTCTCCCCACCTTTACTGCCATTTCCAAGTCTAATGCACCTAATTTCTCACCTAAACTGCCCAACAGCTTCCCTACTGATCTCTCTGCTTCAGATCTTGAATTTTCTTCTACCCTCAATCACCTCACCCAGATCCATTCTTCTAGCTGGGAGCCGGAATAATCATGCAAAAGTATGAATCATGTGTTGTCACTTTCTGGCCTGTAACCATTCATCTAGGGAAGAAAAGGTAAAGCTGACCGGTGGGCATCTCCAACACAGCCCTTCATGGCCTGGCCCAGCTCTGCAGCCTCACTTTATCCACCTTGCCCTTTGACCCCTGAGCTCCAGCCACATGGTTATCCCTTCTGATCTCTGAAAATCCATTCTTATCAGCTCTGAGAGCTTTCAAAACAGCAACTTGGGCTGTTCTTTCACTGCTGTGGCCTGGAGCCTGTCCAGCACTCGGCTCTCGGTAACATGTACACACTGAGTGAATGAACCACCGGCAGGTCAGAGGCAGCTCCATTACTGAGTTCTGACAGTGCATTATAATCTCATGTTTTATATCTGTTTCTCCACTAGAATATGAGCTTCTTCAGGGAAAGAGGTCTGATTTATTTCTACTTCCTCAGAACCGAGGTCAGTGTCGGGCGAATAATGAGAACTCTATAAATACATGAAAAAATGAATAAAAGTCACCAGAGTTGTGGGATCAACGGCCTGTGAAATGAAGGTATCACGTGGAGGATCGGGGGTGCCATTGTTAAGGCTCATAACGAGCAATGGGCAGCGTGGAGGTGGTGTAACATGGAAATAAACTTTTATTATGGAGCTGAGGAATACCTTTCTTTTTATTCCGAGATGGCCTTGCTCTGGTCTCTGTTTTCCTTGAAAATAGCTTGTGTACTCCCTTCAGTCTGTTTGAAACTCTCCTTTCCATAGTTTCTCTCTGAGACAAGGGCCAGGCAGAGAAATGGCAAACTCTTGGCCAAGATCCCTTTGAAGTCCTCAGCAGGAGCGCACAGGAGGCTGTCCCTTTCTGCTGCTCAGAAAGACTATTGGCAAAGGCAAAGAGCCAGGAGTTTCACTGATTCCCTCCCCACGGTGTATGCACAGGCTTCCTCTCCATAAAGGGGCCTATTGTCAAGTACCCCTGTCTTCAACCCCTGGTGCTTTGAATTGCATGTGGCTCCTTTGACCCAGGACAACAACAGAAGCTCATGGAGATGAAGCCAAGGTCAGGCATTCATTGCCCCAGAGGGGCCAATTAGCTTTCCTCTATGTAATGAGCCAAAGGAGCCCCTATGACTAAGTATCTACCCTGGGAAAAGCCTGGTGATAATCACAGGGAACAAGAGATGAAGGGCATGTTTTTGTTTTATTTTTTTCTTTGAAAATGTAACAATATATTGGGGGTGGCAGAGAAATGAACAAACCATCATAGTTAAAAACAAACAAACAAACAAAACATTAAGGGCTCTGGTGGAAGGAAGACACACAAAGACATTCGGGATGAAGGAAGAGGGGTTAGTGGTGCCGGAGAAGTTTTCTCTAGGAGGATGAGTGAGTTTTTTCAGAATAGGCTGTTCTATGCTGTGATGGGAAAAGGAGTTGGCCATCTGAAGGTGTATTTCCCTGGGATGGGGTTGGTTATATTGATGTTGTCCATGGGCCCCTGGCTGAAAAGGGAGTCAAAGAACTCTGAAGGTAAGCCTTGTCCACCCACCAACCTGTGGGGCCTGCCCTTCAAGGAGGGGTAATGGTACCAGCACCACAAGAGAAAACAGGAATAAAACTTTATTTTCTGAACTTGGCTCAATTACCTATTCCCAGCACAGCTGGCTGCTAACGAGAACAGAAGTGGGAAGAAAGGCCAAGTGTCAAGTGAGTGACTTTGTTGAGGGTCAGCCTAGAGCAGCTTACGATCTGCTCCCTGCACCCTGCCCTCTGCCCTTGTACAGGAGTGCACCACACAGCACCAGGGGAGCCATCTGCAGGATTGGGGCATCCCCTGGGGGAAGGGGCAGCTTGGCATTTGACTGAGCATGTGCTGTCAGCCTGCTCTTCACATGGCTAGAGGCCGCCATAGAATAACTTCTAATGCACAGTCTGATTGCCACCACTCCAAACTAAGCCATGCTGTGTGTGCAAAATTGCACAATGAATTCTGAAAATTTAGTAAAAAATGTAAATTATCTCAATAATGGTTAGAATATTTATTTCATGTTGAAATAGTAAAATTTTGGATATATCAGGTTAAACAAAATATGCTATCAACTTTTGCTTTACTTGTTTCTTTTTACTTTCATAAACATGGCTACTAGAAAAATTTGAATGGCCTATGTTGTTTGCATTATACACTGAGTGGCCAAATTATTATGATCTCTGAATGCATAATAATCTGACCACTCAGTGTTTATCATATATAATAAAAGTATAATTAGAAAATTAACTGTCCCCTCAACCAAGAGTTCAACCAACAGGCAGGCCAGCCAACTGATCACGCTCCCTCCCCTGGCCAGGCTGACCGGACCCCACCCATGCACAAATTCATGCACCAGGCCTCTAATGTGTGTGTGTGTGTGTGTGTGTGTGTGTGTGTGTATATATATATACTGAGTGGCTAGATCACATGTGTCAAACACAAGGCCCGCGGGCCAAATCCAGCCCGCCAGGCCTTGCAATGTGGCCCGCACCGCGCTGTCATCACTGCACTCCGCTGTCAGTTTATGACATTGTCAGTTTATGACTGTTCAGTAAACCATTCGGCCCGCGATTTAGGCTGGATTTTAGATTTTGGCCCCTTCTCTGATTGAGTTCGACACCCCTAGGCTAGATTATTAAGCATTCAGAGATCATCATAATCCGGCCACTCAGTGTGTTTCCACTGGACAACACTGTGTATGGGATTAGAGATGCATAGCCTTCAACCACTAAATTGTTTGTGGTAATCTGTTAGCAGCTGTAGAAAACTAGCATGCAATGCCATATGGTCTTTTCACAATGTGACCCTCACAAGTCAAAATGTGGGGCCTGTGGTCCTTCGCTTGAACATAGATAGGCTTTGTAACTGCCGTGACCAGCAGAAAATGACGCTGTGTGACTTGCTGCATCCCTGCAAGAGACTTGGGACCCAACCGCGTTGTGAGGAAGCCCCAGCTGATGGCGTCAGCCTGCAGACCTGCAGGTAACCGAGCCAACAGAAGATCCAGGCTCCAGCTGCAGGCTTCCAGGTGAGGCACTAGGTATCATGTACCAAGACAAGACAAGTCCCCGGCCCATGTCTGAACTCCTCCATCCTGTCATCACTCTCAGTGCATGGATGATGTTTCATATCTTGGGACCATTGGTAAACAATCATTATAGCATTTAAATATGAACCTGGATGAGGTTGTCCACAATTTAAATATCCAGCAAACTGAAGTATTAACTCCCTGTCTGAGTCATGGATCCTACGTGATTCTAACACTATGTTTTCTGTGTGAAATAATCATGCCTGCCATTGGGTGTTCTCCGGGTCCTGCTGCCTTCTTGGATGGTTTGGTGTATGTGCTCTTTCCCACTTGCCATTCGTAGCCTTTGAATGATGCTCCTCTGCTTCTACACTCAGTCCAGCATTGCCTCGGTCAGCCTCTCAGCACAACCAACTTAACCTGTCCTGTGCCCCCAGAATCCCCCCAGGTGCCCAGGTCCTAGGAAGCAGGGCCTACCCTTTCATGCAGGTCACTTATTGTAGGAGGTGGTCGGGGAGAGTGAAAGGGGAGGGAGAGAACCCCATGGAGGAGGCCACCAGTGCCGGCCAACAGGGCCAGGTCCAGCTGGACACTTCTGAGGAGGTGTTTAGAGCGCAGCAAGGACTGCCCATCCAAGGGATGGACGAGGAAGCATTTATCCTTTGGCTCCAACCTCCCCTGAAGTGCTTGCCCCCATGAACTCACAGGGTGGGCCTGCCTGAGTGCCAGGCTGGAGATGGCATCCCCCCCCCCCAGCCTTGCTACATAAAAGGCGTAGGACCGACAGTGAGAGCTGCGGTGGCGCTGAGCTGGGGTGCTGCCGGTAACACCTGCACAGAGGTGGCTGCGCAGCAAGGCCTCAAGGTCGAGGTGGGCTGGGAGATGTAAAGTGGGCCCCAAAGCACATGCCTCTTCATGGGTGTCTTTGTTACTACCCCAGCCGCTGTCACACCCGTACTTTACCCATACGGTTTCCACACTGATCTTAAAGCCATAATGATATTAGTCTTCTGATTACAAACTTTTGCCAACTCTGTTGTTGTGAGGCACACTATCATAGGCCACTGCTTGCCTGACCATCCATCATACTTTCCCTCCTTTCCCAGTGTTTTATAGCTTTATTGAAGTACAAATGACATACAATAAACTACACATGTTTAAAGTATGTAAGTTGGTAAATTTTGGTACAAATAGACCCAATTAACATTCAAGATTATGAGTCTATTCATTGCCTGGAACACTTATCTTGCCCTTTGATAATTCCTCTCTTCTACTTCTCCCGCCCCAGAAAGCACTGAGCTTGCCACCACTAGAGATGAGCTGCATTTAGTGGAATATTATAGAAGAGGGATCATATAGCGTGCTATAATTATTTATTTTTTATTTTTGGTATGGTTGCTTTCTACTTGACCTAGTATTCCTTTTAGAATTTCTACTTCTCCCAAATCCAGTCCATGCTTACACTCCCAGGGTTCAGGGAGGGGGACATGATCCAGGAAGGCCAATGAGAATATCCTATTCCCTGGGCTACACTGATTGGTTAGAGAATAAACACGTGACCTAGCCTGGGCTATGGATCAGAACTAAATAAGCATCAGACCCTGTTTTGTTCAGACCATGAGCATCTGTTTCCAGTGGGACTCCTCAACTAGGAGCATGTAAGCTGGGGCTGCCGACACCCACCCTTTCACCTGTAGGAGAGAGCTGGTATGAAAATAGAAACAAATGGGAAAGGGCTGAACTAAGATATATATGGAGACAAATTCCTGATGATATCACTTGAACACCTAGATCCAGCCATGCCTGAATCCAGCCTCCTAAAAACATGCACCAATATAATTTCCTCTATGCCTAAACCAATAGAATTGTATTTTACAACTTGCAACTGAAAGGGTCTGACATATACACATTATAATCTAGCCCCTTTCTCCTTTCATACCTGTCTCTCACTGTTCCAACCATGGAGTTCATTGATTTATTAGTATCAAAATCTTGGGCTGTTTTGAAACACAACAGGCAATTTTGTGCCCCTGTCCCTTTACACATACAGTTTTTTGTTTTTTGGTTTTTTTTGTTTTTGTTTTTTAAATATATTTTATTGATTTTGTACAGAGAGGAAGGGAGAGAGATAGAGAATTAGAAACATCGATGAGAGAGAGTCATCGATCAGCTGCCTCTTGCACACCCCCTACTGGGGATATGCCCGCAACCAAGGTACATGCCCTTGACCGGAATCGAACCCGGGACCCTTCAGTCCCCAAGCCGACGCTCTATCCATTGAGCCAAACCGGTCTCGGCAGTTTTTATTTCCTTATACAATTTTATCATTCCTACCAGAAATCCAACTCTGATTGGGGAAATTACATCTTTCTAGTATAATTCGTTCCATAATGCAGTCAAACACCTCCTATGGGTCAAACTCTGTGAAATGAGCTTAAAAGCCACTGGTTAACTGAACTTAAGTAAAATTTTTAGAAATAAACCCTCTGTATTTAAAAAGAGTTTTATCAAAGAGACTGATTTCTGACTCATGTGGACATGTGGCTTGAACCCGGAGTCCTTACCCATGTCGTGACGCAAGGCCCCTTGTCTGGCTCAGTGACACTTGTGTCTGTGAAACGTGGTGGGAAATTACAAGTCGTGGTAGGATCCTGTGACATCAATCGCTGCTGCTTTAAGAATACTGAGAATTTTTGTATCCTTTTTATTTATTTGTAAGGCAATCACTGTGGTCAATATCTGAGAACCGATCAACCATGAAAGATTAATCAAATTCCCCTAATGACAAAAATATAACTATTTCTTGTTACAGCTAAAATCCCGATTGAATCAGCTATTGATTACCTGGCATCTGACTTGGAACATTTGGTCCAATCATAGAAGCTTTCTAAAAGGCTCAGTGATTCTCTCAGGCCAGCTGCCTCCCAAATCCTGCGGTCTTTGAAACCCACACACAGAGGATTGACTGGAAGCCTTCGGCGGAAAGACGAACATGATGCTTAAAAAGTAAAAGACTTTGGTCTCCTTTGTCCAACAAAGTTCAAATTTCCCCTCCAGCAACAAGCACCTTATCGGAGAGGAGTGCAGTATGGCTAACGTCTTCAACCATGAAATTGTCTGACTCTACCTTGACCTCTGGTTTTTCCAGTGAATCCTGCTCCTGAAATGCAAACAGCACTCGGGGCTGTGCTCTGATCCAGCGGCGAGTTGTGTAAGTCTCGAGGAGTGCAGACTTCTGCACACAGGCACCCAGGGCACCTCCTCTGTCCTCACTCACCCTGCAGCCCCGGGCTCTTGCTGCGTGGTGTACACATCTGACCAGCTTTCTGTCCACGCCCCCAGCAGGCCAGGAGGAGACAGGCTTCCTGATGTGTGGAAGCCCAGGCCTCACTGAAGGGCTGGAGCAGCTGGTAACATGCTGAATAGTGGCAAAGCTCTCATTGCCCCTGGCCCTTATCACCAACGCTATATTGGCTTGGTACTCCAAGTGTGGCCCCTCAAAGCAGTATCAGAATTACCTAGAGTTTATTAGAGAGACAGAATTTCAAATCCCATCACAGAACTAATGAATCAGAACCTTCATTTTAACCAGACCCCCGGTGATTCTTATGCACATTAATGTTTGAGAATCACCGGTGCAATGGGTCTGCTATTCCTGTCCCAAACCCTCCCACCCTCGTTCTGATAACAATCCCCTGAATTCCCTCCCCCTGGGGAGCCAGGCCTCTGGCTGAGAGAATCAGAGTCCATTCTCTGACCCCAGTGATGAGCTCAGGGACGTGCATGTGATTATTGGAGCCAGAGGCGGCACAGTTAGTTGAACTGTTGGGAGTGAGATAACGTCTTCACTTTTGAACTTGCACTTGGAAGGATGCAAGCTGCCAAGGGCCACCTTGTAGAGGCTGCGGATGAATTTACAATCAGAAATCAGAGCCAAGAAATGGGTAAAAATAAATTTTGATGCTATCCTTTGAGCCCCTGGATCAATATCACCTGAAGCCCACCTCCATAACATTAGTAGCACAAAATAAGAAATCCGTCCATGGTTTCTGTTGCTGCTTTTTATAGATAGAGACACACATAAGGAGAGAAATTATAGACATAGGAATATGGATAGATATAGATGTTCTTCTTATCTACCTGTCAAGAGAGAGGGAGAAACTTACTTTGAGGAGTTGCTTGCGTGACTGTGGGGCTGTCAAGTGTGAGACTGCAGGGAGGGCTCGTCTCCTAGGTCAAGCTGATGTTGAGTCTCCAGTCTGAGAGTTGGAACTGAGGCGGCATTTCTATGTTGTTGTCTAGAGGCAGAGTTTCTGCTTTTATCAGAAAAACTAAGATTTTGCTCATTAGGCCTTCAATTGATTGGCAGAGACCCACTCCTTAGTATGGAGGCTAATCTGTTTTACTCAAAGTCACTGATTGTAAATGTCAGTCACATCGGAATGTCAGCCACAGCAACACCGTGGCTGGTGTTGGACCCAACACCTGGCTACACAGAACATTCACCGACACTGGGGTTTTCTGAACCTGGAACTAAACAAGACAGCAAAGAGTGCGGCCAACATCCTTAGAGAGGGCCCTTCCACTCAACCAAACACGCGTAATGGAGTCGGCTTGCTGCTTTCCTGAAAAGGGCTGGCTTGGTTCGGAAAATGAGCAAAGCCATTTAAACCCGATTTCATCCCAGGGGGTGAGGAGCTCCGGACCGGGAAGACTTCCTGGTCTAGCCAGGGCTTTCGGACAGGCACTTATGTTCTTAGCACTGAGCTGTTTTCACCGTAGTTACAGCCCACAGCATACAGCATCCATGCCTGCTTGCCTGATGTTTTTCTTTAAATCAAAATGATTCTTTAATAACGCAGTTTATTATAAAAGTACTGTTTGAATTACTGCCATAAATATAAAATCCACACCATTTACCTTAAATATATGCATCCACATATAAATAAATACAATGAGAGCAAAATAGTTTTAAAAGTCTTGTAAGGAAGAATCTTTAACTAAGGATTTATCTCCTTTTGTAAAAGGGGATACAGAACAAATGTTAGATACTAAGGACACATGAGATGTTCTCCTTGACAGAACTGGAATAATAGGAAGGAATTACTTTTAAAAAAATATGTTTTCATTCACTTTTAGAGAGAGAGAGAGGAAGAGAGAGAGAAACATTGGTCAACTGCCTTCTGCATGCTTCCTCCTAAGGACTGAGCCTGAGCAGGAATCGAACCGGCGACTTCTTGGTGCATGGGATGATGCTCACATAACTGAGCCACACCAGCTAGGGCACCTTTTGTTTTAATTTATTGACTTTAGCGAGAAAGGGAGCAGGGGAAAGAAAGAGAGAAGCATTAACGTGTTTTTCCACCCAATTCATGCATTCATTAATTGATTTTCCTATGTGTCCTGACCAGGCATTGAACACACAACCTTGTTGTATGGGGATGAAAGCAACCGGGTGAAAAAGATTGACCATTTTACTACTTGATTCAATGTTATTTAATGGCATGTCTACCATTCCCATCTGTGGCATGTGCCCAGCTGTGTGATGTCCAGCTACGTCACCTCAGGCAGGACCCAGGCTTCACTCAGATGCTTCCTGCCCTGAGAAGCTCACTGCCTGTCAGCACAGAGTCTGTCACCTGATATGAGAATAGAAAACTCAGCCTTTTGCTGAGCTGAACAAGCCCCTGTAGTTTCCACCCATCAAGATGACAGCATCACCTTTTGGGGACACACAGATTCTGACCCCAAACTCCACATGCAGGCCTCCAAGGACATTCTGGGCTGCTCCTCGGGCCCCTTTCCTTATACCTTCTATGCACAAGCATCATATCAGTTAAGCCATAAACATGACTTCAAAACCCATAACATGGCAGGGACAGCAATGCTTTGAGGACACTGGAACAACATTTGATCTCAGGATGGATATGCACCCCCCACCCCCACTCCGCCTCCCAATTTCTCTTAGCTCACACCACTCTCCCTGTACAACTTGTCCCAGGTGGGGAATATGTCCACATTGTGCTTCTATGAACTAGAAAGATGCTCTCCAATTCTTTTTTAAAAATATGTTTTTATTGATTTCAGAGAAGAAGGGGGGCGGGGGGGAGAAACATCAATATGAGAGAGATCTACTGTCGCCTGTGCATCTCGCACCAGGGATGGAGCCCACAACCCATTCATGTGCCCTGACCGGGAATCCAAGTGTGACCTCTCGGTTCACAGGTCAATGTTCAACCCTGCGCCACACTGGCTGGGCTGCTTCCCAATTCTTTTATATAACTTGCTTCTCATGAGTTCAATCTCACTTAAGATTACAGTTTTTGTGGACAGGTTTTCTTTTGATAAGCAAAATAAGGACTTCCAGTCCCACCGACCCGTTTGTCTCAACCTTATTCATTTGCTTTACGACTCCTACCTCTCTGAGATTACCTTGTTGGCTCATGGGGTTTTATATAAAATGCAAGCTACCAGATGGCGGGGAGCTGAATGCTCTCTAACACCAGTTTGTCACTCTCCCAGAAATGACTCCGTTTTTCCATTTCAGTTTTCAAGTGCTTTGGGCAAACATAGGCCTTCTATGTGTGGTCTGACCCAATAGAGTCAACATATAGCCTTCTTTATTCTTGGCGCTTTGCTTCTGTTAATACAGACCACAACCACATGAGCTTTTTTGGACACCTCATCACTCCCTCGATACTTATAAACCTCATAAAAAAAGGCTGAGTTTATTTATTTTTTAATATTTTTACTGATTTCAGAGAGGAAGGGAACAGGAGAGAGAGATGGAAACATCAGTGATTGAGAATCATTGATCGGCTGCCTTCTGCATGCCTCCTCCTGGGGATCAAGCCTGCAACCGGGTGTGTGCCCTTGACTGGAATCAAACCCGGGACCCTTCAGTCCACAGACTGATGCTCTATCCACTGACCCAAACCGGCTAGGACAAGGCTGAGCTTTTAAGTGTGTGTTTCTGCTAAGCCACATACCCGTGGCAGCTGGCTTTTTAATACTAATGTAGGGCTACATTCATCCTTGTTAAACTTCATCATGTTATCTGACAGGTATTTGTGTCATCTTGTGTCTCCCAATCTGTGACTCTATTTGGGCTCTGGCAGGCTGTGAATAAGTGATGTGCAGAATTGCTTCACCGCAAGCAAAGGTCGAGAGACACCTGAACATTCTGAGGAACCTTTCTCCACTGAATCCAGGTTAAGCCGGAGCCAACGCAAGGGAAACCAAACACCACAGAAATATATATGTTTTAAAGTCACAGAAACAACTAGCATTTCTTGTTTTGATTATCTGTTTCTGGGCAACAAACCATACCACAGCATGGTTGCATAAAGCAAGTTATTATTTCTCACAATTCTGTAACCCAACTAGAGGGCGCCTCTGCTTCCCGTGGTATCAGTGCTGCCGGGGACCCACAGGGAAGCAGGAGCTCTAAAGTGGCCTTCCTCAAGGTCAGGGGTCGTCGCTGGATGCTCTCTGGGAGGTCGGCTGAACTGTGGATGGAGGCCTCTGTCAGCTTCCATGTGGGCCTTTCCCAGGGCCTCGGCTTCCTCCTGGCATGAAGCCTGGTACTAAGGTCTGCACTCCAGGAGATATGGGTGACACCACAGCCCTCTTGAGTTCAGCCTTGGAAGTCGAGGGGCTCTCTTCCGTCAAGCTCCATTGGGTATGATCCACAGGGGATCTAATTTTGCAGATGAGAAAACTGGGGCTCAGTGACAGGGATTTGCACCCCTGGCCACCAGACTTTGCAGTAGAAAGGGGATGAGCATCTAGGAGGCATGGCAGTTTCACGGTGCTGTGTGTGGATGTGTATATCTTATCACTAAGAAGTACAGTAGTAAACAATATCCCCAAAGTTACAAATGTTCATTTTTACTAAATTCAAATAAACACAGAGCAAACAAACTTACCCACCATCCTGCTTTAGAGACAGAGCTGACCCTTGAGCAATGTGGGTTTTATCTCTGCAGGTCCACTTACACAAGGCTTTTTCTCTCTCAGTAATTCCTGTGCTGTTTTCAACCCGCAGTGGAGAGCCCACTCATGGGTGCTGTACTCAGGTACAAAAGGATAACTATATGCTTTGATCTGGGCATTCCTTATAGAGGACTTCAACTCATATGATTCGGTATCTAAGAGAGTCCTGGACTCAACCCCCACCAAATACCAAAAACCAAGAGACAAGTTTCGAGGGAGTCAAAAGTCATACATAGATTATGCGAGGAGGGTGGTGCCCTAACACCACATCGTTCAAGGGTCAACTGTAATGTAATGTTCTTCATAGTTGTTTTTCCATGCTTTGATACACACACACACACACACACACACACACACACACTCTAGGGGCCCGGTGCAGGAACTTGTGCACAGGTGGGGTCCCTCTAGGTAGCCTTTGGGGATCAGGCTGAAACCGGCAGTCCAACACCACCTGCAGCTCCTACCTGCTGCTCTTGCTCATCTCAGCCCCACTGTGCCTGCCTCCGGCTCATGCCCAATCAGTCCTGTTCAGGAGAGGCTCGCACTGCTGCAGCAGTGCCCACCAGCTGTGAATCCTGTGTTTGGCATCCTCCCAAGGTGAGTTGCCTGTGGGATTGAGCTGAAAGTGGCTCTCTGACATCCCCTGAGGGGTTCTGGATTGTGAGAGGATTGCAGGCTAGGCCAAAGGACCCCACCAGTGCATGATTGGGTTGGGGAGGGACGATAGGAGGGCTCCAGGGCATATCCAGCCTATCTGTGTCATTCTGATAGGCTGTACCCCCACAGCAAGCTAACCTACCGATCAGAGCATCTGCCTCCTGGTGATCAGTGTACATCATAGCAATCAGTCAACCAGTCGACTCTCTGCCCCCTGATGGTCAGTGCATGTCATAGCAAGCAGTTGAGCAGCCTTAGCATATCAATAGCATATTATCCTTTGATTGGTTGAACAGTGGACAGGTCACCTGGAATGTTGGCTGGGGCCTGCTTTTCCTCCTTTCAGGCCTCCCTGTGGCTAATTTAACTTCCTCACAGGTGAGGGTTTCAAAAACGAATCTGTGTTCCAAGATGAAGATGGAAGTTGATCTTTGAAGCCTGGTCTTAAATACACATTTCTCTTCTACCACACATCCCATTGGTCAAAGCAGATCGCAGGAAGATTTTAGGAAGGAGAACATGGACTCCACCTCTCCAGGAAGTAGTGGTGAGATCCATTGCCAAAGGGCACATGGATGAGGCCTTGCTGTGGCCATCTGCGGAAACACAGCCTGCCTTATGTATACGGTACGTGCTATGCCCCCGCCTCTGTTCCAAGCACTTTCGGTGATAGAATAGGCCATTTCCTCCCTTAAGCCCTGTGAGATGGACTAATGTTATCTTCACCATATAGATGTGCACATGGAGGCACAGAGAGGATAAATTAATATGCTGAAACTTACAAAGTTTATAAATTGCCGATATGCGAGCTGAACTCAGTCAAATCTTGCTTCTGAGGCTATGCAGGTGACCTCTACACTGTAGAGTCTACAGCCTTTGATCGGTCCTCTTGGGCTGTCATAACAAAACACACACACTGGGCCGCTTGAAGAACCAAAATGCATTTTCTTACAGTTCTCAAGTCTGGGGAGTCCACCATCAAGGTGCTGGCCAATTTGTTTCTGATGAGATCTCCCTCTCTCCCTTGCAGATACCTGCCTTCTCACCATGCTCTCACATGGTGGAGACAGGGTGAGCTTTATGGTCTCTCTTTTTTAAAGACACCAGACCTATGGCGTCAGAGTTCCGTCCCATGACCTCACAAACACATTGGAGTTTGTATTACTTTCTTCCTATCCCCACAGAGTAACACTTCATCCTCAAATGGTTAGCCTCCCAGGGGGTGTAAGAAACGCCTAAGGAAAACATACTCCTGATAACACTGTCTTAATGTATTCATTTGCTTGTTCATCAAGCATTTATTGACAAGTCTGCGTAAGGCAGTTACTCTTCTAGTCATTAATAAATAAATCAAAAATTATTCTTGCTTTCAAAAATCTTATAATACATATGAAAAATAGCTACTCTGAATTTTAAATGATTGTTGTTACCGTGTTATTGTGTGCTTTGAAGAAGCAATAACATGCACAACTGTGTGAGCTTTAAATAATAGAGTGATTTGGGATTTTGTCCAGGGTCCAGGAAACTTAAACATTTAACATTTAAAATAATGATTTAAAAGCTTGTACAAATGCCATGCCCTTTTCCCTCAGCATATGCCTTCCTCAGAAACATCCAGAGCTTCGACTTCCCCAGACAGGAGCCATCAGGGGCCCGTCAGGATGAGCCTCGCTGACAGCTGGCGGAGGCCGCTGGGCCCTCCCTCCTGCCAAGGACAGGCTGTCCACCCGCTCTTGGCAGCCACAGGAGGCACCTGCCTTTTCCCACTTCCTCTCATGACCTAAGTCTCCATTTCTTCCTGGCTGTCTTCAGTTGTGGGTGTGTGACAGGTAGATTGAATTAAGCTTGAGGATCTATAGAACTCTTCCTTGGGGAATTGACATTTGGGAAAGAGATGAGAAAATGTGTGAATGTGCTGGGCACCCAGGTGAACTGCCATCTCCCTGGTCTCTGCTGGTGCCCAGTTTGGTAAATGCGGGGCAAGCAGAGATGGTTATAGCACTGGCTCTGTTGTTAGAGGCTTGACTTGAATCCTGGCCCCAAACGCATTAGAGGATGATATTAAACAAAGTACTCAATTTCCCAGGCTTGGTTTCATCTCCTGCAAAACAGGAAATGAGTGACACCACTGAGAATTGTTGTGAAAATCAAGTGGGATGGCACTGAAGCCGTGCTCAGCACGAGGCAGAGCGCAGGGCTGGGAGCTTATTGTTGGCTTATCGTAATCTTGCTTGAGTGGAGGTTTGGGAGACAGAAACAGAGCTTTATTTACATTCCTAAGGTCTTTAGGACTGGCCCGTGGCCAGCTGCTGGGAGAGGGCTGGGAGCATATGAGCGATATCCTGCCTCCTGTGTGTCTGAGACTCTGAGCCTTGCCCGCTGATTTATGCTAACAATGTGATTAGTGGAAAATAATTACTGCTGCATCTCCGAGGATAGGGGCACGCTACAGCACTTTGACATTCAGGTGGTTGGAGGCACTCCACTCTTTGTGACTGACCCCTAAACATTCCTGGACGCCAATGAGTGGGTGATCCTCCTGGTTGGAGGTGGTGCACACAGGGTCACATGGCATTGCCAGGAGAATTGAGTGTTCTCTGCGTGATGCCAATGGGATGGGACAGCTGACAGGGCTCTGCCTACGTGTCTATTTCTTTGGCTGATTTTAAGATGTATCTTTTTACTATATTAAACATAACAGCTTTTTGAGTTTTTCTTGAGAATTCTGAAACCTGAGGGAGGTCTTGGGGAGCTCCAACCCAAGTACTGGGCTAGGTACATGGTGACTCTCTTAGTTAAATCTTCAGCACCACGAAGTAATGAGACTGCTATACTCAGAGGCCATGAAGTAATGAGGCTGCTATACTCAGAGGCCATCATCCCAGACAAAGCAGCAAGGCAGGCTCACACATGTAATAGGTATTCAGCAGAGTGAACCAGGACTGCCTGGCTTCAGAGAAGTGAGAGCTGGCTGGGCCGGTGATTTCTGATGGACGAGTGCATGTGCAGGAGAAAGCACGCTGTTCCCAGGCATCGCTCATGCCTCTTCCGGCCTGACTTTCTTCGTTAGAAGCAGACTTGGATGTAGGGGGTTGGGAGGGGGGGGGGCAGAGAGAAGTGGATGGAGCATCAGAACCACTCAGGGAACTGTTTATACATTTCCTCAGGGAGCCGGAGAAGGGACCAGCCTGGGAGACCTGTGGTGCTAGAAATAAGAAGCCAAAGCCACTGAGTCTCAAGGAATTCCTTGCTGAGTTTTCTAATATTTTTTATTAAAATATGTATTTTGAGAAACAAAGCATGTCTATTGTCACTGATATTAAAGGTCTCTGAGATATATCATTAGATATATCATTAACAGGGGGGTAGAGAGAAATATACAGTATTGTTATTTGTGTGACACACAGAACTATACATACACACCTATACACATATGCTTAGTATCTTTGATGGTTTACAGTAGATATCAGATAACATGTATGTCATCTCTATTACCTATGTATCTCCATATCCATTTTTATGTATCTATGAATTTATCACATACATGCTTATATCTATCTATCTATTGTCAATCAATGGTCATTGGCATCAATTCAACACCAACAGGAATCCCCAGTTTGGGGTACAGTTATGAGGTGCAAGCAGGTCTGTGGTAATAGAGCATGGCTATGAAGACATCTTCAGCTCCCACCCAGCAAGCATCACCTTCAGTTTTCTGAGGAAAATGCACTGTCTCAGCCAGAGAGGAGCAGGCTTATATAAGCAGAAGTTCCTGCCCCTGGTCCCTGATTGGTCAGAATAGAGCTGCCCTGATTGGACAGAGCCATGCAGCTCTGACTGGATGGGGAGAGCCTCCATCCTATTGGTTGAAACCTTTATAATGCAGGCAGGCAGGTCAGAGTAGAGGCTTCTCCAAGGAGTGCAGTTTGCTGAGATGCCCCTGAGAAGAAATGCCTGCTAGGTCTCTTTTTAAAAAAATTAAAATTTGGTTAAAAAATATTTTTAGACAGGAGCCTTACTTAACAAGCGTCTTCTTTTTTTCTTTTTCTTTTTTTCAGGGTTCACTCTATCATCTACCTACCTATCTATCATCCATCTATCTATCATCTATCTACCATCCATGTATCTATCATCTATCTATTATCTATCAATCATCTGTCTATCATCTATCTGTCTATCATCTATCTATCTATCTAGACTGTGTCTAGAAGGAAACAAGAGAACAGGGAAGAGTAATTGCCTCCGGAAGGGGAATGAGAAGTCAGGGTTGTAGTAGTTTCCTAATACAAATCCCCACTCACTCAGTGGTTTAAAACAATGCCCCTTATAGGACAGTGCTGGGTCCACAGGTCCCTATTCCTCTGGAGGCTCAAAGGGAGTCTCACTCCTTTGCCTTTTTCCAGCCTGAGGCCGCACAGCCCTCTCACAGCCTGCTCACAGCCCCACATCACTCAAGCCAGTTTCTTTCTCTGGCTCTGATCTTCTCTCTCCTGCATCCCTCCTAGCAGGACCCTGTGATTACACTGGATTCATCCGGATAAGCCAGAATAATCTTCCTATTTCAGAATTCTGAGCTTAATCATGTCAGCAAAGTTCCTTTCACCACACAGATTGCAAGGGCGGAATGCAGGCTCTTCTGGGACTTCTTTTTGCTGACCAAGAGGGTTAATTAGAAACTTTTTTGTCATTGGATATAGTTGTCCATTTAAAATGATGTGGTGTTATATTAACTACTAAACTTAAAGTGAGATCTATATTTGATAAGTTAATTTCTATGTATGTTTTTTACAAATAGATATTTTTCTCTGACTGTGTGTCAAGCATCAGGTTAGGACCAAGCCAGGGTGTGCTGTCACATGGCCTGGGACCTTGGGGGAAGCAGCCAGGCAGCCTCTCGCCCTCCCTATGCAGAGGGGGAGGGTGGGGAAGGAGAGGGGCTTTCACCAATGACAGGAACACACTGCATTTTCCAGGAGGCATCACCTTGTGCTGTGTGTCTACACTGAGGCTAGTGCTCCAAGCATTACAGCAGAGAAAAACCAAGCGATGCTTAGAGAAATGGAGTTACACAGTTTCATTAGTCGGCGGTCTCAGTGCAGTCACCGCCAAGAAAATCTGAGCACAAACATTGAGGAAGCTGGCCCTTTTTATATCTTTCCAGCCCTTTGTCTCCCAAATAAGGCTTTTTCTGGACCTTACGTTAGATGACTACAAGATCAGACAGTTAAGTTTATCTTCCCTATTATTCAAGCATCAAAAAAGCAAAGTTAACTTACAGAATAAGGGACTGTCTAAAAATAGCAGAGTATTTTAAACAGCAGTTTTTACAAAACAGAGGTTGGTATGCTTCAGGTTGACAACATAGTTTGGTTCTGCTTCTTTCGGAAGGTCCAAATGTTGGGAAAGTTCAACTTAAAGTGTTATAGGAAGGCTTAGCCTTCTAGCCTTCTCACAAGACCATCCTGTGATCAACCAGAGACCCATTGTCCTGTGGGGCCGGGTCCAGTGGCCGGTCTGACATCGAGCTCCCTGGGCTCCTCTCTGCGGCCCACAGGCACAGAGCAGGAAAGCAGATGATGCCCAGCTCTCCGGCTTCCTCCTCCCTCGGGGACCCCGGGTGGCTGATTCCTTTCAGTGCCCCCCATCAGGCCGAGCCAGGGCCTCTGAGGACGGCCCCAGGTAGTGAGCTCTGGCTGTCAAGGGCGGCTACCATGGGCTGGTCCTGGCAATGGAATTTCTGGGCTGATTTCTCCTTTATCTGGCTGTACATTTTTAATGTTTGAAAGTTCGAATAATCTCAGACGCCCACACAAGCACTAAGCCACACAGGTCAGTACATTTTAGACCAAAAGAAAAAGTGCAGACGGGAGAGAAGGAACTGCAGAGACAGCCAGAGGGCCGGCCCTGAGACACAGGCCTGCAAGCGCCAGAGCATCCAAGGCGAAGCGCCCGTCACACAGGAGCAGGGGGAGGACTGCGCAGTGTCAGCGGCAGCGGAGGCGGAGGTGGGACGCCATCCGCAGGGCGCAGCCACCCACTATCTGCAGGTCTCTGAGGGACACAGAATCTCTCGGGACAGGCCCCAGGTCCTCAGGGTCCACTCTCACAGTCAATCTCCAGTTTACGGACTCACCTTTTCCTCGTACCAGGAAAGACCTTTCCAGAATGGAAGGTTCTGCCCCACAAATGAGAGGTTTTTCTCTTGCAGGGACCTCAGAGTGTCCAGATTGGGTCTGTGCCATGCGTTCACAGAGCCAACTTTCACGGGAGGTCGTCATTCCCCTGTCACGTAACAAAGGCAAGCGGCTCTAGAACCATAACTCAGAGGCCTAGCTGGTGATGCAAAGTCCTCACACTGTTGAGTCCCTTTGCTTTGTAGCTGAGTGAGACCAGAACGGAGGCGGCTCACAGGCACCGGGCCATGCTGCAGGGCCTCAGACAGCGGTCCGGCCTCTCCTGTGGAACTGGGACTTGCTCTGTTGTGGGGGGAGGGAAGCTAGCTCCCAACTTTAACAAGAACAGGGGACTCTACATGGCCCTCCCAGAGGGACCGCAATTATGTCCCTCTCTGCTGGAGCACAGAGGGGCTCCCCATCTGGCACCCCCACCTGATCCTGGCACAAAGGGCTACATTGAGCAGAGATCTGGCTCCACGCTGGTGTGGAAAGGCCCTCGTTCGGGAGCAGGATTATTAAATATTGTAATCAGCTCAATGTCGCCTGTTGAAGCATTTTCCTTAATGGGCTTGTTAAATTTAGATTATGTTGAAAAGAAAGAGAAAGGAAGACATTTCGCTGTCTGAACTCTCGCGCCTCCGCCGCGCAATCGGGTCTGTGTGAGGGAAAAGCTCCCGCCGCGATAATTACACGGAGCGTGGGAGGGAGACGCGACATTTCCAGAGGATTCAAGAGGACATTCTGTTTGGTAAACACCCTCCTGATGGAAGCCCGCGCTTACTGCGGAGAGAGCAATACAGACTGTCCTCCTTTCTTCTTTCCTCTTCCTGTCCTTCTTTTCTTGGATGACATTTTCAATTAATTTTAATTCTTTCAGTAACATGATATTAATAGCTAGCATTAAGCATTTTATCTGCATTAATGCTTTAAATCTTCTTAATGTATGTGAGACGGATATTATCACATGATAATATGTCACAGAGGATGAGAATGAGGCACAGAGATGTTAAGCAACATGCCCAAGGTCACACAGCCAGTCAATGGCAAAGTCAGGATTCAAATTCAGGTCTGACACTAAAGATCATGCTCCTACTTAACTGCTGTGCTCCATTGCACAGGTAAACATTCTCCCACAAAATGAAAGTTCACATAAAACTAACACCTCCTTTGATCACCCACCCAATCTGTCTCTTCTCCCCGAACCCAGAGTCCATGGGTGCCATCAGCTTGGGAAATACCACACGTGTAAAAACTAAAGAGAATCTTCCATGTGTTTAAGTCAAGTTCATCATTCTGTATCATTCTGGAAGCAACTTTTTCGTTCAAACATATTCTGTATCATACCTCAGTACTATCTGTTCTATTTAATTGAGCTTTTTTCCTGACAGCTGTTGCGTTGTTCCTAACTTTTCATTAAAGCAAGTCACACATGCAAGTGTGCACCGGAGCAGCGAGCAGTCAGGGGACCCCTGGGTTCACGGGGGTTTAACAGATCTTGACAGCTTACCCTTGACGGCAGGGCTCCCATTTCCTGCTGGTGCCACCACTCATAACTAGACTTCCTACAGTGACGGCCTGTGGGCGGAGGTGTGGGTGCGTCTCTCTACTCGGCTGCGCAGTCAGCCACCTCAGCCCCGCTGCCTTTGTGCCTGTCTCCTGGTCCCTGCTGAGGAGGCTCAGGCCTACTTAGAAAGAATAAAAAGGTTTTTTTCTTGGTTCTCAGGAAAGTTTAGCAAGATTGGATGTAACTTCCCCCCTCCACTTGGGGGCCTGAGAATCAGGAGGCAATATGTAGCTGTTGAGATTTCTGGGATATGGGACTCCTCCAACATGAAAACTATGTGCTCATTTAAAAGAAAAGCCTCTGCCTTCCCGCCAGACTGAGTGGGTCAGTTGGTTGAGCACCGTCCTGAGCACTGAAAGCTGCTGGTTCAATTCCTGGTCAGAGCATATATGGAAGGCAACCGAGCAATCTCTCTCTCTCTCTCTCTCTCTCTCTCTCTCTCTCTCTCTCTCTCTTTCTCTATCTCTCGATGTCGTCAGGTGAGGATTAAAACAAACAGAAATCAAAACCTTCCCCTCTTTGGTTTTTTTATCCATTCCAATATCCAATGCTCAATTCAGTGACAATCAGTGAGAGGTTTGCACCCGCTGGGTGCTGGATGCTGGGTGCTGGGTGCTGGCACAGGACAAGTGCAGTGAATGCTGGCGCCATCCATACTGAGCTTCATAGACTCAGACATCCTCTCTGGTCCTCTCTACTTATATATAGTAACTGTTTCTGACCTACATCCTGAGAACTTCACCTTGAACCCTAAGTCAAGTGTTTGGGGCCCTGTTACTTTACAAAGTGCCCAGTCCCATATCCAAGGGTTGGATACTGCCTCCAACCTCCATACCTACTGTGGGGATTCCCACAGAGGACAAAGAAAGATACTTGAAAAAATATTTATGGTCTGGATTGACTGCTATTGTGCCAGGTCTGTTCACATAGTTTAGGATGTAGATAGGCCTTAAACCTTGAGACAAAATACCCACCTGTTCTGTAAGAGACCATTCTGGTTGTAAAACCACTTTCTGGAGGAAATCCTGACATTGGAACAACATGGTAGAACCAGGAAGACAGCTACGTGAAGGAAGCCAGGCACAGGACAAAGGCCACATGCCACGCCTACGTGACGAATGTGAACTCCTAGGCCAGCGCCTGGGCGAGAGGTACTGGTGAAAGGAGACAGGGCCTGATGGTTGCATCTCTGCGGGTCTGAAAAGCAAAAGGACTGATTGAGGCTGCTCTGAGCATCTTTCCAAGGACGTTTGCATGGAGACCACCTCAGAAGACAGAAAGCGTCTTCCCCTGGAGAATAGCGCAGGTGCTCTGGGCAGGCCCGCTGACTGCTTCATCTAAAGTTTCCTGTGCCCTGGCCTCAGAGCTCCCTTCCTGTCACCCCCCGCACAGTGCTGCGTGTGGACACGGGGCCCGGGAATCGTGACGGGTGCTGGCACTCTGGCTGCTGCTCTCTCCCCATCGTGCTATGGACAGGAAAGCCCGGTCTCCTACCGGCATCTGTGGAGCCCTGGCAGGCTAGCATGTCAGCTTGAAAGTAGGGAAATGCCCCAGACACCTCCGGCATTGAACATTTGTTATCCATTCAGATAGGGTGCATTAACCTTCTCTGGGCCGGACACCAGGAACAGAGGTGAGCCTGACCGCCAGGTACCTGCTCTCCTGGGCATCACTCTAGCAAAGGAGGCCTGGGGGACAGGAAAGTCACAGCCCTGGAACCTGCAGGGATCACAGTGGGCACCAGCAGGTGTGCGAGGTGGGCACAGAGCCTGCCTGCAGAGGTGGGAACTGTGAGCTGAGATGGCGCCAGTTGCCCACTAGGAAGCCCAGAGCAAAGGCACTGAGGTGGCGCAGAGCCCAGCGCCTCCCACAAACTGACAGGTGACCTAAGTGGAAGGTGCAAGGCAAGTGAGAGAGTGGCCTGCATGAGGGCAGGGAAGCAGCAGGAAATGCAGGTCCCGGAGGCCGCAGTATGGACACCGTGTCTCATTCCAAGTGAAAGTGAAATCATACACATGCTGACTAGCAGGGAGTGAGGGCAGGATCTGGCTTACATCTTATACCAATGCCCTCTGGCAGCCAGGGTGGGAGTCTTCCCAGGACACGGGCCTACCCCCCACTGCCCTCCCGGGCAGTCCTATCCCTGCCCCACCTCCTGTCCTGGAGCGGGTTGCCCACTGGTCCTCGCTCCCTCTCACATTCTCCATCCTCATTGCCCCTGTTGCCCAGCAAACCCCGGTGCCGCTGTCTGGGTGCACAGGGCCAATGTGCTGAGCTCTGCTCGGAGGGTGAGAGAGAATCCCAACACTAGCGTGAGCGTGGGCAGCCGCTCAGAATGAGCCGCTGTTCACTCGGAAACAGAGGGCATCTGCAGCAAATGGAGGGGAGAGGAACCTGCCTTAGCCAGGGCTCCCCAGCCATCCAGGAGAGCACCAGCCACACTGAGAGCCACACTGCTGGCAGGTTTGACGGATGAGACAGAGAGACAGACCGAAAACAGGGCGACACAGTGAATGTCTGTCAGGAAAAGAATGGCGGCAAAGTGGTAACACGTGCGCTCTACTGCGGGATTTCCCTCTGCTAAAGGAGAACAAGTCGCCAAGTTGTGTTTATAGGATCCATTAGAGCAAGTTCGTCAAGCTCGCAGCCCACCAGCCCTGAGTTTGCCATGCTTGCTGATGTTTTTGAAAGAATAGGTTTGTGTGTGTATTCTCAAGGAGACCACTGGGAAGATTGCCATCTTTTTAAAAAATTGATTTGAGAGAGAGAGAGAGAGAGAGAGAGAGAGAGAGAGAGAGAAACATCAATCAATAGCCTCCCATTTGAGCTCCTACCAGTATCAAACCCACAATCTAGGTATGTGCCCTGACCAGGAATCAAACCCTCAACCTTCCAGTGCACGGGATGGCTCTCCAACCAACTGCACCACACGGGCCAGAGCGAAGATTACCTGCTGCAGAGTTGATGGGAAGGTGGTTCTCAACACGGACTGATAATAGGATAGTGTTCCCCATTACTACCTAAATTTATTCCAAAATAAACTTCATAAAGCTTTTTTGTTGTTGTTGTTGTTTTTTGTTTTTGTTTTTTTTTTTTGTGTGTGTGTGTGTGTGTGTGTGTGTTTTAAAGAATAAAATTAGATTTTACAGACAGATTTCTGCAAAGATAGCACAGATGACCCTGTATACCCATCACAGCTTTTGTGGGTGTTAATGTCCTGCTCAGCTGTGGCGCCTGTGCCGGAACTAGCACCAACAGCGGCACCTTACTATAATATTAACTAACTCAACTGTGCTCTTCTTTCACACCTTCTTCAGGAACGTCCTTCTTCTGTTCCAGGATCCAGCTCCGGACACAAGCTGCTTATCATTAGCTTTGTTGTGTTGCTCATTCTTTATTTTTATTTATTTTTTTATTGATTATAGTATCACATAATTGTCCTCATCCCCCCATTCCCATCCCAAACCCCTCCCCACGTATGTCCCACCCCCCTGTTGTCCGTGACCACTGGTTAGGCTTATATGCATGGACACAAGTCCTTTAGTAGATCTCTCCCCTTTCCCCCCTCCCCCTCTCCTGCCTTCTCTCTGAGGTTTGACAGTCTGATCAATGCTTCCATGTTTCTGGGTCTGTTTTTGTTCATCAGTTTATGTTGTTCATTATTTCCCCTAGATGTGTGTCTTTATTTTTCTATGGTAACAATATTTTATTCATTATGAAAATTTAGCAAATCCATGTTAAAATAATTTTTAATTATAAACACACACCTGAAGTGTAAGAAATGCTGAGTAAGCCTCCCTCCCTGAAGTGTGGTCCCCAAAGGGCAGTGTCAATGTCACCTGGGAGCCTCTTGGAAAGGCACCACTAGCCCACCCACACCTACAGAATCAGGGTCTGCCTTTCAACAGAGCGCTTCAGCGATCTGTATGCACATGGACCTTTGCACATCTCTGATGTAGCCTCTTGTTCCTCCTCAACTTAAGCCAGTCCGGAGAGAGCCTATCAAATATTGATGTCCAGGCTTGCTCCAGAACACTCCAGTGAGCTGAGTTGGGGTCCATGACTGTTCCAGAACACTCCGGTGAGCTGGGTGGGGTCTAAGACTATTCCAGAACACTCCGGTGAGCTGGGTGAAGTCCAGGACTGTTCCAGAACACTCTGGTGAGCTGGGTGGGGGTCCAGCGCTGCTCCAGAACACTCTGATGAGTGGGGAAGGACCTTGAGTAGGATCTCTTTTTCAGTGATTTTAGGAAAGTTTTCCAAGTGGTTCCAGATCAGCTAGGGTTGAGAACCACTGTTATAGGAGAAAGAGCTATCAGAGGTTGCATTCCAGAGCAGCACTTATTAGCTCTATGATGTTAGATGTTGCTCCAGAGCTTTAACTTCTGAATCTGTAAAGTGGACATATATATCTAAAGTACTATTTCTAGGCAGATGGTGCAAACGGAGCTCCTGGAGTCTTCCTTGCCTTGTGCCTCAGTTTCTGGGATGGATTGTTCTGCATGTTGGAGTGAAAAGCACATGCAGCCAAACAGAGCTGCGGAATGGGAGCTAGAGCCTGTTTTTGTGATAAGTGGACTAAGGCAAAGAGGACCACTTGCTCCTGAGTCTAACAAGCCCAGGTGCCCAGGGAGCCTAGTCAGGCTACTTCCTCCCCTGGACCCTGCCACCCCTTGAACACCACTCCTCCTCTGTAGGTAAATCAGCAGTGCTTCCTGCAGCAGGAGCTGCTTGCCGGCTTAGAGGGGGGCTGTCCTCCGTGGATGCTTTGAGTCTTTCTCCTCATTAGGTGCACAGGGCCGCGACGAGGCCAACTCGGGCAGCCTAATAGGCGAAGGACGTGCTTGGCTTTCGGGCGGATCGTCAATAGGCCTGTCTGCATTTCTGACCTAATCAGCTGCCTGGGGTCTCTCTCCACCGAGTTCCCTCGGGGCAGAAGCTGTTACAGCTAAACAGTTAAATCAGCTCCAAGCTCCAGGAGCAGAGACTGAAAAAAAATAATGGTAATGTTGGCGGAAGCTTGTGTACACAAAGAACCTTTTTGATGATGGCAAGTGAGTTTGCACAGCATCTGCTCTTCACCTGAAATCAGACCAGAGCCTCCATGGGCCGTGCCAAGGCCATGTTCCTGAGAACAGGTGCACTCACATTCAAGTGAAACTGTCCGGTCATGTAGCAGTCAGTTCTTTCACGGGAGACCTGTGGCCAGAGCTCAGCAGGAAACAGCACATTCCATTATGGCGTGCTGGGACCAGGCTTCAGCCACAGTTAATATCCCCACCCATCTGGTAGGCTCTGGCTCAGGCTATGTTCAAGTTTGACACAGACAGGGGTAACTTGCTGCAACCTGCATGGCTGGGTTCAGGATCTGAAGGAAGGGCTGACACACAAATGAAAATGTTATACAAGAAATATGAATTTAAAAGGCATTTGGGACTAGGGGATGTTTCTTTTGTGAAGAGCACACTGCCTTCTGGCCTTTTATTTGTGAATACACATTTTCCCTTTAGCAATGCTTACAGGCATATTAAAGGTAAAGTTTGGTAAACAGTAAAAGGACTATCAGGTTAGGGAATTGCAGTGAGCCACCACTATTTCAACACTCCATGCTTAAGCCCTGCTAACACCCAAGGTGTATCGGCCTTCCTCATTCCGTCCTGTACTGACAGTACTGGCAAGCAGTGACTTCTGCAGCAACTGAAATATATGCTTTAATGTACCATTTAGCAAAACCTTAAACAAACTGGATTAAATATGGCTGAAGTTTATGGGTTTATAAAACACACACACACACACACACACACACACACACACACACACACAACAGATTCACTAGGTTTCAGACACTGATGAATCAGAATTCTTCAAACTCTGTCATCCTCCAGGCTTATTTCTGACTCAGTCCTCAGGGCCGCCAAATAGCTGAAGTATTTCCAGACATCCCTTCCCATGCCAGCCTGTAGGAGCTTCTCGCGCCCCAGCTTTGAAGAGTCCTGAGCTCCACATTAATGGATATAACTCATTTGCCTGCCTAACACTTGGGCAGGCATGTTGAAGGGAAATGACACTGTAGAGAGTGGACTCAATTCCACCAAAACCTCAAAGCCACTTCTCAATAAGGTAAATAAATGCTGGGACAAAGACTCCTATAGAGACATTCTCACAAGACCTTAATAAATGTTTTTAATTAGAGAAAACGGGAGCAGATATAGGCTAAATTCAGAAAGCAGTTTAATATTGACATAGAATCTGTTCTCAAAGTGAGGGACAAGGAAATTCAGATGAGCTACCTACTACCATCTCATGCTGATGCAAACCTATTTTGAAGGGTTTGATCTTACAGCCATTGGATGCCTTCTGACACTGTGTGTGTGTGTGTGTGTGTGTGTGTGTGTGTGTGTGTGTGTGTGTGTAAAAGTGGAGGTAGAGACCTAGAAATTTCTTTAATGACTAAGTATATTAGCTGCAGGCTCGCAATCTTTCTTCCTACCCCAACTATTCTCATCATTCTTGGTGGCCAAAATATTCCTGTGGCTGTCATTTGGTCTTTGACCTACTCTCCTCTAAACATCTTTACCCTGCCCCACTTCCATTACCCACATCAGTATTCACACCCTGAACTTTGCACCAGGAAGTTTACCCCTTTTCCACAAAAAAATATATTTCAAACAGCTGTCTTAGACTATCATTTTGCATTTTTGCTCACCTATTCCAGAATGCTCAAAGCCACAATTCTTTCATCCTTGCCATCCTAGGTCCCTTGACCACACTCCCTTGATCAGACTTCTGCTATTTTTGCTTGTCTCCTTATCTAGCTTAGATTACATGGCCCATTTTTATAATTATTACCTTGAAAACACTGTAACTCCTCTCTCTCTTCTTTCATCTTATTCAGATGGTTAAATCCCTTAACCAGCTAAACATACTAAAGAAAATCAGAGTCAGGACAGCCAGTTTCTCTTAAAAGTCATTATCACAGACCACATGTGAATGCTCCATAGGTCCCATCATCCATGTGCTTCTCTGGTACGACTCCTTCCTGTTCTGTAGATGATTGTGCATAAGTTCTCTCCTTTCTTCAGACCTATCATTTCCACTCTGCATGTCTTTTATTCTCACATGATGATGTGACTTTATATGCATCTGGAAAATAGAAATCAACGGAGGAGCTTTTCATTCCCTTATGATACATCTACTCATGCCTGTTTTCTCTTCTTAGACTTTTCTCCTGTGAAGATGGAGGAAATAGGGGGGGAAGGAGTTCATGTTTAATGGTACAGAGTTTCAGTTTGAGATGATGAAGAATCTCTGGAGATGGATGGTGGTGGTGGTTGCACAACAATGTGAGTGTACTTAAAACACCAAATTGTATACTTCTAAGATAGTTTAAATGGTAAATTTTAAGCTATTTATATTTTACCACAATAAAAATATTTGTTACTGATAAACCAACAAGAGGTCAAGAATCAGAGCAGAAAATAACAGATAAACAGACTTCCTGCAGTCTTTTGGGGCTAGAGAAAGAAAGAAAGAAAGAAAGAAAGAAAGAAAGAAAGAAAGAAAGAAAGAAAATAAAAAGAGTTTTTAAGTTTCCAAAGCTGCCAGAAATTGGAGGACTAAAATGTCAATGAGAAGAGAAACCAAGATGATGGCATAGGTAAACACCTAAATTGCTGCCTTGTACAACAATTTCAAAACTACAACTAAAAGACAAAACAGACATCATCCAGAACCACAGGAAGGCTGGCTGAATAGAAATTCTACAACTAGAAGGAAAGAGAAAAGCACATTGAGACTCAAAGAAACTGCAGAAGGCAGAGGTACCAAGGCACACGTGTGCACACATGCCCGTGCAGAGGGCTGTCAACTGAGAACATGGCTGGCTTTCTCAACTGAGAGGGAGACAGAAGCTCCCAATGACTCTGAACTCCAGTTCCAGGGGAGACTCTGGGGACCCAGGCTCTTTTGGGAAGAAACTGGACTGTCTGGCAGCAGGCAAAACTCAAGGGCAGCTTTCTCTCAGAGATGCTTGCAGCAATTACCTCAGGACACTGAGATACAGGGGCCTCTTAGGGCAGGGCTGACAGGAAATCATTGCAGTCTGCTATAGCCTGAGATTCCGCCCCCTCCAAGCTCAGCACAGAGGCTTTTGCAAGTCTTGTCTCATAAGGGTGTCTCCAGCACAGAATTTCCCTCAGACTAGACTCAGCTGATCCTCACAGCCAATTGGCCTGAAGATCAATTCCTCACAGTGATACCAACAGCAATCAAGGCTTAACTACAACAAGCTGTTCACACAGTCCACAAAGGGGTGCACCAAGAGTGTCCACCTCAGGTAACTGGGGAGGCTGAGCCACTGGGCCCTATAAGACACCTAGCATACAAAACCACTCTATCAACTTAGGGAAGCAGTCAAAATTCGGCGACAAAGAAACAGGTCACAAATGAAAGAAACGGAGGAAAGCAAATGACTGGATATAGAGTTCAAAACCATGGTTATAAGGTTTTTCAAGAATTTTCTAGAAAAGGTCAATAAATTTAGTGAGGCCCTCAAGGATATGAAAAAGGACCAGCTAGAAATTAAGCATACACTGAATAATATACAGAGATCCAAAAGCAGAGGATCTCAAGAATCAAGTCAAAGATTTGAAATACAAAGAAGCAAAAACACCCAATCAGAAAAGCAAAAAGAAAAAAAATCAAAAAATATGAAGATAGTGTAAGGAACCTCTGGGACAACTTCAAGCATACCAACATCAGAATTATGGGGGTGCCAAAAGAAGAGAAAGAGCAAGATACTGAAAACCTATTTGAAGAAATAATGACAGAAAACTTCCCGCACCTGGTGAAAGAAATAGAATTATGAGTTCAGGAAGTGCAGAGAATCCCAAACAAAAGAAATCCAAAGAGGACCACACCAAGACACATCATAATTAAAATGCCATGAGCAAAAGACAAGGAGAGAATATTAAAAGCTGCAAGAGAAAAACAGTTAGTTACCTACAAGGGAACTCCCATATGATTGTCAGCTGATTTTTCAACAGAAACTATGCAGGCCAGATGGGAGTGGCAAGAAATATTCAAAGTGATGAATAGAAAGAACCTACAACCAAGATTACTCTACCCAGCAAAGCCATCATTTAAAATTGAAGGTCAGATAAAGAGCTTCACAGATAAGAAAAAGCTAAAGGAGTTCATCACCACCAAACCAGTATTATATGAAATGCTGAAAGGTATTCTTGAAGAAGAAGAAGAAGAAGAAGAAGAAGAAGAAGAAGAAGAAGAAGAAGAAGAAGAAGAAGAAGAAATAATAAGGTAAAGATCAAAATTATGAATTACAAATACTTATTTATCAACAAGTGAATCTAAAAATCAAGTGAATAAAAAATCTGATGAACAGAATGAACTAGTTAATATAATAAAATCAGGAACATAGAAAGGGAGTAGACTGATAACTCTTGGGGATAAATGGGTGTGGGGGGGGTGTGGGAAGAGATGGAAATTGGAAAATATATTTTAAAAGCATCAAATTAAAAATTAATAAAGAAAATATATCTAGTTTAAGAAGTCAATGGATGGATTTAATAACAGATTAAAATCAATTGAAGAGAAAATCATTGGAATGGAAAATAAGACTTTATAAAAAAAATAATATAGACTTTATCAGAAAGAGAGAACAAGATTCAAAACAGAGAAAAGAGCTTAAGAGACATATTGGGAAAAATAAAATAATTTAACATTTGTGTAATTGGAGTCTCATAGAGGAGGAGGAGAAGAAGGAGGAGGAGGAGGAGGAGGAGGAGGAGGAGGAGGAGGAGGAGGAGGAGGGAGGAATAAAAATAGATTTTTCCAAAATAGTTAGAACACATAGATTTAAGAATTGTTACAAACTCCAAGCACAATAAAAAAATTCCAAACACATATGAGAAAATTGTAGAAAACTGTAAACACCAAATGCAAATATAAAATTGTAAAAGCAACTGAAATGAGTCGTGGGAGGTAGGTTACATTAAAAGAAGGAACAGTAAGCCCTGGCTGGTATTGCTAGGTGGTTAGAGCATTGGCCCTAACACCAAAAGGTTTCAATTCCTGGTCAAGGAAGCATATCTGGGTTGCAGGTCCCATCCACAGCCTTGTTCAGGACTCATTGGGAGATAACAAACTAATTGATGTGTCTCTTTCATATCGATGTTTCTCTCTCTCTCTCTCTCTCTCTCTCTCTCTCTCTCTCTCTCTCTCCCCCTCTCTCTCTCTCTCCTTCTTTCCCTCCCTTTCTCCCTCCCTTCCTTCCTCCTTCCCTTCCACTCTCTCTAAAAACCAATGGAAAAAATATCTTCAGGTGAGGATTCACACACACACACACATACACACACACACACACACACACATCATGAAGAAACAATAAAAGTGAAGGTTCAATTTCCAACTAAAATTATGGAATTCAGAAGTAATTGCTACAATTTAATCTAAGTATCAAAAGAAAAGAATTACAACCCTTCAAAAGTGAAAGTGAAATAAAGTATCATCCAGCAACTGAAACTGGAAGTTCATCTCCAACTCAGATCAGACTCTTGGGTGTGCAAGGGAGGCCTCAGGTTCTGCTCTGGCTGCCGTGACAAAACCCAGGCTCTGGGGCTTAAACCACAGAAATCATTTGGCACAGCTCTGGGCATGCACAGCCTGCCATCGGGGTGTCCACGTGCTTGCAATCCGGTAGGGTCCTCCTCCTTGCCTGCAGATGGGCCTCTTCCTGTTGTTTCTCAGATGGCGGAGAGAAAAGCAAGCCCTCGCCTCACTCTGTATAAGGGCACTGATCTCATCAGGAGAATGCCAACCTCATGACCGAATGACCCCAGTGACCAAAGGCCCCCTTTCCAAGCACCGTTTACATGGTGGATTAGGGTTTCGGCATATCAGTACTGGAGACACACACGCATGTAGTCTATAACCAAAGGTTTCTGAGATGCTGGCAATATTTTGTTTTATAATCTGAGTAGCGGTTGCACAGGTATGCTCGCTTCGTGAAAAACGTTTGATCTGCACACCTGTGATTCATGCTCTCTTCTTGGCATGTTACAGTTTCACAAACATATTTAGTTATAAATCCATGTCCCTCTTCCTGTCACTTAGAAAACTTTGTTTATTCTTGGTGTGTTAACTGCTCTATATCTCATTTTCTTTTTGTTTTACTTTAATCTAGTTTATTCTTCACAACTTCAATGACATGATTTAAAATCATCAATGCCACCCATCCATCCATGGTGATGCCAAATCCAGGGGCACATGGGTCCCCATTGTCCTGTGCATTTTAGGAGAGCAGGCGCAGCTTACCTTTGTGGGACTTTTCCTCTCGCAGCTGCTGCAATGCCACATGCTTCAGGTCCTCCCACCTCCCTGGTGCCTCCCACTGCCCTCTCCTGCCTCTCGCACGCACCTCTGCTCCACCTGTAATGTGAGAGCACTCAGAACCCTGTCCCAGTCCCCATGCCTCAGGCCATTCCCAGTCCACAAGCTCTTCCACACTCACCTCTCCAGCTCCTACTCGGAAACTGCATTGCAGACGTGGCTGTCTCACTGTCTGGATCAGGAGTCAGCGCGCTTCTCCTGGGAAGGACCGGGTAGAAAATACTTAGGACCTTGTAGGTAGGACGGTTTCTGTCACATTTCCTCATCTCTGTCTTTGTGGCATGGAAAGCTGCCATCGACAATACACAGACGATACGCACATGGATGGATGCTCCAAAAGAGTTATTTACCAAAACAGGTGTCACAGTGAGGTTTGGCCCAAGGATTATAAATTCCCTGCTTTCTGGCCTATATGACACTCACTCTTGAACCTCCGACAGGCATTTTGATATTAAGAAAGTTAAATATTTTTCCCTGAGTTGGTCAATTTTTAAATCAAGATATTTAGATATTTGGTCAAATATTGTTTTAAATGTGTTCGAGGAGGTATTGTTTAGATAAAGTTAGCATTTAAAAGAGTGGGCTTGGAGTAAACAAATAAGCCTCTGTAATGTGGGTGGGCCTCGCTCATCAGCTGAAGACTTAACAGAAAAAAGACTGCCCTTTCCGGGGGAGAAGGAATCGCTCCCAGCTTATCACCTTTGTATTTAAAGTGAAACTCTCCCCTGGGTCTTAGCCTGCTGGTCCACCCGGCAGATTTTGGATTTGCCAGTCCTTACGATTATATTATGTGAGTGAGATAATCCCTTAAAATCTCTATCTCTCGTGTGTGTGTGTGTGTGTGTGTGTGTGTGTGTGTGTGTGTGTGTATACACACACACACATATAATTCTCTCCAACTCCACCATCATTGTGACTCAAGCCATTGTTTCCCAACTATATAATGTTGATATCCAGCTAACACGTCTCCCTTTAGTCCTTCATCCTTAGAAAAGTCAGAGTAATGTTTGTAAAGGCAAGATCATATTGCTCCCTGCATAAGATAAATACTCTAAACAAAACTCAGCTGTCCTGCCCAGCCCTGCCAGGGTGTGGAGAGGAAGGCCTGGGAAGCGGAGTGTGCTCAGCCTGCTGACCGGAGAAGCTGGCCTTCGGCTCTAGGTCACTGGCCCAGGGTTGCCATAGCTTTGCTTCTGGAAGAAGAGCAGCCATCCATCCATCCAGTTTTCCTTGGTCTTTGTAACGCACTGGACTCCTTGTCGGGTTGTCAAAGCTCTTTTAGGTTCTGTTTCTCTTCCTTTCCTTCCAAATGCCTATCTCCCCTTGCCCCTGTCCACCTTCCCCCTATCTGCCCAGGTAATCTAACGCTGATTTTCAACACACATCCGCCGCTCCCACCTTGGGTCACTTTCCCTGCTGCTCCTTCTGCTCAGGCTTCCCTCCACCTCCGTCCCTTTCCCCTGGCTGAGATGGCAGCGTACCCCTTGCTCCCTGAGGCCTTCTTCAGGCCTCCCCTGATTCTGAGTTACCTGCCCTCCCTGGACTGCATGTTCCCCGTGACAGCTGGCACCTGCCAGGCTGCATCTCAGGCATGTTCCAGGAGGCTGTGGCTCACTGCCCCTGTGCATGGACAGCATCTGGGATTCCTTCATGCTCAGCACAGGAATGGCCATGCTTTGAATCCTGCTCCTAGGTTTTGCCTGGTTCACCTCCAGGCTTCTCCAGGGGCTCTCGCTGTCCAAGGTGCTGGCCACCTCGTCCTGCCCGCCTCCAGCCTGCCTTCCTCAGCGCTGCTCCTCTGTTCTAATCCTCACGCCCAGACCTACTCACTGGCTCTGCTACTAGGGCCTGCTGCCCTCTCAGACAGTGGGACTGAGCTGACGCTTTACAGCAGGCCTCTGCTGCTTCCCAGCAGCTCTGGGTCAGTGTCTGCCTCCAGGCTGAGCTTCTCAGTGCCTGCCCTGACCTGAAGGGTGAGTCTTCACCGGCTCCCAGCTAGTGCTCTGTCTCCTGCTTCCTGCGCATGCCTGTGTCCTCCTCAGACTTTCTCCCACATCTGACTCTTGTCCTCACCCCTGAGCCTGTGTGAGAAGTAGCCCCTCACAATCATTTTCCTGTTAGGGGCGCTGAACAGAGGAAGTTGTGTTACAGGCACACATATTGTGTTACCTCAGACCTCCATGTAAACCTTAGGCTCACCACTGACTAGATATGCCAAGCTGGGCAAGCTACGAACACCTCTGACTCTTAGTTTTCTCATCTCTAAAGTAGGAATAATAATACCTGTCCCATAGGGTTCTTTAAAAATTGAAGCTAATGTGTTTAAAAGCACTTAGTACATAAGTTATTTATTATTATTATTATTATTATTATTATTATTATTATTATTATTTAAATGTTGTTGCATAGCAGGGTGGCTATGGCCTCACTCACTGTGCCCATCGAGCTCCGCCTCCCTGTGCAGCATCCCCCAGCCGCTCCCACTCTCTCCTGGCAGATGCTCTTGGGATGTCGAGTTGCCTGCAGCAGCTGGCTCAGCACTGAGACAGCAGCACATGAATCAGACAGGATGCGAGGAGGAGGAGGCTGAAGACAGAGGCTCCAACTACCTTGGTGACAAGGAACAGAGAGAGAAAGAACAGATTATAATAGATTTGGGGGTTGTTTTTCTGCCAGTGGGGTGAGTTTAAGCTTCTCCCACATTCACCGCCCACTCGGGGTTTGGCACATTACTTCTGGGAGTGGCAACCAGTTGGGAATTTGGCAACCAAAAGGGACAAGTTTGCAAATGCCACCTGCCACCTGACGGCCAGGCTGAAGGAGGAAGGACCGGAGAAGGGGGTGGGGGGAGGGCAGGAAGCCCCGCTAGCCTTGCTGATGTGCTTGTCTTGGACGGATTGCTGGCCCGGTGGAGGAGGATTCCCACACTTGGAATTAGTTCCATAAAATTTGATGCCGTTAAGAATAAGTTTTCAATTTCACTGAAGGTCATTCGAAACCTAGTCCTTCCTGAACTCTCTCATCTCCCGCCACCTCTCCCACACATAAGGAGAGAGATAAAACCAGAAGGGTTTATTTCCTAAATACCAGCTTCTGTGCCTAGCTCTCATTTAGCCTTCTTAACAGCCCTTCCGAGCAGGTCTTATTATTACTCTTATTTTCTAGACAATCAAACTGAGGCTCGGCATTATTAAATTATTTCCTCGGGTCACAGATTTAGAACAGAGGTGAGCCAGGCAGCCTAGTAACACATCCGCGATGAGGAGGATTCAGTGACTTTGTGAAAAGAATGAGCTGTCCGCCTGTATGCAGGTGTTGCCTAGTGTGCGTCAGGCACTGCTGTCCACACCCGCCCACACCCTGGGCACCAGGGGGCACAGCACAGGCTGAGCGACGTCTTACAGCTCCCCAGGTCAACTGGACAGCAGGGGGCAGAGTTGGGATCCTCTCACATTTATTTTCCTCTTACACTCAGGTGCTTCCCAATTCACGCATCTTCCTATCCAAAGAGGCTGTTACCTGCCACATCACCCCCTGGGCCCGCACACCAGCGTGGATGGAGTTCACATGTTGGTAAGTAAGGGCCACCTGCCTTCCTGGTCGCTAGGAGAGGACAGTGCCCGCCCCTCCTGCGGGAGCGGGGAGCTGAGGGTGGGATGGCAGAGGGGCCGCCAGCTCCCTGTGCCCTCGGGAGATGTCACCCCTCCCAACTCCTCACTGTGAACTGAGGGGAGTGGGTGGTGCCAGGCTCCTCAGCCTTCTGGGAGGAATGCATGGTCCTTTCCCACAAAGAGCCTTCACAATTCTTGGAGACGGAGAGCTCAGGGAAAAGACATTAGGGAGAGAAGATGTCACCAACTGAAGCACAGTTTAAAAACATAAATAAACTGCCCTGGCTCTGCTGTCTGCGAAGTGTTGGATCTCACCCTCAGGTCCCCTTGGCTGCCAGGGTCCTCCGAAGGCTTTAAAGTCTGGAAACCCAGCTTTATCTGGAGAGGACGCTCAGGGGCAGCGCAGTTGGCACACTCCTGGCTCCGTAAGAGAGACACACGCCCAGGACAGTCCTTCGCTTTCTCCGTCATCCGGGTACAGGGGGGAGCTGCAAGCTTGCGCTCAGAAACCAGACAGCAATGTCTGCGTTTAGCCACCATCCCGTAGCTGCCCTCAGCCTGTTTCTTCCTCTGCAAGTGGGGTGGTCAGGACTCTTCTCCTGGGGCTGATCCATGGAGCTGCTGCCATTTGCCACTCAGCATGGGACACTTTGGAACTGGAGAGAGAGAGAGAGAGAGAGAGAAAGAGAGAGAGAGAGAGAGAGAGAGAGAGAGAGAGAGAGAGCGAGCTTTTAAATGTTTGGTTGGAGAACCAGCCAGACTGACTTGCACCGAGTAAACCACTGGTTTTCATAAAAATTATTGGTAATGGCCTCCTCCTTCTCTTCTTTCTGCCCCTCCCCCTCCCCTTGGAGAGAGCTGGGTTGCCCGTATAGAGAAATGTCAGAAGGCACGCTCGCTCTTGACAGGGCAGCACAGAGAGCTGGAGGCGCAGGAATCCCGGCCAGTGCTCTCCAGCCACACCAGCTCAGCGCATCGTTCACAAGCTCCGAGCTGCAGAGCGTCTGCACCTGGAGGAGATGCTGAGGATTCTGACAGCCAGCCCGCATCACTTAGTTATTGCCCCCGAGCCTGAGAGGATGTAGCGAGCCTATTTCCTGCAGGCGTGCTCTCTGTACGCAGCCCCACCGGTGATTTAATTAAGCTACATAAATGCTAAATGGAATTCAAGCAGAATGGGATTTGCTGATCTGTGTGTGTTGAAAGAAATTCCTTGTTCTGTTCTAATTGAATAGATTGAACACAGGCTGTATTTGTTCTTATCCCGCAGCCGCTTTCTCGGGAGCGATAAATTGGAAATGTTATCTGCCTTGATATGCCAGTTTTTCTGAGAAAATCACTCTGCCAGGTGTGAGGGGAAGGAGGCGCTGAAAACAGCTTTGTTTTCAAAGTCATATGTCACACACCAAGGAGACTTCAACAGAAAGGTGTGGCCGGTGCTGGCGAGGACATGGTGAGGCTGGTGCCTCATGCATTGGCCAGTAGTGCTGAATATTAACGCACCCATGGAAAGCAGGTGAGACCGGTCAGAGATCTTAAAGGTTACCCCATGCTTCACGCTCCTGCCAGGGATCCCAGGGAATCAAACCCAAATAACGAGGCCTGGGGAGAAGCCCCACGCAGGGCGGTGTCCATCATGTGCTCGCTGCAGCAGCATGCCAAGCAGATTCACCAAGACATTTTCCAGAAAACTCTAAATAAGAAATAGATAAGTATGTCATGACACTTTCTTAATAGACTATTAGGCAGCTCGTTAATGTAATGACCCCTTGAAATTCAATAGTGAGTTAAAAATAAAGTTATATGCCACACACTATACATAAAAATATGTCACTCAGCATGAAATGGCCAGAACAAACAAGTTCATGGAGACAGAAACAATGGAAATAATGGTTATCAGAGGCTAGAGGAAGGGGAGAATGGCGAGTGACTGCTAAGGGTTTCCTTTTGGGGTGATGGTTTGTTCTGGAACAAGATAGTGGTGATGGTTACACCCCATTGTGAATATAAATGCCACTGAATCGGACACCTCGAGATGGTTACAATGGTGAATTTGATCTTTTGTGTATTTTCTGCAATATTTTTAAAAAATATGATGAAGAATGAAAAATAAAAGAGGTATCAAAAAATCTGTACAGCAGTAATTTTTAAAAAGCTTGTATTATGGCTGAAGTCTATATGTCCTTTGAGACTTTCTGTGATGTTAGTATTACTGAGAGGCAGAATCAGTGCCAGAATCCAGCCAAGAACGCAAGAGTCAGGGTCAGGGCCAAGATCAGGGTTTCTCTCCTACCCCACTCCCAGGCAGTGGAGAGAATAAAATGGATTCCAGGAAAGAATGTGTATCTTAGAAAAGAAAGAAAAACCAACAGTCAGTAGTCTAAGCTTTCCTTGGAGAACTAGATAAAGAAGCAGTATACAAGCAAGTAGAAAGAAAGAAATAACAATAATTTGAACAGAAATTAATAAAACTTGAAAACAGGATATCAAAAGAGAAAAGCAATGAAACCAAAAGCTGCTCTTATTTTCATTATTTTATTTGGTGGTATAAAAGTTTTATTTATAAAATACATCTTTAAAAATTTTATTGTTGACACTATTAGAGATGCCACCCACTCCCCACATCTGTCCCCTCCACCCAGACCCCTCCCTCTGGCCCTAACCACACTGTTGTCTGTGTCTGTGTCCATGACCATGCATATATGCTCTTTGGCTGTTCTCTTCCCCTTCTTTCATCCTGTCTGCCCCACCCCGCCCCACATACACAACTCCCCTCTGACACCTGTCAATTTTTTTAAAAGGTCAATGAAATTGATAAGCCTCGAGTCAGAACAACAACAAAAACAGAGAAGACACAATTTTTAACATCAGAAATGAGAGGGGAGATTCATATGAGCATTACAAGGATAATAAGTTGATATTATGAATATTTTAAAATAAATTAATGTATTGAAGAACATAAACTACCAAAGCTTATACAAGTAAAAATAATCTATATAAGCCTATATCTATTATAAATTGAATTTATTGTTAATAACATATATATATATATATATATATCGATATATGCCCAAATGCTTTCATATATGTATATATATATATATATACATACCCAAATGCTTTCATATATATATATATATATATATATATATATATATATATACATATACACACATACCCAAATGCTTTCATATATATATATATATATATATATATATATGCCCAAATGCTTTCACTGGTGAGTTCTATGAAGCATTTTAAGAAAGAAGTTTAAGAAATACAATTCTCTACAATGTATTTCAGAAGATAGAAGCAGAGAGAACACCCGCTAACACATTCTATGAGGCCAACTTTATCTAAATACCAAAACCAGACGGAGACACTCTAAGAAAGGAAAACCACACACCAATATTACTCACGAACACATATGCAAAAACCCTCAGCAACACGTTGGAAAATAGAACCAAGCAATGTATGAAACGAATTCTACACCAGGACTAAGAGGATTTACTCCAGGCTCACAATGGTGGTTCCATACCCAAAACCACATAATGTAATTCATATGCTAACCAGGAAAAAAAGCAAAAGCATATGGCATATCAATAGATGGAAAAAAGAATTTTAACAAAATCCAACACCCATTCATAATAAAAACTCCTAGAAAACTTCAACTTGCTGAAACTCATCTAAAAGACCCACAGCTACCAGCAGAGTTATTGGGGAGGAGACTGTTTTATGGCCCCCAGCCCAATGACACCCATTCTCACCACTTTCACCCAGCATTGTCCTGGGAGTTTTGCTAATGAAATGGCACTAGAAAGGAAAATAAAATCTATCAGGAATGCGGAAGAAGGAAATATTACATCTCTGCAAGCAGATGACATATGAATGTCTACAAAGAACAATCCAATGAATCACTAAAAACTTCTGGAACTAATAAGCAGTTATAGCAAGGCCACAGGATATAAAAGTAACATAAAAAGTCAATTTTACCTATATACCAGCAATGGGCAACTGAAGTTTGAAATTTAAAACAAACAACAATGTTACATTAGCTTGCAAAAGAATAGATATAATTCTAGCCAGATATGTGTAGGATCTATAAGTGAAAACTATAAAACTATGATGAAAGAAATTAAGATCTAAATAGAGATATTCCATATTCATAGATAAGAAGCCTCAATATTGTGAAGATATAAATTCCTCTGAATCTATTCTATATATTCAATGGAAAACCTGAAGCAGAAACAAAATTCCACCCACTTATTTTGTAGATATGACTTTAAAGTTTTTTAAAAATCATTTGTATAATGATTTTAAAGTTTTATGCGGAGAAGCAGAAGACACACACTAAGCATCACCTAATGAAGAAGAATAAAGTCAGAGACTGACACTGCCTGGCTTGAAGACTTACTGCAAAGCTAAATAACCAAGACAAATGGTATGGGGAAGCATAGGCAAATTGATGAAAATAATAGAATAGATTGGAATAAAATAGAACGTATAGAATAGAACAGAATAGAATAGAATAGAATAGAGCATTAGAATAGAGCATTGAAATAGAACATTAGAACAGAACATGAATAGAATAGAATAGAATAGAATAGAATAGAATAGAATAGAATAGAATAGAATAAGAGAGCCCAGAAATTGACCCACACAAATATAGTCAACTGATCTTGGACAAAGGAGCAAAGACAATTCATTGTAGACATCAAAAATGAGAGGGGAGATGAGCATTAAACCACTAGGTTTTCAACAAATGGTGATGGAACATTTGGACATCTGGATGTAAAAAAATGAAATAAAAGATTACTTTGAAATAGGGCTTAAATGTAAATTGCAAAATTACTAGACTTCTAGAAGATAACATAGGGGAAACCTGGTGACCTGGGTTTGTTGGTGAACATTTGATCAACACCAAAAGTGCACTCTGTTAAAGGAAACAGTTTGGTAAGTTGGACTTTACTAAAAATGAAGACTGCCCTCTGGGAGCAACACTCCGGAGAGCACCGAGGGACAGGCCACAGGCGCGAAGGACATATTTGATGAACACACATCTGTTAAAGGATCTTTATCCAAAATACAAAGAGCTCTTAGAATGCAACATTAAGAAAACTAACAATCCAATAAGAAATGGGCAAACGATCTGACACACACCTCGCCAGTGAAAGATAGACATACAGATGTAAATAAGCATGAGGAAAGGTGTTCAGCACCCATGTCCTCGGGGAATTTGCAGCTGTTACACATCTCCTAGAATGACTAAAACCCAAACAAAGCTGACAGTGCCCTGGCTGGCAAGGTGCCCACGGATAGGAATGCCTACTGGTTGATCTCTTACCCCCCACCTCTTACCCCTGCTTTCCTTCTGAGCTTGGACAGTCTGTTCGATGCTTCCATGTCTCTGGATCTATTTTTGTTCATCGGTTTATGTTGTTCATTGTATTCCACAAATGAGTGAGATCATGTGATATTTATCTTTCTCTGCCTGGCTTATTTCACTTAACACAATGCTCTCCAGCTCCATCCATGTTCTTGCAAATGGTACGAGGTCCTTCTTTTTTACAGCAGCATAGTATTCCATTGTGTAGAAGTACCACAGTTTTCTAATCCACTCATCTGCTGATGGGCACTTAGACTGTTTGCAAATCCTAGCTATTATAAATTGTGCTGCTATGAACATAGGGGTGCTATTTATTGCTGGTGGAGATGCTACATGGTGCAGCTACTTTGCAAGACAGGGGCAGTTACTATCTTTTCTAAAAATAATTTTAGAGAGAAAAACAGAGGGAGGAAGAAAGAGAAGGAGAAGCATTGATGTGAAACATGGATTAGTTGTCTCCTGCACACTTCCTGACCAGGGATCGAACCTGAAACCTAAGTATATGCGAGAATCAAACACTCCACCTTTTGGATTTCTTGAGAATGCTCCAACCAATTGAGCCACACAGGTCAGGGCCAGAGTGGCAGTTTTTACAAAGCTTAATATTATCATATGAGTCAGCACTTAGGCTCCTAGGTGTTTACCCAAAATAATGGAAAGCTTGTGTACACCCAAAAAACTTCACACAGATGTTAATAGCAGCTTCATTTATAATAGCCAAAATCTCGAAGCAACTAGGTCATACTTCAGTAAGTGAATGAATAATCTGTGATAGATATGTACCATAGAATATTATTCAGCAATAAAAAACTAAACTAGGACATGGAACAAAATTAAGGGCCAGTCTGAGAAACCTACACACTAGTAGATGACATTTTGGAAAAAAACAAGATCGTAGAGACAGTGGAAGCTCAACAGTTGCCAGGGTCTTGGGGCAGGAGGAACGCGTAGGGAAGACAGGGCATTTTCCGGGCAATGAAAGTACTCTATTATGCCATAATGGTGGTAAATTTGTCAAACTCATAGAGCTGTGAAACACACAGAAAGAACCTCAGTGTAAAGTAAGGGCCTAATAGCAATGCGTAGCAGTGGAAACAGATGTGGGTGTTTTAACAGGAATGAAGATGCTGTAATGGGAACAGTGTGCTGAGATGGGGAGTGAGGTGAGGTGTGTACATGGAACTTGCTCTACTAACTGCTCAATTTTCCTGTAAAATTGTACTAACAAATGAAATCTAGCATTCTTTAATTTTTAAATTACAGTTGACATCCAATATTATATTATTTTCAGGTGTACAACATAGTGGCTAGACTTGTCTTGTTGTTGTTGTTGTTGTTATCCAGGTATGGATTCTCATTTATCTTTTTAAATTTTATAATTATTTTTATACTTATTTTTAATTTAAATTCTTTATTGTTTAAAGTATTACAGGTGTCTCCTTTTCCCCCCATTGACCTCTCCCTGGACGCTCCCACCCCCTCTCCCTGGCACAATATCCTCACCCCCCTACTGTCTGTGTCCATGGGTTATAATCACATGCATGCATACAAGTCCCTTGGTTGATCTCTTACCCCCATACCTTTCCCCTACCTTTCCTCTGAGGTTGGATGCTCTGTTTGATGCTTCTATGTCTCTGGATCTATTTTTGTTCATCAGTTTGTGTTGTTCATTGTATTCCACAAATAGTGAGATCATGTGATATTTATCTTTCTCTGCCTGGCTTATTTTGCTTAACATAATGCTCTCCAGGTCCATCCATGCTGTTGCAAATGATAAAAGTTCCTTCTTTTTTACAGCAGCATAGTATTCCATTGTGTAGATGTACCACAGTTCTTTAATCCATTCATCTGCTGATGGGCACTTAAGCTGTGTCCAAATCTTAGGTATGGTGAATTGTGCTGTTATCCTACATAGGCGTGCATATATCCTGCCTGACTGGTGTTTTTGATTTGTTTGGATATATTCCTAGAAGTGGGATTACTGAATCAAATGGGAGTTCCATTTTTAATTCTTCAAGGAAACTTCATACCGTTTTCCATAGTGACCGCACCAGTCTGCATTCCCACCAGCAGTGCACAAGGGTTCCCTTTTCTCTGCATCTTCACTAGCACTTGTCATTTGTTGATTTATTGATGATAGCCATTCTGACAGGTGAGAGATGCTACTTCATTTTCATTTTGATTTGCGTCTCTCAGATGTTTAGTAACTTTGAGTATGTTTTCCTACTTCTCTTGGCCTTCTGTATGTCCTCTTTTGAAAAAAGTGTCTATTTAGGTCCTTCGTTCATTTTTCGATTGGATTGTTTATCTACCTTTTGTTTAGTTGTATGAGTTCTCTGTAAATTTTGGAGATTAAACCCTTATCAAATATAACATTGGCAAATATGTTCTCACATGTAGTGGGCTCTCTTGTTTTGTAGATAGTTTCTTTTGTTGTGCAGAAGCTTTTTATTTTGTTTTAGTCCTATTTGTTTATTTTCCCTTTAGTCTCCATTGTACTAGGAGCTGTATTGGTAAAGATATTGCTACGATATATGTCTGATATTTTGCTGCCTATGATTCTTCTAAGATTTTTATGGTTTCCTGTCTTATGTTTAAGTCCTTTATCCTAGAGTTTATTTTTGGCATAAGTTCGTGGTCTAGTCTCAATTTTTTGCAGGTATCTGCCAGTTTTCCCAACACCATTTATTGAAAAAACTGTCTTGACTCCATTGTAGGCTCTTGCCTCCTTTGTCAAATATTAATTGAGCATAATGGCTTGGGTTGATTTCTGGGAGCTCTGTTCTGTTTCATTGGTATATATGTCTGTTCTTGTGCCAGTACTAGGCCATTTTGAGAACAGTGGCTTTGTAATATAACTTGACATCTGGTATTGTGATCCCTCCACCTTTGTTCTTCTTTCCTAGGATTGCTAAAAGACCCTGTTTTTGAAATTATTATTCCATATGAATTTTTGGAGAGTTTTTTTTATAGGTCTGTGAAATGTGCCATTGGTATTTTAATGGGGATTGCATTAAATCTACAGATTACTTTGGGTAGTATGGACATTTTAATGATGTTGATTCTACCAATCCTTGAACATGGTATATTATTCCATTTGTTTATGTCTTCCTCTATCTCTTTTTTAATTGTCTCATAGTTTTCTTAGTACAGGTCTTTTACAACCTTAGGTAAGTTTGTTCCTAGTGTCTTTAATTTTTTTGTTGCAATGGTAAATTGCAAAATGGGATACCAAAGAGATCAAAGAAGAAATAAAAAGCATCCTGGAAACAAATGACAATGAAAACACAACAATCCAAAATCTATGGGACACAGTTAAAGCAATCCTGAGAGGGAAATTCATAACTCTACAGACCTACCTCAAAAAATGGTAATAAATGATCTAACCCTACTACTTAAAAAATTTGAAAGAGAGCAACAAGAAAATCCCAGAGTAATCAGAAGGAAGGAAATAATAAAGATCAGAGTGGGAATAAATGACATAGGGACCAAAAAAAAAAAAAAAATCAATAAAACCAAGAGCTGGTTCTTTGAAAGGTTAAACAAGATTGATGAAATTCTAGCCAGGCTCACCAAGAAATAAGGAGAGAGGACCCAAATAAACAAAACCAGAAATGAAAAAGGTGAAGTAACAACTGACCCCACAAACTTACAAAGAATTGTAAAATAAAGAGTACTATGAACAACTCTACTCCAACAAACTGGACAATCTAGATGAAATGGACATATTCCTAGAGAAATACAATCTTCCAAAACTCATCAGGAAAAATCAAGAAACTTGAATCGGCTGATGACTACAGATGAAATTGAGGCAGTAATCAAAAAACTTCCAGCAAACAATAGCCCTGGCCTGGATGGCTTCACAGGGGAGTTTTACCAAATATCCAAAGAACAACTAAACCTATCCTCCTCAGACTATTGCAAAAAATTCAAGAGATAGGCATACTTCCAAGCTGTTTCTATGAAGCCAGCATTAACCTAATCCCAAAACCAGATAAAGACACTACAAAGCAAGATAATTATAGGTCAATATTCCTGGTGAACATAAATGCTGAAATCCTCAACAAACTTTTAGCAAATTGGATCCAGCATTACATTAGAAAGATCATACACCATGACTAAGTGGGCTTTATTCCAGGGATCCAAGGATGGTACAATATCTGCAAATCAATAAATGTGATATACCACATAAACAAATTGAGAGACAAAAATCACATGATTATATCAATCCATGCAGAAAAATAATTTGACAAAATCCAACACCCTTTCTTGATAAAAACTCTCAGCAAAGTGAGAATAGAGGGAGTATATCTCAACATAATAAAAGCCATATATGACAAACCCATAGTCAACATCATACTCAATTGGCAAAAACTGAAGCCATTCCCTCTAAGAACTGAAACAAGACAGGGATGCCCACTCTCACCACTCGTGTTTGACATAGTACTAGAAGGTCTAACCATAGCGATCAGACAAGAAGAAGAAATAAAAGGCATCCAAATTGGAAAAGATGAAGTAAAACTGTCATTATTCACAGATGACATGGTATTTTACATAGAAAACCCTAAAGACTCCATAAAAAAACTACCAGTACTAGACTTAATAAATTATTTGGGCAATGTAGCAGGATACAAAATTATTAAATCCAGAAATCTATGGCTCTTTTATCCACCAATAATGAACTCACAGAAAGAGAAACTTAAAAAAAAATTCCATTTACCATGCTAGACATTAATATACCTTAGGAAATGATCCCCTAGGTAAGTCTAATGCTCATCATGTACTGTACATCATTAATCATTATCACAATATTATTGACTATATTCCCAATGCTGTAATTTATACTCCTGAGACTGTTCCTATAACTGGCAGTTTATATTTCTTCATCAAAATCTACTATGTTATTTTTTTTTTTTTAGTTTGTCATGGTTGCTGGGGTCATCCATACCTCCCCGGGGATGATGTCGGTAGGTAGGGGCAAAGCTACCTTGGAAATGTAATCTTCCCTCAAATGTATTGATATTCTTCCCAGAGGTTTTGTTTCGTGTTTGGAATGATCTTCTCATGGCTTTGTCACCTGCTGACAAAAGGGTTGCAGTTGTCAATCGACCTGGCAGTCCGTGGATGTCTGGCTGGGCCCCTGTGGGAGTGATGTCCAGGCCTGCCTTCCAGGGTCAATCCGTCTGTGCTCACCTCGGCTCTGCCACCTGCCACGCACACGAGTCTAACCAGATATGGGGAAATGTTGGTATTTACCTCCACGGTTGCTGTGAGGATTGAATAAACTAATCCCTGGTCACCAGCAACTGCTCAGTGAATGTAAGCTGTTATTTTTATTACTAGTATGTAGATGTCTTGCCCAACACTCACATCAAATAGGGAAAGATGAAAGATTCCAGCTCAAGTTACTCTAGATGTCAAAGTGCATGGAAGAGCAGCTAAGAGGGGCTCGGAAGCTGTGGAAACACTGCCCAGAGGGAGAAAAGAGAGAGACACGATCAAAACAGTCTGAAATATTCTCTGCCCTTTATCTGGGTGCCCAATATAGCTCACCCCAAGTGCATTTAATAATCCTCTGCTGTGAACTTGACCCTAACCCTGTGCTTTCCTAAGCAGAGAGTGTGCTGAGGCCGGGGGCCTTGCTTCAGGCTCCTCAGCACCCCCTGACCTGCCCCCTCCCTGAGCCCCCAGCTCTCAGACTGGGATCAGAAGGGATGGGATCTAACACGTTGGCGCTTGTGTTTTCTTTGTTCCTCCTGCATTGCTCCCTGTGCCTGGGCCCCTGGTCGGGAAGAGAGCTCCTTTAGAAAACCACATCGCTGCCTTACGCTTTGCTTGTTAGACAGTTAGAGAGCCTTGTTTCTTCACTTCGGGGAGCTTACAGCACAGACATTGCTGATGCCCAGCCTCTAAACCACAGGATTCGAAAGGGACCCCAAAGGACCACACCCTCACCTCCTACTAGGGGCCCACAGAGGTGCTGCCAGGCAGCTTCCTGTCCTTCAGGCTTGGACTTGCCTCTGCTGTCCAGGTCCTGGGAGTGTCGTTAACCACGTGATCAGTTGTTAACTCCGCTGACTCCCACAGGGACGGTGGCTGCTGTGTCCCCCACCTGTCCTTGTTCAGCTGCCTTTGAAACAGAGCCCTGGCCCTTTCGTCAGGTCTTCCCTGAATGAAGGAGGGCGGTCTCCCAGTTCCTGTTATTCCTTTACATGTATAACTCAATAAACTGTAAAAATCCTTTTGTCTCCCTCTTCTCCTCACCCCTCTTCCACTGTGAATTTAAAACGCATACATTAGGCATGCACTTTCTGATGTTTGGGCCGCCGCCTCCCTAAATTGGGGTGCAAAAGTAGAAAGAGGCATCTGCTCAAATTGACATCGCACCCCAGATCACTCACTGCGCAGTGACAGGCTACCATTTGACAACAGGTCCCACCACAGCCATAGGTGAGCGCTGACATCGTGTGATTTCCCAACCATTACCACCTCTGGCTCGTGCGTGCTACCCAGCAGGCCACGCTTAGTGAAAAACAAGAAAAAATAGAAGAAAAAAAGCTCTTGATTTTCCTAAGACTCTTAATATACCAGACTTCTCTGTGGAGCAGGTGGGTGGGTCAGCCACGCATTGTAAAGCCTCATGGGGCGAGGAAAGCTGGCTTTCCTTGTCTCTCCACTCGCTTTGGTGCAAATGTACTTCATCTTTGATGCTCTGAGTAAACAGACTTGGTCCCCCGGGAAACCAGTGGCAGCCTCTGGCTCCCAGGATAGAGGGCAGCCAGCTGCCCAAGGCCAGAGAGGACATGTGGCTGGACCATGTGCCTGCTGCTTCCCATCTCACTCTGTTTGGGAGCATCGCCTCCCAGGTCTTCGTTTACCTGCCAACTCATCACCAGCCGAGAAGGGACCGAATTTGATTTGCTCTTTCCTTCCCTTCACTTCTGGTTTGTGCTCTGTAATTCCCCCTGGCAGCGCCTTCTGTCTGGACTCCGTCTCCTCCCGCAGGCTCTGCTTCAGAGGTTTTGTGCAATGTCTCTTTGGTAGTAAGTTAGTTCTTGCTTAGTTTTTAACATGGTTTGTGGTACTATTTGCTGTTAGCTCCCTCTTGACAGGAGCTGTCATCTATAGGAGGGCCTTGGCCGGTGAGTCCCCAGTCCCTGGCAGTTTCTGCATTGCTTTCATTGCCTGGAGTTTCCACTCCGTGTGAGGAGTTAGTAGGTGTAGCGTCTACACCCCACACACAGCCAGGGTGCTCATGCCTTGCGAACAACTGCTTTCTATCACGACCTGAGCAGACGCTCCCTCTGGGCTCTGACTTGGGCTGGAAGGCCGTTTCTCCTCCTTCCAGCACATCCTCCCTGGCGCCCTTGTCCCCTCAGGAGTCCCACTGCATACCCTGCAGCCACAGAGGCCACGGCCCACTGAGTTTCTCTGGGAGCACTACAGCTTCAGGGGCTCGGAGCCAGCTCTCCACCGAGCTGGACGGTGCCTCACCACCTCTGCATGGTCTGGCCCTTAGCCTTCCTCATGCTGACATCAGCTTGTGCTACTTATTTGAAATGAGTTTGTCCAGTAACATTACAGCTTAGAGCAGGGGAAGGGTTTTTGTGCAGTGTTTGCTTCACGCTGTTTCCCGAGAGCCTGCACTGGCTTGGCAGCTTTTAGTAGCTTCCTCGCCTTTCCCCGGGCGCCTCCCGACATGAGGGCAGCTGTGTGTGCCAAGCCTAGGCCCTGCCAGGCGGGGGTTTGATGATCCAATCTTGACACACCTGACAGAGTGATCCTTCTATTCTCCTTTAAAGGCCAGTCCATGAGTATTTCCTTTCTATCCAGAAAATCCAGCTTCTTGCCCTGGCTTACTGGATAGGAACAGCATTTTCTCACCTGTTTTGTAATTCACCATAGTCCCCCTTGCTCACTACAGTACCGCCTCTTACAATTTCATTTTTTCAGTATATTTTACTGGGCTAGGACGACTTATTAGGAGCTCTGCCTGTCAGGGAGTTTTTAAGTGTATAGCACAGTATTCCGTTGCAGGCACGTGCTGTCCAGCATTCTCATGCAGGTGTGTGCCATCCAGCAGGTCTCTAGAATGCACTCATGCGGCCTGAGACTCTGCCTATTGAGCGGTGGTTCCCCATCCCCTGCCCCTCCCTCAGCCTTTGGCAACCACAGTTCTGCTTCTGGGAAATGAGAGTTTTGGAGTTCACACATGGTGGAGTCATGCAGGCTTGTCCTCCTGCGATGGCTTCTTTCACTCAGCACAGTGTCCTCCGGGTTCACCCATGCCCTTGCCTATTGCAGGACTTGCTCCTTTTTGAAAACTGACTATTCCAATGAGTGTAATATTATACGTTTTCTTTATCCACTCATCAGCCGATGTCCACAGCCTGGCTCTCCGGGGAACAGTGCTGCTGCAGACATAGGGTGCTAAGATCCCTTTGAATTCCCGATTTCACTTCCTTTGGATGTACACCTCGAAGTGGGATTGCTGGATCAGATGGTGCTCTATTTTTAATCTTTTGAGGAGACTACATACTGTTTTTCATAGTGACTGAACCAATTTCTGTTTCCACCAACAGTGCACAGGCTTCCAATTTCTCCAATCCTCACCGATAGGAACTGAATAGACATTCTTCTGGAGGAGACGTGCGAACAGCCACCAGGTTCGTGAAAAGATGCTCAATGTCACTCATCATCAAGGAAATGCAAATGCACAAATGCACACCACAGCGAGATGCCCCCTCAGAGCAGTTAGGGCGGCCCTATTCTTTCTGCATCTTGACGTTTCCTAGTTTGCTCCTACCTTAGGGCTGGGTGCCTGCTGCTTCCCCTTTGTCTGGGACACTTCCCCCTGGTCATTGTCTAGTCGGCTCCTCTGGTCACTGCAGTCTCAACTCAACTCAAATTTTACTTCCTTGGCGAATCTCCCTCTGACTGCCGTCTGAGACAGCAGCTCTTTTGTTTTGTGTTGGCTCTCACCACTGTCTTCACTCTTCTCTCCCACTGGCATGCAAGCACCCTATGAACAGCAGTCAGGACTGTCTTCCTCACCATGCTCCTCCAGGGCCCAGAGTCGCTCTGGCCCTCAGTGAGCCAAGGGGCTAAGACCAGGTCCTCCTCAGCCAGCTGTCCCCGTGCAGATCCTAGGTCTACAGTCCACTGCTGGGTGACCTTTCTCCTGTGACTGAACCTCTCCTCACCTCCCTCCCCCACCTGTGAACGGTGATGATAACAGTAATTCTTACTTCCTAGAGTGATTGTAAGGCTGGAAGGAGTTAATACATATAAAGTGCTGTAAGCAGCCTCTGGGGTTCAGTGAGCACCTGCCTGACAAAGGCGAGCTATCAGCTTTGATCACGGGTGTGTTGAATGAATGACTAGGGCATTTTCCATAAAGATTCCATTTACTTCTCATACCTGGCTGTTCACAGCAGCAAGAATGGCATCGTACAGTATTCCATTCCATCTCAGGTTCCCCGGAGCTGACTGAATGGATCTCAGACATTCTCTGTCACATGAAGCCTTGGGAGCTGGTGTCAGCCATGCCTGGTCTTAAACCCAACCTGCTCCTGTGTGTGTGTGTGTGTGTGTGTCAGAGAATCCGCCTCTCAGGTCTGTTCATGCGGCAGCCCCGTGACCTTTGCAAGATGAACCAGAGGTAATTGAAGAGGGAACACTTCCTGGTAGGTCCCAGCCATACCTCTTGGGCATAAACTGAGGAAGGGACTGTGGGCCCCTGATCCCCCCTTCCTGACTGGCTCCCTCTGTCGGGGGCAGAGTGGCCTTCCTGTTTGCTAGCGCTGTCCTGTAACTCCACTTCCTGTTGACATCCACGTTCAAGATAAAGCGGGGGAAACAGAAGTAAACATGTCTCCAGGAAGAAAAAGACGTAAGACTCCTATGAGCTTGGAGACTGTGGGGACGTTTGAGCCTGACCTGGGCTCCGCATCCCAGCCCCTGGTCCACGTGTTGTGGAAGAATACTTTACGTTTAGACCTCCTAGAGGTTCTTGAGATACACCTTGCCAGTGCTCTACCAGCCACCCATGGACAGCCTTGACAGACTCCTGATGCCGGTGAACTGACCCTGTTCAGCACCTGGGGCCTGGTAGAGCGCAGAGCCTGAAGCAATAAGCCCTGGCATGGACCAAGGCTGACCATCTCAGCTAAGGGCCAGCTGTTCGCAGGTTTAGAGGACGAGTCTGTGACTCTGGCAGGAGATGAATGATGGGGTCAGATCATTCACCATTTGTTCTGCTCATTATTCACTCAACAAACAGGAAGTGAGAGCCTGCTGCACGCCAGCCCCTGTGCTAGACAATAAGATACAACAGTGAACAAGACACACTCCCGCAGGGAAATTGGGGTCCAGTAATAACACTAACTGCTCAACAGGCAATTAGCACAGACAGTACATCCTGGGGCTGAGCCGTGTGCACACAGTGGTGGAAAGGAGACAGGCTCCCAGAACTTCTGAACCTCTGGTGGGGGTCGTGACCCATCCTTGGGTCCTCCGCAATCTCTGGGGAGGAAGACAGAAAATCAAGGGCTTCCTCAGCTTCCCTTTCTGGCTGACAAGTTTGTCAGACCCTTCTCGGTGCTGCCCTGCCTCCTGGTCTGTGTCCTCCTGTCTCTTTCAGCTCCCAGCTCCTCCAGGTCCTCAGTCAGCGTCGTCTCTCACCAGTGCAGCCAGGATGTCCAGGCTGCTGGGTGCGGGTGATGTCCGTTCAATGGCCAGGGTTTCTGTGGCCGGGGAGGCGGGGAAGCGATGCCCGTGCTCGGTTCCTGCCAGCCCCTGATGAGCGGCCAAGGCGTGGCTTCCCTTGGGGCTCCTGCTCCCAGTGAGAGGAGAGTGAGCCCCCTCAGTTTCTGGAGATGCTGAGTGTTCACCCTGGAAAGGGGGCGGAGGGAGAGTGGAGGAGCAGTGGGAGGGGAGGCTGGGAAAGCTGGTGCAGGGTACCTCTGTGAAACGGCACCTGGGACCCTGGAGGGGAGGTGACTGAAAGGAACTCCTGGAGCAAGGGTGCGGGCCCGGGGCACGGGGGAGTTGGACCCCAACGTGCTCTGAGGTGGCAGACAGACAGCTGGAGGCAGATCTTGAAATAGAAGTAAGAGGAACAAGGAGTGGAAATAAGTCATGCTCCAAAAAGAAGGAAAGGCAGCAGCTGTGGGAGAGATCCTGGACCATGTTCGTGACTCTCTCTTCCATCCGGCGCCCGCAGCCCCAGAGATGGCAGCTGTGCACGCCCGCAGAGCGCTGTCGCTGGCAGAGCCAGCCGGGCAGCCTCATGCCAGAGTCCCGCTCCAGCGCCAGGCCCGCCAACCAGCCCCGGGCCTGCTGCCTCCTTGCACCCTGTCACTTCACCTCCACTCATCATCTCTGCCTTACCTGCAGTGCGGCTGTGGGTCCTGCTTCCATCCCCTCTCCGCTCTGCCCCTCCTTCATGCAGGGCCACCAGGCAGCCAGCTACTATCCTCCCATCAGGGTCTTCCAGCAGCCGGCTCGGAGCCCTCTTCGTCCCTGTTTAGTGAGTGCGGCCCCTGGGCATGGGGAGGGTCTGCCATTTGTATGAGATTATTGAAGAGTTGCAGGGTCCCTTTCCCTGTAAAGCAGCGCTCACTGCCCCGGCCTCATCCCTAGCTCCTCTCCTTCAAGGACATTATCCCCTGACCTTCATCACGGACTTCTCCTCACCCCCATCTGCCCCACTGCTAAAATCGACGCCTCTGAGGGCCTGACTACTGCCTTGGTCCTACAGGGTCCTCACCTCTTCCTGCTGATTCTGCTTTACCAGCTGCTGGGAAGCCAGGAAGCCTTCCCCGCCCCCTCCTGGCCTTTCCTCAGGTGGATGGCCTGCCACCGCACCCTCTGACTCCCAGTCAATCACTTACCCCTCCCACTGGAACCTGCGGCCCCTGGGTTCCTGGTCTCTTCTGTGGACCTGACTACATCGGAGAACGCAAGCTGGTGCCCTGCCCCCAATTCATAGGGGAAATCTCACCAGGGCACTCGGTAATCCTGTTGTTGACCTTCGCAATCTCTCCTCATTTTTCTTGGAAAATCCTGCAAGATTTAGCCACCTGTCCTCAAATCCCCTTACATGGTCCCCCGCCAGCGCTCTCACGGAACAGCTCGCCTCCCACAGCAAAGGGAGCCTGTGGAATTGACGCTCTCGCCCTCCTGCTTGTTATGCCGGCTGTGCCTTCCTCTGACAGGTGAGAAACTAGGATCAGAGAAGGGATGTGTCTCCCGACACCTCTGTCTAGTTCATGGCTGTGCCGGAGAGCCTCCTCCTTTGTCATGCTGTCCAGAAATGCTTCGTTTTATCCATTCGGTATAATTATTGTTATTAGTAGGAGCAGTGGTAGGCAGTCTTTATTATTCATTAAAACGAGTATTTCTTGGATACCTCCCATGCCCCATGCCTTACAGCGTGGACACAAACCTGGCAATAAAGCAGGCCCACAGGTCCTGGGGCAGCTGTGTGCATAGCCATAAGCAATATGTGCTCACACGCCTACATGTGCTGGGGCATGCTCACACACGTGCATACACAGGTGTGTGTCTGCAGAGGCACACACCAGCTACAGATGTGGGTTCCTGCACAGATGTGCACACATGCAGACACCATGGCTTCCACCCAGTTCTATCTGCCACCTGTCTGCCCCCACTGTGCCCAGTGCCCCCCACTGTGCCCAGTGTGCACACGTGAATAGAGATGCACAATGAAGTGTGTGTCACAGGTTCATTGATTCCTCAGGCCTCGGTTAGGACCGGTGCCCGAGTGATAGCACCAGTTCCGGGGGCTGTGGGCGTTGTGGGGGCTGTAGGGGCTGTGGAAGCTATGGGGGCTGTGGGGGCTCTGGGGGCCGTGCTTATTTTCCAAGAACTGCCATTAGCCTCTGTGGGGAGGGTGCCGAGATCATGTTAGCGGCCTTTGGTCACGCTGCCCTGTGCAATCACAGCATCAGGCTGGCCTTATTGATGGGCCAGTTCCCCTTCCACAGGTCCCACTTGGCCCTTGGGATGATGAGATGGGTCTTTAGGGACCATCCGTCTCCCCACCGCTGAGGGCGGCTCTGAGGAGCCTGGCCTCTTAAGTGGCTGGTGATGGAGTGGAGCTGGGGCCGGCTGTAGCACCGCCGTTTATTTCCCCAGGAGCGGAGCGCTTGGCAGCCGCCCCTTCTCCCCAAGGGGCCCTCTGGCCGGCATAGCCACAGGCGAGTGAGGCTCCCTGCTCCCCGAGGAGCCCTCTGAGGCTCTGTCTCCAGCCAATGAAGGTGTGTGCCCAGCTCTGCTGGGCCCCCAGAGGCAGGTGCCTGACCTTCCTGAGTCCCCATTTTCTCTCTTATAAAGTGATGACATACATTTGATGCAATTTCAGGGGAGGACCTACTCTGTGCTCAGCACTGTGCTGGCTTCCCACCACCGGGGGCAGACCCTGGTGAAGTCTCCATTCCCAGGAACATGATAGCGACTCAGGGAGTCAATTATTGAGCACAGAATGTGAACTTGGAAGGCAAGAGGCAGGGCTGTGTGAGGGCCCTGTCCCCGCTGGGACCTCTGAGAGGGACATGAGCTGAGATGTGCAGGTGAGCAGGGGTTAGTCACTGAGGGGGTAGGTGGGGGGATGCACCTGGTGAGGGAGGGTCGCGGTGTGCAGGGCCTGGAGCACAGCTGCAGCCCTGGCAGGAGCAAAGGGCCTGAAGGGGAGGCAGAGGAAGGCCCTCCTGGGACTTGCACCAGGAGTCTGGTTCAGGATTTGCCTTTTTCTTGGGAATCATAGAAAGATGCGCTCATATTTGACTTTTGGAGACATCCTACAGCTGCAATAGGGGTTCTAGGGCGTGGGGCCCAGAGAAGATGCTGGGAGGCTGGCTGAATGCAGACCTGGGGCACGCCCTGGTGGGGCAGAGGCCGGGGGACAGGTGGTGCTGTGTGGGGCATGAGCAGAATGGGCAGTGAAGAGATGGAGCTGTGATAACCGGCCTCTCCTTCCCACTCAGACACACACACACACACACACACACACACACACACACATACACACACATACACACACACACACACACACACACACACACACACACACACACACATATATATATATATATATATATATATATATATATATATATATATATATATATATATACAAATACACACACACACACACAGCCCGGCACCCTAGGTGCTCCATAAAGGCCAGTCTCACCTTCTGCTCCCATTCGATTCCCACTGACTCTCCCAGCTGCGGCTCTGGCTCTTTGCTCTCCAAAGGGTTCTAACCTGTCTTTTTCTTGGAGCTGCCTGGTACTCCTGGTGGCTGCCGCCTCCTCCTGGTCGCTCGGGGTCTTCTATCAAACATGGTTGTCTGGACTCACAGCGGTGCCACCACAGGATGCCCCCTCCTCGCCTGGCCGGGAAGCGGGGTATTTTCCGTTGCCGTCCACACAGGGTCTGTGTCTTCTTCCCGGAGCCTCGGCGGAGCTTCCAGCAGGTCGGCCTGAAGACCCTCAGGAGAGAATAAGAAACATGAACCAACACTTGCTCACATGCGCTTTGTCTCTTCAACAGTCTGTATTCCTGTCCCACAGGCCCCCTTTGATTAATGAGCTTTCTAGGGGCCTTTATTCCAAGATCCTAATAGGAATGAGTCTTAAAGAGGCACCATGCTCTCATGTATATGACTGCAAACCCTCAAGGCTGCTGCAGGGCTCTGAGTGCGTTAGCATGGGACTCCCCGAGCTGATTCAGGGTAATGTTTTAGGAGAATGGTGACGCTGCAATGGGCAGGCTGCGTAGCATCTGTTCCATCCTCACTGCCATGAAAGAATGGGAGGTATTAGAATCTCACTGCTCGGTGAGCTCAGGGAGGTCCAGCACGATTTCCTGCACCGTGTTCTGTTTAGACTGGCCGGTGCTCTGGACGTTTCTCAGTCGAATATTAAGGCACTGGGCAGGAGACTAGCTAAGGACTTGGGGGGGGGTTGTCCTGGGAGTGAAGGAAGAAGGCAGGGTGTCCTGGAAACTAGGGAAGGAGGTGGGGTGTTTGCAGCTGGTGGGGCGCATGCTGATGGAAGAGCCCAGAGGGAATAACCCTGCAAAGCCCCAGTTCCGGAGCAGGTTGAAGGGTCTGACCCTCCCTGTGCGGTCACTGCCCCTGGGCCCAGAGCAGCACCGCTAGCCCCGAGAGACGAACGGGCCTCCTCTAGGAGACATCTTGGGGAGGAATAAGTCACCCATGTCTCTCTGGAGGATCAGCCTCCGCTGGAGAGAGCCCTCCGGTGGGGGATGGACTGGTGCGGGTGGGGCTGGCTGGGAGCCCTCCCCACTCTCACGCCCCGCCTGTCGGAGGAGCTGGGGTCACCAACCCACCACCGTCCACGTGGCTTTACATAGGTTTCCTGGAGACAAACTCTGACAGAGAGGATGCACGAGGAAGCCGTTCCTCTGGAATAAACCGTGAGGAAGCTGGGAAGGCGGGAGGAAGAAGCGGGCCCGCCATGTGGCTGCACTAAGGGCTCAGGAGCTCCTTGGGAACACAGGTGTCCACACACCCCCCTCTCACTGGCTGGGGCGCCCACTAGATGGGCATAACCTTGGATGAGGCAGAGCCTGCAGCAGCCAGCATTCCCCGCCCCGGGTGACAGGTGTGTTAACTTGAAGCAATGTGGGAATGTCATATCACTTACTGAAACCGGCATCATTGTTACTTAGCAGGAGAGGCTCAAAAGTATTGAGCCACCAATCAGGGCCACGCTGGCAGATGGACCATCAGTCCCTCTTGCTCCTACCTTCCCTACCCCCACCCCTCCTCCTTTCCTTTCTCTCGGGAGCCAGCTGAAGAGGCAGGGGGGTGGGGCGATGGTGAAGGAGTGGTGCGCCTAATCAGGGAAGAAACAGCTCTGATGGAAGGGGTCCAGGGCCCCCTTTAATTGGATAAATGCCAGTGAGCACCCACACACACCACGCACTACTCCGCACGCCATGGGTATGACGGTGGAAAGGCAGAGGAAGCCCCTTATCTCGGGAATGCTTATCCTAGTCAAAGAGGTTTGTATTGCAGGGCGCCTAGGAGTCCATGCTGGGGCTGTAGCTGAGACGGGCCGAGTGGCCATGGGTCTCATTTGAAAGGACAGGAAAGGTTCTTACTGTCTGTGTTAACTGGGGCTATGTGATATTTGGCTGTGTGTAATATAAGGTCTAGCTGGCAGCGAGAAGGCTTTTTTTTTTTCCTTCTTCTTTTGTTCCTTAAAAATGTGGGTATTTTATTGAGCATAAGAGAATGCTAAAGAATGTAAGAAAGTATCCCACAGAAATCCCTCCACATATCAATGTCCTCTCATGTCTACTGTAGGCTGAAGTTGGGCATAGTTTGGGTTGGGTTGGCATGTTTTAGCATGTTGGCATGTGGTTTCCAATAAGAGGACAAAGAACATGTGTCTGAAGAGCAGGGAGCACCTCCTGTCTTGAGAAACGTGGTGTAAGCAGAGTTGGAAGTGGTGGTTTATTAGTCAATGAGACTCGGGGCCTCTTTTTCCTCCTAGTGAAGTCCAGTCCTCTTCCAGCCTGCTTTCCCACACTGCGGGCACACCCACGCTGGGCTTCCGTGCACACTCCCAGGCTCTGCAGGGCATCCACTCCCGAATAAAGCCTGCCTGACGGAAGGGACACACAGATTTCACGAATCCTGATCTCAGGTGTGGAAGAGAAGTTAGAGACTGGAGGTGACAGGCCTCCTGAGGAAGTGCCTGTGCAGCACAAGGGAAGGGGTGGACAGATGGCAGGGGCTCAGCCCGGGCGGCCTTCAGACACTTTGGAGTTTACTGGCTGCTCTGTGGACACATCCAGCCTGCTCCTGATGCTGGACCTCTCCCTCAGTAATCCTGAATGCTCCGGCATGTAGCTGCTGTAGTCAGCTCAGCTGCCGTAACAAAACACCACAGACCGGGAGCTTAGCCATCAGAAATTCATTTTCTCCCTGTTCTGGAGGCTAGAAATCCGACATCAAGATGCCAATCCTCTTAGTTCCTGCTGAGAGCTCTCTTTCTGGCTTATAGATGCTGCCTTCTTGCTGCATTCTTACCTAGGAGAGAAAGAGAGACACACAGAGAGACAGAGGGGGGAGGGAATAACCCTGTCAGATCAGTGACCTTACACTTATGTCCTCATTTAACCTTAATTACCACCATAAAGGCTTTTTTTTTTTAAAAAACAAAATGTTTTTATTGATTTTTATGGAGAGCGAAAGTGAGAGAGACAGATTAAAAGCTTAATGAGAGAGGAACATCATTGATAGCCTTGGCTGTCTCCTGCTTGCCCCTCTACTGGTGATTGAGCCTGAAACCTGGGCATGTGCCCTGACTGGGGCTCGAACCAGTGACCTTCTGGTTCATAAGTGGATACTCAAATACTGAGCCACATGAACCAGGCTATCACCATAAAGGCTTAGTCTTGGAGTACGTCCAGTCACATTGGATATTAGGGCTTCAACATATGAATTCTCAGTTTAATCCCCAGCAGTAGCACTAAAATGTGTAGGTCCTATTTTTCTTCAAAGAGGAAGTTCTCAAGAGATGTTCTTATCCAGCCCAGCATCCGAAATCCTGTGCTTTCAACCCTGTGGCTGAGGTGTGTGTTCACAACGTTCTGTCATCCATGTCATTGCCTGAGGTCCCAACGGGCTCCCTCTGCCCATTGGCCAGCCTGTCCATGCAGACCCCTCTAGGCATCAGCCACAAGTCTGAAATTCTGCCAACAGGGACCAGCCCCTGCAGGGCACTGCTGCTGTCTGTAGGTGAGAAAATGCAGAAATCCTTTCTGAGTGTTTCAAAGGCAGGGAGCTGTCACATGGCCAGGTCATGAGCCAGTGCAATGATTTGCCATCATAATCCTTAACCTTCACATCACCAGTGGGCTTCTGGGAGTCCTCCATTATTTTACGGCCAGTCAGGAGACTTCCCCAGACCCTTATTACAGCTTCAAAAAGTTGGAAGGCTGATTCTGTGTGAAATACAGTTACCTGACTCACCAGCATCGCCCTTTCCTGGGACTCAGACTAACTTCCCACTGGTGCCAGTATGCCCAGTGCATGAGCAGGCATCAGAGAAGAGTGCCCGAGGATGCCACTGAGGCTCAGCTCAAACCTCAACTGCCTGGGCTTCTACCCACAGCAGTGGTTGAGCTCAGCATCTATAGGCTCACATGTCGCAGCTTTAAGAGCAGCTGACCTCTCTCCCTTCGCTGTTGGCTTGGGAACCCCAAGGTAGGCAGCGGGTGTAAATCAAGGTGTGTTTGGGGGGGGGGGGCAGGGGGAGCGCTGGTGGAGCTTATGTTGGGTCCCAGTCAGAAGTGAGACACAATGTCTACGTAGGCGGAGGCTCATGAGCACCAGTCCCAGGATAACGGATCGCTGACACATGCTCAGCTCTATGGCATCATTTTAAAGAAAGGGGCCTCCCCTCACTGACCATTAATGTCCTCAGACTATAAAACCTGCTCACTTCCTCTGTAATAAACTCCCGTGGGAGGTGCCAGCAACTGGCCTGTAGTTCCTCACAGCCAAACTCCAGGCCAATTGGCCAGGCCCACCCCTGGCCCTTGCCTAGCCCAGGAACATGGCTGGGGATCAGGAAGGATTACTATTAGCTCACAAAATAGGAAGTCTGGAGTTCCTCAGAGAATTTGTCAGACCACAAGTTCCTTCTACCTTGCACTCTGTCATTACCGGCGAATCAGATGTATCTACCACTGGGTGTCAAAATGACTACAGCGGTTTGCTATTAGTTACAGTAATGTAGTTTCTATAACCAAAAATTCAGTGCAATATTTTGTATTCTCAAATAGGAAGCATTTCTCCGTTGTCCACCATAGTCCAATGAGGGTTGGTGGAAGGAAGTTTTCCCCCTCTCTGTCACTCAAGAGCCCAGGCCCCTTCCACCAGTGGCTCTTCCCCCTCCAAGTCCTCAGAGTTCTCTTCACCTCCGGCACACACATCATGCAGAGACATTCTGGGGCTGTGTTGGTTGAGAACTGAGCTCAGGCCCTTGTGTTAGAGGCTGTCCTTGTATCTGAATTGAACGTGAGGGCAGGAACTGTAGCAGCGAGGAGGGAGGCTCTGGACCATGGTCCACGCTCCATTCTGCCCTCACCATCATCGGGACATCTCTCCACGTCTCTCCACATCTCTGATGCTCAGTCTTCTGTGAAATACAATGACAATAACAGATCTTACCTCCTGAGGTGTTTGTGAGGCATAAACCAGGCAGCACCTGAGAAGTGCTCCGCGCAGCCCTTGCTGAGCAACAATGAATAGCAGTGACACTTGACAGGTTTCTGAGCATTGGAAGAGCAAGACCAGCGTTCCATGCGAGGTGATGCTTACAGCAGAGGTGGACCCAGGCACTCACCTCCACACGGGGTCAGCCGGCTGGCATCCAAATCGCCTGGGGGTGGGCAAAGGGGGAAAAAAGGGGGGCATCTGTAGTAATGGCAACATGAAAAATTTAAAATTAATAAAGAACTGAATCTACGGCTGTGTGGCTTTGAGCCAGTTCTTAGCCTCTCTGAGCTTCAGCCTTCTCATCTGTAAAAGGAGAATAAGAAAGCACTTGCCTCAGGGTGGCTGTGAGCATTAAATAAAATAACACAAGAGAAGCACTAGGGCAGACATACGGTATGAACAAAATTATCACTACCCGGCATTCTGCTCAGCCCAGTTTAGGGGACAAACATTACCTACTTATCTATGTTTTTTCTTTTTAACCCACCATTCCACAACTTATCAATTACCTGATGCTCACTCCCCTTTAGAGGACTACACCTCCAGATGTTTGCAGCTGGTGGGATCAAACAAGGAGCTGCATTGCCCCAAGGGCAATGGGGGGAGGGGGCGAAGGGGCCAGAGGCCTCCGGGTCTGAAGGGGGCAGGAGGGAGGAGAGAATTGGAGTGTGGGGTGCCTAGTGCTTCTCCCCAGGAGTTATAAATTAGCGCCCTTCGCTTTCTCCCCACTGCTCCTCGGAAACTAAATCTGCAGCCTCTGTTTAGACCCTGTATATTGTTTGGCTGAAGCTGGGGCTTCTTCACTCTGATGAAGAGAGCATGGTAATAGCGTCCCAGCACAAGACGTGGGAGCAGAGCCAG